>NC_137829.1:43440222-44040222 GCF_963921795.1 Nannobrachium achirus | reverse complement strand
TGTTAGAATCATTCCATTACAAGTAACAAAGTATAAATTTACATGAGTAAAATTGGCACCAAAATGTACTTAAATGGCCAAAGATAGAAAGTGCTCATTAAATGTCCCAAGTTTTCTACTGCATAAAAATCCTTTGAAAAATCTACAAGCTCTACAGAAAATTAGAAATACTCTCACTTTGTCTCTTTCTATCTATCTCACTGTCTCACACTCTGTAACTCTGTCTGTCTGTCTGTCTCACGCCACATCTCTTACCTATCTCTCTTCCCACCCCACCTCCCCTTGTAGATCTGCTATTTTTGAAAAAGTCGTGAAAATGTGTGCAAATAGTCCCTGGAACTAAGTAGTCCGTGGCCAAATACATATCATTTTGGGGGTCCTTCACATGAAAAGGTTTGAGCACCATTGACATAGTAGTCTCTCAAGAACAGACTAACTGAGCTCCAGTTAAGTGAAAAGGACCTTTTCTTTGACGATGGCTGGCCAGATTGCTGACATGGAAACATAGGTTTTTCAAAAAATCTTAGAAGGATTCAAAAGACACTTATAGAATCGGGTCAAAATTCAAATTTTCACGGTTTTTCAAAAATAGCAGATCTACAAGCTTGCAGCGCGGCACTCGGTGCCGCGCTGTGAGCTTGTATATCTGCTATTTTTCAATAATTAAAGCATAAAAATAATGATACACAATATAGTGTACCCGTTCTGAATGGATTAAGGAAAAGATGGCCACTTATCATGTCACACTAACGACAATGCCTCGTCCGGCGAACCAATTAAAGAATGTCACGTCAGGCCTGCAACCTCGCAACTTTCAGCTTGTTGATGTGCTATTTTCGACACGTGCCTGTGACGCTGCGTGGATGTTAAGCAAGGTACTGAGGGCAGTGGTGGTTACCAAATAGTGGGTTGGGACCCATGTGTTCGATCATGGACATATTTTTTCCTTTTTTTTATTAATTTTGGTAATTAATACAAAATCTAATTTAAAGGGATATTCCACTTTCAACAGCTTACAGTGGAAGGGTTTCTCTCCACATACACACCCATTGTAACTTCAAACTTCATTTTAACCATGATAGATTCATTAAAAACACCCATTATTTTTCTGGTGACTCATACTACCCTCCTAATACGTGAGCATGCCGTGTTTTATCCACAACTTTTTTCATTTATTTTTAATAATTATTTGGGAAAATGGAAAACATTAAAGAATGAAAAATAATTATTAAAAATAAATGAAAAAAGTTATGGAAAAAACACGGCCTGCTCACGTATTAGGAGGGTAGTATGAGTCACCAGAAAAAATAATGGGTGTTTTTAATGAATCTATCATGGTTAAAATGAAGTTTGAAGTTACAATGGGTGTGTGTGGGGAGAGGCCCTGGGCCTGGAGGGCCTGGTAACATTTACATCAAATATCTAAATATTGAATCAAGCAAATTAAAAACTGTTCAGGGTGTTCATAAAAGCCTGATTAGACAATAAAATTACCAACATTTTTTTGAAAGTGAAATATCCCTTTAAATTGAAATCCAAAAATAAATACAAAATTACATTTAAATCACACCTAATATGAAGTGAGCAGTGCTATTTATGAGTTCATTTCACTAAGCGAATCTTCGCCAATGTGACCCTGGGCGTCCCAGAAACGGTTTGAGTGCTTTGTGCCAAGATGTAGGCCAGATGTAGGCTACACTTTGAGACAATTTGTCTGGGACACAAAAAAAAAGAAGAAGAAGTAGTGAAAATAACAATCTACAAGCTCACAATGCACAGCATCATGCCACATTGTGAGCTTGCAGATGGGTTGTTGCTGCCGCCTGGGAGACCAAATTTCTCTTCTCGGGTCTGGAGCCAAAACAGCTTGGGAACCACACTGACACGGGGCATGTGGCGCCCGCGGCGTTTAATGGACCTCTTTATGGCTCCATCCCAGTCTCTCAGAGGTAAATAAACGCTGAAGATTTGTACCGCGTGTGCTGTTTTTTATGGTCGTCCCGCCCTGTTTATCAGCGGCAGAATTAACCCGTTTAGGCCTAGAATTATTGAATGCTTTAACTATTGAAAAATAGCAGATATACAAGCTCACAGCGCGGCACCGAGTGCCGCGCTGCGAGCTTGTAGATCTGCTATTTTAGAAAAATCGTCAAAATGTGTGCAAGTCTTTCAATATATATTTCTCAAAGCAAACTTTTGTAACTCAAATCTCTGCTTCTGGGGGGGGGGGGGGGGGGGGTCCCTGGAACAACATATTTTGAGATGAGGGTCCGCGGCCAAATAAATGTAATTTTGGTGGTACTTGACGTAACAAAGTTTGAGAAACCAATGATTTAGAGGAAGGATTTAGAAGTCGTGGTCAAAGATCGGGTCAAAGATATCCAAAGACTTGCACGCATTTTCGTGATTTTTCAAAAATAGCAGATCTGCAAGCTCGCAGCGCGGCACTCGGTGCCGCGCTGTGAGCTTGTATATCTGCTATTTTTCAATAGTTAAATCATAAAATAATGATTAAAGTTGTTACCTCTCAGAGGTAAATGAACGCTGAAGATTTGTACCGTGTGTGCTGTTTTTTATGGTCGTTCCTCGTCCCCCCTGACTCCTCAGATCCTCTCCTGGCTGGTCAACCTGCGGCTCTGCAACGACGACTCGACGTCCTCCCTGAACCTGAGCCAGGCAGAGCAGATGGTGTTCCAGGGCTTCTGCTCGCTGTCCGTCCACCAGTGGTACACCTTCTCCCTGCTGCTGGCCCGACACATCAACACCGAGAAGCTCATCTACAGAGTAAGGCTTTTCTTTGGACCATACCATGCCAAAAAGACGATTTTCCATTATGGGTATTAACTGGTGCGATATACAGGGCTCCCACGGTCATGAAATTCCTGGAAATATTTTGAAATTTAATAGAGAAATATTTTTCCAGTACTGGAAACGTTTTGGAATTGATCAAGGGTCCTGGAAGGTCCTGGAAAAAAATAGCTATGCATTGTCTTTGGTTATTGATTTTGTTAATACCTCTGAAATTACTAATTCAACATTTGCCAAATTGTCAATTATTAGAGGCAGAAATTGTGAAAACAGCAGATCGGCTATTTTCACAATAAAACCGTGTTATACAAAATTCCTAGTGCTCGTCAGGGTGCCGGGGTCCCCAGTTCAAATATTATTATTTCGGGGGTCACGGCCTGAAAAGGTTGAGAACCACTGGCATACTGAGCGTTATTGAGCTGAATTATTGTTATATAGTCCTGGAAATCGGGTTAAATATTCTGGAAAAGTTTTGGAAAAGTTTTGTAAATAAATTGGTAAAGATGTGTGGGAACCCTGGATATATAATAATAATGAATTCCGTCCTGTGCGAATTAGGTGTCTTACTGATCATACGGACATTCATAGGGACATAGGAACCCACACACAAAGCCAGACGTAGGAGCGTTTGGCACCGCTAAAAAAGGAAAAAAAGATAGTCGGGAACACAGTCAAAAAGTATTATTCGTTCTAAACTCTGACAGTCACATGCAATTGTTTCACCCAAAGCCCCATACTCCACAGGGTTATGGCAATCTTATTCGGGAATGTTCAAAGCATTTGGAGGCGAACCCTCCAAATGACTTGACGTTCTTCTTCTTTAGTTCATCATCAGATGGCCAACTCAGTGTCCTGCAGCCACGCCCTCGTCTCCGGTCCTAAGTGGAAAAGACCAGCTTCTGAGGGTGGGCTGTATAGGGGGCAACTGGTGATAATGTGCTTGGCAGTCTGTTGAAGCGCCCGACTCCAGCGAGGTCCATAGATGGTGTGGCATATCTTCTCCTTTTACACCACCTCCTGGGTCCTGGATGTATCGCTGGAATACGGGAGGGCCCAGCCGTCTCCCTTGATGATGCTGCAAGCCAGGCGTCTCTGGACAAGTCCACAAGGATAGACTGTAGCATATCTTGTGCTGCCTTGTTGTAGTGATGGCGAGACTTGAGCCTGCCTGGTGGTGCCTGTGTTGTTGTGGCTTTGTGCAGGATGTGCCAGTCGTACTTCTGGGCTTTTCTTGCCAGGGCGAGGGTAGCCGCATCCCGTCAGAGACTGGCTGGGGCGATTCCAGCCAGGACTGGTAGGTCGGACACAGGGGTGGGTTTCAGACAACCAGTTACTGTCCGGAGGGAACTGTTGATGACGGTATCTACCTTGGTGACGCGGGGACTTCTGCTCCAGACAGGGCCGCAGTATTCTGCTATGGGCAGGACTAGGGCTTGCGTAGGGTCTGGGGGGGAAGCTCCCCAAGTTGAACCCGCTAGGCGGCGGATGAGCGAGACCCTTGCTGTTGTTTTGGCCTTCACTTCATCCAGATGATGCTTGTAGGAGAGTGTCCGGTCCAAGCTTACGCCGAGGTACTTGGGGGCTTGCTGGAACTCCAGGCGGTTCACCTCTGTGAAATCAAATCTCTGTACTAATTTGGCATGGGGGTGGTGGGGACATATATATTTTTTGTGTAATGTTTTTTATTAATTTCTGATTAAAGTTTTGTACAGTGTTTCTTTTTTATGATTGTGAGATTCTTAACACACTGAGTGCCCACGATGAAACCAAGAATCCCTAAGTGCCCAAAATTATAATGATTTTACCTTATTTCGTAGGCTCAGAGTAAAAGTAATCTGAGTAGATTTAATCTGAGTATGTTCTGTCTTTTTTTGCGATAGTATTTTTTTTCACTCCGAACAGAAAATTAACAACCGCGGCCATCAGTGCTTTTGTAACGGCCGGTAGAAAAGGGCTCGTTTTAAACATGGTTTTATAAAAGTTAGATTAGGAGATAAATGCACTTTTGTGAATCTCATAACACTGGCCTCTATGAGGGAACCGCACGTCCTGGTCACGTGATCTCCCGTTGCACTTCGGAAATTGGAGTTTTTCTCTTCAGCCACGGCAAAGATTGCGTGGTGCCACCGTCGAGACACATCTTCAGGTTCAGTTGGCAGCAATGGTTTCGTTTATCCAGGCACTCAGCTCGGTGACGCGGGCGTACACACCAGGCATGTGGACATCGCAGGATCCACTGCCCCAGGAGACAATACCAGCCAGGGTCCATATTCCCTCATTTTCACAGACGAGAGGGCCACCAGAGTCACCGAAGCAGGAAGAGACTCCGGAGGCCCCGGCACAGACCATCTGGTCAGTGATCCGGTCGCCCCAGTGTTTCTTGCACTGCTCATTGGTGAGGAGGGGGAGAGCAGCCTGCTGCAGCAGGGCAGGGGTGGGCCCGTCAGGGCGGGTCACGCCCCACCCAGACGTCACACACATCTTTCCACCCGGGAAGCTGTCACTAGCCTCGGCCACACAGACAGGACTCACATGCATGCCCAGCTCAGCAGGGCGTGCTAGCTTCAGAAGCGCGATGTCATTGTTATGCCCATCATAGTGGGGGTGCAGGAAGGCCTTTGCAACTTTGATGACTTGGATGTCCTCCTTGTCGGAGTAGCGATCGTGCTCTCCCAGGACCACGTGGGTAGCGTCTCTGATAGGGCAGTGTGCAGCCGTCAGTAACCAGTTCTCACTGACCAGCGATGCGCCACAGTAGTGGTATCCGTAGTACTGCAGGGACAGCTGCCAGGGCCACGAATGAGCCACAGCCTCTTCGCCGTTGACAATGCGGTCGACAGGTTTTATGGCAGGTGAGCCACAGCCTGAAGCAACAGCAAGAGCGGCCAGCAATGAGAAAATCCTCAGGAAATCCATGGCTTGACTGTCGCAGGCTGATTGCTGGGTCTTTTATACTGGAAATGAACTCTGCAATACAACTCAAAGGAAAGTCTTAAGTCTAGGAGCTGGACAATGATCCTGAAGGTTCTAGTCTTACTTAAGTTGGGTTAACACTGATTTGCATCGGGTCTCGTTGTGTGACTGCAGCCCTTTATATAACTAGCTACGTGGCCCTTACACCTATGTCACACCACCAATCTGACTATATTTGGAGATCTCTGTATCTGTCAGTCCTTATATAGTATACAGTATGCCCACATATGAGCATGCCCCCTTTTGTGCCCATATGAAGAGTGTCCCTCTTTTGGCTCGTACAGCTTTATTTTTTTGTTATCAGAATTCGCATTTTCACAGCGGTCAGCTTTCTGTGGCGTAGATTCAGAAAATAACTAGAAGCAGTGCTCTTCCGAGATCGCATGCTGTGTTCAGGATTTGAGGCATTATGTTCAAAACGGGCCAATCCTGCAAAGCTTGGAAGTAGGGATGGGACAATATGAAAATTTCATATCAGGATAATGGATTTTGATTATCATATTAATATCGTCTGGGAGAGAGTATGTTTTCGCCCCTGTCCGTCCGTCCGTCCGTCCGTGCGTCCGTCCGTGTGTCCATCCAGTTTGTTACCAGCTGATCTCCGGCGCTGTTGCCTCGGTCGCTGCCAAAATGAGCACACACCTCCCTGGATGCCAATTCAGAACCTCTGACCCACATTTTTCAAATGGCCCTGTTCTAGCGAGGCAGATGTTTGCAAAACACATTTCTGTACACTACTCTCATAGATTTTGTCCAAAAATCCTACAAATCAGTAGACAGTATCTCTACAGTCATGTGATCAATATGGATTTGTCCGATTTTCCATATTCCATCCTGATTCCATATTCATTGCAGGATTGCTCCGTTTTTAACAAAATGCCTCAAATCAGGAACACAGCATGCAATCTTGGTGAAATTGGGCATGCACGTTCCCACTAGGCTGAGGAAGAAATGCCACTTCAGATTTCTCAAATCAGCCTCATGTAACAGGGTTTTTACCTTTAACTCCACCGATAAGTGGAAAACTTTGTATGCACACTCCCTAGAGGCTAAGGATAAACCTTTGCCCTGCATTTTTCACATTTGCCTTTTATAGCGCCACCAGGAGGACAACTTATGTAAAACACATTCTTTTCTATTACTCCATCAGATTTTCTCCAACAATCATGCAAATCAGTACACAGTATCTCTATAGTCATGTGATCAAGTCCGATCCGTCTGATATTTCATATTCCATCCTAATTGGCTAATATTGGCTACCAAAGTTTGCAGGATTGCTCAGTTTTTGAACAAAATGCCTCAAATCATCAACGCAGCTTGCGATTACCATGAAATTTGCCACACATATTCCCACTACGTCAAGGAACAAATTCTACCCTTTTCACATTGGCCTGTTATAGCGCCACCAGCAGGTAGACTTTAGCAAAACACATTTTTGGAACACAATGCCTCAAATCATGCATGCAGTGTCCGATTGCCATGAAAGGTTTAAGATTGGCGAAGAACACATGCCACCCCTTTTTATATTGGCCTAGTACGCCTGGCCTGGTGGAGACCTGTGCTCGGAAGATCACTGCTTCTAGTTCTCTCTGTGTTCAAAGGCCTTAGAAGAAAATATGTTTTTTGCCTGTGTCGCTGTGTCGTTGTTGAGGGATTTTGCCTGTCAATCCTGTCAAGCCCCCTACTGGGGGAGAAAGAGAGGGGAGGCTGTGACATCAAAGCCAGGGGGCCAATGATTTTTTGGTGAAATTACGTTTTTACGCGAGTGATTTCTCTTTTTTGGCTGTGTACGATAGTTTCATGTCAAATACGATTATTCTGAGCCTCCGGTACGATACGATAATTCAACATTTCCCATCTGGCAACACTGCCCCAGACTGCCACAGCCCGAGTTTCCCGAGTTTTCCCGTAAAAAAAGAAAAAAAAAAAAAGACTAAAATGTATTAGGTATGATCGCAATCGCGAAATTGCATGTTTAGCCCCATAACAAACACGTCTTTCAAAATGGCAGCCATGTTTGTTTACATTTGAAGACTTTGAAGGCTTCTATCTCATGAATGCCTGAACGGATTTCCAAGCGGATTTTTTTGTTTGAAAGCTGTGAAAAAGTACTACACATATGGTGCATGATCTAGGCATGGGCGTGCACTAGAAATTTAGGAACGTGGCAGTGAGGAACTTGGAGGCCATTTTGAAAAGGCAATGTATGAGTTAAGTGGTTAATAAAACTCTTTTTTGTTCTAAACAAACTGACTCCTGGGTGACGTGGTGCTGCTCTCTCCCCAGCTGGTGTTGTCCCAGGACATGCAGAACCTGGTGGGGGTGGTGCTACAGATGGCCTCCTTCCTCACCGACCTGCTCAGCAAGCTGGAGCCGGCCATTGGCCGTCTGGACGGCTACATCCGCTCCCTGGGTGACCTCAACGTGATGGCCGGACACGACTTCAAGAGGGTGAGGGCTGTCACGATATGACCTTTTACATGACGATTAATTATTTGTCACTCAAATAATTGGCGATCAACGATTTAATTGTGTATTTGTCGTTGATAATTACATTTCTGTTTGGCTTTTAGGCTTTGAAGTTGCATATGGTAGATATGACACATAACCTAAATATACAAATACATTACTGACATATTTGACAACTTACTACTTAAAAAATAACATTGGTAGTGGAAATAGCCGATCTACAAGCTCACAACGCGTCGCGATGCGACGCGTTGTGAGCTTGTAGATCTGCTATTTCCACTATTTCTGACACTATTTCTGACACTATTTCTGACATTAATTTTTTCAACATTCACGATAATGACGATTATGACAAAATAATTGCGATAATGTCAAATAATCACGATTAGACGATTATGTAATAATTGTGACGGCCCTACAAGAGGGTGAGTCTTATCAACCTTTACAGCAGGGGTTCTCAAAGTGGGTGACGGGGCACCCTGGGGTGCCATGACGGCAGTCCAGCAGGGGTGCCGCGAGATCATTTGATAATATTTGGGATTTATTTGGACACGTCTTGGAAAAATATTTAGTATCATTTTAAACTTGAAGTACAAAGTTATTTTCAGTCAGTTCTAACCAAAATGGCTGTTATCTCAACGTTTTTCCTCGCAACACAATCACTAAAATATCGTCACTGTCGGGCAGAAACCTCGTATCTCCAAGTTTCAAATGTGTACGTCTTTTGGTAAAGCAAAGCCCTGCTTCATCATACAAGACTGTCGCACAAAACTAGTGAAAACAGCCGATCTACAAGCACACAACGCCTCGCACCCGCGAGGCGTTGTGTGCTTGTAGATCTTGTGCTTGTAGATTGTGTGCTTGTAGATCTTGTGCTTGTAGATCACTAGTTTATTACATTTTATAGATGATAAATACAAAATGAACGGTTTTGGACATACGAGGTTTCCACCCGACAACGACGATATGCTATAAATATAAGGTGCTGGGAGTGAAAATTATAATGTAGGGGTGCCTCGGATTAAAAAAAAAATATGTATGGGGTGCCCTGGGACAAAAAAGTTTGGGAACCCCAAATCCAGTTCGATTCGTGCGTCTTGGCGCATGCGGTAAAAACTCATTGACTCCTTTTATGACTCCTCTTCGGATCCGCAGTGTGGATTCCGCACAGCCTTGCACACCAAATCCAATGCGTTTTAATCATGCAGCAAAAGGAAAGAAACCCAACGGTCCTGTGTTCAAAGCCCTTAACTGAAACGGGCCTCCTTTTGTATTCCCCCCCCCCCCCCCACCCCCCCTTGTGTTCTTTGCATGCCCCCTGCAGGTGGAGAGAAGTGCAGACCCTTCAAAGCCCGCGTCTCGCACGGCTACCTTCACCACGCTGTCCAGAGCCCTGTGCAGCAAGGGCATCCTGGCCGTCTTTGGCATCTCCAAGCTGACCATCATGTCGGAGACGGACTCCTCCTTGCCGCAGAGCCAGGCCAGAGAGGAGTTGATCAAGCAGTTCAAGATCCCACGCGATGCTTGTATGTAAACTTAATGCCAGTGTTTCTCAAACTTTTTACATTTCAAGCTCTCTCCTTAACTCTGACAGTGTAAGAATGGAACCAAATGAACCCTAACGGGTTCATTTGGTTCCATTCGTACACTGTCAGTGAGTTACAGACTTGTATGGGTCAAAAATGTAGACCAGGGTTCCCCAATTAGTTTTCCTCAAGGGCCGAATTATGTCTAGGGTACCAAGCCGAGGGCCACAACATTGCAGGGGGCGACGGTGGCGTTCCCTCTACTCCAGCGACAGTTCAGTTATCGTCATTGTCGTGTGAAAATCTTGTGTGTCCAAAACCGTTTGTTTTGCATTTATCATTTTAAAAATGATTTAAACTAGTGAAAACAGCCAATCTATGTGCTTGTAGTGCCGCGCTGTGAGCTTGTATAATCTGCTGTTTTTCAATAGTTAAAGCACAACATAATGCGGAATAACGCGTTCCCAGTCTAATTGGGTTAAACCCCCCTCCCCCTATGAAGAACAGGGGGGCCCGCAGTGAATCCTTGTACCCAGGGCCCAGGATTTGGTGTGACACCCCTGTAGCGGAGGTGCAGGAGGTGCCGGTGAAAATAAAGCCTTGACCAGCTAAGGCACTTTGAAGTTTCAGAAGCAGCAGACGTCTTAACCGCTGTGCAATTGACAGGCCTTTGGAAACCAGTCTCCGCCGTTCTCTCTGCTATCTGTCATAGACGGTTACTGGGCTGCAGAGTGCAGTGTTGCAGACACCGACTTTTGTGTCAGATGCTATTTGTCTTTAAGGTATATTTATTCCTGATGCTGCAATGCGTGCCGCTGTCTGAATGCCGTGAGACCTGCAGAGGGTGTAGAAGATGGATGTGGACTTTGTTCTCCTGTGTCATTGTTGCTATTGCTGCCTACTGTCTCTGCTTACTGTATGGTTTAGAAGAATACACTGACGGCGCTGTTTAGACTATGTACAGGGGCGTCACAATAAGGGGGGGGGGGAGTGGGACTGAGTCACTAGGGCCCAAGGTGGAGGGGTCTTAATTATTTTATACTTCAAAGCTATTGAAAAATAGCAGTTGAAAATGTGTGTAAATCTTTGAATATAATGTATTTTTTTAAGCGAACATTTCGCAGCACCACCATCTACAAGCTCGCAGCGCGGCACTCGGTGCTTGTAGATCTGCTATTTTTGGCTAAAGTTCTCAGAATATGGATGCTAGGGTTCAAGATGCTAGGGTTCCCTTGTCCTACAGATTGTAGCTTTGATGTGAACATGTCTGATGTCTTGACGATGGTTCTGTGATGCTCTCCGTGTGTCCTCAGCTCCGTTCTGCATGAGCCTCTACCTGGACATGGTCAACACCACGGGAGGGGCCATCGCCTGGGCCTTCCTCAAGCCCATGCTGATGGGCCACATCCTCTACACCCCCGACACACCCCTCACCAGGGCCATCATGGAGAAGGTACGTACGCTCGTCCACAGCTTAACACATGGGGAGCCAAACTCGTTCAGTGACGAGTTAAGGCCACTAGGTGTCACCATGCCAAAAGGAGTCAACGAAGGGTTAACTGTACGCGCTGCTGCCTGCCCTCTGAATGACCCGAGTCCATTACGTCACCCCGTAGCAGAGAGAGAGAGAGAGAGAGAGAGGGAGAAAATGGCGGAGGCTGGTTACATTGATTTCCATTCTACTCTGAAACATAAAAAGGGCTTTATCTATGAATGAGGTGAAAAGAACGCCAGGGAAGCAGAGATCTGATTGTTTTCACGGCGACACTTTACCGCGGTTTGGTTTGGATTTAGTTTCGCGAGCTTTTGTAAACAAAGGGATTATCTTCCTCAATCGTCAGTGGACACCCACGTGCACACGCACGAAGCTTCCGAGGCTCTTCAAAATAAAGCGTGAGTGAACGGCGGCAGCAGCAACAGCTAGAAATGTTATAAACCTGAGCAGCCCATGTGTTAAGGGCAACTAACGGCAGGGCATTAGTGTGCCATTAGTGCGCGGGCACAGGCCGTCAAAATAAAACATAATAACTGTTTTTTAATAACGCTTTCAACTTGGTGTCACTAGTTTGGGCATGTCATTGTAGGTGTTAATTTAAAATGTAGTTACATTTGATTTAATTGCGACCGTCAGGTCGCAGTTACTCTCAAAACCTTCACCGGCTGTCTGTCAGTCAGTCTGTCAGTCTATCCGTCACGTCACAGTTTTCCCCTACTCATATCTCTGCCACTGTTGCCCCTGTCCATGCCAAACTCCTTGGCTGCCAAACCACAACCTCATTTCTCACATGCCCCTCTTCTAGCGCCACCATGATGCCGATTCTTGCAAAACACATTTTTGGACACGGCTCCTACAGATTTTGCCCTAAAATCACGCAAAGCGGTACACAGTATATCTAGAGTCATGTCATCAACATGGATCTGTCCCATTTAGTGCCACCATCAGGCCGATTTTTAAAAACCCGATTTTTGGACACGGTTCCAACAGAATTTGGCCTAAAACCACACAAAGCGGTACACATTATCTCTAAAGTCATGTCATCAACATGGATCTGTAACATTTAGCGCCACCATCAGGCCGATTTTTACATGCGACCTGATGGTCGCTTATCTCCCGATTAGGGAGTCTTACTGGATACAAAAACGGTGATAAAACACTGCTATAACACAAAGCCTGTGCTGCTACATCTACCTAGTAAGGGGATTTTATAAGATATTTGAACAATCTGCGAAGTAAATCGTTACCAAGACATTTCTTCACCAATGTGTTTCTAAAGGTGTGTAATAAATATGTACTAAAAGGTTGAAATTCAACTCCCGGGGGAAACCTCATAAAAAACTGATTTGTGTTTGTGTCACATTAATTTACTATACAGGAAAAGAATATGAAAAAATAAATCTAAATAAATAAATGTTATCCTGTATAGTAAAGTTAATGGGAACAAACACGAATCATTTTTTTTATGAGGTTTCCCCCGGGAGTTGAATTTCAACCTTTTAGTAAATATTATTAAACACCTTTAGAAACACATTGGTGAAGACATTTCTTGGTAACGATTCGCAGATTTTCTTATGTTCCCCTTACTAACCTCTATATGGCCATCTAGTTTCCTGTCCAGACACATGACCTGTCTGTTCCCTCTCTCTCTCTCTCTCTCTCTCTCTCTCTCTCTCTCTCTCTCTCTCTCTCTCCAGTCCAACAACACACTGCAGGAGTTCGCCAACCTCAGGTCGTACTCCGAAGACTGGATCGAATCGTCCGGCTACATCTCCAAGTCAGCCAGGCTCCTCACTGACACGCTGCCAATGCTGCAGGTATATACCAGTGACCAGGGACGTGCTGGGCCCCTGATTCAGCCCGGGAAAAAGAAGTTGCAGAGGCCCTCATTGTGCGCTATGGAGAGAGATTTCTCTCTATATAGCGCTGCTGCTACTCAAAGATTTGCCATTTCAGATCATGACAAGTGACAAGCCAGTGGGCCAATTACTGTACATGAGTTATATGTCGTCGTTGTCGGGTGGAAACCTTGTATGTCCAAAACAGTTTGTTTTGTATTCATCATTTTAAAAATGATTTAAACTAGTGAAAACAGCCGATCTACAAGCACACAACGCCTGTGTGCTTGTAGATCTGCTGTTTTCACTACTTTTGTGCGACAGCCTTGTATGATGAAGCAGGGCTTTGCTTTGCGAAAAAAATTGGAGATACAAGGTTTCTGCCCGACAGTGACAATTTACTTTTTTTCCTAATGGCCGGCCTGGACCGGCCGGGAATGAACCGGCCGTTCGGGAGTTGTCCCGCTTTTCCCAATGGCCAGCACGTCCCTGACAGTGACTCATTGTCCAGGCTTCCCGCATCTCCGTCCGCTCATGCCGCCGCTCGCTTCCTTTGTGAAAGCACAGAGATAAACTCTGCAATGGCGGCGTGCGCCAATCTTTTTATTTTTCCCAGTGGCTCAATCTTTAATATTTGTGCGATGTCTCTTTTCTCCAACCCCTCCCCTCATCCCTCATCTCACTTCCTCCTCTTCTTCTTCTCTCCCCCCACCAGAATTCCCTCGGCAATTCCTTTGTGGAGAATTTCATTCAGATGCAGACGAACATCAATGTCGGCAGTATGAAGGACACGCTCAGCAACTTCTGTGAGTGTGTGCAGGGGCGTCACAAGGGGTAGGAAAGTGGGACTGAGTTGGAGGGGCCCTAGTAACTTTAGCTATTGAAAAATAGCAGATATACAAGCTCAGTGCCGCGCTGCGAGCTTGTAGATCTGCTATTTTTGAAAAGTCGTGAAAATATGTGCAAATCTTTGAATACATGTATTTTTTTAAGCGAACATTTGTAACTCAAATTTTGCTTCTGGGGTGTCCCTGGAACTAAATGTTTTGAGATGGGGGTCCGTGGCTAAATACATATAATTTTGGGGGTCCTTCATATGAAAAGGTTTGAGCATCACTGACATGGAAACATAGGTTTCTTGCGCACATTTTCACAATTTTTCAAAAATAGCAGATCTACAAGCTCGCAGCGCGGCACTCGGTGCCGCGCTGTGAGCTTGTATATCTGCTATTTTTCAATAGTTAACATTCTGTACCCAGGGCCCAGCATTTGGTGTGACGCCCATGAGTGTGTGCGCAGGGTTTTCTTTTTTCTTTTCTTTTTTTTTGAAGGCCGCCCCGGCTTTTTTTCAGAGCGGCACGTAGCCGGGGTCTCACTCTCACATCCCGTGGCTCTGCCTCTGCCTGTAAAATACCCCGGATATATCAAAAGAAATGAGCCTGCCTCAAAAGGTTTCACAGGAATCGTTTCAAGCTCGCCTCAATGTGTTTTTCTCCTTTAAAAGCACGAACGTGCCCTCAACAACCCCATTTGACTATGCACATCACATTAATGTGTTATTCATGAGATCCGTTTATCATCATATTTAATTCAATTACCCCTCGTCCCATGTCTATATATATTTTGTAAAGAGTATGGAATGTTTGCATTTACTGTTGGTAAATCTTACATTTTTTTCTTCTCTTTCCATCCTATTCGACAATATTCTACAAAGCATACACGCTATATACCCGTGTTTATTTGGTTTAACATCAACATAAAAAATAATAATACAAAATACAAATCTTTTAGTTATTACATTTCAGCGTACATGGTTTGATTGTGACCGTCAGGTCGCAGTTACTATCAAAACCTCCACCGGCTGTCAGTCTGTCAGTCACACGTCACACTTTTGCCCTTCTCATATCTCTGCCACCGTTGCCCCGGTCCATGCCAAGATTTGCACACACACTCCTTGGCTGCCAAACCACAACCTCCACCCCCATTTCTCACATGGCCCTCTTCTAGCGCCACCATGAGGCCGATTCTTGCAAAACACATTTTTGGACACTGCTCCTACAGATTTTGCCCTAAAATCACGCAAATCGGTACACAGTATGTCTAGATTCATGTCATCAACATGGATCTGTCCAATATAGCGTCACCATCAGGGCGATTTTTTTCAAACATTTTTTGGTCATTGCTTCTACAGATTTGGCCCTAAAATCACACAAAGCGGTACACAGTATCTCTACAGTCATGTCAGCAACATGCATCTGTGCAATCTAGCGCCACCATCAGGCCGATTTTTGCAAAACACATTTCTTCACACTACTCCTACAGATTTTGCTCTAAAATCACGCAAAGCGGTACACAGTATCTCTAAAGTCATGTCATCAACATGGATCTGTCCCATTTCCCATATATTCCCTCCTGATTGGCTACCATTGCCTTCTAAAGTTTGTGTATGCGACGTGACGGTCGCTTATCTCCCAATTGAGGGGGTCTTACTGGTTCAACGTTGTTGCTGATGATGTTGTTTTTGGTCACACAGCGAACATGACGCTCATGCTTGAGAAGAACCAGGAGATTCTGAAGCAGATCACCACCTTGTCCAACCTGATGGTCAACATCTCCTCCTGCATCAAGTTTGACCGCTACCGAGGCTTCGACTCCGCCGAGGAACTCAACGCCGTTGCCCAAGACCTGGCCAAAGACCGGAACCTTTATGGAAGTGAGTAGAGTCCGTGTGACGGACGGAGACTGAAAACATGTTGCCTGGTTAATAAACCAGACCGAACACAACAACACCCCCTGGCGGTAGTGGTGTTGTAGTACGGTCTGGCACCGAGCCATTGAGATTCTATTTCCTCAAACAGCTTCAAGGGTTGGCCAATCAGGGTTGTATGCTTGGGGCACGTGGTTTCTGTAGGCTTGGGGCAAGTGGTTTGGGGCAAACCCCAGAAATGAAAACTCTTCCTGAAATACCAGACTCTCTTCTCAAAACGAAGTGTGTGATAGAGGCGGTCAACGCCAGGCAAGAAAACATGGAGAGCCTCACGTCTTGGTGTGAGGCAGATTTCTGTCTGCCGAGTCCCTCCAATAAAGCAGGGGTTTTCAAAGTGGGTGACGACGGGGCACCCTGGGGTGCCGTGACAGCAGTCCAGGGGAGCCGCGAGATCATTTGATAATATTTGGAATTTATTTGGACAATATTATTTCGTATAATTTTAAACTTTTACAAAGTTCTAACCAAAATGGCTGCTATCTCCAACGTTTTCCTCCCAACATAATCACTAAAATATCGTCACTGTCGGGCAGAAACCTTGTATCTTCAAGTTTCAAATGTGTACGTCTTTTGCTCAAATTTCAACACATTTCTCTCTTGAGTCTCGAGCTGCAAAAAAAGCAGTAAAAAAATGAAGGAGAAAAAAAAGACAAGAAGGGAAACGAGGAGCAAGGAGTGTTGGGATTTGGTGGATTCTGCAGAGATGAGTTTCCTGACTGCGTCAGAAAATGTGTTTGTTCAACAGCTTTGGAGCCAGAAAGGAGAAGACTCTCTAGGCTAGGACGTGTGCAGCATTGGCCAGGGTGTTACTGTATATGGGGCAGTTTGAACAAACCTCCTGTGTTAGCTGACCTAAGTGAGCAGGTTGTGGTGTCGTGGATCATGTCCTAAACGGGTGTCAAGCACCGTGATTGCCTTGTAGGCCAGCATCAGTGTTTTGTACTGAGTGGAGGCCTGCAACTGGAAGACAGTGAAGCGAACGCGAAAAGACGTAGGGGGAGATGAGTGAAACTCTGGGGAAGTTGAAGATCAGATCGTCCTGCTCAGGGACGTGCTGGCCATTGGGAAAAGCGGGACAACTCCCGAATGGCTGGTTCATTCTCGGCCGGTCCAGGCCGGCCATTAGGAAAAAATTTAACTGTTTGCATAAAAGTAGTGAAAACAGCAAAAACAGTGCTTGTAGATCGGCTGTTTTCACTAGTTTAAATCGTTTTTTAAATGATAAATAAAAAACAAACGGTTTTGGACATACAAGGTTTCCACCCAACAACAACGAAATATAGGCCTAATTCATGTAATTGGCCCACTGGCTTGTCACTTGTCATGATCTGAAATGGCAAATCTTTGAGTAGCAGCAGCGCTATAGAGAGAGATCTCTCTCTATAGCGCCCAATGAGGGCCTCTCCAACTCCTTTTCCCGGGCTGAATCAGGGGCCCAGCACGTCCCTGGTCCTGCTGCATTCTTGATCTTTTGGAGGGGCTTTATTTAGCATGCCGGGAGGCCAATAATGGTTAAGACAGGGAGAGCTTGTATGTTGCATAATGTTTATTGCTGACAACAACCCCATTTTCACTATCATCTTTACGAAGACAAACTGTTTCTCCTGGATGGATGTTGTTAAATGTAAACCTGAAAGGGGTCGACTCTGGATGCTTTGGCTTGGAGTCCTGGTGCACTCTCCATAGACTTAAGCTGGCTGCACAATGCACTGCGTTTTAGCGTTGCGTTTTGGAAATCCGTAATCCTCTAAAGCATTTTTCAGATCAAGGAGAGAGAGAGAGAGAGAGAAGAGAGAGAGAGAGAGCAAGGGACCCAGTGGTGACAGTTGCGAAAATCGAAAAAAATCAACCCTGGTCCAAAAATAAATACGAAACGGGCGGCAGTGTGCAAACGTGACTGACATAACGTGAGGTTGATTGTTTTATTTACGCGTTCCGAAATTCACTCCGATATTCGGCCCGAAAGACGCATCAGTGTGCAACGACCTTAAGGCAGATAGGCCTACTGTATATCCCACCAGAGTATTAAGTTAACTGTACTTTCCTTAGCTTTTTTTTCTTGGCAAACTGCTTAATAAAGTATTCAATCAATCTATCAACCAGAGAGAGGGAGGGAGGGGGAGGGAGGGGGAGGTCGGAGGCGGTGGATGAGGGATGAAAAAGTCCCTGTCTGAGTATAGAACTTGGAATTCACCCTCTGTCAAGTCCCGCCCCTCTTCGCACCCATTGGTTGCTGTGTCTGGGTGGGACAAAAGTCCTTTCTCTCCATCCTCTACCATTGAAATTCAGTTGCTTCTTATTGTTATTTTGTGTATTCAATTCCCATTTTAAACTTGGTGTCAGCAAAAAAGGAACATATCAGGTGCAGTATAGTGAAGGGACATTTTATTTTAATGTTTTTATTTCTCCAAAAATGATGTTTTGGTTGGTCAGTCAGGGACCAATCAGAAGGCTGACAAAGGGTGAATTGGCAGCTGATAGGAGGAGTTTAGCATGGAGTGATCGATGGAAACCCTTCCAGGTATCTCCATAACTAGGGATAGAGCTTGTTAATTTTTATTGATAATGAGCACCTTATCGATCCTACTTATTGAGCCGGGCTTTTATCAAGCCTCCTATTGAGCGTTTTCTAATATTTTGTGGAAAGATATGAGACGACAAATTCAGAACAGAACTGGTATCTTTTTGTATTGGCCATTTGTTGTGACTGTGAGTTTGTTGCTGACCACCATCTATGAAGAGAATTGATAACAGTAACAAATATCATTAAAACAATCATTCATTAGTGTGCAATAAGTGTTAATAAGGCTTTATTTTATGGATAGTACTGTAATAATTTCTTGATCGCCTCTTGTCTTGATTGTTTAAACATGACATCATGGGCCGCTATGCTCGATAACAATCTTGATAAGCCCAAAGCTTATTGATACCGGGTACTCAATAAATCTGTTATCGGGTTATCGAGCTACCCTTGTTTAGGGCTCCATCCCTATCCATAACTCCACGTCTGTCTTCAAACGAGGTGAAACAAGCTCCTGAGGCGTGGTCTTGTCTTTTTTTCCCAGGCGTCATCTTCAAGCTTCCCAAAGACGAGGAGGGCTCGCCCAAGAACGACGCCCGGTCCTCCTCCTCCTCCGCCTCCTCCACCAGCTCCACCCTGCCCCCCAGAGTGCGCTACACCATCCGCATGCACATGGACAACCTCATGCGCACCGACAGGGTCCGCAACCCCTACTTTGTGCGGGACCACCACATCTCGGCCGCCATGACGCTGCGCTACAACCGCGGCTTCGTCTACCTGCAGGAGAGCATCGACCGGGCCATCATCGAGACCCAGGCGGGGCGGAGGGTCACGGAGCCCGCCGTCCAGCTGCAGCCCTTCCCCTACCCCTGCTTCATCCGAGACGAGTGAGTTAAGCCCGGATCATAGTCGGGTCCGCGGTGGAAGGCTATCCACCGCGGTGTAGTCTTTTTGAGTCATAAAACTACAACGTTACGTCATTCCTCGCGGTGAAGAGCTTTCCACCGCGAGTCCCGACACATCTCCCTGTTTTTACTATCAGACAGATAGGCTCTTCACCCCGTTCACTGATTGGTCGATCTAGACCAGTCAGTCACGGTGAATAGGACTTCACCGTGACGGACTATGATGGCCTTAGGCCATCATAGTCCGTCCCATAGTCCCTAGGGATGGGACGATAAGCGATATTATCGTATATTGTGATAAAAAACACTCACGATAATCGTATCGTGGAGACTTAATTTATCGTGATATCGTCCTCCGTCATGCACTGGGATCAATTCACCTTTTATTTGCCGAGCTGCATATCCGGTACCACTTAAACCCTCTATAATTTGTAAAAGGTACTTATACGTACTTGATACAGTCTTTTTTTTCACTCTCTATCAAATGTCTTTGCCAGAAAATAGCCGATCTACAAGCTCACAACGCGCCGCAACGCGATAATATCGTAAATCGCGATTTCTTTTGTCACAATAATCGTGATATGAAATGTTCATATATCGTCCCATCCCTACCATAGACACGGCATCAAAATTTACTTGAAGTCAAAAGTCAAAATCAAAAGTACTCATTATACAGAATCTCCCATTTCACAAGTTTTAGAAATACAAACCTACCTTTTGAAAATAGAGATTAACAATGCGTTGCGATGCGACACTTGTAGATCAGATCAGCTATTTTCAAATAGCCAACATGTACAGTATACAGGGTTGAAGCGGTAATAATAATCAATATGCAAACTAACTAGTAACTAAAGTTACTCAAATAAATGTAGTGGAGCAAAAGTACAATATTTGGATCCAAGATGTAGCGGAGTAGAAGTAAAAATATTGGAAATTGGAACTACTCAATTAAAGTACAAACACCGCAAATCTTGACTTAAGTACAGTAAATGTAAATGTATTTTTCACCACTGCATACAGCACTCGTACTCACTCGCACACAAAGAGAAATTGACTGAAATACACACGCTCTCACACACACGTACATGTACCCAAGGGTACAGGTACTATTATGAAATAATCCATGCACTCTCCTTGTTCATTTGTTGAGTTGATTAACTATTCATTCATGGGAACGGCTGAGAAGTGGTTTAATGTCGTGAGCATTAATATTCATCCACTACGTACAATATAGGCACAGCTTTATACGAGTAGCGTACACTTAAGACCCCCAGGCTTGCCTCACCATTGTGCAGAATACGCCTCGCCTCCCCTGTGTTCATCCAACGCAACGTTGTTTAGGCATAAACTTTACACGGTGTATCAATACAGTGCATTGTTTCTAATAAATCACGCTTCAACATAATGGCCGTGGCTTAGCGTGCCCCTGAGAGCTCCTTAACCCCCAAAGATCTGGGAACGCGCCCGAGTCGCGTTAGATCTTAACCACTTTAACCATTATTTTATGCTTTAACTATTGATAAATAGCAGATATACAAGCTCACGTTGCCGCGCTTGCGAGCTTGTAGATCTGCTATTTTTGGAAAAATCGTGAAAATGTGTGCACATTTTTCAATATATATTTTTCAAAGCAAACTTTTGTAAGTCAAATCTCTGCTCCCGGAGGGGTCCCTGGAACAACATATTTTGAGATGGGGGTCTGCGGCCGAATACATGTAATTTTGGGGGTCCTTGACATGAAAAAGTTTGAGAACCACTGATTCAGAGGAAGGATTTAGAAGTCGGGTCAAAGATCGGGTCAAAGACATTCAAAGACACATTTTCACGATTTTTCAAAAAATAGCAGATCTACAAGCTCGCAGCGCGGCACTCGGTGCCGCGCTGTGAGCTTGTATATCTGCTATTTTTCAATAGCTAAAGCATAAAATAATGGTTAAAGTGGTTAGAATCTAACGCGACTCGGGCTCGTTCCAGGCATTTGAGGGTTAAGACAGTGTTGATATGTCGCGGCTGCAGAGAGGTGGCCGGCTGGCTGGCTGCCTCCCGTCCGTGTGTGAGATACGGTGATCGTCGCCACTGTGCAGTCCTGATTTATTACTCAACGGCACAATATCCCCATGCCATCACTGTGAAATATGACCCTTGTGTTATAATAAACGCCAGGCACTCAGTTCCCATGCATCAACACAAGTTGTGATTAGGGGGTAAGGAGAGGACTAAATTTGATGGGGAGCGGGACACGACTTTTCCCCGGCGATCTCTTTTGCTTTTGAGTACACGCAAGGACGCACGCCCGGATGCACACACTCCTATCTGACATTGTTTCTCTGGAACGATGGCTCTCAAAGTGGGATCCGGGGACCCCAATGGGGTCTTTAGGGGCTCCCCAGCAAAACGAGGAACAGTTTAAAGGAGTAGCTCACCCCCAAAATGACTTTTTTTCTATTGATTACTCATGCCATGGAGACTAGAGTTCAATAATATTTTTCGTTTTTTGTCGCATTCCTAAGACAAAAATGTGATAACAATAAATTTACCCCCATTCGTTCCGGAATCAATGGGGGTAAATTTACTCAAATCAAGTTTTGTCTTAGGAATGTGACAAAAAAATATTATTGAACTCTACTCTCCATGGCATGAGTAATCAATAGAAAAAAAGTCATTTTGGGGGTGAACTAATCCTTTAAACACTCTATTTTATTTTTTTAATTTCAGCTATATAGCCGGTTGCGGCTTTCAAAAAGAGCCGATCTACAAGCTCACTATGCCGAGCGATGCGATGCATTGTGAGCTTGTAGATCGGACCATAACATTCGGAAAACTGTTTACAACAAAAGGCTTGTCTTAATGGGACTTGGCTGGCACAAAATCGTTTGACAACCACTTCTATGGGATGTGAGTGACGGGGAGGTTTTGATGTTGTCAAGAGTCCAGGTGTTTTGTGTGGGCGGTGGTGGTGACATGACTGACTGACAGCTCTGGTCTTGGTGCTGCTCAGGTACCTGGAGGCCATCTCCTTTGTGTTCCCCCTGATGTTGATGATAGCCTGGGTGCTGTTTGTGGCCGACTTCGTGAAGAAACTCGTCCACGAGAGAGAGATGAGGCTGCACGAGGTAAGACTCATGAGCAGGGGTCTTCAACCTTAGTTGAGAGAGAGATGAAGCAGGGACCCTCACAATCTTTTCATAGATTCCATAGTTTGACGATCATCAGTGTATTTTCGATTCATGTCAATTTGTGTTTTCAGATATGTAACCACTTGAGCTGTCAATAAACTTGACCTTTCACTCTGTACTTAGTCTGCTCTTTTTCCCCTCTACACCAAACCTATTTGCTGAAAATAGACGATCTACAAGCTTGTAGATCTGCTATTTTAGGGATCAAGTGGTTAATATAAAAAAGGAGAAAAATGTTTCTATCACACAAAGATGTGGAGGACCCCCTGTAGTAACTCTGAGGACCCCCCACGGGTCCCGGACCCCCTGTTGAAGACCTCTGCTCATAACTCACTCAAAACTTGGATTATTGCTTAATAACAACCCCATTCATTATCGTCCGCACAAAGACAAACTAGATAACACACTTTGGGGACTTCTGACAGTCATACTGTATGGGCTGCCTGCAATACAACGTCGTGATTTTCTCAGTTTAATCATTGACTTGAAGTAATTGCGGTCAATAAAATGAGTTGAATGAATTGTCTCATATAATGATGTCAACAGTGACTCCCCCTGCCCTGTTGTTCATATATGTTATCATTAATATTATTATATTTTGTCCGATAAAAACGTCCAAATGTCCAAAACCATTCGTTTGGAGTTAATCATTTTAAAAATGATTTAAACTAGTGAAAACAGCCTATCTACAAGCACACAACGCCTCGCACCGCGAGGCGTTGTGTGCTTGTAGATCTGCTGTTTTCACTACTTTTGTGCAACGGCCTTGTCTGATGAAGCGGGGCTTTACTTTGCGAAAGAACGTACAAATTTGAAACTTGGAGATACGAGGTTTCCGCCCGACAACGACGATACATTTCAAACCTTTTTTAAATCTTTCTAAAAGTCTGAGCGCCACTGGGGCTAAAACGTCTCCCATCTCCCCCCCCCCCCAACAGTACATGAAGATGATGGGCGTCAACCCGCTCAGCCACTTCTTCGCCTGGTTCCTGGAGTGCGCCGCCTACCTGGTGTTCACCATCTTCATCCTGACGCTGGTGCTGAAGTACGGCCGCATCCTGCCCCAGAGCGACGGCTTCCTGCTCTTCCTGTACTTCTGCGACTACGGCCTGAGCATCGTGGCCATCAGCTACCTGGTCAGTTAGCGGCGTAACCATATGAAACCACTTTGACCATAATTTTAAGGCTTTAGCTATTGAAAAAATAGCAGATCTACAAGCTCGCAGCGCGGCACTCGGTGCCGCGCTGTGAGCTTGTCTATCTGCTATTTTTCAATAGTTAAAGCAGTCAATAATTCTAGGCCTAAATGGGTTGACTTGCAACGATCTACTCGATATGCAAAAGCATATATCATACCGTTTTGGGTTTGTATCGTATACATTTTTTCTATACAAAATCATCCAATATCGTATCGTTGTTAAAATGTATCGTTACGCCCCCAGGTCAGCGCCTTCTTCGACAAGACCTACATCGCCGGCCTGAGCGGCAGCCTTGTCTACGTGCTGTGCTTCTTCCCCTTCATCGTCATGATGGCGCTGGAGTCCAAGCTCAGCTTCTCGGGCAAGAGCGCCCTGGTGAGATCACGACGTTGTTGTTGCGTGTATCTTGTGACTAGTAAAGCCTCTATCAGAGTCTGCGGTGAAGAGCCTATCACCGCAAATTTTAGGTGTAAAGCTATCCATCTAAAGTGAGAAAATAAGTTGAGGGCAGGCCATCATAGTCAGTCACGGTGAAGTCCTATCACTGTGACTGACTGGTCTAGATCGACCAATCAGTGAACGGGGTGAAGAGCCTATCTGTCTGAAAGTAAAAACAGAGAGATGTGTCAGAACTCGCGGTGGAAAGTTCTTCACCGCGAGTAATGACGTAATTTTGTAGTTTTATGACTCAAAAAGACTACACCGCGGTGGATAGCTCTTCACCGCGGTACCGACTCTGATATGGGCTTAAGACACCTCAGGGTGACATGCGACCTCGCCCTAAAGGGCCAAGCAGTGCCTTATTGGCGAGCTATGGCCTGGGTTTGATGCCTGGGGATCTCCATATATGGGCATAAGGGGGTACCCTAACAGGACATAATCTGGGAATGCCCATACTGTATAGGGACATTGTATTTATTTTATCCTTTATTAACCCTATAAGTGCCTATCCCGAACAAGTTCGGCTTTATTTCAATCCAATACAATATTTTATTTGCTATTTTACTTACCCCGAGCTGCTTGGAGCAACGTGGGTGGTCCTTGCTCGTCCAGCGCTAGCCAACGAGAGACGCTAGATGGTCCGACGATTTATTCCCTTGAAAATGGTTTAAAATAAAGTTTAGAGCCCCCCAAAAAAAAATCAATATATACTGTCGGCGGCGCGACGTATTCCAGGGTGCCTATCCCGAACTAGTTCGGGATATTTAATAAAATGAATTATTTAATCGGAGGCCTCAACGAAGCCCCGGTCTAAACGTCCATCCATGGTCCAGGCCAACACTCGGCCATACACGGGCCGTAGTCGCGCTAACGGCCGCATCGCGCCGCCCACTCCAATAATAAATCACATCTTTAGACAGGATTTTCTCCGGATTGTGTTCCCAGACCCAAAGAGAAAGTTTTTTGCGACTGAAATAGCTTTAGATCGGGCTTCTAAATGGGTTAGCATTTTGGCTACGTGTCAGCTAGCTTCCTCCTCTCGTCACCCATAGCATTGGCTGGAGTGAAATCCCAAAGCACTTGGGACAGTGTCGACGGAAGCTAGAGCGAAGGTCTATAGAGAAATTTCTGGCACTCTAGCGCCCCTTGTGGCCGGCGGCACTGTATGAGTTAATATATATCCATATACATATGGACTATGTATCCATATACATACAATATATTTTATGCCCATGAATGGAGATCCCTATCTGAACCAGCCGCACAGATATGGGCCATGCCTTTGCCATCTGGTGGTGCATGATCTAGGCATGGGTGTGCATGATCCGTGCACACCATGAATTACATGGAAGTCTATGGAGACAGAGGCATCCTGGATCTTGGCAGCCATTTTGAAAAAGGCAGCAAATATTAATATACTTGTTTGATGGCACTGTCATGTTGGATTCATGTCAATGTGACATTTAACCACTTAAACCGTCAAGTTGACCCTTCACTATGTATTTAATCCGCTCTTTTCTCCCTCCCTAATATTGATAACTATTATAAAACATACCGTATTTTCCGGACTATAAGGCGCACTTAAAAGCCTTTAATTTTCTCAAAAAACTACAGTGCGCCTTATAGTCCAGTGCGCCTTATATATGGATCATTCATTGACATTGACATTCCCTTTAGCACAGCTCCATCTGTTGGATGCATAACGCAACGGTAGCGTCTATTATGTGCGCCTTATAGTCAGGTGCGCCTTATATATGAAAACAGTTTGAAAATAGACCATTCATTGACAGTGCGCCTTATAGTCAGGTGCGCCTTATAGTCCAGAAAATACTGTACATTACTCACTTCAGCCTTATATACTTTTCGGTCATCTGAAAATAGCCGATCTACAAGCTCACAATGCAATTGGGCATTCTGCATAATGAGTGAATTGGGCATTCTGCATAATGAGTACTTTCTACTTTTGTTACTTTAAGTAAATGTTGACCATACTTTTGTACTTTTACTCAAGTACATATAGAATTCCGTACTTGTAACAGAGTATTTATTTTCTACATTGCAGTATTGATACTTTTACGGACTTTGCCACTTTTCAACCTATCTTCATATAATAGGTCCTCACTAATGTTCATAATAAAATTGCAAAAATTTGGATTGATGGATTGATGGATTTCTGAACTTCCCACAGCTATCCTAAGAGACTTGGACCAAGTAGAATTCTTTTAATTTTTTATTATGAACATTAGTGAGGACCTATTATATGAAGATAGGTTGAAAAGTGGTGAAGTAATCCTTTAAGTAAAACATTGTAGTCCTCTTTACACCGCTGTGTGCACGTGGTCTCTCTTGTTGTGCTGTAACGTGCATGTGTTGCTTCCCCCTGCAGGGTTTGTTCGCCCCCACCTGTTTCAGCTACGCCAGTCAGTACGTCTCGCGCTACGAGTCCCAGGGAGAGGGTAGGTACCAACCTGTACCAGCTGCCCAGATGATGCCATCTGGCCGCCATCAAACACACAACGCCTTCCCCTCTACCATCCGCACACACGTGCACGCACGCACACGCGCACGCCCATGCACGCACGCTAGGGATGGGACGATACGCGATATTATCGTGATAAAAAAAACACTCACGATAATCGTATCGTTGGAGATTTAATTCATCCTGATATCGTCCTCCGTCATGCTCTGGGATCAATTCACCTTTTAGTTGCCGAGCGGCATATCTGGTACCACTTAAACCCTCTATAATTGGTCAAAAGTACTTATGATATACGTACTTGATACAGTTTTTTTTCACTTTCTATCAAAATTTAATGTCTTTGTCAAAAAATAGCCGATCTACAAGCTCACAACGTGTCGCGTTGCGACACGTTTTGAGCTTGTAGATCGGCTATTTTTTTATTTTTTTGTCAAATCTTTCGCCCCAGGATAATGGATTTTGATTATCGCGGTAATATCGTAAAATGCCATTTCTTTCGTCACAATAATCGTGATATGACATTTTCATATCGTCCCATCCCTGATGCACGCACGGCGCACGCACGCATATACGCACACAGGTATATACTGTAAAACACAGATAGACAAACATACAAATGGACACATATGGACACAGACATGCACAATGCACATGCACACACAGACACATGCACACACATACAGATGCACTGACGGAGAAACAGACGGACACACACACACACACACACACACACACACACACACACACACACACACACACACACACACACACACACACGCACACGCCCCAATACCAGCCAGACGACACAGATGTGTGGGACATTAACAAATGATGGAAAACCTGCTTTTTCTCCCCCCGGCTCTCCTCTTTAGGCATTCAGTGGAGCAACTCGTATGTGTCGCCCATGGCCGGAGACACGGCCTCCTTCGGCTGGCTCTGCTGGCTGATGCTCATCGATTCACTCCTCTATTTCATCATGGGCGGGTACATCCGCATGGTCTTCCCAGGTACCCTGCAACCTCTGCTGATCAAACTGTTTTGATGTTCAAGGACCCCCTGTTTCGTATGCATTAGGCCAACGGTTCCCAGACTTTTCAGGCCCGTGACCCCCCAAAAGAATCATATTTGAACAGTTCTGTGATGAGTACCTGGCACCAGACGCGTTAAAGCTTCCGTTTCGCGCACATTTATCCTAATATAAATCAAAATCGCCTAAGCCTATTTAGCTTGCTGCTTAGCAGAAATGATATTTTAAAACATATTTTCGTGAACGGAAATGCCAGCTTCCATTACTCGGATTTCAGGAGGTGTAGTTCCAGATACCATTTAGAGATTGTATACACATACCTGTAAGGGTCCATTTGGTTCCTAAGTGTCGTTCAGCTGAGGACCCCCTGGAACACCCTCAAGGACCCCTAAGGGTGTCTGGACCACATACTCAGAGTAACTGCACTGCTGACAAACAGGTGGCAGGTGCTCAGTAGTAGCCCAAGGTCACAGTCGGAACAGTTGACAATTGCTTGTTTAACCCATTTAGGCCTAAAATTTGTGAATGCTTTAACTATTAAAAAATAGCAGATATACAAGCTCACAGCGCGGCACCGAGTGCCGCGCTGTGAGCTTGTAGATCTCCTATTTTTGAAAAAAGTCGTGAAAATGTGTGCAAATCTTTGAATATAGGTATTTTCAAAGCGAACGTTTGTAACTAAAATTTTGCTTCTGGGTGGTCCCTGGAACTAGATATTTTGAAATGGGGGTCCGTGGCTAAATACATATCATTTTGTGGGTCCTTCACATGAAAAGGTTTGATAACCACTGACATAGTAGTCTCTCAAGAACAGACCAACTGAGCTCCAGTTAAGTGAAAAGGACCTTTTCTTTGACGATGGCTGGCCAGATTGCTGACCTAGAAAGATGACTTAGAAGGATTCAAAAGACACTTATAGAATCGGGTCAAAATTCTAATTTTCACGATTTTTCAAAAATAGCAGATCTACAAGCTCGCAGCGCGGCACTCGGTGCCGCGCTGTGAGCTTGTATATCTGCTATTTTTTTATATTTAAAGCATAAAATATTGCGTCATATTGTGTTCAGGCCTAAATGGGTTAAAAATGCATTTGATCAATCCGTCTTTCAGTAATATACAGTAGAACTCCTCATAAATACAACGAGTAATGAGTGGCTGTCTGTATTTGTCACTGTCTGGCCAAAACCTCTTAACTCCATTTTTGAGGTTTTTGATTTTTTTTTTTTTTGCATAGATCAGGGCTATTGAACACCCTTTATGTCTTTTGGTTAAAATAATATTGAACCAATGAAAAGTAGTAAAAAGCCATTCGGTCAAAACCTCCTAACTCCACTTGAGCTCATTTTCCCAAAAAATGAACATTTTGGAGTTAGGAGGTTTCGGCCCGACACAGCAGAGATATGGTCT
Source organism: Nannobrachium achirus (assembly GCF_963921795.1). Taxonomy (NCBI): domain Eukaryota; kingdom Metazoa; phylum Chordata; class Actinopteri; order Myctophiformes; family Myctophidae; genus Nannobrachium; species Nannobrachium achirus. The sequence goes on along the minus strand of NC_137829.1, from coordinate 44,011,191 downwards.
AATCCAGAGTTGTAATCTGACCACTTTCACTTTTTTAACTCAAATTTTGCTTCTGGGGGTCCCTGGAACTAAATATTCTGAGATCGGGGTCCGTGGCCAAATACATATATCATCTTGGGGGTTCCTTGACATAGGTTTCTTGCACACATTTTCACGATTTAAAAAAAATAGCAGATCTACAAGCTCGCAGCGCGGCACTCGGTGCCGCGCTGTGAGCTTGTAGATCTGCTATTTTTCAATAGTTAACATTCATGGGGGGCCCGCAGTGAATCCTTGTGCCCAGGGCCCAGAATTTGGTGTGACGCCCCTGGGCGTGACCTTCAGAGATACACGGATACGTGGACAAGATGTGCTGGTTTTCATAGTAAACATGAAAAAAATATAACAGAATCTTTTTTGTGTGTGTGCTTTTATTTTTTCAGGAAAGTACGGCATCCCGGCTCCCTGGTACTTCCCGTTCAAGCCTTCCTTCTGGTCGGAGCTGTGCTCCTCCAGAGGACCCGTCCCATTGGCCAAAGGCATGCTCTTCACCAACATCATGCAGAAGAAGGACCTTCCCGTGTTCCACCACGGTGACAAGGGGAAAGGTATAGCCTACGGCGCTGGTTCTCAACCTGTGGCTCGGGACCCCCAGTGGGGTCCCCAAACTGTTTTGGGGGGTCCCCAGATGATTAACTTAATGGGAAACATTGTTTTCTCACTCAACTGTAAACAAACCAACATAAAGTTCAAGTGTATAGAGGGTATCTGCACATGTCTAAAGTGACAATTTAAGGACTTTTTAATACTTCTAAAATGTCAAATTAAACATTGGCCAAATTGTCAAATATTAGAGGCAGAAATTGTGAAAATAGCCAATCTACATAAGAACATAGTTATCGTGCTCAGTGTGTATGGAGCTTAAGCAATGTTGCGTGTGTGTGTGTGTGTGTGTGTGTGTGTGTGTGTGTGTGTGTGTGTGTGTGTGTGTGTGTGTGTGTGTGTGTGTGTGTGTGTGTCAGCGAGTGCGTGCATGCATGTCTGCCTTGGTGTTTGAAGCATAAGATAAGTTCCTCCCCTCGCGCGCTTTCTGCCTGTCAGCTTCTGGCTCCTGTCAGTGTTTCTAGATCTCTTGCCCTTTTCCTCCGTTGTTTTTCTCTCTCTCTCTCTCTCTCTCTCTCTCTCTCTCTCTCTCTCTCTTTCTCTCTCTATCTCTCTCTCTTTCTGTCTGAACGTCTAACTCTGTTTGATCGTGTCTCGTTGCCTCTCTGATTTTGTGTTGGTTGTTTTCGGTTCCTGCTGCGTCTGTGACTCTAGGTGCGTTTCCATGAAGCCTTTTAATGTGCATTAAGGCTTTTGCGCATAAATCTTTTCATGGAAACACTTCAAAATTCAAATAAACTTTCATTATTCGCAAAAACATTTATGAGCTTGAAGGAGGTGTATTTTGAGGCTTTATCGAAAAAACTTAATGCGCATTAGTGAATGGAAACACTAAAGCAAATTATATTTTCAATTAAAATGCATTGAACTCGCGGGAAGGGCTGGTGGGGGTCGGCCGCCTCTTGGTTGTACCAAGTTACCAACACGTTCAAAGTTGTGCTCAAAAAGTAAAACCATTCGTCATTATTATTCTCCGTTCCGCGACGGCGTCGCGTGCACACAGAACTGCCGAGAACATCAGACCTCCAAGCTCACATCGCATCTGCAACGAGCTGTGATGAGCTTGTACTGTATTATCAGCCGTTATCGTGCTCAATGCTGTCGCGGGGTTGTGGAGTGGAGCGTCTTCTCTTCTCTCTCTCTCTCTCTCTCTCTCTCTCTCTCTCTCTCTCTCTCTCTCTCTCTCTCTCTCTCTCTCTCTCTCTCTCTCTCTCTTATCTATATGAAATCCAACATCCCATCGTGCATTGCGCAGAAATTGGACGGAGCTTCCGGCGCCGCAGCCGAGTGTGATCTACAAGCTCACAACGGCTGCATCTGCGACGCGACGTGAGCTTGTATGTCTGCTGTTAACTGGAAGTGTGGTGCAGTTTGGTGCAAAACATTCTCCAGTAAATTCCCGCGGAAAGAGGTGGATATAGGCTGAAGAGCCCTGGGTTAGAGTGCATGTTCGATAATGTGTCTCACTTGACTGGAAAAATAGCGCTTGTCCGACTGCTTATTTCATGAACTATCTTCCAAGAATCACATTTCAAAGGTGAATGGAAACAGGCAAAATGCACATTTTCTTTTTTCGACTTAATGATAATTCGCTTCCTAATTCGAACGAACTTTATGGAAGCGCAACTTCTGTCTTTCTCTCTGTCTCACGTTATCATCTTTCTCTGTTCAAAGGTAACTCTCTATCTCTCTCTCTCTCTCTCTCTCTCTCTCTCTCTCTCTCTCTCTCTCTCTCTCTCTCTCTCTCTCTCAGGTGAGAAGACCTTCTCCCCCCAGGAGGACGAGGAGACCTCGGGGCTGCCGGTGGGCGTGGCGCTCCACGGCCTGACCAAGATGTATGGCGAGCGGCCGGCCATCCAGAACCTCAACCTGTCCTTCTACGAGGGCCAGGTGACCTCCCTGCTGGGACACAACGGAGCCGGCAAGACCACCACCATGTACGGAAACACACACACGCACGCACGCACGCACGCACACACACACACACACACACACACAAACGCCCAGGGACGTGCAGAGAATGTTAGAGAGGCAGGGGCTGGAATTTCCAAAAGGGCCTTTTGGTGGAAGCACCAAAAATAGCCGACCTCGAAGCTACACAGAGAGGGCAATTCTTTCAACATAAGATGCTGCATTCAAGTTCAGGAGAGTTTGGACAAGGCAATTCTATTGAACATGGTCCAGGTGAAACGATGCAATATATTCAACTTTTGGTTGAGCTGTCCTACCCGACCAGGGCTTTTTTTTTTTTTAATGTAGCACTTTTCTAAGTACCCAAAGAGGCTTTACATGTGGGAGAGGAGAAAACAACAAAATAAAATCTATTTTATTCACTGCAAAAATGAATGAACTAAGCAAGATTTGCAATCGTATATCTAGCCATAAATTCTTATTGGTCTAGTTTTAAAAATTATATTCTAAAGAAGATAAAATTGTACAAGATGATGATTTTTGTTTTAAGAAAATATTTCTTTTTTTTCTTACCATGATATTAGATCTTAAATTATAATATTTCACATTTACATCAAGTAAAAATTACCCTCTGAGACAAAGGTTGAATCCACAGTGTCACTTTTAAGAAAATGAGTAGCTCTGAGTACTTATTTTAAGTACCAAACTAGTAAAATACCCTATTGTCTTTATGTATGGATCTCAGTGATTAGGTCATATGGAAATACAATGACTACAATATGGGCATTCCCAGATATGGGGTTAATATTGATGACACCATATATGGCATATATGGATATGTCCATGGGCTTTGCCAGATATGGGCTTAATATTGATGACATCAGGGATCTCCATATATGGATATGTCCATGGGCTTTGCCAGATATGGGCTTAATATTGATGACATCAGGGATTTCCATATATGGATACATGGGCGTTGCCAGATATGGGCTTAATATATTGACATCAGGGATCTCCATGCTGCATAAGGGCAAAAAGGGGAGTCCTACATCTTGGTCAGTGAGTCAGAGTGATGTCACAAGATCTGCACGGTTTCAGAGAAACAGCGACCGAAGGTCACAATAACTATTTTCACACTACATATTGGAATGAAAAATGTTGTTCAACATCACGTTTATTCACATTTAATTAAGTACAGTGGCTTTCAAATGGCAAGATCAGAGTACATGGAATAAAGTAAATAATAAAGCAAATATATAGAAATCCCACCTCAGCCAAACCTTTAAATATAACATGTCTCTCGAAGTGGTGTTCAAATACATCATTTTGGGGGACCTTGGCATGACAATGTTTGAAAACTAAGGCATTTGTAGAATCAGGCCCAGGTCGTATGGCTCAAGTCATAACGGGTTAATTACACCACACTCATTCCTTTTGGGTTCTTAACCCTTAAGTTCTGTTCAGATTCACTACACCTTCGTTCTGTTCGGGTCATTTTGACCCGGTGGATATTTGGTTTAAAAAAAACAACACTAATATAAATTTTAACTTAACAAATCATCATGATACATTGACTTTGACTCAATACCAAACAATTCATATGATATATTTGGTAAATGTTTGCATTTCTGCTTTGCTATATCACATTAAACACTGAAAGAGCTAAGCGTTTTTACTGATTTAGCTGAAATCCATGTAAAAAAAACAACTTCATTTAATACTGGGCAATATTGCTCATGCTTATAGGAAGGGGGGGAGGGTTCGGAATGGGGCTTCGGAAGGGGGGTGTTAGAAGTGGGGGTGACTGTGTGTCTGTGTTTTGGCATAATACTGTGTATTTCTGTGCTTCCGGGTCAAAATGACCCGAACAGCACTTAAGGTTCAAAAAATATGAGGGGGGTGTAGCATGGGTGTAGTGCAAAAATATTTCTTTTACATGTTCATCTCAGAAGAATCTTTAAGGCCAGTGAGTTTCAGGTGGAAACATTTTTAACTTCTACCTTTTTTTTCCAAATGAAAATGTAAAACGGGTCAAAATGACCCGAACAGCACTTAAGGGTAGGAGTAGTTCACCCCCAAAATGACTTTTTTTCTATTGATTACTCACCCCATGGAGACGTGAATTCATGGAAATGTATTTTTTGTTTTTTTGTCACATTCCTAAGCCAATAAAGCCTAAAGCCCCCATTGATTCCGGTAGGGGACCCAAAGTGTCTTTGGGTCCCCTACCCCTACATTTATTATAATCAAATTATTGACTTAGGAATGCGATAAGGGTAATAATAATAATTATTATAATTATTATTACCCATATATATATATATATATATATATATATATATATATATATATATATATATATATATATGGGTAATAATAATAATAATTATTATATATATATATATATATATATATATATATATATATATATATATATATATATATATATACATGAATTAGAGTCTCCATGGTGTGAGTAATCAATCATTTTGGGGGTGAACTACTCCTTTAATGGTAATTTTTCAGTGCAATTACGTCATCAATGTCATATGGAGCAAATAACGCAATTCAGAAATGACATAAATAAACAATACATTTTCTTTTTGTAATAGCCTGGGCATTATTTTAATGTATTATGTTAGGCTTATTTCCACAGGGCTTATGACGTAAGCACGTAAGCGCACGTTAAGCGCACGTAGATAGGCTCAGGCTCTGGATAGGCTATTTGAAAACGTCACATCCGCTTGACTTCATCATCATCATCATCTTCTTCTTCAAACTCCCAACCGCTAACCTATGCCGCTAACGCTAACAGCTGTGGACTTGGAGTGGAACCGAACGCACGCACGGTAAGCTATTATTCTATTATATTCTACTTTGCACACGAATGTTGAGTGCCATAAAACAACAAGACGAGGCCACAAGCCACAAAGCCTAATTTATATTTTGCACGGCGACGGTGTCGCATGCTGAAAATAACAGATCTTGCAGTGTTATACAAGCTCACAAAGCCGACCACGCTATGCACGGAGAGCTTTTAGATCTGCTATGTTCAGCACCGTCGTGCTGCTAAGTACTTAAACATGCAATTGCACCGTGTTTTGAACTTGTGTATGGTTCATTTTTATAAATTAGGGCTTTTGCCACGTTATCATGCAAAGTGGAGGGCCTGTAAAGTTGTCAGAGTTGCAATTGGTCCCTCCTGATGTGATCATTTTAAATGATGCCATAGCATTTCAGTGAATTCACCCCCCCCTCCCTGTCTGCCAGGTACAATATGTGACAACATGTACTGCATCATGGTTAAGCTGGAAACTACCACACTATCCATTTTACAAGGTATGTTGATATTCAGCTGATTAAATTAATGCATGACAGACCTAAATGTGACCCTTGCGGGTACATTTGAGGACCCCCACCCCAAAAAGCACTTATAATTGTAGGATTTGAGGCATTACATTTAGTTGAAGCTTGTGGATTGGCTACTTTCATCTTGGCCAATGCAGAGCATGACATCGAAGGCTCTGTTCAATATAGTGAAGTGTTTCTCAACTTTTTTTAATTTCTAGGACCCCCATAACAGTATGGTCAAAAAGAAGCCAATGAGGGTCTACTCACTTAGGTTCTCCTCACTCTGAGTTACACCTATTTACATATTGATATTCATTTGATCAGACACGCCCCTTCCTATTCAATCCCATTGTAACTTAAACCATGGTGGATATTTTTTTTACTATTTTGAAAAGCATTTTAAATGGTTCAAATAGCTGATCTACAAGCTCACAATGTGTCAATGTAGCTATCCATTTGAAGTATTTAAAAACATATTGTTCAAAGTGGTAAAAATATTGTTCAAAATGGTAGAAAAGCCTAAGAAGTTAAGCAAAAAAAATAAAAATAGAAATTGATAAATACTGTATTGAAACAACACAAAACTAGGTATAAACTAGTCCCCTGGGGATTTGCACAGTATATGGGGGATTGATTAAATGTAGGGGTGTAGGAGTCTCAGAATTAATGGTGGAGAACCCAGACATATCAGTGTCATGTCAATGCCCATATTTGGACATTGTTTCATCATGCAGCTGTTACCATGGTGACGACACTGTTTAGTTTCAGTGCAGACAGAGATGGACATACATTCCGTAAATTAATAGTTATTATATTATTGATGTGTTCATTTTGCTTTACATTAGAAGCAGACATGCTACGCACCCTCACCCAAGAGGATTTGATGGAGGTTTTTCCAGGCCAGGCTGACTTTGGCCACAGAAAGCGCTTGTGGGCTCCAATTCACCCAGAGGTATTATAACTGCATTGTTTGGCAAATATCAGTGACAGAGTTTTAAATTGGGTCAGTTATTTACCACTTTGTAAATGTTTTATCTGCTTTACTTAGAATGAGAATCCACAAGACAAATCTGGCCCTGTTGGATCCAGAACGTCTTCCTTCTCTCCACTCCCACGGTAGGAGTACATCCCACCACTCCGACATGTCTCCTTTCCGACATGTCTCCATTCCGACACTAACCCTATCTCTAACCCTAACCTGAACCCCCATGGGAGTGTTGCCACTCCGACAATAAGAAGCCAATTTCGGAGTGGCGACATGTCGGATTGGAGAGAGCCTCCCCCACGGTAGATAATTATGTAACTTTGAAAAAAAAAAAAAAGATCTACAAGCTACAATTAAAATCACACGACACGACAAATCATATTGGGACATGGGTCCAAAAATACATTTCAGTCTTGGGATTTCTTTTTGCTTTTACCTCTACATACAGCAGTTGTTTCAATGTTTTTTTTGTTGTTTTTTTTTTACTTTTTTTCTAGGTTAAAGATGAGCTACGTCGGATCTTGGCAAAGGATAACCCTAACTTCACTGAGGCCAAGAAGAGGTGGGATAGCTTCTGCTGCCAGGTCCAGTTCTACGCTGCCTGGAACAAGGCAAGCACAGCTTCCTTTGGATGGAGGTAAGTGATTTTGCTCTCATCCACTCGTCCTAGACAAGTCGCCCTTCTGGCACCCAAAATGTGTAATATCTTCCTGTTGCTCTTAGAACTACAGACCCACTCTCTAGGTTCTGCCGTGGTCTGAAGACTCACCTCTTCAGACTCCATCATAGCCCATAGCACCTGCTCTTTAACCTTAACTATAAGTTAGATTGCATTTTTGTTTACTTTAGTTTTTTCTTAGATTACAATGAGTTTGATGTATTGACCTTGCTTAATGTATGTCGCTCTGGATTAAGAGCGTCAGCTAAACGCCTTAATTGTTTACAGTAGTACATTTTTGAGTAAACAACACTGAGTGAATAGATTTACTAAGCACTTTTATTTTTGTCTCAGTTGAATTTGCTGTAGGGAGAATCAAGGCACCCTGTTTCCCTCCAGCTCCCCACCACCAAAGAAGCTGGGAGGACCCAGTGAAGCGTTGCTCCACATCCTTGAGGTAGGAGTGTCACACCAAATAGACAAAATAGCTGATCTACAAGCTCAAAACATGTCCGTGTGGTATGTTTTATGCTTGTATATCTGCTATTCTTTTTTATTTTTATTGGAATTCTGAAGTGTATTTTCTAATGCATTTATGCAAGGTTTATTAACTTAAATGAACTTAACTACAAATACATTGGACTTAAAAAAATACTGAAATCAATACTATATCGGTTTTCTGTTATTAAGTGACAAGTCGGTTTGCCAGTTGCCCATTTATGTTTACTGAAATCATTTCTATATTGTTTTTCTTTGTTTTGCTGTAGCCATCTGAAGACCCAAATCTCTACCACCAGAAGAGACCCCTCCAGAGCCCCGTCCTGATCCTGGATAGGCCCCGCTGTTTGGTTGCTGTGGGGAACACTCCCATCACCATCTTTCCAGAGGAGCAGCTGATTGACGGTCTGATCTATTTACTTGGCTATTACTACACCTTCCATCTCACGTACCCCAAGTGCGTGGCTACACTCCTGTCTGTCGTGCAGACAGAAATATTATGTGATGACATACATGACCGTGACACCACTCCATCCTACAAAAAGCCTTGGCAGAGTGGAAGACTTTTGTTGATGGGAAGTAGTGAGGTGCTAGTGAAGTGCAATAACGGATGCTGTATTTTTTATTTGTTTTTATTTATTTTATTTGTTGATGTAAAGTAGAGGTGCTTGTAAAGTACAATACCAGGTGCTGTAATGTCAAGTTAACACACAAATCCATTCATTCAAGGAGTTATTGTTTTTAGATATATTTCTAAGCCAATAATTTGACCCGCTCAAATTATAAGCCTGTGAACTGATGAAATCTTCAATGTTGTCATGCCAATTTAAGCACAGAGCCCCTATTGCAGCCTATTGCATGATCAAAATAACAACCTGTTGTATAATGTAAACCTATCACTTCACTTGCATGTTTAAGATCCTTGAAGCAAGGATATGCTTTAAGGATCTTTGCAGGCCTGTCTTCCTTGTTCAGTGTTTCATCGCTGTCTATGAAGGCCCTCCTGGCATCGAGCTCCAGCAGTTGTGCCACGTCACTCTGGTTTGGTTTAGGCCTTTTTAGCAATTCCTGAAGCGTCTTGTAATGCCTGGCCTGTGCTTCACGGCTGTCTTCGACAGTCAACCTCCACTAGTTGACTCTCCTCCGCTAAAATCGAGAACACAATACACAAATCATGGTTATAGGTTTGGAGTCTCCCAAAAAAGAAATCATAGAAGCAGAGTGAAATATTTACATTATACTACAGGTTGTTATTCTGATCAAGCAATAGGCTCTGTGCTTAAATTAGCATGACAACATTGAAGATATCATCAGTTCACAGGCCTAGTGGATGCATCTGTCCAATGACCTGGTGAAATTATTAGCTTGGAAATATATTTAAAAAAAGAGAACTCCTTAAATGAATGAATTTGTGTTTTAACTGTGCTACACACCTATATTAACATCAGTTATTATGATGGTACTTGGAAAAACATTTTCTGAGGTGGTACCTGGTGTAAAAAGGCTTAGCCTATAGCCAAATCTACTTGCATGCAACAGGGCCATCAGGTCCATCATCTGGTGCTGGGCTCCCCAAAATCCCCAGAGGTCTCAGTGGTTTGGGACAAAATGATGGTTGAGCCACTGGATTCGTCATCACTGGGAGAAAGGTTGAGGCGACGTCTCTTCTTGGGGACGCCTCGCTTAGGTGTTGGCCCTTGTTTCTTCGGGTAGCAGTGCTTCTGTCCATGTTCACTGGCTTGCAGTATCGCAATCATGCTAGTGACTGTATTTCTCACTGTGGGGGTGTCAAAGATCTCCTGTATTTTTTGTAAAGTTAAAGTGCTGCTATTATGTTAAAGCTCTGGTACCTTTTGTTGTTAAAAGCTCTGGCAGTTTTATTTTTGCTAGTTAAAGTGCCGCTATTATGTTAAAGCTCTGGTACCTTATGTTGTTAAAGCTTTGGTGGTTTTATGTGAAAGCTCTGTAAGTAGTAATCTCTATAGTGTACGTATCTACAGTGTTAAGTCAGCAATCTCCAAATTTAGGCCTATCCAGGATCAGAACATACTCTTAAGATGTTCTGTCCGTCCGTCTGTCATGTCGGTCATCTCTAAATTTGTTAACTGTTTCCGCATGTGGGAGTATCTGATGTGGGCACTGTTTAGTGTCGGTCGTCAGCCATCTCCAAATGCGGGCTGACTTCAGTGACTTGGCAGCCATTCAAAGTTTAAAAATTGAATTGCTCTGTAAGCACTGTAATACTGTAATGACAATGTAAAGAGCACTTTATTGTCAAGTGCTTGGAGTGCCCTGACTCTGGCAAATTCAGTTGTCAGCCAATTTAAATCCAGCCTGAATCAGATCTGGGCCACATCCAGATTGGAATCTCATCTGTATTAACAACACGTGACCATTAAAACCGATCGGATTCCAGTCTGGATGTGGCCCAGATCTGATTCAGGCTGGATGTGGCTGCACTGTACATGGTGTCTTAATGACGTCAGTCATCTCCAACTTCTGGCATGTTTCAGCATCTGGCTCTTGTGGTGGTGTAGTGTCAGCATGCATGGCGGATGGACAGAAAGACATTGTGACACTGATCTCTGGTTTGGTTTGGGTCTCTTTATTGTCAAGTGCTGGGAGTGCCCTGACTATGGCAAATTCAACAAAAATAAGTGCTTAGTATGTGTTTACTGAAAAGTAAACACATACCCAGCTTCTTTGGTCGTGGTGAGCTGGAAGGAAACAGGGTGCCTTGATTATCCCTATAGTAAATTCAACTGAGACAGAAATAAAAGTGCTTAGTAAATCTATTCACTCAGTGTTTACTCAAAAATGTACTACTGTAAACAATTTACTGTAACACTCTCACACTTAATTGTTTTATAATAAATTTTGAGAACATTCATTATGCCTTCATTTATTTACTACATTTCAGGATTTGCTTTTTACCACTTATTTGAGTAGCTTTGGGGTATTTTGGAAAGGGATTAACACTTAAATTTCAAGACCTTTAAAGGAGTAGTTCACCCCCAAAATGACTTTTCTTCTTTTGTTTACTCACGCCATGGAGACTTGAGTTCAAGAATATATTTAAGACAAAATCCGATTATTGTAAATTTACCCCATTGATTCCGGATGGGGACCCGAATAGAAAATTCATTTTGAGGTGAACTACTCCTTTAATGGCTAGTTATTAGTCTCTTTGACTTGGTATTGTGCTTGAAAGGGGATTTTACCACCGATTTCAAGACCTTTAATGGCTAGTTATCAGTCTTTTTGACTTAAATATAGTGCTTGGAATGAGTCTGAACAACTTATTTGAAGAGGTTTGCCAACTAATTTTGAGTTTCTATGACTTAAATGACTAGTTACGAGTTTATTTAACTTACATTTAGTGCTTGGAATGAGTCTGAAAATCTTATTTGAAGAAGTTTGCCAACTAATTTTGAGTTTCTATGACTTAAACGGGTAGTTATGAGTCTATTTGACTTGAATATATTGCTTGGAATGAGTCTGAAAAACCTATTTGAAGAGGTTTGCCAACTAATTCTGAGTTTATATGACTTAATTAATTACTTGGAATGGGGTTTAATGAACTTATTTTAAGAATCCCTGACTTCCCTAAAGCCTTGATATATTTTCTTATTTCAAGAAATCTTACCGGGAAAAATTTTCTTACCCCACTGGCAGATAATCTTACTTGTTTTTAGTTGATTTATACTCAAAAACATATTTTTTTTCTTATATTTAGAGTAGGTTTTTTTGCAGTGTTGTAAAAAAAAAAAAAAAAGACTAAGGAATAAAATCTATAAAAACAGTGGAATGGTGAGACACACCCATGCAGTTAGCTGGGGAAAGCCATATTGACTTTGTTATTGGCATACTGTAACTACTGTAGATACTGTTGTTTTTCTGCATCATGGCGAAATGTTGCCACCCAACCTGCTACTGGCTAAAACCGCCTGCGCTGCTGAATTTTACTTTGGTATTTAATATTTTATATGATAGGCCTATTAGTGCATTCTGTAACTGTAGCTCTGCATTGTAATTACGCGAATAAGCTGCCGTCAATAAGATATTAACCAAATCTGACACAGTAAGACTTATTGATCTGAAGGGTCTTTATCAAATGAACCAGTTGAACGAATCGTTTGCCACATGACATCTGTAATACGGCTTGAGGAGCTTGTCGATGTGCAACTGTACCTGTACTGTACGCCCTCCTCCTGCCCAAATCACCTCCCTGTTCTGTAACGTTACAAAACTAAAACGTATGCTTTTAGATCCCTGAGTCTACAAATGGACACTTTACAGGTCCTTTTGGTTCCAAAACCATTAAGAACAATTTAGCAGATGCTCTTAATCCAGAACGATTTACAATTTACAATAGGCAAGGACAGCACACGGTAATATATTGAATGCATAGAATTTGCATTTGATGAGAAGCACCAGTATTGTAATTGTATAGTCTATACAGTAGCAGACGGGAAGTCCACAAAACCAGCTCTGACAGGGTGATAAACCGGTTCTGTAAACCGGTTCCACATGTGATGGAACCGATTCCGGTTCTTCCGGTTCCTATGTGTCCGCATCCCAACCCTAATCGTAATCATAATCATGCTTTAAAGGAGTAGTTCACCCCCAAAATGACTTTTTTTCTATTGATTACTCATGCCATGGAGACTAGAGTTCAATAATATTTTTAGTTTTTTGTCACATTCCTAAGACATAAATGTGATAACAATACATTTACCCCCATTCATTTCGGATGGGGACCCGTTTCGAAACGGGTCACCATCCGGAATCAATGGGGGTAAATTTACTCAAATCAAATTTTTGTCTTAGGAATGTGACAAAAAACTAAAAATATTATTGAACTCTACTCTCCATGGCATGACTAATCAATAGAAAAAAAGTCATTTTGGGGGTGAACTACTCCTTTAACTATTAATAAATAGCAGATCTACAAGCTCGCAGTGTGGCATCAAGTGCCGCGCTACAAGCTTGTAGATCTGCTATTTATTTTTTTAATTGTGAAAAAAGTATTTGACCCGATTCTATAAATGTCTTCTAAATCCTTCCACTAAATCAGTTGGTTCTCAAACCTTTTCATGTGAAGGACCCCCAAAATTACATGTATTTGGCCGCGGACCCCCATCTCAAAATATGTTGTTCCAGGGACCCCCCAAGAAGCAAATATTTGAGTTACAAATTGTTAAAGATATATTCAAAGATTTGCAAAAAAAAATCTTTTCAAAAAATAGCAGATCTACAAGCTCGCAGTGAGCTTGTATATCTGCAATTTTTCAATAGCTAAAGTATAAAATAATTCCTGGTCTTCTAATGCATTAATCACTGTTCCTCGCCCTCAGGTCCCTCCTCACCGGTCTGTTCGCTCCGTCCTCCGGCACCATCGAGGTGTACGGCCGAGACATGCAGGCCAACATAGAGGACGTGCGCAAGGAGCTGGGCGTGTGCATGCAGTACGACGTGCACTTCGACCACATGACCGCCAAGGAGCACCTGATGCTCTACGGACAGATCAAGGCCCCCTACTGGTCGCGCAGGGAACTGGACGAGCAAGTCTGCAAGTGAGTGTTGGCCATGTTAAACGCATAGTCAAAAATGGCAGTTCCGTGACCGTGGAGAGCAATGGTCCGTTTCTCAATGGATTTGTCATCTAGGAGGGTTATTAAACAAATTTGGCCGGGGTGTATTTTTTTAAATGGCCGGGAAAATGTTTGACAGCTAGGGTAATTTTCAGTCTCATTCACTTACTATACAGGGGTCAAACTAGGGGTTTTTAATTATTCTGAATCCATTGCAAGCATTTGTTTTGCATGAAAAACATTCCTTGGGCTAAAAACGGACCCCAAAAGACTGTGAAAATTGATGACTCATCACTAAACCATAGTTTTGTTGGCCATTTTTGGGAGTAATTTTTCGTTTATAGTATAGCGTGTAGTAAGTATTTACAAGACAAATATTTCGACTCCAGTACATTTCTGGGAAGGGAGAAGTAGTAAAAAAGGGAAAAAAAATCCTGTTCCCAAGTCAATTTCTTAGATTGTAGATCAGCCATTACGCCATACTTCAAATATAATGAAAAAAATAGCCGATCTACAAGCTCGGAACGCGTTGCGATGAATAGAATCATCGCTAAGAATATAATCTATAGTTGCATTCAGGGACGTGCTGGCCATTGGGAAAAGCGGGACAACTCCCGAACGGCCGGTTCATTCCCGGCCAGTCCAGGCCGGCCATTAGGAAAGAAATGTAAATAAAATGTCGGCCTTCGTTCCATTTTGGGGGCTGGGCGGCCAACAAAGTAAATTGCCACTGTCGGGCAGAAACCACGTATCTCCAAGTTTCAAATCTATACATTTTTTCGCAAAGCAAAGCCCTGCTTCATCATACAAGGCCGTTGCACAAAAGTAGTGAAAACAGCCGATCTACAAGCACACAACGCCTCGCACCGCGAGGCGTTGTGTGCTTGTAGATCGGCTGTTTTCACTAGTTTAAATCATTTTTTAAATGATAAATACAAAACAAACGGTTTCGGACATACAAGGTTTCCACCCGACAACGACGAAATATAACTCATGTAATTGACCCACTGGCTTGTCACTTGTCATGATCTGAAATGGCAAATCTTTGAGTAGCAGTAGCGCTATAGAGAGAGATCTCTCTCTATGCGCGCAATGAGGGCCTCTACAACTCTTTTTCCCGGGCTGAATCAGGGGCCCAGCACGTCCCTGGTTGCATTCCTACTTCACACATGTGATGATGTACCCCCCCCCTACCCCTCCTCCCAGGATCCTCCAGGAGACTGGCATGTATGCCCACAGACACAAGCGGGTGGGCACACTGTCGGGTGGCATGAAGAGGAAGCTGTCCATCTCCATCGCCTTCATCGGGGGCTCTCGGCTGGTGGTGCTGGACGAGCCCACCACGGGCGTGGACCCCTGCTCCAGACGCAGCATCTGGGACATCGTCATACAGCACAAGAAAGGTGAGTTTCATCTAGGACATAATGTGGCGGAGAGAGTCGCAGCCCCAGCCTGAAGCCTCAAAAGTCTAGTCCTTCTAAGGTTTTTTGAAAAAACACACGGTTCTACGTCAGTGGTTCTCAAACTCTCTCATGTCAAGGACACCTAGAATTATATGTATTTGGCCACCGACCCCCGTCTCAAAATATGTTGTATCAGGGACCCCCCCCCCCCCCCCCCGGAGGCAAATATATGAGTTACAAATGTTCACTTTAAAAATGAGATATTCAAAGATGTGCACAAATTGTCGTGATTTTTTTCTTCAAAAATAGCAGATCTACAAGCTCGCAGCTGTGAGCTTGTATATCTGCTATTTTTCAATATTTTAAAGCATTCAATAATCCTGGGCCTAAATGTAATTAAGCAGAAATAGATTTTTTCACCCCCACCTTCCCTTCGTTCCTCAGGTACTGACAGGCTAGCTATGAAAAGGTGGAGAAGTCCCAGGACAGTGTGTGTGTGTGTGTGTGTGTGTGTGTGTGTGTGTGTGTGTGTGTGTGTGTGTGTGTGTGTGTGTGTGTGTGTGTGTGTGTGTGTGTGTGTGTGTTTGTGTGTGTGTGCGTGCATGGCGGCCAACAGTCTGCTGTTTAATTGGCCGTGTCTTACGTGTTACACTGAGAGTTTGGTGCTAGGGGAATAGAGATGCAAAATCCTACTTTCTGTGCGTGTGTGGGTGTACGCGTGTGTGTGTGACACACACACACACACACACACACACACACACACGTTCATCTTCATAGTGCGGGGGTGAGTGCATCTCCATCAGTTGGAGCTCTGCCAAGCCCATAAATCAGTGGTAAAAAGTGACTACTATTGGACAAGGTGACAGCAGGAGAAGTTGCTACATCATTATTTATTTGACAAAAGCTGTTCCATCGCCGTTTAAACAGAGAATCCACCTCGAGCGGGCATAAAACCCAGGTTTAAAAAAATGTAATAAAAAAATACTGAAGTGATACTATGATACTTGAAATTCATATTTGCCATTCAGCTTTTCAAACACGATGTATCGTAGCTGGCTTTTAAATACCCTTATATGTCCAGAATTGCAAACGTGCGCGCGCACGCTCGCACGCACACACACAGACAGACAGTATGCCATTTCACATACTAAACTGGTCGCAATCATATTTAGATGTACAGTAGGACCCATGCACACAGCATCTAATGAAGGCACCCACAATGTTCAATTGTTATTGCATTGCATTGCTTTTTTTATTAATATTATTCCATTTGTTTCGCTATTTCCTCAATTTGCTGCAATGTGGAGCAGTAATTTATCTGTCTGTATACTCAGATGATTGGCTAGGGAGGCCGCCCGGGGAAACAGAAGGTCCTCGGTTCGCTTCCCAGCCCCAGACTGTGTGTCTAAGAGTCCCTTGAGCAAGACATTAAACTGCTCCCCCAGCACTGCACTAATAGCGTTCACATAAATAAATGCTGGGGACACATTTCACATAATATGCAAATATATACAGTGACAACAACATATCCCCCGAAGGAGTAGGGAACCAAATGAATCATTATTACGTATTCATTACAACGGGTTGTAGCAATAAAGAATCCTGAAACCATGGTGTAAAGTAAAATAAAAATGCAATCCATTAACTAACGACATGTACTCAAGTACTGTGGTGAGGTTTTTTTTTTTTTTTTTTACCTCACTGGAGTATTTCCTGTGCTTTCGCTTCTACTCCACGGAATTCCAAGGAACATAATTATACCCTTACTCCACTACAATTATCTGAAATCTTTTAGTTAGCCCTATATACTGTATATATTTCAGCCATTTGAAAATAGCAGATCTACAAGCTCTTTACAAGAGATTTTTTGGGACATTCTGCACAATTGCCGGGTTTCCCAAAGCGATTTTAGTCCATCGTAAGCCCATCGTAGCTCACGCATGGTCGTAGAGACCAAGCCCCGATCGTCATGTTCCCGTGTTTACATGGGTTTGGGCAGAGCGAATTATTTAGCCCCCTACAACTACACCAACATTCAGATTTCACAAACAAAGTGCTTAATAAAGTCTCACACCTGTCTAAATACGGTACGGCTTTCTATAATTACCCGTATCCTCCGTGTTCTTTAATAAGAAGCCTTTTTATCCGATCGCTGTCTGTTTATCTCAATGGGGTTGGTGCACATGGGGAACGCCAGGAAATACTTGGGAAAACAGAACGCGATCAGATAAAAAGGCTGCTTATTAAAGAACACGGAGGATACAGGTAATTATAGAATGCCGTACCGTATTTAGACAGGAGTGACACTTTATTAAAGGAGCTAATAGTCAACTTTTTCATTGTAGGGCCGACACTTTGTTTACTTTGTTTACATCCTAGTCTATAGACTAGAATGTAAACAAAGTGTCGGTCTGACAATGGCCAAAATTATTATTTTATCATTATTTTACGCTTTTTGTGGTCATTTTTGAATAGAAACACATATATGAAGCTTATTCTTTTTATAAAATATTTTCAAAACATAATTTTTATTTTAGCATCCGTTTTTCAAGAAAAAGTTGACTATAGCTCTGAAATCTGAATGATGGTGTAGTTGTAGGGGGCTAATTAAGTCGCTCTGCCCAAACCCATGTAAACACGGGAGCATGACGATTGGGGCTTGGTCTCTACGACCATGCGTGAGCTACAATGAATGGGCTAAAATTTCTTTGGGAAACTCGGCCATTGAGTACTTTTACTTTTAGTACTTAAAGTATATTTTGATGCCGATACTTTACTACTCAAGTACATAATCTATCTACATTGCAGTTTTGCTAACCTTTACTAATATGAGTAATTTTTCCACCACTGGTGTTGACTGACATGTGTCTCATCCAACCAGAGCGCACCATCATCATGTCCACCCACCACCTGGACGAGGCGGAGGTGCTGAGCGACCGCATCGCCTTCCTGGAGAGGGGGGGCCTCAAGGTGTGCGGCACCCCGCTGCACCTCAAAGACAAGCTGGGCCAGGGCTACAACCTCACCGTCACCAAGAAGGTAACGCACTGCTTCTGACAGTTCGTCCGCACTCCCCGCGATGCGTGCGACGCAAAAAATAATAATAATAGGATGTTAACCACTTTAACCCTCAACCCTCGATCCCTGAAGAAGGTGGAAACGTTGTTTTTTCCGAATAATTTGATAAATTAATCTTTTGCTTTGTGGCTTCAAACCATGCGACCCCTTATTAAATGTTATGCTTTTGCACTGTGGTCAGCACCTCTGCACTATTTGTATGTGCTATTTGTATGTGCTCTTCCAGCTTGTTTGTTAACCACTCTAACGTGTGGCATCCCTATTTTGGGGCAAATTGTCAAACTCTGTCAAAAGTTTAACATTTCCGGCTTTATTCGCAATTCTTTTTTCTTTTTTTTCCCTACTTTTTTTTGCAAATGGAACAGTAATTCCACCGGACATGTCCGGGAAGCGGCCTCGGTCAAAGTCTCCCACTCCACAAACAGATGAACGCGGAAGCACAGAAACAATTATGCAGATATCCCTTCATGTCGGGAAAGATTGTCTCGTCAAAGTGCTCTTATCACTGACCGTCTCCACCCGGAGCTCAGACACATAATCTGCTCTTTCTTTCCTAGTTTTCAATTCGAGGGACACAAAGTTATTCATGAGTTCGGATTCAAAACTAAAAAGAAAAAAAGAATTACAAAACAAATCAATATAAAACTCCAACCTCGATCTTTCTCTGATCCTTAGTGATGGAAGAATACCACAATACAAAAGAAGGTCAAAGTACTAAAAAGTTTTGTTGGCTTGTAGATGGGCTATTTTTTTTAAAGGACAACTTTAGTTTTTTAAGATTTGCACAATTTTTCATGACTTTTTCAAAAATAGCAGATATACAAGCTCACAGCACGGAGTGCCGTGCTGTGAGCTTGTATATCTGCTATTTTTCAATAGTTAAAGCATTCAATAATTCTAGGCCCTAAATGGGGTTTAAAAGGGTAATACTTTCCACCTCTTGCCGCCCCGCTCCTCGCAGGTCCAGAGCGCCGACTCGTCGGAGGCGCGGTTCGACTCGTCGGAGCTGAAGGAGTTCATCCAGGCCCACGTGCCGGAGGCGCGGCTGAAGGAGGCGCACGGCGGCGACCTGGTCTACTCGCTGCCGCCCTTCACCTCCTCCAACGCCTCGGCCTACCGCTCGCTGCTGACCGCGCTGGACGCCAACCTGGACGCGCTGCAGCTCGGCTGCTACGGCATCTCTGACACCACGCTGGAGGAGGTACGTGCACGCGCTCACACACACACAAACGTGTAGACGTTGCGCGCGCTCGCACGCACGCACGCACACACACAGGCACGTTTGTGCTATGCTTGTGAGGACGTTGGCATTTTCAGTTCGCTTTAAAATAATTAGTATATTCAAAGATTTGCACAGATTTTCACGTTTCTTCAAAAATAGCAGATCTACAAGCTCGAGCTTGTATATCTGCTATTTTTGAATAGCCCAAAAAAAATTAAGGTTAAAGGACTATTTCACCTCTGGGACAACCAGATCTTATTTTATTGTTGTTTGGGACACGATCAACACAATCCTGACTTATTTTTTGAGTTCAATCTGTGTTTTTTTTTTGTTTTTTTAACACAAAAAATAATTCAGGATTGTGTTGATCGTGTCCCAAACAACAATAAAACAAGATCTGGTTGTCCCAGAGGTGAAATGGTCCTTTAAAGCTGTGGCGTGACACAGACCCGGTCTTAATGGGGTAAAATGTTTAGGACGGACGGTTTTTATGAATGCCATCTTGTGCCGTTTTCTTTTAACCCAGACCCTGATAATAGCCTAATCTACAAGCTTTGAGCCCTATACAAGCTCTGGGCTCGAGCTTGTGTAGATCTGCTATTTTCAGTGCATGACGCAGTCAAGTATAAATCGAGCATAACTCCAACCCCGATCCCAACCCTAACCCCAACCCCATCCTGAACCCTAGCCAATATTAAAGGGCCTACACCATGCTTTTAAAACTATATTTTTTGTATAAATATATGCTCAAAATTGAGTCTTAGACAGGTTTTAACCCTCAAAAATCACACCCGTGTGAACTGAGTGAACTGGTTCTCCCCCCCCCCCCCCCCCGTGTGTGTGTGTGTGTGTGTGTGTGTGTGTGTGTGTGGCCTGGACAACAGCGCCCCTCCCTTAACATGTGTGGTCAGAAAAGGTACTACACAGGCTTGAGGCTACATACAGACCCACCCACCCACATACAAACAAACTAACTAACAAACAAACATACCTACACACACGGCCACGCTATGGAGACGGTGTGACCACCGCTCAAAAACACTCTGACCACTCTTTTTGTTTGTTCTAGCTCTACTATAATGAGGCTCTCCAGCTGCAATACCAAAACGGCCTCTGTTTGCTCAGGGGCGCATCTAGTGGGGTTTTTCCAGAAAAAAAAGAAGTTTTTTGAAAAAAAAAAAGTTTTGTGAAAAAAAAGTTTTTTGAAAAAAAGTTTTTTGAAAAAAGTTTTTTGAAAAAAAAAGTTTTTGAAAAAAAATTTTTTTGAAAAAAAAATTTTTTTTTTTGAAAAGTTTTGAAAAAAAAACATTTTTTTTTTTTTTTTTTTTTTAATAATTTTTGAATCTGCATTGCATTTTTTTGAAAAAAAAAAGTTTTGAAAAAAAATTGAAAAAAAAATTTTTTTTGAAAAAGATTTTGTTTTGACTCTGAAAAAAAAACGGGAAACGAGAGTGACGTCACTCTCGTCAACTCTCAGAACAGCACTGTTCTGAGAACCCGTGGAAAGCTTTTCATCTCTGTCTGCCCAAAACCAGAGAAAGACACAACGGTCAGAAATAGGACTTTGTGAGGATAGAAGGTGCCAGTGGGACCCCAAAAAAAGGTTTTAAAATAGAAAAAGTGAAAATTCATGGTGTAGGTCCTTTAAGTCTAGTCTTTTTAACATAAAACAATAATTTCTCTTGTGGAGGCCAGGAAAACTGTCTGTCCCCACAATGTCTAACTGTCTTTCCCCAAATTCAATTAATACTTGTGGGGACATTTACCCATCACATTTATAGTAATATGAGTACACACACACACACACACACACACACACACACACACACACACACACACACACACACACACACACACACACACACACACACACACACACACACACACGCACACACCCAGGGGCGTCACACCAAATTCTGGGCCCTGGGTACAAGGATTCACTGCGGGGCCCCCCATGAATGTTAACTATTGAAAAATAGCAGATATACAAGCTCACAGCGCGGCACCGAGTGCCGCGCTGTGAGCTTGTAGATCTGCTATTTTTTGAAAAATTGTGAAAATGTGTGCAAGAAACCTATGTTTCCATGTTAGTGGTGCTCAAACCTTTTCATGAGAAGGACCCCCAAAATGATCTGTATTTGGCCACGGACCCCCATCTCAAAATATTTACTTCCAGGGACCCCACCAGAAGAAAAATCAGAGTTACAAATGTTCGCTTAAAAATTACATGTATTCAAAGATTTGCACACATTTTCACGACTTTTAAAAAATAGCAGATCTACAAGCTCGCAGTGCGGCACTCGGTGCCGCGCTGTGAGCTTGTAGATCTGTTATTTTTTCAATAGCTAAAGTTACTAGGGCCCCTCCATCTTGGGCCCTATAGTAACTCAGTCCCACTTTCCTTCCCCCCTTGTGACGCCCCTGCACACACCCACAATACATGTACACGCACAGGCCCTACAGCGGTTTTGGAGTCAGAATCACTTTATTGCATAAACTTTCTCACCCATCTGCTGCTGTGACCTCGTGGGTCGAGCGTACTTAATGTACGAGGTAGAGAGAGGCATGCTGGGAGAAAAACCTTTTTTTATTTTTTTGTTCTGAAAAGACTTAATGACCTACTTACTTAAATTAAATTTGTTATACATGCCTCGTTGTTGACACTCGGAAAGTCTTAGTCCATCTGCAAGCTCACAAAGCATCACATTGCGATGCATTGTAAGCTTTCAGATCAGCTGTGACAGATTTTTGTTGTTGTTGTTTAGTTACTAGTATAGTTTATTTCGGTCCATTGAACGAAAAGGAATAAGTACATACAAATACGACTTCTGTGTTACAATTAACTCATTTGCTGCCAAAAACATTTTTATACCCAGCTGTTGCCTGCTTTTCCCTTTTTGGCCACTGGGGGGCACTGTTCACTAATATATGAGACAGCAATGTGTTCACTGCTCTCTGGGCTGCCTGTGATGCTGATAAAAAATTATAAAAAATGAATTCCTGTAATCAGCTTTCTGCACACCTTCTTCAAAATGGCCACCAAAATGGCCGCCATCCACATGCTGTAATTGTTTGTGTGTGTTTATCTAAAAATTGATTTTTCTTGGGGTTGATTATATTTTTCTGCCAACTGCAAGGGGGCAATGGACATCTTCTGAGAGCTTTTTTTTCTTCAAAAAATATTTAATTTTTTTTTTCATTTAAATTTTTATTTTTTTATAAAGCCTGAAATGTATTAGATAGATTTTTTTTAACCCTTGGCAGGCAATGTGTTAAGCAATATTACACGAGAGGGTGTGCATTATGACGGTTATTTGCACGCCAGCCTTGCTGCAGGAACGAGCCGAAGGCGAGTTCCGTAGGCAGGATTGAAGTGCCAGATAACCGTGATAAGGCAGACCCTAGAGTGTAATATTGAGATTATACAACTGTTGCCCTTAAAAAAAACATGTCAACTTAATTTCATTGTAATTAAGATATTCGATAGGAATCTTTAATTTTTGAATGCCTCATATAGCTACTATGTCCCTGAACTGCTAGCCTAGCCGCCTAGCATAGTGTGGGGAGGGGGAGCGCTTCAGCTCGTTTCACAACCAGCACAGCTGATTTATTCGTTTGATTAGACAGTGCAGTAGTGCTCATTAATTGCACACCCAATCAGATTGCTTCATCGGAACTACCAGTTGTATAATGGTGATTATATAGGGCTTAAGTGGTTCCATCCATGTTGGGTGACATTACCGTGTCATTGTCACTTCTAGGTGTTCCTCCAGCTGACTCAAGACAATCCCCAGACTGAAGACGAGGACAGACCTCCTCTGTCCGTATCAGAGTCCATCTCTGACTTTGGATCCACAGAGACTCTGCCTGAGGACCTCGTTGGGAGCGGTGACTACTTCAATGACAAGACCAGTGCGTAGTACTGCGGACACCCCCTTCTGTCACTAAGAACATTCAGTCTGCTCATTTTGGATTGATTGATTGATTGATTGATTGATTGATTGATTGATTGATTGATTTGATTTGATTGATTTGATTGATTTGATTGATTGACTGACATTCCTATCCAAAGAATAACACAATAACATAGCTGGGATTTGGAGGAGGGGGGGGGGGGGGGGGGGGTATGAGAGACATATACAGAAAAGTCAATATAAATACATTTCATGCCGTTTCCAATGTAAGTTAAAACAAGAAGGGTATATTAAATCAGTGGTGTAAAGTAACTACTACTACATAAGTACATTTACTTAAGTACTGTACTTAAGTACAGTTTTGAGGTATTTGTACTTTATTTGAGTATTTCCAATTTCCAATACTTTTACTTCAACTCCACTACATCTCAAATATTGTACTTTTACTTCACTACATTTATTTAAAAACTTTAGTTACTAGTTACTTTGCAGATATAAATGATTATATTATAAAAACATACATTAAAGGGGAAGACCACCCATTTTCAATATTGAAATATGTCATTAATATACCTTAGAGGAGTTGTGTGGAAATAGAAAAAAAGTTCCCCCCCTTCTGTGTTGCCTAGAACTGGAGGATTGATTTTGGGGTTTGTATTGTAAATTACAACTTGATGACATCACACATTGTACTTTACTAATACAAACCCCAAAATCAATCCTCCAGTTGTAGGCAACACAGAAGGGGGGGGGGAACTTTTTTTCTATTTCCACACAACTCCTCTAAGGTATATTAATGACATATTTCAATATTGAAAATGGGTGGTCTTCCCCTTTAATCCACTTTAGCCCTATTTTATACCTAGGCTATTTGAAAACAGCCGATCTACAAGCTCACAACGCGTTGCATCGCGAGTCGCGATGCGACGCGTTGTGAGCTTGTAGATCTGCTATTAAAAAATTAAAAAGTGTTCAGGGTGTTATAAAAGCCTGATTAGACGATAAAATGACCAAAAGTTATTGTTTTCCCCCCTCCCTCCTTGGTCTCTGGTCCAGGCCTCACAGGCTCCTCCACGGTGAAAGGCCTGGCTCTGACCTGGCAGCAGGTGAGCGCCATGCTGGTGAAGAGGTTCCACCACTCGCGGCGCGACTGGAAGGGCCTGATCTCGCAGATCGTGCTGCCCGTCCTCTTCGTGCTGTTCGCCATGGGCCTGGGCTCCATCCGCAACGACCTGCAGCACTACCCCGAGCTGGAGCTCAGCCCCGCCCTCTACAACCTGGGACCCAGCTACTCCTTCTTCAGGTCAGAGAGAGAGATGGCTCATTTCAGACTGACAGTTATCTTCAAAATCTGTTGATTGTTTTTGTCAACTACTTGTCTTTGTGATTAACCCATTTAGAACGGGTACACACATTATTGTGTATCATTATTTTATGCTTTAACTATTGAAAAATAGCAGATATACAAGCTCACAGCGTGGCACCGAGTGCCGCGCTGCGAGCTTGTAGATCTGCTATTTTAGAAAAATCGTGAAAATTAGAATTTTGACTCGATTCTAGAAGTGTCTTTTGAAAAACCCATGTTTCTATGTCAGCAATCTGGCTAGCCATCGTCAAAGAAAGGGTCCTTTTCACTTAACTCATTCTGAGCCCCAGACATTAACGGATTATAAAGTCCAGAGTGCCTCACTCAGGCCCCGTTAACGGCCATACTCTTATTTTGAAGGCCAGAAGTCCACAGCGCAATCACTTCCGGTCTGACGTCATCGGGTCCTGCGCCGGAACCGATCCTTGTCCACGTGGAGTTGTGTAATGGCGGACTGGGAGCTTTTATAACTGTGTAACATAAGCGAGCATCTGCCTCCATCCTAGCTTCTAAAGTGTAGTTATGAGTTAATGGACATTAAAGATGAGATCCCCGTCCACCTCAATGTTATGGATGGGACTATTTTGTGCTTGTGGAGCCGTGATGATGCGAAATCAGCGACGGATTTCGTCTCCGGACCTCCGGCCATTGTTCTCGGTAATGTATCCGCCGTTACAGTAATATATTACTTTTCGCGAGATATCTCGGGAATGGCACTCCAGATACTCGAGTACATTTCACGAGATATCTCGGGAATGGCACTAAATCGGTTAACTGGAGCTCAGTTAGTCTGTTCTTGAGAGACTACTATGTCAGTGGTTCTCAAACCTTTTCATGTGAAGGACCCCCAAACTGATATTTATTTGGCCACGGACCCCCATCTCAAAATATCTAGTTCCAGGGACCACCCAGAAGCAAAATTTGAGTTACAATCGTTCGCTTTGAAAATACATATATTCAAAGATTTGCACACATTTTCACGACTTCTTCAAAAATAGCAGATCTACAAGCTTGCAGCGCGGCACTCGGTGCCGCGCTGTGAGCTTGTATATCTGCTATTTTTCACTGGTTAAAGCATTCAATAATTCTAGGCCTAAATGGCTTAATTTAGACTGTAAAATTATCGTATAAAATAAGGTTACGAAGAACTAATGATTGTAAGTAATCATCACCCGAAAGGGAAATCGTGAAATTGCCTAAGCACTTTAACTGTTCTGCTGCTGTAGACGGCGCTCACCGTCATTGAAAGGGTTAATACCATGGCGCCGTTGACGGTGAGGACTGTGAATCTTACTGTATATACAGTAAAGATATTATTACTTACTTAATGTCGCTCCGGTCCCGCCCGCATCGGTAATGTCGGCGATTTGTTTACAACGCACGTTGGGCGTGCACGCGAAGTGAAGCTCCTCAATGTTAAGTCAATGGAGAGGCCCATAAAGAAACTTCATTTAAACAAAATAGCCATTTTGAGACATTTTGCAGCAGATCTAAATGTAAACAAGGCACAAGGCAGGGCGCAGCCATCTTCCTCTTCTTGTCCCACACTGTCATGTGACTAGATGACGTAATCGTTGCCGTCAAGTGATAATCCAAAAAAACAAAAACAACCCCCTTCCAGCCCTTCAAAATAATAGCGGCGGCCTATGGAGGAAACTGCGTGGCACCGAGGCACCAAGCAACCTTCAGATTAAGGGGGCACTATTAGTGTTAAAAAGCTGTAAAGAATTGCTAAACAATTGCTAATATAGAAGATCTGCATGCTACAAGATCTACAACATATTGCGTGTCTTGTAGATTGTCTATCGAAAATCGGGAATACTTAGGCATTTTAAAGATAAATTCCCCCAAATTGTTAATTAGTTACTTTCGACCACTGAACTAAAGCAACTATTTTAGGTCCGCTGCAGCAGCGTTGATACTGATGGTGAACTGATGAAGAAAAGAGAGAGACAAAGAGAGAGAAGGGCTGGGGGCTGGGGGGGGGGGCGCAGAGAGAGGGCAAACGAAAGACATGTTCGTCAGGATGATGTCTGAGAGATGCCAGATCAAAGCCAAACAGGCCGCGGTGATTTCTCAATTCTCAAGTAAGTATGTTTGAACAGAAATGTGGCTAGGGAGAGAAATGCTAATTCCCATGTCAGACAATATCAAAGAGGATTTTCCCCCCCGTCCTCCGATGTCCTACCTCGCGCGGTTTCCAATTTTATTTGTGATGTTCCGTCTCTGTTTCTTTACACTTGAGATGATGAGGGTGTGTGGGTGCTTTAACCCATTTAGGCCTAAAATTATTGGATGCTTTAACTATTAAAAAATAGCAGATATGCAAGCTCACAGCGCGGCACCGAGTGCTGCGAGCTTGTAGATCTGCTGTTTTTTGAAAAAGTCGTGAAAATGTGTGCAAATCTTTGAATATGTATTTTTAAAGCAAACGTTTTTAACTCAAATTTTGCTTCTGGGTGGTCCCTGGAACTAGATATTTTGAGATGGGGGTCCATGGCCAAATACATATCATGTTGGGGGTCCTTCACATGAAAAGGTTTGAGAACCACTGACATAGTAGTCTCTCAAGAACAGACTAACTGAGCTCCAGTTAAGTGAAAAGGACCTTTTCTTTGACGATTGCTGGCCAGATTGCTGACATAGAAACATGGGGTTTTTCAAAAAACCTTAGAAGGATTCAAAAGACACTTATAGAATCGGGTAAAAATTCAAATTTTCACGATTTTTCTAAAATAGCAGATCTACAAGCACCGAGTGCCACGCTGTGAGCTTGTAGATCTGCCATTTTTTAATAGTTAAAGCATAACATAATAATACACAATAATGTGTACCCGTTCTGAATGGGTTTTAATATTCTGGTATTACACTTTAATGATACAGGTCTCTGCAACTTCAAGGATGATTCTGTCGACGTGTTAGGCATAAAGTGGGTGTCTGAAGGTCCTTGTGCGTTAAAAAGAAAATCATAAAAAATAAAATGTGCATGTGTTAAAACGGAAGGTAACATAATCTGAGTCTCATCTGTTTGAATAGCTGGCCGAGGTTCAGAATGGGTCAGAATATGTGATTACAGTCAGTATGTGCTCATTGGCAAACATATCTCAGTTCAGCGGTCCTACCGTGATAACCTTGGCGAATGTCCCTCCTAAATGCTAATCTCCCAAACCTCTGCTAATTGCTTTTCATTTTTTAATTAGAATCCAAACGAAGACTTTTGTCTTGGTTTTATTCTCAGTAGAATGAACATCCAGCTACAGTATGTCTCACACAAACCTTTAGCTGAATAGCACTGAAAGTGGTTATTTTACTCGTAATCATAGTGTCACTGCGTTGGGTACTACATTATATGTCTGCTATATTCTGTAGCACCTTTTGTCAAATGGTGCAACGTAGAACGACTAGAGTTGCCTTAAAAAGATTTTAGGACTCCTCCGTAAAGATATGTGTATGTACATACTGTGTGTTTTTTTATGTGAGCTTTCTGCATATATGATGGCTTTTTTATGCTTAAACAAACAATCAGGATTTGACAGTGCCTGAGCAGCAAGAGGCACACACACAAACACGCACGCACGCACGCACGCACGCACGCACGAACGCACGAACGCACGAACGCACGCACGCACGCACACACACACACACACACACACACACATTTTGCCCTACATTATTGACAATCTATTTTGGGGGATTTTTTTCATTCTTTTGTCAAATAAAAAAAAGGGACCCAAGGACCACTAGATGGTCTCATAACATCCTTTTATAAGAACATTTCTTCCCGCCGTTCCAGGCTGTACTGTAGCCGGGAGTCTCTCTCCATTCCGACATGTCGCCACTCCGAAATTGACTTGTCAGAGTGGCGACACTCCCATGGGCCTAAGGTTTAGGGTTAGGGTTAGAGATAGGGTTAGTGTCGGAATGGAGACATGTCGGAAAGGAGACATGTCGGAGTGGAGAGATGCGCTCACTGTAGCCTTATAGAGACACACAGCCATTTTTCCTTTTTCTTTTGTTTAATATCTGGTAAATTATTCATGCCTGCACCCCCTCCCCCCCAACTGCCTTTGAACTCCTGTGTTTCTTTCATTCTGTGCCCCAACAGCAACCAGAACCCTTCCTCCAGCGGGCTGGTGGACAGCATGATGTCCTTCCCGGGGATCGATAACGCCTGCCTCGACGAGCCCGAGAGCAAGTACGTGAACTCACACGACCTCCAACCGGCTCTTAACTCTTAACCCTCAAGTACCTGGAAGAACGCAGAGTGCCACGCTGCCATTTAGGGCCTAGAATTATTGAATGCTTTAAGTATTGGAAAAATAGCAGATCTGCAAGCTCGCAGTGAGCTTGCAGATCTGCTATTTTTGAAAAATTGTGAAAATGTGTGCACATTTTTCATTATATATTTTTCAAAGCAGACTTTTGTAACTCAAATCTCTGCTTCTTGGGGGGGTCCCTGGAACAACATATTTTGAGACATACATGTAATTCTGGGGGGTCCTTGACATGAAAAGGTTTGAGAACCGCTGATTTAGAGGAAGGATTTAGAAGTCGGGTCAAAGCTCGGGTCAAAGATATTCAAACTAAAGACACATGTTTTCAAGATTTTTCAAAAATAGCAGATCTACAAGCTCACAGCGCGGCACTCGGTGCCGCGCTGTGAGCTTGTAGATCTGCTATTTTTCAATAGCTAAAGCATAACATAATGGTTAAAGTGGTTAAAATCTAACGCGACTCGGGAGCGTTCCCGGTATTTGAGGGTTAACTCTTAACCTTGTCACACCTGTCAGCGGCGGCGACGCGGCCCCGCCGTCTCTGTCGCTGCAGCCCTTCTTCTCAGACATCGCATCTCTCTCTCTCTCCTTTTCCCAGAAGTGCTTTCTCCTCGCACTGAGGCGTACGAGAACCGGCGCCGTAGCTGCTATAACCTTGGTGTTGTTGTTTGGCTCTTTTAGCATTCCTCCCGTGTTCTCCCCTTGTTTCATTTGACTACTACTGTGTCTCTCTGTTTCTTCTCTCGCGGGGTGTAAAGTAACTCAGTACATATACTTAACCCATTTAGGCCTAGGATTATTGACTACTTTAACCATTGAAAAATAGCAGATATACAAGCTCACAGCGCGGCACCGAGTGCCGCGCTGCGAGCTTGTAGATCTGCTATTTTTGAAAAATCATGATTTTTTACTTTGCAAGTCTTTGCATATGTCTATTTAAAAGCGAACATTTGTAAATCAAATATTTGCTTCTGGGGGGTCCCTGGAACAACATATTTTGATATGGGGGTCCGTGGCTAAATACCTGTAATTTTGGGGGTCCTTGACATGAAAAAGTTTGAGAACCACAGATTTAGAGGAAGGATTTAGAAGTCGGGTCAAAGATCGGGTCAAAGATATTCATAGACTTGCACACATTTTCACGATTTTTCAAAAATAGCAGATCTACAAGCTCGCAGCGCGGCACTCGGTGCCGCGCTGTGAGCTTGTATATCTGCTATTTTTCTAAGGTTAAAGCATACAGTAATGGTTAAAGTGGTTAAAATCTAACGCGACTCGGGCGCGTTCCAGGTATTTGAGAGTTAAGTACTGTACTTAAGTACAGTTTTGAGGTATCTGTACTTTACTTGAGTATTTCCGATTTCCAATACCAATACTTTTACTTCTACTCCACTACATCTCGGGTCCAAATATTGTACTTTTTTACTCCACTACAATTATTTGAAACCTTTAGTTACTAGTTACTCTGCAGATATAAATTGTAATATTATAAAACATACATAAACTACTTTAGCCCTATTTTATATCTAGCAGATCTACAAGCTTGTAGATCTGCTATTTTCAAACATTGTGTACTTTTACTTTTGGTACTTCTTGATGCCAATACTTTCGTATTTGTAAGTACATTTTGAATTCAGGACGTTTACTTGTAAGGGTACCCTCAAACCAAAATACCTAGAGTGGAATCCGCCAATGCATTTCAATGAGAATGGAGTGTTTTTTTGCCAGTGAGGATTTCTGCAAAAAACGCTCCCTTATCATTGAAATGCATTGGCGGAACGCAGATTCCACTCTCATAGGTATGTTGGTGTGAGGGCACCCTAAGAGAGTATTTTTACATTGCAGTATTGATACTTTTACTTAAGTAAAACATGTGAGTACTTTTTCCACCACTGCTTCTCTCTCTCTTTCTCTCTCTCTCTCTCTCTCTCTCTCTCTCTCTCTCCCTCCTTCTCTCTCTGTTTTCCTCAGCTCTTTGTTATTCCTCCTATTTCCGTGCTGCACAGCTCAACGTATGTGGCTGGAAGCCTGGAACGCGAGGGTGGGAGGGGGGAGAGAGGGGGGCTGCGATGCAAGCATCATTTGTATTCCATAAGCACCCCATGTTTATAGGCGAGATTTGCCCCTTGCAGGCACTCAAATCAATGTTGGCACTCATGAACCAGACCTCAGAGCTGCAATAAAAACTCCAGGCCAAAAAGGAAGAGAGAGAGAGAGAGAGAGAGAGAGAGAGAGAGAGAGAGAGAGAGAGAGAGAGAGAGAGAGAGAGAGAGAGAGCGGAAGAAAGAAACCAAGAGAGTGTGTGTGTGTGTGTGTGTGTGTGTGTGTGTGTGTGTGTGTGTGTGTGTGTGTGTGTGTGTGTGTGCGTGTGCGTGTGCACGCAGTGGTGGAAAAAGTACTCAAAAGTTTTACTTAAGTAAAAGTATCCATACTGCAATATAGAAATAGTCTGTTACAAGTAGGAGTACAGAATTCAAAATGTACTTGAGTAAAAGTACAAAAGTATTGGCATCAATAATTACATAAAGTAGCAAAAGTAGAAAGTACAAAATGTTTGAAAATAGCCAAGGTATAACATAAGTATGTTGTTTTAGAATATTATAATTTATATCAACAAAGTAACTAGTAAGTAACAGAGGAGTGATGTAGTGGTGTGAGCAGGCCTGTAATTTCGTCATTTTAGGGCACAGCCACTTGGCCTTTGGGGTTGTACATTTGTTGAGGGCACAAAGGCCAAATGCCAGGGCAGGAAGGCCATCAAATAAAACAAGATTTTAGTCCATTGAAATAATTAATTGAATGTAAGGGTTAAGGATGATTTGAAATTTGAATGTATAAATATCAATCTGATCAATGATAAGCCCCGCACCAATCAAAATGACTGGATTGGTTTAAAGATGGGGATTCACGAGAGTTAAGAATTCTGAATCTCAACAAAAGTCTACATGACAAGAAAGAGACAGAGGAGCAAGTGGTACAGTCAGCTTGGGCATTAAGGCCACAGTGGCCTCAGGGCATGACAGTCTTTTGAGGGGCACAAGGCCAGACTGAGGGGCAACAGCAGCCATGGCCTTCATGGCCTCCCTGAAATTCCTGCCCTGGGTGTGAGACATAGGAGTGATGTAGTGGTAGAAAGAGGAGTGAGATGAGCCTGCGTCCAGCCAGTGATGCCCTGCAGACAATCACAGAGGAGTGCTGAGCGCTGCAGTGCCTTCCTGCGTAATCTGCAGGCATGTCAGGCCAGTTTAACCCGCAAATACCTGGAACGCGCCCGACTAGATTTTAACCACTTTAACCATTATGTTTTGCTTTAACTATTGAAAAAATAGCAGATCTGTGCAAAGATGTGTGCAAGTCTTTGAATATCTTTGACCCGATCTTTGACCCGACTTCTAAATCCTTCCTCTAAATCAGCTGTTCTCAAACTTTTTCATGTCAAGGACCCCCAAATTGACATTTATTTGGCCGCGGACCCCCATCTCAAAATATGTTGTTCCAGGGACCCCCCAGAAGCAGAGATTTGAGTTACAAAAGTCTGCTTTGAAAAATATATATTAAAAAATGTGCACACATTTTCACGATTTTTCAAAAATAGCAGATCTACAAGCTCGCAGCGCGGCACTCGGTGCCGCGCTGTGAGCTTGTATATCTGCTATTTTTCAATAGTTAAAGCAATTCTAGGCCTAAATGGGTTAAACGTCAATAAATGGAGATATACGGCCAGCCATATGGATCGCTGTTATTACCCCGCTCATGAATACAATAAAAAAGGGGTGTGTGCGAGCGCACACGCGCGTGCGCGTGTGTGTGCTGTATGTGTGCCTGCGTGTGTGTGTGTGTGTGCTGTATGTGTGCCTGCGTGTGTGTGTGTGTGTGTGTGTGTGTGTGTGTGTGTGTGTGTGTGTGTGTGTGTGTGTGCGCGCGGCTGTGTGTGATCAATGCAGGCACGTATATGTCTCACCTTGTGTTAGAACAGTGGTTCTCAACCTGTGGGTCGGGACCCCCAGGGGGGGTCCCCAAATTATTTTTGGGGGTCCCCAGATGATTAACTTAATGTGCAACATTGTTTTCTCGCTCAACAGTAAACAAACCAACATAAAGTTTAAGTGTATAGATGGAGGGTAGCTACACATTTCTAAAGTGACAATTTAAGGAATTTTTAATACCTCTAAAATGACAAATTAAACGTTGGACAAATTGTCAAATATTAGAGGCAGAAATTGTGAAAATAGCAGATCTACATGCTCACAACGCCTCGCGTCGCGAGGCGCTGTGAGCATGTAGATCTGCTATTTTCACAATAGAACCGTGTTATACAAAATGTAATGCCTCAACTCTTGGTGCTCATATAGGGTGGGGGGTCCCCATTTAAAATATGATTATTTTGGGGGTCGCAGCCTGAAAAGGTTGAGAACCACTGTGTTAGAATACCTTATTGCGCAGGTAAAGCGCGTGTGTTTGTGTGTGGGGAGAGCCTTGTTTTCAAATGCAGCACCAGATCTTGTCCTTTTGAACAGTGCCGTGTATTGTCTCACCTTGTGTTTCACTCTCAGGCTCTGCAGCGCAACGCGGAACACTCACGCCTGGAAGGCGAGTGGGAACAGCTCTCAGCCCTTCAGCATCTGCAAATGCACCCAGCAGGAACAGGTGATGCCGGGTCACTGACTGGCTGCGTGCACGTGTGCGTGTGTGTGCGTGCGCGTGTGTGTGTGCGTGTGCGTGTGCGTGTGCGTGTGTGCGTTTGTGCGTGCGTGTGTGT
Source organism: Nannobrachium achirus (assembly GCF_963921795.1). NCBI lineage: Eukaryota > Metazoa > Chordata > Actinopteri > Myctophiformes > Myctophidae > Nannobrachium > Nannobrachium achirus. Next base: position 43,977,536 of record NC_137829.1, on the reverse strand, counting down.
GTGTGTGTGTGTGTGTGTGTGTGTGTGTGTGTGTGTGTGTGTGTGTGTGGCAGTGGAGGAGGCGATGCTCCCTGTACCCACGATCTGTACCATGAAATATTGTTTTTGAGTTTCCCAAGTTTGTGCATCTACCATTGTTTGTGTTCAAGAATTTATTGTTAAAGGGGCCCCACCATGAATTTCCCATTTTTGTCTAATTTTTTGGTCTACCCAGTGTCTCTTCCAGCTCCAAAATAAACCCATTCATTAACTCTAAGACTTAATTTCAGTGATTTTCTGAATGGGGTTTGAACGGTACTCTTTTGAAATCGGCCCATTCTATGTCACAGGGGGCTTATATCCTATTGGGCCCCCTTGAGAAGGGTGCGGTACTTTTTGGGATGCTATATATATATGAGGTGGAACCATGAGGTAAAGTGGTGCTAAAATTTGAACGATACAGAGAAGATTACAATTGACACAGTTCTCACTGTGGTTCTCTAAAATTCTCTGTATCGTTCCAATTTTAGCCCTAAGACAGCGTCCCGTTGCCAACAAAGCATTTTGGTATTGCATCTGAAACGGCTTGGAATTAGAAACAGACAGGACATGAAATTTCAATATCCGAGTGGTGGGGCCCCTTTAAATGTGAACGCAAACAAAGATGTTAAGTGTGCGTGCGTGCGTGCGTGCGTGCGTGCGTGTGTGTTACTGTAATAGCTTAATTGTGAGGGCCAGATGTCCAATAGATTTAGAGAAATTAGACAGGCACCGAAAATAGCGGATCAACAAACAACAAGCTCACAACGACGTGAGCTTGCTGCAGCTACAGTATTGTGAGCTTGCTGCAGCTACAGTATTTACATCTTTAGGGTTAGGATCAAAACATTTTAAGAAAAAGCTAAATCATGTAATAGTAATAAGCAGTTGTGTACCGTACGCTTGTCTGTGCACGACGTGTGTTGCTGAGTGTGTGCCTTTACTCATGCATGTGGGTGTGACAGAGGTCAGTAACACATGTGTGCTGTCGTGTCGCTTAGGTTTGTAACACAAACAACTACCAGCCACCCAGTAAGAAGATCGCGTCCTCCCAGAGCGTCTACAACCTGACCAGCTACGACGTTGAGAACTACCTGGTGTCCACGGCTAACGACTTCATCAGGAACAGGTGAGCCATTTGGAAGGTCCTGTTGAGATACACCAGCTCTTATGTGCAGGGGCGTCACAAGGGGTAGGAAAGTGGGACTGAGTTACCAGGGCCCAAGGTGGAGGGGCCCTAGTAACTTTAGCTATTGAAAAATAGCAGATATACAAGCTCACAGCGCGGCACCGAGTGCCGCGCTGCGAGCTCGTAGATCTGCTATTTTTGAAAAGTCGTGAAAATGTGCGCAAATCTTCGAATATATGTATTTTTTAATTTGTAACTCAAACTTCCCTGGAACTAGATATTTTGAGACGGGGGGTCCTTCGCATGAAAAAGTTTGAGCATCACTGACATGGAAACATAGGTTTCTTGGCACACATTTTCACGATTTTTCAAAAATAGCAGATCTACAAGCTTGCAGCTTGAGCTTGTATATCTGCTATTTTTCAATAGTTAACATTCATGGGGGGCCCGCAGTGAATCCTTGTACCCAGGGCCCAGAATTTGGTGTGACGCCCCTGCTTATGTGTTTAGCTGAGAGTGTTCTCAACAAATGGTGACTCTATTGTTCCCACTTGCAGTAACTCGTTCGGGCGGTCTGCCTTCTCAGTAAAGGGGGTAGACCTTTGGAACTCTTTGCCTACAGTTTTAAAACTAGAGACGGATGGTAATGTCTTTAACAGAGGAGTCCAGTTATGGTTGAAATCAAATCAACTGTGCTCACATGAATAGTTTCTGTTCCTGACCTGCACGTGTGAATTGTTTATGGCTACTTATGATTTTGTATGTCCCACAAGCTGATGGATCAGCTAATGATTGTAGTATGTTAGTTCTTATTAGTAAACGCTTATTATAATTGTTTGTACTTGACTGGGTTTTAGATTAGTATTATTGTTTTTGTACTTGATTGGGTTTTAGATTAGTATTAATGTTTATTGTACTTGACTGGGTGTTAGATTTGATTATTGTAAAATAGAAAAGCCTCCTGTGGACAGGTGATGAGAATTAGCACTTGTGCTATAATCACTTTTAATCAATGCATCTGGCTCGTCCAATGTGATTGTGATGTCTATGTCAAATAAATAAAACATAACGTAACATAACATTGGCCAATAGAAACCCACATTTTCTAAATATTGTTTCAACAATCTTAGTTACTTAAGATCAATACACGGATAGAGTAGAGTTGAAAGAAAATTTCAATTTTGTACAGGTTTGTACACGTTTAGACTTAGGACTTTCTACTAGTTAGGATTTACATAATGCAAACCCCGAGCTTCTAGTTATGCCTTATGGGTTACAATAAGGTTTTGGAGACATCAATAGACATAGCTATACAAAGGTGCATTGGGTACATGGAACACATGCTGAACAAAAACCTAAAGTTAGAATGAAATATTTAATGGACCATTGTAATGGAAAGTCTAGATAATAACTTATTATCTTTCATAATTGTTGGGAAACAAAAGGCTGGAGTTATAGTAATATTACATGAATGGAAACGGGCAGTGTTGGTGATATCTTTTGATGTCGAGTTGAAATTGGAAATGGAAGATTTGCTATGTTTTAGACATTAGTTAGGATTTAAAAGGACAACCATGTCCTCTTGGGTCTCAATCGATCTCCCTTTGACCTTTCATCTCCTCAGGTACGGCGGATTCGCCTTCGGCAAACCGCTCCCTCCCGGCTTACAAATGGACTTAATGGAGGTGCCCAGAAACCGCACCGTGTCCAAGGTAACTTTCCTCTGGCTTCCCAGCGTGCCCGCTGTGCCCGCTGTGCCCGCTGTGCCCGCTGTGCCCACTGTGCCCGCTGTGCCCACTGTGCCATCAGCCCTCTTAACCCATTTAGGCCTAGAATTATTCAATGCTTTAACTACTTGAAAAATAGCAGACACCGAGTGCTGCGCTGCGAGCTTGTAGATGTGCTATTTTTGTAAAATCAAGATTTCTTTTGCAAGTCTTTGAATATATCTATTTAAAAGCGAACATTTGTAACTCAAATATTTGCAAATATTTGCAACAACATATTTTGAGATGGGAGTCCGTGGCCAAATACCTGTAATTTTGGGGGTCCTTGACGAGAAAAGGTTTGAAAAACACTGATTTAGAGGAAGGATTTAGAAGTCGGTTCAAAGGTCGGGTCAAAGATATTTCAAAGACTTGCACATATTTTCACGTTTTTTCAAAAATAGCAGATCTACAAGCTCACAGCGTGGCACTCGGTGCCGCGCTGCGAGCTTGTATATCTGCTATTTTTCAATAGTTAAAGCACAAAATAATGGTTGAAGTGGTGCAAATCTAACGCGACTCGGCTGCGTTCCCGGTATTTGAGGGTTAATTGTGAGATGAACGTTTAAGCACGACACCCCTGACCAAAGTCATTATGGCACAATCGCAGCCTAGACGCTCATATGCAGATGGGGCCGTGTTAATATAACCATCAGCGGCGTCGTTATTCTGTTTAATAGCTCCCTACTTGTGCCAGTGTTGTTTTTCTTTTTTTTTCTCGCTTCCGAAATGCTGCCGCAGATGATATCGTCAGGGTTTATGATGTCCTGAATTATCTTTATGAGAACGAGAACTAGAGATGGTCGACTTCAACGTGTATGATCTGGACCAGGGGTGGGCAACTTTGATGATGGCGAGGGCCACTATATTTCCACCTTCACTCCAGAGGGCCACATTGCATATTGCTACTTTGTCATTCTAGTATCTTATACAAAAGAAGCAAAAATAGCAGATCTACAAGCTCAAAACGCATTGCGATGCGTTTTGAGCTTGCAGAACGGCTATTTTTGCTTCTTTTGAATTGGAATCCTGATTTCTTTTTTGTCATATTTGAATTGGAATCCTGAAATCTAACATTTTGAATTAATTTCAAACGCATTTAGTTATATAGCCATGTTAACTTTATGAACTTAAATACAAATACATTGGACATACAAAAATAAATGTTAATACTACCATCCTAGTCATTATGCTACTAATATAGACTGAAGGAATTAAAGCAGGTCATGTTTGGAATTGTAACGGCTGAAATCAATAATATATCAGTATTCAGATATAACCTGCGGGCCGCATTAAGTGAAGGTGGGGGCCGCATGTGGCCCCCGGGCCGCCAGTTGCCCATGTATGATCTGGACTAATAACACTGTGCGTGTTTGTGCGTGTGTGTGCGTGTGTGTGCGTGCGTGCGTGTGTGTGTGTGTGTGTGTGTGTGTGTGTGTGTGTGTGTGTGTGTGTGTGTGTGTGTGTGTGTGTGTGTGTGTGTGTGTGTGTGTGTGTGTGTGTGTGTGTGCGTGTGCACGTGCGTGTGAAGGTCTGGTATAACCCTGAAGGTCACCACACGATGCCAGCATACTTGAACAGCCTCAACAACTTCATCCTCCGCTCCAACCTTCCTGCAGACAAAGACCCACGGAAATACGGTAGGCATGACGAAGGGGGCGCTGGCTGTAGCTCCTTATGTACTGTATCGACACTGAATAAATAACACACATACTGTAGAAACGCATACAGCAATGTGCGCTTTGCCGGTATCTTCCAGGAGGGTTACTCACCGACTACTGTACACAATCTCTTTAACGCTAATGCTGCCACTTAATATGAAGGGTTAAAATTTCGTTGCTGCCGCGCCGCTCCCTCCATTAGCAGACGCTATTATTGGGGTTGTCTATGCACCGATAGAATGGTGAATGACATCAACGATTACGTCATCTAGTCACATGACATGTGTCATGTGACAGTGTGTCATGGCGGCCGCCAGCCGAGCCTTGTTTGTGCAGTAAACAGGCCAGCTTTGGGATTAGAAAGTCTTTTTTTGAGTAAATGAAGTCTTTTTATGGGCCTCTCAATGGATTTACTATGGAGGAGCTTCACTTCGCGTGCACGCCCAACGTGCGTTGTAAACAAATCGCGGACATTACCGATGCGGGCGGGACCGGAGCGACGTACTGTAAGTAATAATACTTTTACTGTAAATACAGTAAGATTGGCGGTGCTCACCGTCAACGGCACCATGATTTTAACCCTTTAAATGCCGGTGAGGATCGTCAACGGCATTTAAAGGGTCAACGGCATTTAAAGCGTCAACGCCACTAAAGTAAAATTAATTGTGAGCTCATAGATATCTCTGCTGTCGGGCCGAAACCTCCTAACTCCAAATGTTCATTTTCTGGGAAAATGAGCTCAAGTGGAGTTAGGAGGTTTTGGCTGAAGCACTTTTTACTACTTTTCATTGGTTCAATATTATTTTAACCAACACACAGACGTAAAGGGTGTTCAATAGCACATATATATGCAAAAGAAAAATCTAAAACCTCAAAAATGAAGTTAGGAGGTCAGACAGTGACAATATGCTATTTCCACTAGCTCTATATTCTCTCTATTCTGATAATAATTATTGCTATAGACTCTGTTTGTTCAATGTCTCTCCAGCTCTTTGGGAAAACAGAAAATAAAAATGTTCGGGTCGGGACACCAATTTCATCCAATAGAAGAGAGAGAGAACTCATGCAGGATACAAGATAAACAAGTGAAATTGGATGTGATGAAACAAATCAATGAGCAGACACAGTTGGAACAGTATCACAAGCTCACAGTTCTCTCCTGAATCCTGATTGGATGACATTTGTAACCCACCTGAAAATGAAGTTTTTGGTTTGTTTTATTAAATAGCTGGAGAGACAGGAGACCCATACAGTACTGGTGTAAAGTAACATAAGTACATTTACTTAAGTACTGTACTTAAGTACAGTTTTGAGGTATTTGTACTTTACTTGAGTATTTCCAGTTTTCAGTACTTTTACGTCTACTCCACTACATCTTGGTTCCAAATGTTCTACTTTTACTCCACTACAGTTATTTGAAAAACTTTAGTTAATAGTTACTTTGCAGATATAAATGATTATATTATAAAACATACATTAATGCACTTTAGCCCTATTTTATACCATGGCTATTTTCAAACATTTTGTACTTTTGTACTATCCTACTTTTGGTACTCTAAGTACATTTTGATGCCAATACTTTCGTACTTTTACTCAAGTACATTTTGAATTCTGGACTGCCCTCACACCAAAATACCTATGAGAGTGGAATCTGCGTTCCACCAATGCATTTCAATGAGAAGGGAGCGTTTTTTTGCAGAAATCCTCTGCTGGCATGAAACCGCTTCACTCTCATTGAAATGCATTGGCGGAACACGGATTCCACTCTCATAGGTATTTTGGTGTGAGGGCACCCTTAGGGAGTATTTCTACATTGCAGTATTGGTACTTTTACTCAAGTAAAAAATGTGAGTACTTTTTCCACCACTGACTGAAAATAGGGCTGAGGGAACATACTGTAGGTACTTACAGTATGTTCCCTCAGCCCTATTTTCCTCTCTCTTTAGGGTTTAGGGCTTAGGGTTTAGGGTTTAGGGGGTTAGGGTCGGGGTCAGAGGTTGAGAGAACATCGGTGCGCTCCTGCAATGAATATAGAGCGTTACCTTTTCAACAAAATAAAAAACCCAAACTAAAAGAAAGCTCTGTGCAACCACAGTGAGTCCGTCATTTCACATGCTCACAGGCTGGGGGCGCTGTGAGCCCTTTAGACCCCCATGATCTGCATGCATGCAGCATGAATGCAGATAAGCCATCGCTGGCTGGATATGGCAATGCTGAGGAAACGAGGCAGCCGCACGTTTTCACTACGGTTTCAGCACTCCGAAATATCAGCCTGACCGCATGCCTGCGGGCACGAATAGACAAGCACACACTCACCCACCCACGCACGCACACACACACATGCTCACTCGCGCTGTATAATATAAAATATATGTATCCATCCATATATTATATGGACGATCGTGCATGCACAAACATTCCTGCACACACAAATGCAACATACAGTTGGAGATTGAGCGACACGCAAATGCACACAGATGAAGATAAGCGCCTGCGCGTACTGGCTGTGTGTGTACCCACGTGCACGCACGCACACGCACTTAACTTCTCTCCCACCTTAGCATCCCCCCACAGTCAATAACAGAGCTCGGCTGTGCAGAGCGCAATCATTCAAATGTGACCTGCAGACTCACAGAGGAAACATGGTGGAGGAAGGCGGAGGGTATCAAGGGAGATTGCTTTTCACTGCGGGTGGTCTATCTTTATCATCACTGTCTGGCCAAAACCTCTTAACTCCATTTTTGAGTTTTTTTTATTTACTACATTTTGTATTTAATTTTGTCAAAAAAATAGCCGATCTACAAGATCACAGACTCTCTTGTAGATCTGCTATTTTCACTAGTTATGCCCCTCTTTTGGGTCTTGAGCAAAAAGGTTTGGGGACCACCGCGAGGTGAAGTGCCACACCTACCACCAGCTCCCAGTACTTACCGCACCTCTTAGTCACCCAAGCCATGCCACCCATAGCTTGAGTTGGCTCGAACCCAGAGCCTCGTGGTCCAAGGGCTGAGCTACCCGGACCATCAGCAGTGCATAGAGTTTACGTTCTACAGTGCTGCTGCAGAATGGCTGACACAGTGCCAACTTGGGAGATGACGTATGAGTTGACAGCCTTTGAGCAAGGCTCATACAAAATAATATAATATACAGTATATCGTCGTTGTCGGGTGGAAACCAAAAAGCTTTCATTTTGTATTTATCATTTAAACAATGTTTGAAACTAGTGAAAACAGCCGATCTACTAGCACACAACGCCTCGCACCGCGAGGCGTTGTGTGCTTGTAGATCTGCTGTTTTCACTACTTTTGTGCAACAGCCTTGTATGATGAAGCAGGGCTTTACTTTGTGAAAGAATGTACACATTTGAAACTTGGAGATACGAGGTTTCTGCCCAACAGTGACGATATAATAATATAAAAAAATAGCGGATAGTTACAGTACATTGCCTTAAAACAACCGTATTGTATTGTATATACATCTCAGTAGATCTTAACCTGTCTTGAAAACCTTGCTTGTTCTGGAATAAGCTCCAGATTGACATTAGACTGGTTCTTGACTTTTCATTCAATGAATAGTTTTTACGTTATAATGCCTGCTTGTTTTATGTCTTGGCCAGGGCTCCCTTGTAAAAAGAGATTATAATCTCAATGGGACTTGCCTGGTTAAAAAAAGAAAAAAAGAAAACCAGCCACCCTACACTACAGTAGTTTTATATATGGCGTGTTGGCAGTGTTGATTTCGTCGACTAAAACTATGACGAAAAATGTTTGTCGACTGTGTTTTTTTCACTGACGAAAACTAAATAAAAACTAAGCTGTGATGAGTAAAACTAAGGCTAAATAAAAACTTGACTAAAACGTTAGGGAGGGACTAGTGGAGAAGAGTCATTTTATGTTTGGTTGCTCTCAGATGTTGTGTGCTGTGAGCTTGTAGATCTGCTATTTTCAACACACAACCAAGTGTAAAATCAGTCATTGCGATGCCATCAAGGCCTGCCAAAGCACATTTCAGTTGACTAAATCAACTGTCGATTTAGTCGCCTAAAATCGTATGATATTTAGTCGACTAAAATTAGACTAAAACTAATACTTTTCAGGTGACTAAATTATGACTAAAACTAAATGACATTTCATTCAAAAGACTAAATCAACATTTGCTTGTCAAAAACAACACTGCTAACCAGACATAATCAACATTTGCTTGTCAAAAACAACACTGCTAACCAGACATTCTGTTGTTTGTCCCCCCGCTACAGCCATCTCTGTGTCCAGTCACCCCTACTACGGACGGGCGGACGACGAAGACGCTGTGTAAGGACCCGCCTCCACTCTTCTTCCATTTCCACCGTTAAACTGATTGTTGACACCTAGTCTCGCGTAGCCAGACAACTATTCCACAATCTCCGAATGCTATATAGAGTCTGGAACGGCAGCTTCCCGAACGGCGAGTATCGGAAGTAGCCTGTGCTGCACTGAACAGTTAGTAGTCCCACTGGAAACATAACAGAAACACAATAGCTCAGACAAAGTCATTCGAGCGGCATATTCTTGTTATGGGTGTATGTATAGTTTAAGAAAACGTTTGAAAACATCATGGAAGTAACACCAATAACGCCAGAGAAAGACGAAATAATGCCCCCAGAAATATTGAAAGGAGACTTAACGCTTCCAGTAGGACTTGTTATCGCTACTGCACCAAGGATTTCCCAAATCGTGGAGTCAAGAGTCTGGCCACGCGAGACTAGTTGACGCCTAACCGGATAAGCGGCTGCGCTAGCCGGGCTGGAAGCCACTCACATTTGCATCCTAATCAGTGCAAATACGACCAAAGTTATCAAAGTTGTGAACGGGGGGGTTATTGGCAGCTGTTTGGCTGCTCTCGGGGTGCAATATTATAGCTCTCTTCTCCTCCTTAGATTCAAATTCAAGCTCAGCGGGAGTTCAACGGAGGTCGGCGCCGCTATCTGATGGCTGTATTTACCCATATTTGATTTTCTAAATGGACTTTCCTGAGCTTGCATTATTGATCAGGGGGCCCAATATAATGGGTGTTTACCTTGAAGGTGGCACTGAGGTGGATTGATTCCACTTCCCCAAACGGGTCTGTTTAAAACCCATTTAGGGCCTAGAATTAATTATATTTAATGCTTTAGCTATTGAAAAATAGCAGATATACAAGCTCGCAGCGCGGCACCGAGTGCCGCGCTGCGAGCTTGTAGATCTGCTATTTTTTTTTTTTTTAAATCATGAAAATGTGTGCACATTTTTCAATATATATTTTTCAAAGCAAACTTTTTTAACTCAAATCGCTGCTTCTGGGGGGTCCCTGGAACAACATATTTTGAGATGGGGGTCCGTGGCCAAATAAATGTAATTTGGGGGGTCCTTGACAGCACTTCATTAGACCCCCTGGTGTGGTTGTTATGAGCAATTATGTATTCCCTCTGTATTTGTTGTTTCTTCCTGGAGGCTGACACCTTGTGGGTCAAAAGTGCCGATCCAAAAACACTGATTTAATGACATCACATAATCATCCCCTCCCCTTTTACCATTCACCCAACACTGTGGGTGTGGCTAACTTCAGCTTGGTCACCACCCATGACAACCAGGCATACTTAATGAACTGGTGGGTGTGGCCACATAACAACCTAATTTGAACTCTTTCTGTACACTTTTTGGGAAATAATCTTCCTCCTAGTATAATAATCATAATACCTGATAATCATGTATTATTATTTTTCACTCACTCACTCACTCACTCACTCACTCACTCACTCACCTTCTCTGTCACATGCACTCAATCTAACTCTCTCTCTCTCTCTCTCTCTCTCTCTCTCTCTCTCTCTCTCTCTCTCCCACTCCTATCCCACTCACTCTCTCGCTCCGTGTCTTGCTCACTCGCTCCCTTTGTCTCCAACTCTGTCTCTGTCTCTTGCCTCTCCCTTTCATGCTTGATCCCCCGTGCTCAGCTCATCCTGTTCAGTCGGCGGTGTTGTGTCATGGCCAAAGTAAAGAGGGCAAAACAGTTGAGGCACAGGCTGGGCATCTGAGGGAAGAAATGACGCCACTCTCTCTTTTAAGTGAGCCAGCTGGGAGGCTCGGGGGCAAAGGGAGTTCAGAGGGCAGGGAGAGGGCAGGGGGGGCATCTGTCTTCAGATATCAGTGTCACGTGTGTGGCCGGCCGCCCCTTTAAGAGACCCGTGACTGTTTTATTAGACACAAATGGAGAACAGTACAAGTATAATCAATACAATAAACAATGTAGTACAGCACAAGTACAGTTAAACACCCTGCCTAAAAGGAACATCCCAAATAAGTCCTTTTACTGTCTTTTTTACGTTGGAGGTCCTTTGTATTCAATTCATGGACATAACAAATAGCAAGCAAAGAAAACATACAATATCATTGCAGTTATGAAAAACACTATATGTACAGGATAGGGGAAACAAGGGGGTGGGGCTAAGGTAAGGGGGTGGGGCTAAGGCTCACTTCTCACCTGTATGGGAGAAGTGATAACTACCTCTGCAATTAGCCAGTAGCTATGCCCCTCCCCTAAAAACTTTTGTCCAATGCTAGCTTAGCAACCGGCAGCTTACCAAGGCTGTTGCCAAGGCAAACCTTGGCAAGCAGGAAGTTATTCTAAGCTAGCATTGGACCAAAGCTTTTTTGGGAGGGGCATAGCTACTGGCTAATTCCAATTCCAATTCCAATTTGAGAAGTGAACAGAAATAATGACCGTTTCTGTCACCCCCATATTACACACAGACATAAATATTGGATTCATTCTTCTCAAGCCACATACCTCCAACACGAAACATCCTGACGTTAAAATGACGTTTTTCAGATAGACAAATGTGGCAGCAACGCACAAGCTCTGATGACAAACAGTGTTCACATGGGGTGACCGGGTTCACTCTGGGGACTGGAGGTGCATACCATTGCATACCACCGGCGTGGCTTGCAGTGACGTAACTTCTCTGTCGAGTATCCTTGCTATAAGCCAGGGATCAAAGTCTCAGCGGCTAGCACTGGATCAAGTCTGGACTGGAGACTCTGAGCTTCTCTTCACTGCTTCTGATATGCCCTTCATTATTTTTTGCCAGCTACTGGAGCTCATAGACAAAGAAGACAGCGGACAGACAGACATGTGGGACTCCACACTGAGATATGAAACAGCCTCTGCTTCTTTTGTGTCCATTATCTTGTCACAGGCCAGGCAACACACATCTGTCTTAACAAGGCTATTTATTATTAATGGGATTCTATTTATTGTGTGCCCCCCGCTGAACGCTTCAAATGAATGAAGTCTCTGCAGACGTGAGTCAGTTCCTGGGCAGACTATAAAACGCAGGTTTCTTTGTGAAGATGAGAAAATAAATGGCTTCGGTCCAGGTGACTCGGCATATAGATTGGATTATACCCTGGGTCCTAGAATGCGTGGCTATCCTGCAGCATTTCAAAGTAAAGATCAGTTCTTATAACTAAGTGGAGGAACAAAGAAAAGTTGCTGACGGGCGAGGATGATTATAATGATCGATGGCTTAACTGTACGTACGTGAATACTACTACTGGCTACTGGCAAAGACGGAGTTGGTGTCCATAAGATGGTGACCGTTAGAGACGTGCCGATTGATCGGTGAGTGATCGCGATCGGCCGATAATGCCTCATATCGGCTTTGCTCGGTATCGGCTTGGCCGATCCACAAGCTAGATCAGCTATTTTCACAATACGTATCTGTGGGACTGAACGTAACCTCAGCTTCAACTCCTACAAGTTGAATCGGATAGAAATGTCCATGTTCTGTAAGAAGAATCATTAAATATATAAAGGCTGCAATAGATAGACAAATTTATGGATTTGACGCTGTGATCGGGAATATCGGTATCGGCAGATACTGATTCCAGTTGATCGGTGATCGGTATCGGGCCCAAAAATCGCAATCGCAGCATCTCCATTAAGACTACCACTGAATGATAAAAAACAATGGCTGATTGACGATAAGCGCTGAAATGGTGGCCCGGCCTCGCGTTGATGACACATTGAGTGATGTTGCTCCTCTTCCCTCCCGCCACCCCCCAGGGTTCAGGGTATGATCCAGATCCTGGTGGCCCTGTGCGTGCTGACCGGCTACTCCATCATGACGGCCAGCTTCGCCATCTACGAGGTCCACGAGCACCACAGCGGCTCCAAGAGGCTCCAGCACATCTCGGGCATCAGCGAGCCCCTCTACTGGGCCGTGAACTTCTTCTACGACATGGTAACGTATTTCAGCTGCTTTCACGGGGACCTATTACACCAGGGGTTCCCAAACTTTTGTCTCTGGGCACCCCATAAATATCTTTTTAATCTGAGGCACCCCATACATTATCATTTTCACTCCCAGCACCTTATATTTATAGCATATCGTCGTTGTCGGGTGGAAACCTTGTATGTCCAAAACCGTTCGTTTTGTATTTATCGTCTATAAAATGTACTAAACTAGTGAAAACAGCAGATCTACAAGCACACAACGCCTCGCGATGCGAGGTGTTGTGTGCTTGTAGATCGGCTGTTTTCACTAGTTTTGTGCGACAGTCTTGTATGATGAAGCAAGCCTTTGCTTTACCAAAAGACGTTCGCATTTGAAACTTGGAGATACAAGGTTTCTGCCCGACAGTGACGATATTTTAGTGATTGTGTTGCAAGGAAAACGTTGAGATAATAGCCGTTTTGGTTAGAACTGACTGAAAATAACTTACTTCAAGTTTAAAATGATACTAAATATTGTTTTCAAGTGTCCAAATAAATTCCAAATATTATCAAATGATCTGCCGCCGCGGCACCCCAGGGTGCCCCGTCGTCACCCACTTTGAAAACCCCTGTATTACACTACGACTAATAGCCTTAGAAAACGGTGTGAACAGAGAAAAGGATAGTGTAATTGTATGCCCGTCATGATGAGTGGGGTGGCTTAAATCATGATATTACATAACCACTCTTCCCTCCCGCTAGCTCAACAACCATTCCCTCGTTTCATTCTCTGTCCTCCCATCCCCAGGTCCTCTACATGGTCCCCGTGGCGCTGACTGTGTTTCATTCTCTGTCCTCCCATCCCCAGGTCCTCTACATGGTCCCCGTGGCGCTGACTGTGTTTCATTCTCTGTCCTCCCATCCCCAGGTCCTCTACATGGTCCCCGTGGCGCTGACTGTGTTTCATTCTCTGTCCTCCCATCCCCAGGTCCTCTACATGGTCCCCGTGGCGCTGACTGTGTTTCATTCTCTGTCCTCCATCCCCAGGTCCTCTACATGGTCCCCGTGGCGCTGACTGTGTTTCATTCTCTGTCCTCCATCCCCAGGTCCTCTACATGGTCCCCGTGGCGCTGACTGTGTTTCATTCTCTGTCCTCCATCCCCAGGTCCTCTACATGGTCCCCGTGGCGCTGACTGTGTTTCATTCTCTGTCCTCCATCCCCAGGTCCTCTACATGGTCCCCGTGGCGCTGACTGTGTTTCATTCTCTGTCCTCCATCCCCAGGTCCTCTACATGGTCCCCGTGGCGCTGACTGTGTTTCATTCTCTGTCCTCCATCCCCAGGTCCTCTACATGGTCCCCGTGGCGCTGACTGTGTTTCATTCTCTGTCCTCCATCCCCAGGTCCTCTACATGGTCCCCGTGGCGCTGACTGTGTTTCATTCTCTGTCCTCCATCCCCAGGTCCTCTACATGGTCCCCGTGGCGCTGACTGTGTTTCATTCTCTGTCCTCCCATCCCCAGGTCCTCTACATGGTCCCCGTGGCGCTGACTGTGTTTCATTCTCTGTCCTCCATCCCCAGGTCCTCTACATGGTCCCCGTGGCGCTGACTGTGTTTCATTCTCTGTCCTCCCATCCCCAGGTCCTCTACATGGTCCCCGTGGCGCTGACTGTGTTTCATTCTCTGTCCTCCCATCCCCAGGTCCTCTACATGGTCCCCGTGGCGCTGACTGTGTTTCATTCTCTGTCCTCCATCCCCAGGTCCTCTACATGGTCCCCGTGGCGCTGACTCTGTTTCATTCTCTGTCCTCCCATCCCCAGGTCCTCTACATGGTCCCCGTGGCGCTGACTGTGGCTGTGGTCGCAATCTTCCAGGTTCCAGCGTTCACAGAGAAGCACAACCTGGGCGCCGTCACTTTGCTCCTGGTGCTGTTTGGGTCAGTGTTTTGTATGCAGTTGATTCAGTTAAAAATGAAAGCTTTTAACACAGGTGATTTGTACCTCATGCTTTATATTTGCACATACGAAGATGAAGTTCCACCCTAAAGTAGAAATCACACCTAGTGTGAAGTGAGCTGTGCTATTTATGCGTTAATTACACGTCCCATGAAGCTTGGTCAATGTGACCTTGGGCGTACAACAAACTTTAAGCCAGATGTAGGCCACACTTCAGTTCAGAGCCTGGACATTTAGTGGGCGTACAACAAACTTTGAGGCAGCACTTTGTGCCACGATGTAGGCCACGCTTCAGAGCCCGGACAAAGCCAGATGTTGGGAGCTTAGCTCCTTCCAGGAGCACCGCACAAAAAAATGAAAGCTTTTAGTACAGATGATTTTGCTGCATGCTTTATATTTAAACACAAATATATGAAGTTCCACCCTAATAAAGTAAGATTCCGAAAACAATGAAAAGCCACTGCCAGCCAGCGATGTGGACTACTGGAAGGGGACTGGAGTTGTTGGTTGGAGTTTAGGCTCCGGTTTGGCCCCCCCCCCGACACTTTTGTATGATGGACAAAAAAAAACAAAAAAACATAGAGATTTGAAACTTGGAAGGTACGAGGTTTCTGCCCCGACAGTGACAATTTGTGACAATTTGAAGTTTCAGGAAAAGGGATTTCGAAGGCTTTTTTTAGAACCGGCCTCAGTCTTAAAAGGGTTAAGGCACTGCAGGGTGACTCTCCATCTTTATCTGCCTCTATCTCTGTGTGTGTGTGTGTGTGTGTGTGTGTGTGTGTGTGTGTGTGTGTGTGTGTGTGTGTGTGTGTGTGTGTGTGTGTGTGTGTGTGTGTGTGTGTGCGTGCGTGCGTGCGTGCATTTGTCTCTCGTCTTTCTCTCTTGCTCTCCTTTTCTCTCTCTCTCTCTCTCTCTCTCTCTCTCTCTCTCTCTCTCTCTCTCTCTGTCTTCCTTCCCGTTTTCCGTTGGTTCCAGCTGACCCGCTCAACCCCAATCAAATGAACAAGCAAATTATTTGGGAGAGAATAGAGAGAAAGAGGAAAAAGTTGAGAGGAGGATGTACTGCCACCGCAGGGAATAGAGGGAGCGGCAATTCATCTTCCTCTTCTTTTGGTGCTGTTTTTTTAATGTTTACCCTCCTCCTCCTCTGTGGCTCTGCTCTTCTCTGTTCCCTTTTTAAATGTTCTTTGGTGCGTCTGCTTTCATCACGCCCCTCACTTCTCCATTTAGCCCGTTAAACCCTCAAATACCGGGAACGCGCCCGAGTCGCGTTACATTTTAACCACTTTAACCATCGTTTCATGCTTTAACTTCGGTGCCGCGCTGCGAGCTCGTAGATCTGCTATTTTTGAAAGAAATCGTGAAAATGTGTGCGCAAGTCTTTGAATACCTTTGACCTTATCTTTGACCCGACTTCTAAATCCTTCCTCTAAATCAGTGGTTCTCAAAAATGTTCATGTCAAGGACCCTCAAAATTACATTTATTTGGCCGCAGACCCCCATCTCAAAACATGTTGTTCCAGGGACCACCCCCAGAAGCAGAGATTTGAGTTACAAAAGTTTGCTTTGAAATATATATATTGAAACATTTGCACACATTTTCACGATTTTTCAAACATAGCAGATCTACAAGCTTGCAGCGCGGCACTCGGTGCCGCGCTGTGAGCTTGTATATCTGCTATTTTTCAATAGTTAAAGCATTCAATAATTCTAGGCCTAAATGGGTTAAAGACAGGCAAGGGCATGTCATTTTTTTTTCTCTTCTCAAGAAGAGGCATTGATGGAGAGGATGCCGCAACCTGCTTTCATCTGCAGAAAAACAAACTCTGAGAAGAAAGCGCTCTTTGTGGATGTTTGGTTTCTGAAAAGCCACCCTAGCTGCCACGATCACAAAGCTGACTGATTTTAAACAACATGATCACTTTCTTCTTTTTTTTGTACTTTTGACAATATGTGGCCGCGTGTCGCTCACGGCGAACGCTCAGCTTATAAAGTACCAAAGTCCTGATGTCACTCGTTCAACCCCTGGGTTGTGGAGTTTTTTTTTCTCTATGGAGAATAACTTTGGGTCATCTTAAAATCGTCTCATATGAGCATTGTGGTTTTGGCATTATTAAAGTTTTTTTCACACCGTCAGTTGATTCTTCAACTGACGGTGCCCCTACAGGGCAAATTTATTATTGTGTTGTCAGATTATGATAGCACACTAATAATCCTAGCCACACAACCACAGATTTTTTTTGTTTTTTTTTTGATAAAATATAAATGTTGCCAAAAAGCATCACTGGGCCTTGCAGGGTTTTAAAGAGGTGGTGCCATAGTTTTGTACTTTTTCTGTTTTTCCATGTGTCTAGGAGGTTGAAAGTACATCATTGGACCCCCTGGTGTGGTTTTTATGAGCAATTATGTATTCTCTTGGTATTTGTTTGTTTTCTCTTGGAGGCTGCCACCTTGTGGTCAAAAGTGTCAGTTAAAAAAACACAGATACGTTTACATCACAGAATCAACTCCTCCCCTAATTACCATTCACCCAACACTGTGGGGTGTGGCTAACTTCAACTGGGTCACCACCCACCAAGACATCCATGCATACTTAATGAACTGGGGGTGTGGCCACATAAAAAACAAATTTTAACTCTTTCTTTATACTTTCTTTTCCTCCTAGTATAATCATAATACCTGATAATCATGTTTTAAAGGGGGGGGGGGGGGGGGGGGAATCATGGCACCACCTCTTTAAGTCACCAGTAAATGGTAAATGGTGCATTTATATAGCATCTTTATCCGAGGTGCTTTACAGTGACCAGTCACTTCAGAAGCTGACCTCAAGCGGTCCTGTCTTTCTCTCCGTCCTCAGCTTTGCTACCTTCCCTTGGATGTACTTGCTGTCTGGCATCTTCAAGGACGCAGAGATGGCCTTCATCACGTACGTGTGCATCAACCTGTTCATCAGCGTCAACACCATCATGACCACCTCCATCCTCTTCTTCATGGGTCAACTCACCTACCACAACGAGGTCAGTGGCACGGACGCTACATTAATAGGCAAACCATTGAATGGGCCCGACAATTGGATAGTCACTGCATGGGCAGTATCCTTGACTCTGTGTGTGTGTGTGTGTGTGTGTGTGTGTGTGTGTGTGTGTGTGTGTGTGTGCGTGTGCGTGTGTGAGTGTGTGTGTTATAGCTCTAAGGTCTAATAGCTATCATTGCCATAGAGTCTTTGTTCAGTCTCCCCATCTTCTCAGCTTTTTAGTAAACACAGGAGGAAACACAGGAAATCATCAGCGCCCACACCCTAGGTGGGGTTGGCGATAGGGCCTTTCTGTGTGGAGTTTGCATGTTCTCCCCGTTTCTCCTAGGGTAGATACCCTCACAAAAACATGCAGTAATCCTGGTCTCTATAATGCCTCCCCCTGGCCAGCCGGGGCGCCTGATGGAGGGGAAAAGAAACTGGTTGGAATAACGTGTTCCTTCCACGCGCTGTGACCAAACCGGGGAAATCAGGTGAAAAGAAGCAACTTGGACTACTCATGCATAGAAGGAAGCATGAGGTCAGTCCGTTGTCTCCTCAGGCGCGGCAGAGGGAGACTAGAACCCAGGATTACAGCTTAGGCAATTGGCACTGGGTGAAAAAATGGGTTACAAAATTGTGGATAAAAATTATAAAGTAAAAAAAAAAAAGTAAACACAGGAAATAAAGATTTCAGGTCGGGATACAGATTTGATCCAACCAGGAGCGAGAACTCACATAGAATACAGGATAAACAAGTGAAATTAGAAGTGATGCAACAAAAAAACTGGAAAATTTGAATAGGAACAAAATTAAAGCTGATAAAATGAATGACCTTCATGAGGTTCTCTCTCCGTCCTGAAAATGTATTTTCTATTTAGAGCTCGGGAAACAGGGAGACACCTGTTACTGAACAAACACTCTATGCCAATGATTACTCTGAATATATCTGAATTTGGGGCTTTACATTTTCAACAGTATCATGTCGCTTACAACACCTTTATTTCAATGCTTCTGGTCAGTATCTGAGGTGGTTTACTGAGATGATGAACTAGTCCTCTCCTCATTGCCAGACAGAGATTTGGAAAGGCTGTGTGAGGATTTATGCGTAGGCTGAGTCGATGAGCAGGGCTTCTCAACCTTTTCTGGATCAGGGCCCACTTCAAAATCTTGAAAGTGACCACTTGTTGAGTGTGTCGCTTGCATTTACACTTAACACATATCACCCCGAGTTTCCCGAGTTTAGGTCGTTTTTGAAAAAACATGATTATTATTGTTTTGTTTTTTTTCAATTCTTTTTTTTTGTAATTTTGTAACCGGTTGTTGGATTGTTGTGGGTTGTTGGGTTGTTGAGTTGTGAGCATGTAGATCTGCTATTTTCACAGTATTTATCTGTGGAACCGAGTCACATTAAATGTAATACCTACAATTCCAAGTGCTTGTCAGGGTGGGGGTCCCCAGTTCATATATGTTTATTTTAAGGGTCACAGCCTAAAAAGGGTTTAGAACCCCTTGGTATAGAGCATTAACAAATTCATCCACCAGGGGCATTGACAACTCATTCTTATGACTTCCTATCTAGCCAAGCTTTATAAACTATATATTTTTTAAAGAGAAAACAATAAAAAGAAAAAAGAAAATATTCGACTTTGGTGAACAATGTCGAATAGTGACTCTGATATTCGAATATTCGAATATTTGGTGAATGCCCTAGGGCCTAGGCCTAGTATATTCACCTCTGGCTGTTTCTGGCTTTGCACTCACTGAGCGTACCACACAACCCGGCTAGCTTTCATGAGACCTAAGACATGACCCAATAGCAGTAAAAGAAGTGCTGAGCACTATAAATGCAGGATTACGGTGTAATTATTTCATTGCTGAACGCCGTACAGGATGTTACCAGGCTCTATTAGCCACAGAGCAGCACACATATTTACATACAGCCATTGTTTCCGGTTGACCTCTGCTGCTGTAGGCATTTTTTTTCCAGCGCTTTCGCTTTGTCTTGAGCTCTTGTATGTTAGCGTTGTTCTGTGGCATTTATTGTGTAGCTTTCTGTGCGGCGAGTCTGCTTGAAGTCACGTGGTTTTATTTTACTTATTTATTTCCCTATTGATTGTGAACCGTCATTAAGTAATTGGTTCAAAGTAAAGAAAAACAAATGAAGCGAATATACAGTACATACATACTCCCACTACTCTCACTGTCCCGCTCTCCTCTCCCCCGTGTTGTTCACTCTCTATCTCTCTCTCTCTTGTGCTCCTCAGGCCATCCAAAAGATCTTCACGACACTGAGCAACGCCTTCCTGATCTTCCCTCAGTTCAGCTTCGGCAACGGGCTGATGGAGATGGCCAGGACCAACATGGAGGTGCAGCTCCTCAGCGGCTACGGCATCGACGCCTACAAGGACCCCTTCTCCACCGACACCCTGGGGTGGATGTTCATCTCCTCCATCATCCAGGGCCTGGTGTTCTTCACCCTGCGCCTGCTGATCAACAAGGGGCTCATACGCACAGTCAGGTGACGAGAGGGGCCCCATGTCAAGTGTCTCTCAAACGTTCACATTTCAAGGTCTCCCCTTAACTCTGACAGTGTACAAATGGAACCAAATGGACCCTTGTACACTGTCAGAGTTATAGACTTGTATAGGTCAATTTAGACCCCCTTAAAGGAACCCACAGAGTCCCTGGAAAACACTGAGAACCACTGTCCTATGCCATGAGACCAATTTTATTGTCAGAATATGTTTATTGTGACCATAGGTCGCAGTTAAATATGAAAACCGGCACATCTTGTCCACGTATCCGCGTATCTCTGTAGGTCACGCCTGTCACTGTGGTTCCCCTGACACATCACTGTGACATCACAGGTCTATGGATTTGCTGTGATGTCAGGGGTACCACTCCCACCCACACAAAATGGTTTTGCCGCTCTGACATCACGCTCTGGCTTCACTGTGATGGCACATAACAGAATCCCTTTTATGCCCATATACAGTATGGAGTTCCCTGATGTCATCAATATTAAGCCCATATCTAACAGGACTTCATATGAGAATGCCCATATATGGAGGCCACATTGGCCACATACCACACTAACAGAATCCATATATGGCCAAGACATATGGCCAAGACAGCCCATATCTGTGTGGCTGGTTCTACAGACAGGGATCTCCATGTATGGGCATAAAAGGGTATGATGTCAGATGTCATAGACATCATAGGACTTTTACATAACGAATGTTTGGGCTCTCACAGCATATCTCCATATACAATACATGGATCTCCATATATGGGTACCAGGGGTCTCCATATATGGGTAACTGGTCCGATATACATCACTGGCCAGATGGCAAAGACTTACTAGTATTAGTACATACTAGGTTTAAAACTATTTAAAATAGTGTCAGAAATAGCAGATCGAAATGTCCCTGTGCAACCACGTATAAACTAGAAAAGTGCGCTCCTTGTAGCGCGTATCTCCGCCAGGCTGGGTTGGCAAGCCTGAGCCGTGTAAGTTGTGGGGTTTGCAGCCGTTCAGGAATGGGGGGGGAGGGGGGGGGGGGGGGGTGTAAAAATGGCAATCATAGCCAATTGGATTTGAATATGAAAACTCTGAACCATACATATTTTATCACATGACTAAGTTAGTTTGCTACTGGGATCTCAAAGCATGAGAATTGGACTCTCCTTATCTCTCTTGTGCAGATGTTACTGCTTGCTCCTATCTGCGTGTCTGCTCCACCCTATCTACTGTAAATACCCACTACAAATGTCTGCCAGCCAATCTACTGTACATGTGTCGGCGCACATGAGATAACGTAGCGATTGGTGTGAGTTCTGGACGAAATCAGTCGGGGAGAAGCAGCAAAAAGTGTGCTCTGAATAAATTGAGGAATATCTAGTTAGGTGAAAACATCATCTCACAAAGGCTTTTAACTCTCAAATACCTGGAACGCGCCCGAGTCGCATTAGATTTTAACCACTTTAACCATTATAGTATGCTTTAACTTTAGAAAAATAGCAGATATACAAGCTCACAGCGCGGCACCGAGTGCCGCGCTGCGAGCTTGTAGATCTGCTATTTTTGAAAAATCGTGAAAATGTGTGCAAGTCTATGAATATCTTTGACCCGATCTTTGACCCGACTTCTAAATCCTTCCTCTAAATCAGTGGTTCTCAAACTTTTTCATGTCAAGGACCCCCAAAATTACAGGTATTTAGCCACGGACCCCATCTCAAAATATGTTGTTCCAGGGACCCCCCAGAAGCAAATATTTGAGTTACAAATGTTTGCTTTTAAATAGATATATTCAAAGACTTGCAAAGAAAAATCATGTTTTTTTCAAAAATAGCAGATCTACAAGCTTGCAGCGCGGCACTCGGTGCCGCGCTGTGAGCTTGTATATCTGCTATTTTTCAATAGTTAAAGCAGTCAATAGTCCTAGGCCTAAATGGGTTAATAACGTACAATTAAAGTAATGCACATTTCTCACGGGTTTTCCTTTATTTGCTGGGTAAGACTATCTCTCTCCTTTGTCAGCCTTCTGGTTGGTCCCTGACTGACCAACCAGCAGGCTCTATCTGCCTTGTCCCGCTCTGGTTCCGCCTTTTTTTATGTTGAATTTGCTAAAACATAATTTTTGGAGAAATAAAAACATTTAAAAACATGCTGAGTCACTATATTGCCACTGAGCAGCTCCATTTGACTGAAACCAAGTTTTAAATTAGAATTGAACACACAGAATAACAATACCAAGCAACTGAATTAGAATGGTAGTGGATGGAGTGTCCCACCGAATGTCCCACCAAGACACTGCAACCAATGGGTGTGAAGAGGGATGGGACAATGGGCGGGACTTGACAAAGGGTGAATTGATGTTGCCTCCCGATGAACTTATAGAGGGTATATGCACATGCATAAAGTGAATGGCATATCGAGTGGCAAAGTGCGCGAGTGGCAAAGAGAATTTAACGTTGCTTAGCGTCGTTTAATGCAATCAGATAGGAGGGGGGGTCGCGGCCAGAACTTTCTGTCAAGGCCAGAAAGTTCCGGGTATGATGATGATGTCACGTGCATACCCTCTATTGCAGGGGTTTTCAAAGTGGGTGACGGGGCACCCTGGGGTGCCACGAGATAATGTGATCATATTTGGAATTTATTTGGACACTTGAAAAAATATTATTTAGTATAATTTTAAACTTGAAGTACAAAGTTATTTTCAGTCAGTTCTAACCAAAATGGCTATTATCTCAACGTTTTCCACGCAACATAATCACTAAAATATCGTCACTGTCGGGCAGAAAAGTTTCAAATGTGTACGTCTTTTGGTAAAGCAAAGCCTTGCATCATACAAGACTGTCGCACAAAACTAGTGAAAACAGCCGATCTACAAGCACACAACGCCTCGCAATGCGAGGCGTTGTGTGCTTGTAGATCCGCTGTTTTCACTAGTTTAGTACATTTTATAAATGAAAATAAAAAACGAATGGTTTTAGACATACAAGGTTTCCACCCCGACAACGACGATATGCTATAAATATAAGGTGCTGGGAGTGAAAATTATAATGTAGGGGTGCCTCGGATGAAAAGAATATTCATGGGGTGCCCTGAGACAAAAAAGGTTTGGGTACCCCTGCTCTATTGGCACACCTGGTTAACACATCGGGTGCCCACGTGGTGTCTACGCGTCAATCTCTTTGATCTTTACGAGTGCCCAACGACGCGTTTGACGCGTTGTACAGTAAACTATACTGTACTGTAGCTACTGCACTTGGCTACCGCGGTGATGAAACAACTCCATTTCCCAACATGCAGCGCGCAATTACGTCACCCGGACGTGCTGTGTGGCTCGTTGACTTCCTGTTTACCGGCTGCACAAAAATGCTGTTTTCTCCGGATTCTCTTCCTTTTTTCATTTTTTTCTCAAAACGGCAGCCTCTTCTACATGCCGTAACACAAACACTGTGGCTTAGAAATGATAAAAAAACGGTCCTGACTGAAAGTAAAGATTTTCGCGAAATAAACAGGACATACTCGGATTACATTTACTCGGATTACTTTTCTCGCCAGTACTCTCGCCGGTAGGTAAAATGACGCGTTGCCATGGGCACCAGCAAATTAAGACGTCAGAGATCGCGTGGGCATCCGATGTGTTAACTGGTGATTTCTCCTCCCGCTGCAGGCACCTGGTCCTGGGCAGGAAAGTGGTGCCCCAGGCCAACGACGCGGACGACGACGAGGACGTGGTGGCGGAGCGCGAGCGGATGGCCAGCGGCGCCGCCCACACAGACCTCCTGCAGGTCAACCAGCTGACCAAGATCTACCAGCACCTCAGCAGGAAGGTCCACGCGGTCAAGAGGCTGTCCGTGGGCATCCCCGCAGGGGAGGTACTGTACATTGAACTAGAGCCCGACTAGGGATGCCCCGATCGCGTTTTTTTTGCTCCCGATTCGATCCCGATCAAATATTATTGCTTTCCGATTCGATCCCGATCTTTCCCGATCCGATCTTTTGGCAAGGCATTAAGAAAAAAAAAATCTATTCATTCTATCACTTAGTGCAGCACTGAATCAACACATTAAAAACAAAGCTTATGAGTAGCGTACCACAAAACAACCATGCAAACTAAATCAAATTAAGAGCAGAATAGTGCAATAAGAACATAATTCTATTACTTTTTTTTTACAAAACGAAACAAAATAAAATATTACATTTAAATATCCTGTGTTGAACAAACTAAAACCTAACTTCTTCATAATCACATATAGGCCTATAACTGTCTCCAGCCACACGTCACACACAAACTATATAAAAACTGGTTAAACATTGGCCATTTTTAAAGTTGAAACAAAATAAGTTAAGAACCAATTAACCAGTCTGCTTGAAAAGTATGCATCTGTAGCAGCTAGTTGACAGTGCAGAGAGACATAATTGCCTTCCTTTGATCCATTAACAAGGGGCCGTTACTACTTATTGGCATCAGCTGCCAGCTGGACACAGAGTCTGACACAATCACCTCCCCTCTGCAGTGCTCTGTCTGTCTGTCTCATTTCTCCAAAAGCCCTTGAATATGATTGAAAATGATTAAGGATTACTGTGATTATGGTAAGCTTACATTTCATATCGCATTCACCTTACCTGTAACTTTCACTACTCCCAGAAAATATTTTTTTCAATATTTTTTTCCCGATCTCCTATCTTATAAAAATGACCATATCGGCGGCCGATCCCGATCATGTGATCGGGATCGGCCGCCGATATGGTCATTTTAAGCCCAATATCGGTAGTTTTTGGACCCCGATGTCGGTATCGGACATGGGTCATTATCTCTCCGATGTATCGGTCGTTTTTATAAGTAATATTAGACCACCATTTGATGACATTTAGCCACCCAAAACTTAGAATATATTGTCGTTGCCCGTAAGGGTTTCATTTTACACTCATGAGTTAAAAATCTTATAAAGGGTCCATTTGGTTACCAAATCAACATCGGCAATCGGTGGTCTAGCACTCACCATCGCCAAACATCGGCATCGGTCAAAAAATATGGCATCGGTCGGGCTCTACATTGAACTGGGAACCATGCGTGGCGTGCAGCTAGGGACGGGTCGATAAGCGATATTATCGTTTATCGTGATAAGAAACACTCACAATAATCGTATTGTGGAGATTTAACTTATCGTGATATCGTCCTCCGTCATGCACTGGGATCAATTCACCTTTTATTTGCCGAGCTGCATATACGGTACCACTTAAACCCTCTATAACTGGTAAAAGGTACTTATAATATACGTACTTGATACAGTCTTTTTTTCCCACTCTATCAAATGTCTGCCAAAAAATAGGCGATCTACAAGCTCACAACGCGTCGCGTTTGCGACGCGTTGTGAGCTTGTTGATCGGCTATTTTTTGGCAAATGTTCCGCCCCAGGATAATGGATTTTGATTATCGCGATAAATTATCGTAAATCGCGACTTCTTTCATATTTTTCATATCGTCCCAGCCCTACATGCAGCATGTGCAGCTTTTCTTTTCTTTTTTTCTTTCTTTTTGTTTTTGGGCTAGACTGACAGGAAATGGGGGGAGAGATGGGGAGTAGTGACACGTGGCAAGGGTCGTCCGGATCGGGAATCGAACCGGTGACGCCGCATAGGCAGCCCCATGCCTATGTGGCAATGCCTAAGTGATATGCGCCTGGACCAATGTTGTCTGTGTTGAAGATTGAAAAAACGAAACGAAAAAGACACACTATCTATGAAAAATGTTAAAGCCAAATACAAGCAACTGGTTTCTCCTTTACCTGCAGTGCTTTGGTCTGCTGGGTGTGAACGGAGCTGGAAAGACCACCACCTTCAAGATGCTGACTGGAGACGTCAGCCCCACTGATGGAACCGCACAGATCAAGGACTGGGACGGGTAAGCTGTTTGTTTACCTGACCGAATTACCAGTCATGTGAAAGGAGCTGTGGACTTGAACCCATCCACGGTGGCTGTACTTTCTTTTTCCCTCTCATCAAGGCAACGACAGCCATCAAAGGTGCGAACGCACCCAGATAATTAAGAACAGATCGGTATCAGCAGATCAAATCAGATCAGATCATAGACAGCGGTGTTGTTTTAAATAAATGCATGTATTGGCAGTACTTAAATGAGAATCACCTTCCTTGGTTGTTATATAAGTAATTCCTTGGAGAGGTTGTCCAGTAATTATCTCTTTTCAGTCTTAGATGTACCAAGGCCGCTCTGTCTAATGAAATCCCAAAGACAATTTCCACAAGTAGCTTACGGAGAGGCAGCGTGCACAGGGGCGTCACAAGGGGGGGAGTGGGACTGAGTTACTAGGGCCCAAGGTGGAGGGGCCCTAATTATTTTATACTTTAGCTATTGAAAAATAGCAGATATACAAGCTCTCAGCGCAGCACTGAGTGCCGTGCTGCGAGCTTACCCTGCAAGGCCCAGCGTTGCTTTTTGGCAACATGTTTTAAATCATTTTTTAAAAAACGTTATAATTAGTTTTCCTGTTCTTTTTTCACATTAACATCATCATTAGATCCTATTGTTTAGTATTACAATGCCATTGGCCACGATATTTGCATATAAATACGCCCCACAGAGGTTGACATTCACACTTCCCAGAGAAGTTGAAATTCCAGCGTCTGGACGAACAACATCTCACTTTTTAACTGAAGCTATTCCTCACAAAAAGTAAAGTAAAATGCCTGTAATATTGTTTTTCGTGATCATTAGAATGTCTAGAACATGTACATGTGTTATTATTGTGTTAAAATATCCCCAAAATGCAAATTGGAGCATGATTTATGATTTATGGCTATAAAACCTTACAAAAACATTATTAATTTTTTAACATTACATTTTCCTGTGATTATGACTCCTACAACACCATCTGATTTTTTTCATTTTTTTTTGGCCAGTAGAAATTAATTCGGGCCTTGCAGGGTTTAAAGATCTGCTATTTTTTAAAAGTCGTGAAAATGATTTTTTTTTCTTCTTTTTTTTGCTTCTGGGGGGTCCCTGGAACTAAATATTTTGAGATGGGGGTCCTTGGCCAAATACATATCATTTTGGGGGTCCTTCACATGAAAAGGTTTGTGCACCACTGACATAGAAACATAGGTTTTTCAAAAAACCTTAGAAGGATTTGAAATATTCAAAGATTTTCATGATTTTTCAAAAATAGCAGATCTACAAGCTCGCAGCGCGGCACTCGGTGCTTTTGGCTAAAGTTCTCAGAATATGGACGCTAGGGTTCAAGTGGTTAATATAAAAAAGGAGAAAAAAAACTTCTATCACACAAAGATTTGGACGACCCCCTGTAATAACTCTGAGGACCCCCTAGGGGTCCCGGACCCCCTGTTGAAGACCCCTGTTTTAGAGTCTCCTGTATAGTTAGTGGAACCCCTACCCACTACCCCCCCCCACCCCCCCCCCCCCCCCCCCCCCCGTCTCTAAGCTCAGTGCTTTAGTGTTACGTCGTATTGCCAAGCTATTCCCAGCACAGCACAGAATAGAGACCACAGCACCACGGGGACAAGCCGCACGCACGCACGCACGCACGCACGCACGCACACACACACACACACACACACTAGGGATGGGACGATAAGCGATATTATCGTTTATCGTGATAAAAAAGATTTAATGTGACTCGGTTATAAATCAAAAAAAGAAGATTTCATTTATCGTGAAATCGTCCTCCGTCATGCACTGGGATCAATTCACCTTTTATTTGCCGAGCTGCATATCCGGGACCACTTAAACCCTCTAGATTTGGTAAAAGGTACTTATAATATACGTACTTGATACAGTCTTTTTTTCACTCTCTATCAAATGTCTTTGACAAAAAATAGCCGATCTACAAGCTCACAACGCATCGTGACGCGTTGTGAGCTTTTGATCGGCAATTTTTTGGCAAATGTTCCGCCCCAGGATAATGGATTTTGATTATCGCGATAATATCGTAAATCGCTGTTTCTTTGGTCACAATAATCGTGATATGAAATGTTCATATCGTCCCATCCCTAACACACACACACACACACACACACACACACACACACACACACACACACACATTTTCCATCTGTCCCGAAGCATGCGGCCCGGTCAATGTGTCTCTGTTTATGTTTCCCCCAGGCGGATGGTGGACATCATGGAGTGCCGTAACCAGGGCATAAACATCGGTTACTGTCCCCAGGTGGACGCCCTGGATGATCTGCTCACCGGGGAGGAGCATCTGTACTTCTACGCCCGCGTCCGAGGCATCGCCACGGGGGAGATCCACTCGGTAAGTCATGGACCACGTAAATCCTCGCCGGCCACCTCCCAACCCCACCCCATGTGGCCTCAAAGGGCACAGAGGCAGACAAAGGGGCATTCACGAATAGTGATTTTTAGTATTCGATTTTTTCGACCTCAAAGTATTCGAATAGTCCAATATTCGACAGGACTGGCCAAACTGTCAAATATTAAGTAAGCAAGAGGCGAACATTGTGAAAATAGCCGATCTACATGCTCACAACGCCTCGCGTTGCGAGGCGTTGTGAGCATGTAGATCTGCTATTTTCACAATATTTATCTGTGGAACCGAGTCACATTAAATGTAATACCTACAATTCCAAGTGCTTGTCAGGGTGGGGGTCCCCAGTTCAAATATGTTTATTCTGGGGGTCACGGCCTAAAAAGGTTTGAGAACCCCTGGTATAGAGCATTAACAAATTCATCCACCAGGGGCTTTATAAACTATATATTTTTTAAAGAGAAAACAATAAAAGTATGCGAATATTCGACTTCGGTGAACAACGTCAAATAGTGACTTTGATATTCGAATATTTGGTGAATGCCCTAACAGACAGTGATAAGGCATGAAGAAAACAAATACAAAATATATATATTTATAGAGCACATTTAAAACAATCACAATTGACTAAAGTGCTGTACAGTACATAACAACATCAACATAAAAACATGCATTGTGCCACCACATAGTCACAAGGCAAATGAATAGAAACATATGATAGACTGAAACATGATTAAAAGCTAATTAGAAGTGAGTTTTGAGCAAAGACTAGGGAACCACTAGCAGTGGTTTTCAGACTTTTTCATGTCAAGGACCCCCATAAAATAGACGATCTACATGCTCATCATACATTGCATCACGTGTAGTGACTGAGCTTGTAGATCGGCCAAAAATGTTAGATACTCTAGTAAAGTAAAAAAAAACAAAAAAAACTCGTAATTGTACTTAACTCATTTGTAGCCAATCCCGAGAATACTCGTGAAAAATACTCGAATATTTAGAGTGCCGATCCCGAGTATACTCGCGAAAAGTACTGTATATGGAGTAACTCAGGTTCTCCTACCCTGTAGCCGGGCGGAAGGTCCTGGCACGATCGGCCTCGCCGATTCATCATCATCACGGATCCACGTGCACAAAATAGTAATCCCATAACATGGAGGCCGACGGGGAATCGCATCTTTAATGCCCATTTTCTCCAAACAACACTTTTAAAGCCAAGGATGGCATTAGATTCTCGCTACAAAAACATAACAACAAAGGCATCGATCGGCCATTTTAGAAACCACATGGTGTGACGACCGCTCCCGTTGTATGGCGTCATGACGTCAACCCGGAAGTATTTACGCAATGGACTTCTGGCCTTCAAAATAAGACAATGGAGCGTAATGGAGCCCTGCGAGCGGCACGCTACACATTTAACCCGTTCATGTCTGGAGCACTAAATGGGTTAAGTACAGTAGTTGAGTACATGTACTCAACTACACCACACCACAGTCGAGGACTCTCCAAAATCCAAATCCAAATCGTCCCTAAAAACTCTGGCATCAGTCTGACCTCTAATCACGGGTCATGACAGGAAGAGTGATGTGTGCTGAAAACTGTGCAGTCGGCCTCTCTCTCTCAAAATGTGAAAGCTGCGTTGCTGTCATCTGCAAGGGAACGCCGTGCAATCTGAGCTGCCCCCAATTAAGGCGATATGCTGTGTGCATCAGTTCTGAGAGGTTTGCGTTAGAAGCGATTCTTTTGCTGATGAGAGGATTTCATCTGACACTTTCTCTTGAGCCCCCTTTTCTCTGCGTTCATCACCCTGGAAAGCTAATCAATCTCGCATTCCCTCGGGCTTTCGTTCGCGTTGGTGTCTTATTTTTCTGTTAACCCATTTAGGCCTAGGATTATTGACTACTTTAACCATTGAAAAATAGCAGATATACAAGCTCGCAGCGCGGCACTTGTAGATCTGCTATTTTGAAAAATCATGATTTTTCTTTGCAAGTCTTTGAATATATCTATTTAAAAGCGAACATTTGTAACTCAAATATTTGCTTCCGGGGGGTCCCTGGAACAACATATTTTGAGATGGGGGGTCCGTGGCTAAATACCTGTAATTTTGGGGGTCCTTGACATGAAAAGGTTTGAGAACCACTGATTTAGAGGAAGGATTTGGAAGTCGGGTCAAAGATCGGGTCAAAGATATTCAAAGACTTGCACACATTTTCACGTTTTTTTCAAAAATAGCAGATCTACAAGCTCGCAGCGCGGCACTCGGTGCCGCGCTGTGAGCTTGTATATCTGCTATTTTTCAATGGTTAAGGCATAAAATAGTGGTTAAAGTGGTTAAAATCTAGCGCTACTCGGGCGCGTTCCAGGTATTTGAGTATTAACGCTGTCTGTCGGTGGAACGAATGCACAGCGCAAACAATCAAAAGATGAGGGGAATTCTGATGTTCTATCTTGAAGTCTTTCCTTGTTTTTTTCTTTTGTTTTTTCCGAAAAGGCCTCGGGTGAGTTTGAGTTCAAGGCAGACATCTACAAACGTAAAGAAATAATTTAAAACAAATCCAGCAGTCCACTGATATGAAGCGAAATTAGTTTTATATCATTTTTTTTTACGTTTGTACTGTAGATGTCTGCCTCAAACTCGAACTCGCCCGAGGCATTGTGAGCTTGTAGATCAGCTATTTTCGGCAAAGAGCTTTGGTGTAGATGGGAAAAAGAGCAGACTAAGTACAGAGTGAAAGGTCAAATTTATTAAGTATTGACGGTTCAAGTGGTTAAATATCTGAAAACACAAATTGACATGAATCCAAAATACACTGATGATTGTGCTGTCAAACAATGAAACTATATGGAATCTATGAAGAGGTTGTGGGGGTCCCTGCTTCATCTCTCTCTCAACTAAGGGGTCCTTGGCCTGAAAACGTTGAAGACCCCTGGTTTAGGCATATAACCATGGCCACTTGAGCAAAACACCTGGGAAAGAGCATGTATGAGATCGCCTGTTCTATACTTCGTCATATTATCACGGTGTCACACAAAAAGTAGATCTACAAGCCCACGGCCCGTCGCATCGTGACACGTTCTTAGCATGGAGATCTGTCTGCGAGACCACGCTGTACAATGGAGTAGTCCGGTGGAAACCTTTTATGTCCAAAACCATTTTGTGCGACGGTCTTGTATGATGAAACAGGGCTTTGCTTTACCAAAAAACATACACATTTGAAACTTGGAGATACGAGGTTTCTGCCCGACAGTGACGACCTACTGCATTACGCATTAGACTCATCTCTCCTCTTCTCTCTCTCTCAGATTAATCTTCCAGCCTATAGCGCACACATCAGCCTCACATGCACTGATGGAATCCGACAGCCGCACACATGTCACCGACACAATATGCACAACACACACCCCCACACACAAACGCGCAGTCACGCACCCACGCAGCCAATCGTACAGAGAAATGGATGTGACTCGTGCCCTAATCGCCATCACTGCGTTGTCTCTCTCTCTCCGGTCAGTGGTGACAACAATGGCTGTAATGGCCACGGCGCTGCCTGGCAGACAGACGAGGTTACGTACAATTTGCCCCCTCTTATGTTACGTCGTGCTGACAGTCTAGCGGAAGGATAATGAGACAGGCTCTAATGGGGCCGTTTTCACATTTACATGGTTTTGTCATGCTTAATGAGCTGTTACATCATCATAGGTGCATAGAAGACAGCTAGGGGCTTCTTTACGGTGGGAGGGAAAGGAACGCAACAATATACCGGTGCCGTCGGCCGTTGCGTTGGACACCTTTTATGTCGTAACCAGTGACTTGTCACGCAATAGACCATAGTCACACCGCGGCCATCTTGGATCACATGACTTCCTGGGATAGCAGCCTGCATTACAAACCATTGTGAACAATGGAGCGATGGTCCCAAAATATGACTTCTGTTCAACCAATTTCTTTTTACCAAATTGATAAATGGGCAGATGACAACATCAACATCCCCAAAATGATTAAATAGAAGGGTACATCCACAATATTCATGGTAGTTAGGTTGCAACCTTACTGTGTACAAAAAGACTTGCTATCTGTGCAATGCTTGCTCCACTATCATATTAACTACCTGTATTTGTTGTTGGATTGTTTCTGATTAATATGCAAACATCACGATACAGTAATATTAACTATAT
This sequence comes from Nannobrachium achirus, assembly GCF_963921795.1. Taxonomy (NCBI): domain Eukaryota; kingdom Metazoa; phylum Chordata; class Actinopteri; order Myctophiformes; family Myctophidae; genus Nannobrachium; species Nannobrachium achirus. Next base: position 43,944,767 of record NC_137829.1, on the reverse strand, counting down.
GATGGCAGAGCAAGCACTAGTCTGCATACTGTAGCAAGTCTTTGTACAGAGGAACACTGCAACCTAACAATCATTTTGGGGATGTTGATGTTGTCATCTGCCCATTTGTCAATTTGATAAAAAGAAATTGGTTGAATAGAACTCATTTTGGGACCATCGCTCCATTGTTCACAATGGTTTGTAATGCAGGCTGCTATCCCAGGAAGTCATGTGATCCAAGATGGCCACGGTGTGAATATGGTCTATTGGGGAAAAAAAGGAACCTACATGTGCTTCAGTGGAGCCGATGTGATTCTTATTTAGTTCCACGCTCTTGTTAATGCTTTACAAATACAGGTTTCTGCCTGACAGTAACTAAATTATTGATCTAACACAGTCCGGGATGTGCTATGTTATGTTGTTAATCTGCTAATCATTCAAATTTGCCGTTGACATTTTGTCTTCGGCCGTAGCCTGTGAAGTGCCTTGTCGGTCTACTCAGTGGTCTGACACTTGGACCGTTCAACCCAGAATAATTCCCAGGCAGAAGGGGATTATCCACCCACAGAAAAAAGCATAAAGGGCATGCATTACTGTACCTATTGGATCGGCTCACTCCATTAATCTGAATACCCAAACACATTCATGTGTAAATTCTGCCTACGTACGAGGAGAAAACAACACCTCGTGCTTGTCGTCATCCGTTTGAAGAAAATGAGTCTGGAAATGGAAAATAAACTTGCAGCCATTTAGCACGCTGTTCACAGTTTTTTTTTTAATGCGTTGTGTCATCTTTAATAACTCAAAGGACAGACATGTCTGGCACAGTTAGACCCCCAAAAGGATGTGAAAATCCCAGCTCCGCAAACAAACAAGTGAAGGCGTTGGCTGTGAAGGATCAGTGGTGTTTTACAGCAGTGGTTCTCAACCTGTGGGTGGGGACCCTCAGAGGGGTCCACATTTTCGTATCGAATCGGCAGTGCAAAGAATCGATTGTATTGATACTAGTTAGAAGGATTCAAAAGCAGTGTTGGGTGTAACGTCGTTATAACTAACAACGTTACGTAACGACGTTAGTTTGGCGGTAGCGGAGGAACTTAACAAGTTACATTTTACAATATAACGGTTAGTTACTTAGTTATATTTTCGAAAAAGTAATCTCGTTATTTTTTTTAAAAAGTGTCCCATTTTCACTGTTCATTTTGTTGCCACCGATTAAAAAGAAGCCCCGAGTCACATTTCCTCCTCCAGTCTTATTCTGTCAACAAATACACGTGTGTAGCTGTCTGTCTGTCTGTCTGTCTGCCTGTCTGTCTGTCTGCCTGTCTGCCTCCCTCGTATGTCAGCCAATCACATTCCTTTCATCTCTCCAGCTCTGCAACGCGCGTCATGTTGAAACCAGGAAATCAACTCACTCACTGTTGTTGACTGTTGACTTGGTGCTCTCCATCCATGTCCCACAAAAAAAACAACGACAGAAGCTGCTGCGTCCGTCTGTAATATAGCCTACGTGTTGATCGTTCCTCACAACGGGGAGATATTAGTAGCGTCCGTGCCTTTAGTTGACCGTGTGTAAAAGTCTGCGTCGGTAGGGTATTAAAATGGATTTACTGTACATCATCGGATCGTATCTGGACGAACGGTGGATTCGGACTCGGCCATTTAACTCCGGTATAGAGCCTCCATAACAACGCCACGGCACCGAGGTACTGTACAGTTTAATGCTGAGGAGCGTTGGTCTTTTGAAGAGGACGCATGAGCTAAAAAAAGGCTGCACTCTTGTCTTTTTATGTTTACCAAACTTCCACGCTGGTGGGTTTTAATGATCGGTAACGGTAACGGTAGCTCGTTAAGTTACAATTGTCATTGGGTAGCGGAGTAACTTAACGGATTAGTTTTTCAAGTCAGTAACTAAAGTAACATAACGAGTTACTTCAAAATGTAACGATACCCAACACTGTTCAAAAGACACTTACAGAATCAGGTCAAAATCGGGTCAAAATTCAAATGTTCACGATTTTTCAAAAATAGCAGATCTACAAGCTCGCAAGCGCAGCACTCGAGCTTGTATATCTGCTATTTTTCAATTGTTAAAGCATAAAACAATAAGGTTACATTATATAATACTCGATTATCATGTGTACCCGTTCTAAATGGATTAACATCTCTGTTATTGTTGTTCCCCCGTACGGCGCTCATCCTAGCGTTCAATAACTCCCTCCTCTCCTCTCCTCCCCCCGGTGCAGGTGGTGAACTACCTGCTGAAGAAGCTGGAGCTGGACTACCACCGCAACACCATCACCGACGGCTACAGCTGCGGCACCCGCAGGAAGCTCTCCACGGCGCTGGCCCTCATCGGACACCCCCAGATCCTGCTGCTGGTGAGAGAGAGAGGTCCCACGAGGGCTGTCACGATTGTTTTTCGATTGATTGATTGAAGAATTTATTAGAAGTTTGCAATAGAAAAAAGTACAGTTTCATGACAGTACAAATCACTGGTACAAGGTCAACTAAAAGGAGATCCTAGAAAGCCGAGGCTTATTTCCACAGGAACCACACTTTAAGTATCTCATATAACATTGAAAGAGAGACGGATAGAACATAGTACTTTATCTAGGATAATATCAGTTTCAAAAGCATAACATCAAATACAAAGGCAGAAAAAAAAGAAAAGGTGGGGGAGCATGGGGCATGGTCTATTTACAAGTCACGGGTAGCAGCTGTCTGAAGGTGACTTTTCATACCAATTTTGAAGGAGGCTAGGGATTTGCTCTCCTTTAAGGCTTGTGGAAGGGCGTTCCACATGTTGATGGTATAGCAGGAGAACGAGTTAGCGCCTTGTTTAGTGTTAAATCTACGTTGATGATGATTAGTGGAGCTGCCTCTGGTGTTGTGATCGTGAACATCCTTGACCTTTAAGAAGTAGTTTGCCAGGTACATGGGTATCTTGGAGGTGTAGTGAATCTTGTACACCAGGCCCATTGCATTTTACATGACGTTTGTGACATTTTACATAACGATTAATTGTCACTCAAATAATTGCGATTAACGATTTAATTGTGTTTTTGTCGTTGACAATTACATTTCTGTTTGGCTTGTAGGCTTTGAAGTTGCACATGGCAGATATGACACATAAACCCAAATATACAAAGAATTGAAGGACATATTTGACAACTTTACACTTTTAAAAGAACATTGATAGTGGAAATAGCCGATCTACAAGCTCACAACGCGTTGCATCGCGACGCGTTGTGAGCTTGTAGATCGGCTATTTCCACTATTTTTTAAATGTTTGAACATATATAAACATTTTTCAACATGTAAATGATTATGACGATTATCACGAAATAATTGCAATTATGTCAAATAATTGTGATTAGACGATCATGTAATAATTGTGACAGCCCTAGGAACCACTGTAGCTGTTTGTTTCAACATCTGTGTTTCCCGGGCCCTGGGGTCCTGGCCCCCTCTTTGGGGGAGAGGCACCAAAGATCACGGGGCCATGTCTGTTTGGAGGCAATCTGGGGACCCATCGGCAAAAGACATCATAGCTAACTCCCACGTGTGACATCATTTTGAAGCACATTAATACCAAAAAGAAAAAAGTTTCAGAAATAGCAGAAATGCGTGTTGTGAGTTACGTGTTGTGAGCTTGCATATCATCTATTTTTAGCTATTTGTCGTACGAGCATATAGGTTAACATGTCTGAAAAACATACAGTAAGCGGTAGCCAGATAAGTCGCCCTCTTTCAAAGTCGCCCCCAAACTCGTTTCCCAACGGGTCTGTGGCCTTAAGCTAGATGCAGAATAGACTAAAATCAAATATTTGCCTCTGGGGGTCCCTGGAAAAAAATAATTTGTGATGGGGGTCCGTAGCCAAATACATATCATTCTGGGGGTCCTTCACATGACAAAGTTTGAGAAACACTGATGGCAACATAAGTTTTTTCAGAAAATTGTTATGATTTAGAAGACATTTTGTAGAATGTGCCTAACAGTGGTTAAGGACCCCCAAAATGTGTTTTTGGCCGTGGACCCCCATCTCAAAATATTTTGTTCCACGGAGTCCACCCTATTGCAAACTTTTTTGTTCCAGGGACCCCCAGAAGCACAGATTAGATTTTAGTCTAATCTGCATCTAGCTTAAGGCCACAGACCCGTTGGGAAACGAGTCTGGGGCGATTTCGAAAGAGGGCGACTTTTCTGGTATTCCAGTAAGCGTGTGCTGTGTGTGCCTTCCCCAAACCCTCAGCATCCAACTCCATGTACCGTATCGTCGTTGTCGGGTGAAAACCTTGTATGTCCAAAATCGTTCGTTTTGCATTTTTCATTTTAAAAATGATTTAAACTAGTGAACACAGCCGATTTGCTGTTTTCACCACTTTTGTGCGACGGCCTTGTACGATGAAGCAGGGCTTTGCTTTGCGAGAGAACGTACACATTTGAAACTTGGACATACGAGGTTTCCACCCGACAACGACCGTATACCAACCTTTGTCCATCTTGTACTCCCCGTAGGAGAAACAAGCGGAGGACAAACCTCGCTTTAGTTTCTCCTTTCTCTCCGTCCTGCGCGTTCTTCTCACTTTCCCTTAAGCCCTCTGCACTCTGCACTAATCCCCCTGTCCTTATTCTTTCTTACTCCTTCTGTCCTTGTTTCTGCTCCGTATGCCTGTCACATGCTGACAGCCCCCCCCCACATGCCCCCCCCTCTCCTTTTATTCTGACTCCCGTCATCCATCTGTGCTTATTACTTCTTTCATCTCCCCCCCCCTCCCCCTCCCTCCCTGTCCTCATTTCTTCACCTTCCTCTGGTGGGCCTTTCGCTCGCACGTACGCCGTACGGCCCTGCCTGCCAGCTAGTTGATGGGCAGTAGCTAGTTACAAGTAGCTAAGCTACATAGCTTGACTACATTTCTAAGGTGCGTAACGGAAATTTGCTACATTTCTCTGGGGGATAGCTCGTAGTGTAGTTTAGCTATGTTTTAATCAGAGTAACTAGTAATGTAGCTTACTACATTTTTCCAAATAGCTTGCCCATCACAGTTGGGAAAAATGAAGTGACAATTTACGGAAATTTTTTTTTAAAGACAAAAAAAGTAGTGTCGATTTGGCTAGCTACTTTTGCCATGTAGCTTGTTGCTTAGTTAAAGGGGAAGACCACCCATTTTCAATATTGAAAATCAATCCTCCAGTTCTAGGCAACACAGAAGGGGGGGGGGGGGGGGGGGGGGGACTTTTTTTCTATTTCCACACAACTCCTGTAAGTTATATTAATGACACAGTTCAATATCGAACATGGGGGGTCTTCCCCTTTAACTACATTTCTTTGGGGATAGCTTTGCTGTAGCTTTAGCTATAGTTAACGGAGTGTAACTTGTAGCTTAGGTAACTACATTTTCCAAGTAGCTTGCCCATCACTGCTGCCTGCCTCTCAATTGCTCTCCCCTCTCTCCCCACCGTCCCGTCCGTCCGTCCGTCCGTCCGTCCGTCCGTACGTACGTCCGTCCGCGTCTCACTGCCTGAATCTCACCGTGCTGGTTTGTCCCCTCCTGTCGTCCTCCTGTCCCCTCTCCCCCCGTCGGTTCCTTGTCTTTCACGCCTGCTGCCCCTCGTCTTTCACAGTCGTCCGCTCACTCTCCCCTCATCAATCTCTCCGCAGGACGAGCCCAGCTCTGGCATGGACCCCCGCACCAAGCGCCACCTGTGGAAGATCATCTCCGAAGAGGTGAAGGGGAAGTGCGCCGTGGTCCTCACCTCTCACAGGTCAGTGCGTTCACTCGGGCCTTGTTGGTCTCTGCCCACGCTATGTAATTGCGTCCTTTTTACCCGCAAGAATCGCGTTTGGGATCATCAATAGACGCGTGGCTGCTGCTTGTTGTGCAGGGGGCGTCAATTGGGTATGGCAGGGGTATGCAGCTGCCATACCCTGGGTCCAGGCGGGAAAATAAAAGTTACTTTTAAATATAAATCCATGAATGTCTCTTTGTCTATCTGTGCTGGTTATTGTGTTGTTAAATTACAGTAAAATAACTACAAATGCAACATTTTACAAAATGGTCACTTTAACAAGGTATTATAATTATATTCTCCCCATCTTGACAACATGGTATATTACCAGGTTCCGCAGGTCAGCTGCACAGGTGCAATGCATTGTTGGCAAATGTGGCACGCTTACTAACAACCATTCCAGGCTGCCATATCCAGCCCAAGAAACCGTAGAAACCTGTGTAAGAAACTGAAAAAGTTTTCTTTCAGACATTGTGAACTGCGAGGCGTTGTGAGCATGTAGATCTGCTATTTTCACAATATAAGAACCGTGTTATACAAAATGCCTCTTTTCCATGAGGACTCCCATCTTTGCCATACCCTAGCTTTTGCTGAACTGACGCCACTGTTGTTGTGGGCAGATAAACGTGAAATGGCCGAGCACTGGCTGAACAGCTGGATGTTTATCGTCGTGGTCCCGCGGAAACCTTGTACGTCCAAAACCGCTTGTTTTGTATTCGTCGTTTTAAAAGGGATTTAAAATAGTGAACGTAGCCGACCTGCAAGCACACAACGCCTCGCGTGCTCGTAGACCTGCTATTTTCACCGGGTTTTGTGCGACGGCCTTTGTATGATGAAACAGGGTTTTACTTTACGAAAAAAAAAAACGTACAAATGTGAAACTCGAAGATGCAAGGTTTCTGCCCCGACAGTGCTGTACAGATGCTGTGCGATGGAAGCAGTGGTAATTATGTTAATTTATTTCATCTGTTATTCTCTCCCTCTCAATCTACCTGTCCTGTCCGTCTGTCTGCCCCGTCTCCGTCCCTCTCTCTCTGTCTCTCTCTCTCTCTCTCTCTCTGTCTCTCTCTCTCTCTTTGGCGAGCGCAGCATGGAGGAGTGCGAGGCGCTGTGCAGCCGTCTGGCCATCATGGTGAAGGGTCAGTTCCGCTGCCTGGGTTCCCTGCAGCACATTAAGAACAGGTCAGTGGCCCCCTGCCCCTCTTCCATCTCTTCCCCTGCCCCTATTCCCAGGGCCGGATCTACAATATGGGCACTTTGGGCAAGAAAAAAGTCGAGAAAAAAAAGAAGAAAAAAAAAAGAAAGAAACCCCCAGCCATTTAGTTATCTAATCCAAATGAAATGAATGAAATGAAATTTGGTGGTCACAAATGGTATTTTGTAATTTTTGGGGGGAAGGATATGGCTTGTTTTGACCATATATTAGTACTATTGTACATTGTTATTTATTTTTATTGTCAGTGGCCACACTGCCACTGTTTCTTACCTCAGACTGTTATTGTCTTAGGTGTGTTCACTGGCTGCTGATATCGTTAAGCTACTTTTAAAAATATTGAAAACGGTTAGTCTGGAGCCCTGTAGCGCGTACGCAGAGGGGGGCCCTCGGAGCTCCAGTGCCCAGGGGCCCTCAGAGGTGGTAATCCTGGCCTGCCTATCCCCCGCCCGTCATTAGTGCCCTCTCCACCCCAACCCTTTCATTCTCCACCCGGGAGCCCCCTTTGTTCTCCATATACTCTCTCAGCCCTCGCCCGTTGTTGTACACGGACGCGGGGTTACAGACACGTAATGACATTACCCCTTCCCTCACACACACACACACACATAACAATTACTGTGTTTTTTTTGTTGTTGTTTGTTTGTCGCGAAATTGCCTTTGTGCAGGTTCGGCAGTGGCTTCACGGTGAAAATGTACCTGGCGCGGGCCTCCTGCGACGTGGAAGCAATCACCAGTTTCATGCGGCAGCGCTTCCCCAGCACTTACCTCAAGGTGAGCATAGCGGTTCTGCAGCGAGGACAGTCCCAAGGCCCTGGCGGGAGATAGTCGCTGCTACAAATACACTCAGGGACGTGCTGGGCCCCTGATTCAGCCCGAGAAAAAGAGTTGGAGAGGCCCTCATTGCGCGCTATAGAGAGAGATCTCTCTCTATAGCGCTGCTGCTGCTACTCAAAGATTTGCCATTTCAGATCATGACGAGTGACAAGCCAGTGGGCCAATTACTGTACATGAGTTATATTTCGTCGTTGTCGGGTGGAACTGGAAACCTTGTACGTCCAAAACCGTTTGTTTTTTGTATTTATCATTTTAAAAATGATTTAACTAGTGAAAACAGCCGATCTACAAGCACACAACGCCTCGCACCGCGAGGCGTTGTGTGCTTGTAGATCTGCTGTTTTCACTACTTTTGTGCGACGGCCTTGTCTGAAACTTGTATCTCTGAAACTTGGAGATACAAGGTTTCTGCCCGACAGTGATGATTTACTTTGTTGGCCACCCAGCCCCCAAAATTCGCAAGGCCGACATTTTATTTTTATTTTTTTCCTAATGGCCGGCCTGGAATGAACCGGCCGTTCGGGAGTTGTCCCGCTTTTCCCAATGGCCAGCACGTCCCTGAATACACTGCATGCGGACAGCGCGTGGAAAAACACACGAAAATGTAGGCTAGAGGTGATAACGTAACTGTCAGCTTACCGTGAATCGGTTTCCAAGTATAGCTAGTGGGGCATGCACAGTTTGTCTTTTCTTTTCCTTTTTTTTTTACATTCTGTCTTTTGAGAGAACTCCCATGCCCCTTCTAAGGCAATGACATTAACAGTCTTCTACTTTTTAGAGTACAGTATGTGCATTAGCACACCACCATGCTTGTGGGGTTTGAATATGATTGGGTGGATGTATCATGTGCCCGGAAAAGGGTTGCCCACCCCTGGGGCAGAGGCGATCTGTCTGAGGCAGGGGCGTCACAAGGGGGAAAAAGTGGGACTTAATTACCACGGCCCAAGGTGGTGGAGGGGCCTTAATTATGTTATTCTTTAGCTATTGAAAAATAGCAGATATACAAGCTCACACAGCACAGAGTGCCACGCTGCGAGCTTGTAGATCTGCTATTTTTGAAAATAGGTTTTTCAAAAACAAATTTCACGATTTTTCAAAAAATAGCAGATCTACAAATCTACTCTGTGCCGCGCGCTGTGAGCTTGTATGTCTGCACAAAATAATGCGTAATAATGCATTCCCAGTGTAAATGGGTTAACCCCCCCCTCCTCCTATGAAGAACATTCATGGGGGGCCCGCAGTGAATCCTCGTACCCAGGGCCCAGAATTTGGACAATTACCAGAAATACCTAAAGAGCAGTAGTATAGCCATTGTTACGTAGTATGTCCAGTAAACCTTGGAAACCTGACACTCAGTAATAGGGTCTCATGATCAAAATAAGAACATTATAATGGTGTGTAAAAAATTAATTCCACGAACAAGACTAGGGATGGGACGATATGAAAATTTCATATGACGATTATTGTGACAAAAGACATCGCGATTTGCGATATTATCGCGATAATCAATTATTATCCTGGGGCGGAACATTTGCCAAAAAATAGCAGATCTACAAGCTCGCAACGCATCGCATTGCGATGCGTTGTGAGCTTGTAGATCGGCTATTTTTTGGCAAAGACATTAGATAGAGAGTGAAAAAAAGTTTCAAGTACGTATATTATAAGTACCTTTTACCAATTCTAGAGGGTTTAAGTGGTACCGGATATGCAGCTCGGCTAATAAAAGGTGAATTGATCGCAGTGCATGACGGACGACGATATGTTAAATCTCCACGATACGATTATCGTGAGTGTTTTTTTATCGCGATAAACGATAATATCGCTTATCGTCCCGTGCCTAAACAAGACCAAGTCTTTGTGCCCTGTTGTCCCCCCACTAGGCAACATATTCTCACCTTTAAAGCGTCATACAACCGACGCCTTGTCAAGTATAGTACTGCGTCGGACGAGGGGACGCTTTGGGTTTGCCTACTGTGTCAAGGGTTGGACGAATTGGGTATGGCCAGTGGTCTAAGAAGAAAGAAAAAAAGAGTTGTTCCCGAAGCGAGATTCGATATGAAGGGTTTACCAGCCACCCGACGCTACCGTTCACGCCACTATAAACGACGGAGCCGCGCCGTCTCAGGCGCCGATGAGCTCCGGGAACCGCCGCCGAGGGAGCGGTAGTGACCGAGTCGCCGCGGCGAACGGTGCGAACGGCGCATGAGCCGACTCAGCGGCGTTACCGAATTATGTGCCGTTATGGACAGAATAGTACATTTTGTCGATAGAGCATGATGACAGCTAAAACTGAGACTGGGGTTCGATTCCCTGTGACTGGAAAATATTCCAGTAAACACATGTCGGCGCATGCGTACTAAGACTCTCCGTTCTCGTTCCGTTCTCGTCTGACCGTAGACGCTGTAAGCGTTCCAAAGCGTCGCACGGGTGAAGCAGAAAGCGAGTTGGGAACGCGTCGGGAGGGTGAAGCAGAGGGGGTGAGAATGGGCTGCACTAGAACATATTGATGACCCCTGTGTGTGCCCTGTTGTCCCCCCACTAGGACCAGCATTCTGCCATGGTGGAGTACCACGTGCCTGTGGCACCAGGAGGGGTGGCCCACATCTTTGACCAGCTGGAGTCCAGCAAGACCACCCTGCAGATCAAACACTTCTCTATCAGCCAGACCACCCTGGACGAGGTGATTGATTGATTGATTCTTTTATTAGACAAAAATGGAGAACAGTACAAGTATAGTCAATACAACAGAAATGTAGTACCGTACAAGTACAGTTAAATACCCTGCCTAAAAGGAACATCCCAAATAAGACTTTATACAGTCTTTTTTTTTTACATTGGAAGCCCTCTGTATTTAATTCATGAACATAATAAATAGCAAGCAAAGACAACATACAATAACATCGCAGTTATAATAAACACTACGTACAGGATAGGGGAAAGGAGGGGGTGGGCTAAGGTAAGGGGGGGGAGGGGGGGGAAGAGCTAATGGGGAAGGATGGAGTCAAGGAGGACAAGAAAAGAAAGAAAGAAAGAAAGAAAGAAAGAAAGAAAGAAAGTACAGTAGTGAGTTGAGAGGAAAATGAAAGAAGGAGCTGGGAAAGGGATGGCGGGTGCTAATGACAGATGGTACGCCAGAGGGAAAATAAAGCCAATATGAATTACAGAGAGAAGAATATGAGCTTTAAACTCACAGCTAGTGCTGATATTCTACCAGCACTCATCTAACTCTCCAGCACAGGGAGCTATTATATCGTCGTTGTCGGGTGGAAACCTTGTATGTCCCACAACCGTTCGTTTTGTATTCCTCATTTAAAAAATGGTTTAAACTAGTGAAAATAGCCGATCTACAAGCACACAACGCCTCGCACCGCGAGGCGTTGTGTGTTTGTAGATCGGCTATTTTCACTGGTTTTGTGCGACAGTCTTATATGATGAGCCTGGGCTTAATTTACGAAGAAAAATGTGAAACTTGGAGATAAGAGGTTTCTGCCGGACAGTGACGACATATTGGTGGTAGGAGGGAGAGGGAGGGAGAGGGAGAGCGAGAGAGAGAGAGAGAGAGAGAGAGAGACTGACTTGTGGAATGGCGAAAAAGCCTTCAGGGGGAATAAATGGGCTTTAATATCGACCTGGCACTCAAATCATATACCACCGACCAACGCCAACCATCTCAACCCCCTAACCCTCTGCTCTGCCACACAGGTCTTCATCAACTTCGCCATGGGGAAGGTTGGCATGGAGACCATACCGCTCAACAGCAGCGAAGACTCCGACAGTCTGTTCTCCATCGAGTCGATCGACACGTAGCCGCGGTCGACCAGCAGGCCACCACGCTTGTCCCGATGCTGTCCGCTCGCCGGTGACCACGCAATGCACACGTCTGGTCCGCCGTGCACAGTGCGAAAGGAGAGCACAAAATGTTTATTTTATTTTTCTTCTGTTTAAAATAATATATGTTGAAATGTTATATTTTAAAACCTTTATTTTTTATTTTTTAGAAGATTCGCATCAACATGTTTCGATTAATCTGTTTCCGACCTTATGAAAGATGACTTGTTACTTACTCATTAAAAACAATGACATGTTTATGGCTGTTCATAAAGTCTCAAAATAGGGGTGTAATGATACAGTAACTGTATCGAAATATCGTTTTTAACTTAAAAAAAATCGAAGTATATCGAAATGAAAACAGCTAAAATCGAATCGTATCGTTTTATTTTGTATCGTATCGAATCGGCAGTGCAAAGAATCGATTGTATCGATACTACCTACTTGTGCATTGTATTTAGTATTTTTAAGAAGAAAAAAATTAAAAGGAGGGGTTTAATTACTTTTCCTTTCCATATAGCTACACTGGTCTATCAATAAATGTGTGTAATCTCTGGGTTCATGTCAAGGTGCAGGTTTGTCAATATACAATGTCCAGGTATTTGGCAGAAAATCATTATTTATATCCATAATATTACATGTTTCCCTTAAAAACCTGCACTATCTACACCTTTCACACAGATTTAATTTCTTTGCTAAATAGTTACTATATCGATTTTAAATCATTGAATTGAATTGTATTGTATCACCATGAATGAACCAATATCGGCCATGTATCCTATCGTCAACCATGTATCGTGATATGTATCGAATCGCTATTAAAATGATTCGTTACACCCCTACTCAAAAGCAATGATCAATGCACACACTCAGTGGAGTATACACATTTTTACTGCCAACCCCCTAATCTTATCACCTTGGAGACAGAAGTGCAATTATTTGTTTACTTGTATTTTAACATGAAGGCTTAAATTAATTGTATAGGTTTTTATTGTTCATGTCTTGTTCTTAATTGTATTTTTTCTCTGTGGTGGGGGCACCTTGTCGGAACACTTTCCCTTAGGTATCCATAAGCTCTTTTAATCAGATCATGTCTTAATCGATGGCCGATTTACTGTAGTAACTGTGGACACAGCATGACCTTACTGCATGTAAAAGAACACACACACACTAAGTGCATAATGTTCCCAAATGAGTCTGTCTTTTCTTTTATCCGCAGGCAGGCGTGTATAATTACTGCCTTCTGGCTGCATATCACAAAAGAAAGTGTTCCTGGCACTAAGAGATGAGCTCTCTCAATATCTGCACTATTCCCCTCTCATTAAAACCCATTTAGAACGGGTACACTGTATTGTTTTATGCTTTAACTATTGGAAAAATAGCAGATATGCAAGCTCACAGCGCGCTGCGAGCTTGTAGATCTGCTATTTTTGAAAAATCGTGAAAATTAGAATTTTGACTCGATTCTAGAAGTGTCTTTTGAATCCTTCTAAGATATTTTGAAAAACCTATTATGTTTCTATGTCAGCAATATGGCTATAGCCATCGTCAAAGAAAAGGTTCTTTTCACCTAAATGGAGCTCAGTTAGTCTGTTCTTGAGAGACTGCTATGTCAGTGGTCTCAAACCTTTTCATGTGAAGGACCCCCAAAATTATATGTATTTGGCCACAGACCCGTATCTCAAAATATTTAGTTCCAGGGACCCCCCAGAAGCAAAATTTGAGTTATAAACGTTCGCTTTAAAAATATATACATTCAAAGATTTGCACACATTTTCAAAAATAGCAGATCTACAAGCTCGCAGCGCGGCACTCGGTGCCGCGCTGTGAGCTTGTATATCTGCTATTTTTCACTGGTTTAAGCATTCAATAATTCTAGACCTAAAGGGGTTAACACCTCCTCTAGGGCCATGTCTAACTTTTAGAATGAACGTGCTGAATATTTCATGGATACTTTCCTTTCCTGCTTAAGGCTCTAGGCCTATTCCACATAGTCTGGAACTTTATTGAGCTTTATTTTTTTTTTATACACGTCTAATAAAGCAATTTTTCAAATGCATCCGCTGTTCATTGTCATGCCTTCCCCGTTGCCGTTGTAGATGCAGGATTAGCATGTTGCATTGATATACCAGATCTGCCGAGGGCCTGAAATATGCTGTGCAATTAAAAATACATCTGCTCCTGTCTTTAGAAGTTGATATTACCGTCGCTATGTTCAGATGTTTCTCTTTAACTGTATAGATAGACAGACCGACAGACTGACAGACAGACAGACAGACACAAAGAGAGAGAGAGAGAGAGAGAGAGAGAGAGCAGGCAACCATTTTGCAAAATGGGACACACACGTTCTGCAGATCCATTCTTCACTTCCAACAGAAAACACCAAACAATCCACACAGAGGAGAATTGGGATGAATCCTGCTAATTATAAAACTTCAAAAGGGCACATTAAAATTTCATAAGCACCTAAAAGAAAGTGCAGACAGACGCACGCTCCACAACAAAGCTGTCACCTCCAGTTTAGAGACCCCTAGACTAAGAGAGAGATGCCCCCCCCCCCCCCCCCCCCCCCCCCCCCTCATGCTGGTTATATGGGCCTCTTCATAAACACGAGCAGAGCCAAACAGAAACCCCCACTGGAATTAAATCAAATTATAAGAAAACACAAAGAAAACTATCTGACCCATTGGAAAGAATCAACACACACAGAGCAAATTGTATTTGGCCCTAAACAGAGAATACACACAGCGTAGAATACCTAAGCACTGTGACTGATCCAAAACAAAGGAAGTCCTTGGCTATATGCTCAGACTCAGTGAGCCCAGCCTTGCAATCGAGTATATTATAAGGCCTCCACAGGCAGACAGACAGACTGTACACCCACTGCACACAAAGTGAGATGGAAACCCAGTTGCACTTTCTAACCATACCGGCCAACTGTACAGAGTAGCCTACATCAGAGACACATACTTCCCACTGATTACAAACAAACACACCCCAAAATAATGTTAAAACATGGTTATAGGGCTGAAAAGCTAAAAGAAGACTCCCATATCTGCTGGGTGAAGTACAATGTGAGCTGTTGTGACAGAAAAAGAACATCCTGTGGAATAAAGGCTGTCACTCATTCGAAGACGTACACAGAGCAGAAACCCTTAAATACACATAGATAAAAGATATATCCGCACACAAGCATGTGCATGCACACACCCACACACGCGCGCACGCACGCACGCACGCACGCACGCACGCACGCACACACACACACACACACACACACACACACACACACAACACAAACACACGCACACGCACGCACGATAGCACAATATTGTTTTGTTTTTAAGTTCTTTTTTTAGAGATATTTGATTGCAGTGTTGCAATGTCACTCACACAGCTATGTTTACCTTTACTAGACTAGTAGAAGGCATACATAACATTTCTTATTTTTTTCCTTTTACTTCACACTTGCTTTGGCAAAAATGGCAATGCAAAGTTGTAAGCATATTTTGTTTCCCCCCATGCCAATATATTGTAAAAATGCCTGCCAAGTGCACTCCTGCATTTAGCAGGAGACTCCTGAATGTTTTACCCAACCCAGACTTCAAAAGTGAATACTAAATAAGTGTACTATACAACGTGAATACTAGGATAATACTATTTGGGGATACTATGTGGATAGTCTGGAATCACTTAAAAAAAAAATACTATGTGGATATTAAGTGAATACGAAGTCAGGCCCCCCAGCTGCAAATCTGCACAGTTTTTCTCTAATTTTGGCAGATATGAATCTTTTTTTGTTTTGTTTTTTGACAAAATATCACAGTACATACAGAGAGAACAGGACAAAAAGCGGTCGCATTAATATAAAAATAAAGAAAATAAATAAAGAAATTATAAAAGAAAAAGCTCGGTTATACATTTAGGCAATATATTCATCTCAGATTCTTCTGGTTTTCATAGCTTTAGTGTTTGTACAATGGTTTAAGGTTTCTAAGTATGACAATAGTAGGGCTTTATAAAAACAACAATATTTGGGCTGTCCGATTTCAGCATATCTCTTCCTTCTCCCTATGCAATGACTTTCTATTCATTTTACAATAATGTAATGGGCCTCTATAGTCGGTAGTCCATTACTCAACTAGCAGATGACACAACCCTTTTTTTTTAAAAAGCAATCAGCAATCAAAGTCATAACACTTTTTCATTGGCCTCTGCTCTCAACCATTGCAAGTTGCACTAGGGCATTCACCAAATATTAGAATATTCGAACACTTGGAATTGTAGGTATTACATTTAATGTGACTCGGTTCCGCAAATAAATATTGTGAAAATAGCAGAGCATGTAGATCGGCTATTTTTACGTTTTTTATGTTCGCCTCTTGCTGACTTAATATGGGACAGTTTGGCCAGTCCTGTCGAATATTCGAATACTTTGAGGTCGAATAATTCGAATACTAAAAATCACTATTCGTGAAAATGCCCTGAGTTGCACTTACTGTAACGTCCGTACGTCGAACGTCGTCACGTCCTTTTATTGTCATGGCAACTAAGAGGACTAAAACACAAAACATGTGGGAGGTGTGGGAAAGAGGGCTGCAAAGAAGGAGAAGGAAAAGAAGAAGTAAAGTGCATACTGGTACATTGTGGAGGACAGCATTATGCATGCAGGGTCAGCGCAGTGCCCAAGGAAAGTTAAGGAGGTAATGGTACACAAGATGAGAGCAGAAAAGAGGGAAATGTCTTATGCAGAGGCTGTAAGGAGTGGAGGGCCACATCAGAAAGAGAAAGACAGAACGGAACTAGAAGCAGTGCTCTTCCGAGCACAGGTCTCCACCAGGTCAGGCATGTAATGTGTTTTACATAAGTCGGCCTCCTGATGGCGCTATAAAAGGCTGATGTAAAAAATGCAGGGAAAAGGTTTTACCTTGGCCTCTAAGGAGTGCGCATACAAAGTTTGACACTAATCGGTGGAGTTATAGGTGAAAACATGAATCGGCCTGTTATAGCGCCACCATGAGGCTGATTTGATTTTTCTTAAGTGGCATTTATTCCTCTGCCTATTGGGAATGTGCATGCACAATTTCACCAAAATTTCACACTGCGTTCAGGATTTCAGGCATTTTATTCAAAACTGACCAATCCTGCAAACTTTGAAAGCCAGTTTTAGCCAATCAGGATGGAATATGGAAAATCTGACACATCCATGTCGATCACATGACTGTAGAGATACTGTCTACTGATTTACGTGATTTTTGGACAAAATCTGTAGGAGTACTGGCAAAAGTTAGTTTTGCAAAAGTCGGCCTCCTGGTGGCGCTAGAACAGGCCCATGTGAAATATTTGGGGCAGAGGTTCTGAATTGGTGTCGAGGGAGTGTGTGTGCACAGTTTGGCAGCGACCGGGCCAACGGCGCCGGAGATTAGCTGGTAACGGACAAACGGACAGACGGACGGACGGACGCACGCACGGACGGACGGACGGACGGACGGAGGGGAAAACCTACTCTCCCTCAGCCTTCGGCTGGTGGAGACAATGAACAAGATGGAAAAAGGAAAAGGGCATGATAACATGGACAAGACACAATTCCTATAGCTTTTATTGCAACTGTGCTGTTGGAATGCTGTTGGAATAACAAGCAATTAAGTCAGAGAGAATTAAAGGACAACTTCTTTTCAACAAGGGTTCATATTTTAGATTGTAATTAGAGAAAAGAAAAGATGAGTGTTAACATGTTTTCATTCAGCGATTTTAGTTGTTTGATTTCAGTGGGTGGGGGCATGCGTGCAAGTGGCGAAACATGTCATTTTTAGACACAATAAACCGGCAATTTCTTTGTTACTATTTGCACCATCCCCCATAAGTCACATCCGACCATGAAAGATTGTGGTGCATCTTAGGAATGGGCTTATTGTGTCTAAAAAGACATATTTAGCGGCTTTAGCCACTTGCATTGGGGGCATGCATGCAAATCAAAATCGTTAAAATCACTATAATTATAGAAAGAAGTATTAATTAAAACATATTAACACTCATCTTTTCTTTTCTCTATTAGACTATCTAAAATATGACCCCTTGTTGTAAAAAAATAAAAAAATAAAAAAATGTCCTTTAAGATGGTAGGCTACTAGAAGCAGCCAGAAGATTTCTTAATGTTGTGTGGATGTCACTGGTGAGGATGAGAGCGTAGCGACGCGTACTGCGAGAAGAAGTCGCAGCGACTCTGTAAAGTCTGGGTATAGGCTACTAATTGAATGGAGTGGACAATATACGGGATCGGATCACAATGGGTGGACACTAGTTTGCTGTTTGCACAAAGTAGTGCAGGACGAGTCACACAATACTCCGGTACAGTAGGTGGCGGTATACACCTTTTTACGTTGGTGTGTTCCGCCATAAAACTCAACAAGAAGAAGAAGAAAAAGAAGAAAAAGAAGAGGACTACAACTTCCGTGAGTCTCTGGCGGGTAGAGATGGGATTTATGGCTCTTTGAAGTGAGCAGGATCTCTGGGATCCGTTCCTTTCAAAGAGCCGTTCAAAAGACTGGCTCGTTTTAGTTACTTTGTAGATTTTGATTATAATTACAAATCACTTCAACCCTGTATAGTATACATTTCCGGCATTTGAAAATAGCCGATCTACAAGCTCACAATGTGTCGCAGGCTCGCAGCGCGACGCATTGTGAGCTTCAGTGGATCTGCTATTTTCAAAAGATTTTTCTACATTTTATTCATTGGAACTTGTGAAATGGGACATTTTGCATAATGAATAGCCTACTTGACTATTGGTAGCCTACTTTAAGCCTACTTTAAGTAGGCTACTACATAGGGCAGGCCTACCAATACTTTTGTACTTTTACTCAATTCCGAACTTTTTCCACGTTGCAGTTTTAATTAAGTAAAGAATTCGAGTAGCTACTTTTTCCCCACAACGGTTCATTCAGAAAGGAACGGCTCCCTAATAGTCCTACTGAGAACCGGATCCCATGGTTCATTTCAAAGAGCCGGTTCAAAAGACTCGATTCGTTCGCGAACGTCCCACCTCTGCTGGCGGGAGATACGAGAAAATGGCAGGAAGTAGGAAGATAAGAACGTTATGAAAACACTGTCAGATCAGTTAACAACACTGTTAATAATAATAATAATAATCATAGTTTATTGATGATGGACGGCGACGCAGCCTGGATGAGGACCAGACAGGCTGTCTCCAACTTCAAGAAGCTGCTGCTGTGTTCTGTGTGGTAAGAAGAGAGACACACAGGCTGTGTGGCTGGAAGATAGCGCTACTGTATTAAAGCGCTTGTTTGTTTGTTGTGATCAGTGCTGGGAAAAAGTAGTCACATGTCATAAGTATCAATACTGCTTACTGCAATGTAGAAATACTCTGTAATACAAGAAGTAAGAAGTCTGTAATTCAAAATGTACACTACAGTAGAAAAGTATCAACGGGGTGTAAAGTAACTAAGTAGCCTACATTTACTTACTGTACTTAAATACAGTTTTGAGGCATTTGTACTTTACTTGAGTACTTCCAATTTCCAATACTTTTACTTCTACTCCACTGCATCTCGGATCCAAATATTGTACTTTTACTCTACTACATGTATTTGGACACTTTAGTTACTAGTTACTTTGTAGATATACATTATAATATTATAAAACATACATTAATCCACTTCAGACCGATTTTATACCTTGGCTATTTGAAAATAGCAGATCTACAAGCTCACTTTTGAGTTTGTAGATCTGCTATTTTCAAACATTTTGTACTTTTACTTTTGGTACATAAGTAGCCATAAATCATAACTCTTGTAGAGTGTTTGTAGAGAGATAACGTCCCAAAATAAAATCACTCTACAAGAGTTATGATTTATGGCTAGTACATATGTTGATGCCAACGTTGCCAACACTTTCATACTTTTACTCAAGTACATTTTGAATTACAGACTTTTACTTGTAACGGTCGGAGTATTTCTATATTGCAGATCTACAAGCTCACAATGAATGCATCGCAAATGGCCGAAATGTAGTCTATATACGGCTGAAGTGGATAATGAATGTTTTGTAGTAGTAATCAAAATATACAAAGTAACTATAACTAAAGTTTTAAAATTAATGTAGTGGAGTAAAAGTACAATATTTGGCTCCGAGATGTAGTGAAGTATTGAAAATTGGAAGTAAAGTACAAGTACCCCGAAATTGTTACAGTAAGTACAGTACTTGAGTAAAACTTAGTTAGTTTACTCCACTGAAGTTAACTAAACCAGTGGTACTCAAACCTTTTCATGTCAAGGACCCCCAAATTGACACTTATTATCCCGTGGACCCCCATTTGAAAATATAAGCCAGGGACCCCCATAAGAGATGATTTTTTTTTACAGCTCTATCAGTGATTCCCAACCATTTAAATATCAAGGACCCCCAGTTTGACATGCATTAGGCTACGGACCCCCATGTAATGGCATTTACTGTTACAGACCCATGGGTCCATTTGGTTTCTAACTTTCATTTAGCTGGGGACCCCCTGGAACCCCCTCATAGACCCCTGGGAGTCCCTGAACTCCACTTTGAGAACCACTGAACTAAACTCAAATTAGTTTTTTGCCCTCCGTCTTACGACGTTGTCGCTTGACGATAATAGCTGATCTACAAGCTCACAGCGCGTTGTGAAGCCTCACGTTGCAAGCTTTTATATTTAGTTAGTTTAGTTTATTTCAGTCACGATTTAACTAAACAGTTGAACATATAGAATAAAGGCAACAAGATAAGGTAAGCATATTATGACCACCTTATTAATATTTAAATGAATTGTCATAATAGAAAAAAAGGAAACCAATATCAATAACGCTGAAAGTCTTGCACACCAGAACAAATGAAACAGAACGAAAATACATATATTTGGCTTTGTATCAATTACACAGAAAAAAACTAAACTAAAATTAAAGTCTTACCTATCATTTTATAATGGAGGATTTACTTTTCGGGCAAGTGGGCATGACCTTTTGGGCAAGTAGAACATGACCTGCGCTTGCCCGATTGGCAAGTGCCTCTGAGACCTTAGGGTCAACCCCTGCCTCAGGGGTAGAGAACCTTAGGCACAGCCTGGTGCCAACATTGGCACAGGGGAGGGTGATCACTTGGCACACTGGCATAAGTGTGGGAGAGAGTTTTTCTTTTCTTTTCTATTAAAATGTAATTTTCTAAAAAGTTTAGTCGGTTAAATTTAAGTCCACTCACATCTATATACAAATTACATCCTGCACCTAATTCTAAACTCTGACTGTGGAGGGAGTCTGGGAGATACGTTGGTTATTGCTCTGAATCTAATGAGTAATGACCGTTACACCCTGATGTGAAAGAACACAATACTTCTAAAGATCAAAATCGTTTGGAAATAATTTATTTTGATGTGGTGTCATAATTAAACGTGATGATGTTGATAATATGCCACACTGACTGTCCAGAAAAGAAAAACGTGGCACTTCATGTCAAAAAGGTGGCAGACTCCTGAATAATATCACTTTTTACATTTTACAATTTTAATTTACAATTTAGGCCAGGGGTCTTCAACAGGGGGTCCGGGACCCCTAGGGGGACCTCAGAGTTACTACAGGGGGTCCTCCAAATCTCCAATCCTTTTTATATTAACAACTTGAACCCTAGTGTTCATATTCTGAGAACTTTAGCCACAAATAGCAGATCAACAAGCTAGCTTGTAGATTGTCTATTTTCGGCAAATAGGTTTAGTGTAGAGGGGGAAAAGAGCAGACTAAGTACAGAGTGAAAGGTAAAAGTGTATTAAGTATTGACGGTTCAAAAGGTTAAATATCTGAAAACACAATTGACATGAATCCAAAATACACTGACGATTTGTCAAACAATGAAACAATATGGAATCTATGAAAAGGTTGTGGGGGTCCCTGCTTCATCTCTCTCTCCGCTAAGGGGTCCTTGGCCTGAAAACGTTTGAAGACCCCTGATTTAGGCATTTCGCAGACGCTCTTAATCCAGAGCGACGTGCAATAAGCAAGGTGATACATCAATACAATAAGCACTTCTTGTGTTGTCAGACTTTAACGCATTTAGAACGGGTACGGTACACATTATTGTGTATCATTATTTTATGCTTTAACTATTGAAAAATAGCATATATACAAGCTCACAGCGCGGCACCGAGTGCCGCGCTGCGAGCTTGTAGATCTGCTATTTTTGAAAAATCGTGAAAATTAGAATTTTGACCCGATTCTATAAGTGTCTTTTGAATCCTTCTAAGGTTTCAAAAGACAAGGTCCTTTTCACTTAACTGGAGTTCAGTCAGTCTGTTCTTGAGAGACTACTATGTCAGTGGTTCTCAAACCTTTTCATGTGAAGGACCCCCAAAATTATATCTATTTGGCCATGGACCCCCATCTCAAAATATTTAGTTCCAGGGACCACCCAGAAGCAACATTTGAGTTACAAACGTTCGCTTTGAAAATACATATATTCAAAGATTCACACACATTTTCACGACTTTTTCAAAAATAGCAGATCTACAAGCTCGCAGCGCGGCACCGTGAGCTTGTATATCTGCTATTTTTCACTGGTTAAAGCATTCAATAATTCTAGGCCTAAATGGGTTAACTGACCCTGATTCATGTGTGTGTCCTCTCCTCCACAGCTCCGAACTGCTGCACGAGCCAGTGTGTCTGGGATCGTGTGAACACATTGTTTGCAGGTAATGGCAGTCATAGGTCAAATTGCATTGTTCTTTTCTAAAGCAGATATAACTTATTTGAAATGAGTTACATTTGAGTCTAAAAGCGCCGTTATTCCTAGCTCTGCGTCGCAAGCCATTTTCTGCACAAGTCTACATTTCCGTTGTTATATTGGAACCGTTATCTTGGATTCATAGAGTGTACACTACATCCTCCCCTGTGTAGTAAGGCAGTGGATTTATTGAGATATTGATTGATTTTAGAGTACACTTAGTTATTTTGGTAACACTTTACTTAAAGGTGGACTCTATAATGCTATATATTCACATTTATAATGCATTATAATGCGCTTATAAGGCATTATAACACTTTTTACTAATAAGACGCCCTAAGAGCGAGAAGCGAGGTCGTGCTGAAACAGACTGACACAATATGTCCATATGGGCATTCCCGAATATGGGCTTAATATTGATGGCATCAGGGATCTCCATATATGGGCACAAAAGCGACAAGGGCAGAACTCATTTTCAAGTGTGACTCGCGTCAAGACTGACACAAATGTCCATATATGGGCATTCCCAGATATGGGATTAATATTGATAATATGGCCAAGTTCTGTCACGCTCCATATATGATATGGAGACTAGTGACATGAGGTGTGATGTGACTGACTGACGCACATGAGCTGCATGTTTTCATAGTAAATGCGACCTACGGTCACAACAAATAGAGAGATTTGTACACTTTCAGAGTTACAGATAGGGCTGTCAAAGTTATTACATAATCGTTTAATCGCAATTATTTGACATAATCGCGATATTTTTTCATAATCGTCATAATCGTTTCCATGTTGAAAAATGTTCATATATTTAAAAAAAGAATAGTGTATTTCCACTATTCTACAATCTCACGATGAGACGCGTTGTGAGCTTGTAGATCGGTTATTTCCACCATCAATGTTCTTTTTTAAGTATAAAGTTGTCAAATATGTCAGTAATTTCTTTGTTTATTTAGCTTATATTATGTGTCATATCTGCCATGTGCAACTTCAAAGCCTACAAGCCGAACAGAAATGTAATAGTCAACGACAAATGCACAATTAAATCGTTAATCGCAATTATTTGAGTGACAATTAATCGTCTTGTAAAATGTCATAATCGTGACAGCCCTATATGTTCGTGGCAAAAAATTATTTTGGCAAAAATGTCCACCGCAAGCCAGCATGGCGATGACCCCTGAAGCCTCTATCAGAGTCTGCGGTGAAGAGCCTATCACCTCAAATTTAGGTGATAAGCTATCCACCTAAAGTGAGAAAACAAGTGGAGTCCATCATAGTCAGTCACGGTGAAGTCCTATCACTGTGACTGACTGGTCTAGATCGACCAATCAGTGAACGGGGTGATGGGCCGATCTTCTGAAAGTAAAAATCAGTGTGCGGTGGTCGTGCTTGCATAACGTCTTCAGACTAGGATTTGAGTCTAGGATGTACAGGCTGTGCTACACACACACACACACGTTATGCAATGGCAAAACGCTGAGGAAAAAGGCTACAAACATACGACATATGACATCACTAGACAAACATGATGCTACGTACACACATTTTGCTATGGCAAAGCGCTGGGGAAAAAGGCTACAGACACATGCACACGCACAGCCACTCTATGGAGCGGTTTACCACCGCTCAAAAACAGAGAGAGGTGGATAGCTCTTCACCGCGAGTAATGACGTAATGTTGTAGTTTTATGACTTAAAAAGACTACAACGCGGTGGATAGCAGTGTTGATTTTGTCGACTAAAACTATGACGAAAAATGTTTGTCGACTGTTTTTTCACTGACGAAAACTAAATAAAAACAAAATAAAAAGTATGCTGTGATGACTAAAACTAAGACTAAATATATTGACAATTTCGTCAACAAAATAAAAACTAGACTAAAATGTTAAGGAGGGACTTGTGGAGAAGAGAGTCATTTTATGTTTGGTTGCTCTCAGGTGTTGCGTGTTGAAAATCTACAAGCTCACAACGCGTCGCGCTGCTGCGACGCGTTGTGAGCTGGTAGATCGGCTATTTTCAGCACGCAACCAAGTGTAAAATCAGCCATTACAATGTCATCAAGTCCTGCCAAAATACATTTTAGTTGACTAAATCAACTGTAGATTTAGTCGCCTAAAATCTTATGATATTTAGTCGACTAAAATTAGACTAAAACTAAAACTTTTCAGGTGACTAAATTATGACTGAAACTAAGTGACACATTATTCAAAAGACTATGATGACACTGGTGGATGGCTTATCACCGCGGTGCCTACAATGATAGGGGCTTGAGTCTTCCTTTCCATTGTGTTCCTACTCCTGCAGGTCCTGTGCTGCCCCTCGGGTGGGGGATGGCTGCGTGGTGTGTGGCAGCCCTGCCTGGGTGCAGGACATCAAGATCAACAGACAGCTGCACAACGTCACGCAGGCCTTCTGCAGCCTGGAGGCCATACTCAACCCCACCCAGAAACCAGGTAGGTCTGGCAGGTAGACTAGGTCAGTGTTTCTCAACCTTTTTGTTCTGCATGGGCACACTTTTCATGTCCCAAGAATCCATGGGCACACCAACATACTGTAATACGGGGGTGTAAATATCATCACTGTTGGGAAGAAACCTTGTATCTCCCAAGTTTCAAATGTGTACGTTTCTTCGCAAAGCAAAGCCCTGCTTCATCATACAAGGCTGTCGCACAACAGTAGTGAAAACAGCAGATCTTCAAGCACACAATGCCTCGCACCGCGAGGCGTTGTGTGCTTGTAGATCGTCTGTTTTCACTATTTTAAATCATTTTTAAAATGATGAATACAATACTGGCTTTCAAGCAGTTTCAAGGGGCACACTTGACCCTTCTCAGGGGCACACCAAAGGTCCCCAGGCACAGTGGTTGTGAAACACTGGACGAGGTACTAAGCTGTCAAGATTAGGGATGGGACGTTAAGCGATATTTTCATTTATCGTGATAAAAAAACACTAAAAAAAACACAATAATCGTATCGTGGAGATTTAATATATTATGACATCGTCCTCCGTCATGCACTGGGATCAATTCACCTTTCATTTGCCAAGCTGCATATCCGGTACCGTACCACTTAAACCCTCTATAATTGGTAAAAGGAATAAGTCTTTTTTTTCACCCTTTCAAATGTCTTTGCCAAAAAATAGCAGATTTGCGACACATTGTGAGCTTGTAGATCTGCTATTTTTTGGCAAATGTTCCGCCCCAGGATAATGGATTTTGATTATCACGATAATATCGTAAATCGCGATTTCTTTTGTCACAATAATCGTGATATGACATTTTCATATCATCCCATCCCTACTAGGTACTAGGCTGTCACGATTATGACATTTTATTTTGCCTGATAATTACTTGTAATGATAATAATAATACAATAATTGCAATGAATGATTTCATTATGTTAATCTTGCTGTTTTGACAAATAACCCAATGTACAAAGAAATGACTAACATTTGTAATAACTTGTATACTTTGAAAGAAACTTTAATAGTGGAGCCCATCTACAAGCTCACAGCGTGCCATGGTGAGACGCGTGGTGAGCTTGTAGATCTGCTATTTCCACTATTTTGATGTACCGTATGAAAAATGTTCAACATGGACACGATTATGACAATTAGGCAAAAAGAAAAAAAAATGCGATTGGGAGAGATTATCTAATAACTGTGACTGGCCTGCAGGAAGGTACTGTAATATGTAATGAATTGATTTCCACCACATGCTAACCTCCCAATTTATTCATTCCATCCTCCCCCGATCAACCCACGCCTCTATCTATTGTTGACTGAGATGTTAACCCATTTAGGGCCTAGGATTATTGAATGCTTTAGCTATTGAAAAATAGCAGATATACAAGCGTGAGTGCCGCGCTGCGAGCTTGTAGATCTACTATTTTTGAAAAGGTCGTGAAAATGTTTGCAAATCTTTGAATATATGTATTTTCAACGCAAATGTTTGTAACTCAAATTTTGCTTCTGGGTGGTCCCTGGAACTAAATATGTTGAGATGGGGGTCCGTGGCCAAATAAATATTATTTTGGGGGTCCCTCACATGAAAAGGTTTGAGAACCACTGACATAGTCTCTCAAGAACAGACTAACTGAGCTCCATTTAAGTGAAAAGGACCTTTTCTTTGACGATGGCTTGCCAGATTGCTGACATAGAAACATGGTTTTTCAAAAAACCTTAGAAGGATTCAAAAGACACTTACAGAATCGGGTCAAAATCCTAATTTTCACGATTTTTTAAAAATAGCAGATCTACAAGCTCACAAGCGCGGCACTCGGTGCCGTGCTGTGAGCTTGTATATCTGCTGTTTTTCAATAGTTAAAGCATAAAATAATGATACACAATATAGTGTACCCGTTCTGAATGGGTTTAATTCCGCCCCCTGCTGCGTAATCTCTGAATGATCGTATTAAGTCTGCTGTCCCTGTGGCATGTTATCGTCATCTCCTTTGCAGCATGCTTGCCCTGACAGTAATTATGTAATGCAATTAAGCCACGGTGGTGTTTGGCTTGCAAGTTAGATCCGGGCTGTGACAAAGCGGATGCCGCGGCTCGGCTGCACCTCGCCCGCGAGCTGCCGTCTCTTGTGGCGTCGTTGATGATGTCTCAATTAAGCTAACAGCTATCAAAACGTAACTTTTGAAAGCGTGTGTAAGACAGACAGACCCTGCGAGGCAACTCTCTCACATTTTTCGATGGTGTGTGTGAACAAGACCACAAGTGAACGTAGATGTCATTTATCATTATTTTGCTGCTGATGCTTTGTTTAGTGAAACATGTTGTACTTAAGATTTGCAAATTGCTAGTGATAAATCTAGGTTTGTTTAGCTTTTACGCAGCCTCTTCAAGGTGTCACTGTTCAACCGCAAAGGTCTTTGCACACAGGCGCGTTTATCCGCGCGGATAAAGCGGACAATTTCATTTTTTTTAAAGAAAACAATGGTTCTCTACGACCTCATGCACACCGGATCCTAATTAGCCGTGCGACGAGTGGCTGCGGCCGTGCGTTTTTTTCTCGATCGAACCCAGTTCGATTTGTGCGTCTTGTCGCATGCGGTAAAAAACTCATCACTCCTTTTATGACTCCTTTTGGGATCCGCAGCGCCGATTCCGCACAGCATTGCACACCAAATCCAATGCAAAAAAAATGTCCTGTGTGCAAAGGGCTTTATTCTGCCTCACCGTTATACAGCTTTAGTTTATTTGAAAACAAAATGTAAATATAAAATCCTTTATGTTGCTCAGTGTGATGGAAAGTGCTTCAGTACTGGAGCTTTTGTGACTGCAGTCTGCTACATCGTGTTTGTGCATTAAATGCATACGCTATACCAGGGTTCCCCAATAGGCGGCAGATATACAAGCTCACAGCGCGGCACCGAGTGCCGCGCTGCGAGCTTGTAGATCTGCTATTTTTGAAAAAGTCGTGAAAATGTGTGCAAATCTTTGAAT
Source organism: Nannobrachium achirus (assembly GCF_963921795.1). Taxonomy (NCBI): domain Eukaryota; kingdom Metazoa; phylum Chordata; class Actinopteri; order Myctophiformes; family Myctophidae; genus Nannobrachium; species Nannobrachium achirus. The sequence continues at coordinate 43,916,910 of NC_137829.1, read as the reverse complement.
ATATGTATTTTTTAAGCGAACATTTGTAACTCAAATTTTGCTTCTGGGGTGTCCCTGGAACTAAATATTTTGAGATGGGGGGGGGGGGTCCGTGCCGTGGCTAAATACATATAATTTTGGGGTCCTTCACATGAAAAGGTTTGAGCACCACTGACAAATGGTAAATGGTGCATTTATATAGCGCTTTTATCCAAAGCGCTTTACAGAGATTGTGCATTACATTCACCCATTCACGCACACATTCATACACCGGTGGCAGAGGAAACCATGCAGGGCACCAACCAGCTCACCGGGAGCAATGTGGGGTTCAGAGTCTTGCCCAAGGACCCTTCGACATTAACTCAGGTGGAGCCCGGATTCGAACTGGGAACCCTTCGGGAACCCTTCGTGCTCTAATAACGGTTTCTCTACCCCTGAGCTATGCCGCCCGACATGGAAACATACTAAGTAAATCGTCACTGTCAGGCAGAAACCTTGTATCTCCAAGTTTCAAATGTGTTTTTTTCGCAAAGCAAAAGCCCTGCTTCATCACACAAGGCCGTCGCACAAAAGTAGTGAAAACAGCAGATCTACAAGCACACAACGCCTCGCACCGCGAGGCGTTGTGTGCTTGTAGATCGGCTGTTTTCACTAGTTTAAATCATTTTTAAAATGGTTTTGGACATACAAGGTTTCCACCCGACAACGACGAAATATAACTCATGCAATTGGCCCACTGGCTTGTCACTTGTCATGATCTGAAATGGCAAATCTTTGAGTAGCAGCAGCACTATAGAGAGAGATCTCTCTATAGCGCGCAATGAGGGCCTCTGCAACTCTTTTTCCCAGGCTGAATCAGGGGCCCAGCACGTCCCTGCTTCTTACACAGCACTTCTCTGATTCCTGAACGTCATGTAAAGGCACACACACACACACACACACACACACACACACACACACACACACACACACACACACACACATACACACACACACACACAGGGTGGCTGGCTTTGTTCGCTTCCAACTCGTGAGTAAAAAAAGAAAATAAGACGTTCTTACGCCACTATTGCAAGATCTCTGTATAAAAGTGGCTTATGGCAAGCTCTGCTTGAGTAGCATTTGAGGTCTTGCCAAAATGTACCTTCACTATAAAAAGATTATGGTGCTGATTTATTCCATTGTGGGCTCTTTGTCTTTTTTTTGAACCCCCTTTAAAACCCATTTAGAACGGGTACACATTATTGTGTATCATTATTTTATGCTTTAACTATTGAAAAATAGCAGATATACAAGCTCACAGCGCGGCACCGAGTGCCGCGCTGCGAGCTTGTAGATCTGCTATTTTTGAAAAATCGTGAAAATTCGAATTTTGACCCGATTCTATAAGTGTCTTTTGAATCCTTCTAAGGTTTTTTTGAAAAACCTATGTTTCTATGTCAGCAATCTGGCCAGCCATCGTCAAAGAAAAGGTCCTTTTCACTTAACTGGAGCTCAGTTAGTCTGTTCTTGAGAGACTACTATGTCAGTGGTTCTCAAACTTTTTCATGTGAAGGACCCCCAAAATGATATGTATTTGGCCACGGACCCCATCTCAAAATATTTAGAACCAGGGACCACCCAGAAGCAAAACTTGAGATACAAACGTTTGCTTTGAAAATACATATATTCAAAGATTTGCACACATTTTCACGACGTTTTCAAAAATAGCAGATCTACAAGCTCGCAGCGCGGCACTCGGTGCCGCGCTGCAAGCTTGTATATCTGCTATTTTTCAATAGTGAAAGCATTCAATAATCCTAGGCCTACATGGGTTAATCTCTCTCTATCTCTCACTTTCTTTACTTCTTTCTTTCTCTGGCCCGCAGACTCATCTCCCACTGGGTTACCACCACAGGCGCAGGCCGAGAGCTCCGTCTTGAAGCACAAAAAGAACTACAAGATCTGGTTCAGCCCCCGGAGCCGCAAGGTGCGCTGCCGGGCGGAGAAGCCGCAACAAGAGGTCATCCCACCGCCACCGGCTAGCGGCGTGACCGTCGTCCCCGCCGTACCGCCGGAGACCACCCGGACGGAACCCCAGGACCTGTCCGTCTACAACTTCATCCCCAGCTCCTCCCAAGAGTCCTCCCAAGAGTCTGCCGTCGGCGGCGGCGGCGGCGGCAGGAGGAAGAGGGCGACCAAGAAAGCCGGGGGTGGCAGAAAGCTGGCAGCAGGCGGGGCTGGCGCCAGACGGGCACCTCGCACGCAGGTAGGGCTAGCCTGTCAACAGTTATTACATAATCGCCTAGTCGCAATTATTTGACATGATCGCAATTATCGTTTACATGTTGACAAATATGTATTTATATATGTTAATTCAGGGGTGCCCACACTTTTTTGACTTGAGAGCTACTTTTAAAATGACCAGCTCAACATGATCTACCCGCCCAAAAATGTTTTACAGAAGGTGGCTTGCCTTTGTAAATGGGAAATAATGGGGGAAAAAAGGTCTTCACCCCATTCTGTATGGAAGTGGTAGGTTTTGGGGTTCTTTGTAATGCTACTGATTCTCAGGAAAAACAAAAATCTTTGCATTGAGGGCTTTGCCTACTTTCGAAGCTGTGAAGGGAGCTGACAGGCCCTTCTTGATGTCAGTCAATGAAGTCTCCTTATTCAAGTGACAGATGCCAAAATGAGTTTTGTGATTTTTGTTTATAAATATTTTAATTATAATCTTTTAGGGGCATGTCATGTGTTCTACCTGAACAGCCTTTGTGATCTTTTTGGGGTGCCTGTGTTAATTTATAAAAAAAAAATAGTGGAAATAGCCGATCTACAAGCAGCTTTTAGATAGTATTTCCACTATCAATGTTCTTTTTAAAGTGTAAAGTTGTCAAATATGTCCGTAATTTCTTTGTATATTTAGGTTATGTCTTATGTGTCATGTCTGTCTGCCATGTGCAACTTCAAAGCCTAAAAGTCAAACAGAAATGTAACTGTCAACGACAAAAAACACAATTAAATCGTTAATCGTTAATTATTTGAGTGACAATTAATCGTCAAGTAAAATGTCCTAATCGTGACAGCTCTGCGCGCAAGGCACAAAGAGCAGGAGGCTGGAGGCGGTGAACCGCCAGTGGGGCATCGACAACGAGGTGGAGGATGACGCGAGGGTGGAGGAGCCAGCCTGTGCTCAGAGGAAGGAGGCGAGGAGCTCCAGTAAGAGGGTGTCCTTCGTCAGCCCCGCGGCTTCCACTGAGGACCCCCAGCCTGATGGGCCTCAAGGCCCACACAGCAGGTAGGCCCTAGGGATGGGCCGATATGAACATGTCACATCACGATTATTGTGACAAAAGAAATCGTGATTTACGATGTTATCGCGATAATCTAAATCCATTATGCTGGGGCGGAACATTTGCCAAAAAATAGCCGATCTACAAGCTTGTAGATCTACGAGCTTGTCTACGAGCTTCTAGATTGGCTATTTTTTGGTAAAGACATTTGATAGTGACTGAAAATGAGACTGTATCAAGTACGTATATTATCTAGTACGTTTTACCGATAGAGGGTTTAAGTGGTACCGGATATGCAGCTCGGCAAATAAAAGGTGAATTGATCCCAGTGCATGACGGATGACGATATCATGATAAATCTCCATGATACGATTATCGTGAGTGTTTTTTATCACGATAAACGATAATATCGCGTATCGTCCCGTCTCTAGTAGCCCTGTCACAATTATTACATAATCTTTTAATCGCAATTACTTGAGATAATCGCAATTATTTTTGCATAATCGTTTCCCTGTTGAAAAATGTGAAAAATAGCAGAAATAGCAGACCCACAAGCTTACAACTTGTGACGCGTTGTAAGCTTATAGATCAGCCATCTCCGCTATTTTATAATAAATGATTATATCAATATAAAATGATTAAATGTGTTAGTAACCTGCCCTGTGCAGTTTGTGATTATGAAGCCTAAATGGCAAACAGAAATTACATTTGTATTCATATATTCCAGTCTTCAATGCCAAAAAAACAATTAAATCGTATTTGTGTGACAATTAATCGTCAATTCTAATCAATCGTGACGGCTCTAACAGCAGGGTTCTGAGCCTCGGTCTCTCTGGAGATACGGCTCCCGCCTCGGAAGACGAAGCCTCCTCCTCTAGTCCCGGCCAGGCGGCCGGCTCCTTCCGACGTGATCGGCAGCTCGAACTCGGCGAGGACGGCGGAAAGCAGAGCGGTGCAGCTCCTCACAAACGAACCCCAAAACGATGCCGCGTGGCAGAGGAGGAAGAGGAGGAGAAGGAGGTAAGGGTGGGCGATATGGAAAAATACAATATCACGATATTTTCCCAAGCTGTATCAGGATACACGATGTTATCACGATTCTTTTTCACGTTGGTTTTTATGGTTATTTTTCAAGGTACTTGACAAAAACTAGACTCTCTGGGTTCCTTTTGGGAGGTCTAAATTGAACTTTACAAGTATGTAACTCTGACAGTATACAAATGAAACCAAATGGACCCTTACGGGTCCATTTGGTTTCATTTGTATACTGTCAGCGTTAAGTGGAGACCTTGACATTTTAAAGTTTGAGAACTACTGATTTAGACCAAAATGCAGGTTTAGATTGAATTCTGCAATGAATCTCTGTATTAACGATTAAAAAGGATGTTTTACAAGGCTCCCTCAATTGTATCACGATATATACGATACCTCTGAAAATGCATATCGTGGAGACATTGTATCATCTCAACGATAATTATCACCATATCGCCCACCCCTAGAAGGAGGAGAGCACCCCGAAGAGGCCCAGGGCATCAGCGGGCCAAAGGAGACTGTCGGCGCACAGGACGGTTTCGGGCGTCCTCGCTCCAGCCTCGCCGGCCACCCTCGGGACGACCGGAAAGGGCATCAAAAGTCCCCGAGCTGAGAAAATGGTCAGCCCTGATTCCAGAGCCATCGCCGGGAGGGTTTCTTCTCCTGGCAGCCCTGGTGTCTTGAGGAGGAACCACAAGGGGGAGACACCCCTGCATCTTGCTGCTATCAAGGTCTGGAAGTTGGGATGGGACGATATGAACGTTTTATATCACGGTTATTGTGACAAAAGAAACCACGGGGATAGCAGGAAATGAGTTAATGTTCTCTACTCTCTCTGCTTTGTTTCTGGCATCGCCGGGTTGGCCGCCTTCTGCCTCAAAGCGGCTTGTCTAAATCTCCCCTTGCAGTGGGTTTGTGCCTCTCGTCTCCACCATCTGCCAAATGATGGGCTTGACATATACTTTGTTGCTTGCGCAGCGCCAAAAATGGCTGTTTTACAAACTGACGCGTCGCAAGCGCACCAGCACCAACGCATTGAGAGCTTGTAGATCGTCTATTTTCGGCGCGCGACACACGGCTCCACAACTAAGCATAAATCCTGCTTTTAGTCTTCAGATGATCAGAGCCATTCTCCCCGGGCCCCGGCAAGAATAAAACCGTTTTAGGATAATCCCTGTAAACATAGCCGTAATCCCTCTCTGGATCCTGGACAAGGTAATCAATGGCCCGCTGTGGGGCACGATTGATAATCCGCGGGGCTTCCCCGCTGCTCGCGGATCAGCCGCTGCGTCCGAAGGGTTATGGTTTGGCGGTTTTCCGGCCGCTGACCTGAGGTCTGTTGTTGATTCTAGGGATGGGACGATATGAAAATGTCACAATTATTGTGACAAAATAAATTTATGATTTATGATATTATCGCGATAATCAAAATCCATTATCCCGGGGCGGAACATTTGCCAAAAAATAGCAGATCTACAAGCTCTTGTAGATCGGCTACTTTTTTGGCAAAGAGATAAGGTAGAGATTGAAAAAAACAACTGTATCAAGTACATATATTAAAGGTACGTTTTACCAATAGAGGGTTTAAGTGGTACCGGATATGAAGCTCGGCAAATAAGAGGTGAATTGATCCCAGTGCATGACGGAGGACGATATCACGATAAATTAGATCTCCACGATACGATTATCGTGAGTGTTTTTTTTATCATGATAAACGATAATATCGCGTATATGAAAATGTCATATCACGATTATTGTGACAAAATAAATCGTGATTTATGATATTATCACGATAATCAAAATCCATTATCCCGGGGCGGAACATTTGCCAAAAAATTGCAGATCTACAAGCTCACAATGAGCTTGTAGATCTTGTAGGTCTATTTTTAAGACATTTTAAGACATTTGATAGAGAGTGAAAAAAAAGACTATCAAGTACGTATATTATAAGTACCTTTTACCAATTATAGAGGGTTTAAGTGGTACCGGATATGCAGCTCGGCAAATAAGAGGTGAATTGATCCCAGTGCATGACGGAGGACGATATCACGATAAATTAAATCTCCGCGATACGATTATCGTGAGTGTTTTTTTTATCACGATAAACGATAATATCGCTTATCGTCCCATCCCGAGTTGATTCTCTCTCCTGGCCCCACAGGGAGACGTGGACGCTGCAAAGGAGCTGCTGGACCAAGGGGCAGACCCCAACCTGAGGGACCATGCTGGGTGGACACCTCTGGTGAGGCACGCACGCTAGGGTTGTTCGATGTGGCCTAAAAATAAAATCTCGATTTATTTCTCAGAAAAGTCGATTTTCGATTCCGATTTCGATTTTTTGGTAAAAGAATAATACATTGTTTCAACTATGTTGTTTTCATTTAAAAAATGCAAGGACATGATTTTTTTTATTATTGTTTTATTTTTTAATTTTTTTTATATAGCCAAATAGATAAATCTAATGTGGTGAGCCCTGCCCAGTCTGACGTGCGCGGCACGTGCATCAAAGAAATTACACATCAGAGATAAAGTAGTATTAATTTGGTGTCGGACCTTGTCGTCCTGCTTTAGGAGGACCGGGCTGTGCACTTTTTGCCCCGTGCAAGGCTCCAATGAGTAAGAATTACCCTAATTAAAGTGAAAATCGATTTTACGATTTCTTATTTTTTAAATCGTCCAAAGGAAAAAATCCCGATTTCGATTAAAAATCGATTAATCGGAAAACCCTACACGCACGCACGCATAGAGGGTTCATGCGCATTTTTAAAGTGACATTTTAAGGACTTTTTAATACGTCTAAAATGACAAATTAAACATTGGCCAAACTGTCAAATATTAGACACAGAGATTGTGAAAATAGCAGATCTACATGCTCACAACGCCTCGCGTTGCGAGGCGTTGTGTGCATGTAGATCGGCTATTTTCACAATAGAACCGTGTTATACAAAATGTAATGCCTCAACTCTTAGTGCTCGTCAGGGTGGGGGGATCCCCAGTTAAAATATGATTATTTTGGGGGTTGCGGCCTGAAAAGGTTGAGAACCACTGATGTATGGTATATTAAGAAAAAACAAGGTTCGGGAATGAAAGCTATAATGCAATATAAATCCAATATTTGTTGGTGGGGGGAAAAGTGGAACTAAAGGAACTTGGCTTCATAATGTTCTTTTGTTTCAACCGGTGTTCTTGACGTAAATGCTATCGATCTCTGAGAAAGGCACCGCAACAGCAAGTTTCTTTCTCCCTCTCTCTCTCTCTCTCTCTCTCTCTCTCTCTCTCTCTCTCTCTCTCTCTCTCTCTCTCTCTCTCTCTCTTGCCTTCTCTATTTTTGACTGCTGTCTGCGTCCTTCGCCCAGAGGGGCGTTGCCTAGTTACCGTGGGAGCATCATGGTAACTCATGCACAGCTCTTGCTGTTGTCCCTAGGGCTGTCACGATTCTGACATAATTGTCTAATCGCGATCATTTGAAGTAATCGCAAATCGCAATTATTTTGCATAATCGTCGTTATCGTTTCCATGTCGAGAAATGTCAATGTAGTTACAAACACTTTCAAAAAGTAGTGGAAATAGCAGATCTACAAGCTCACAACGCGTCGCGAGCTTGTAGATTGGCTATTTCCACTATCAATTTTATTTTTTTAAGTATAAAACTGTCAAATATGTCAGTAATTTCTTTGTATATTTAAGTTATGTGTCATGATTGCCATGTGCAACTTCAAAGCCTACAAGCCAAACAGAAATGTAATTGTCAACGACACATACACAATTAAATCGTTAATCGCAATTATTTGAGTGACAATTAATCGCCATGTAAAATGTCATAATCGTGACAGCCCTAGCTAGTCCTCTCTCTTCATTACCCCGTGTGTGTGCACAGCTAAGTGTTTTCCACCAAATGAATTTAGTGTCTTTATCTGTATAAAGGTGCGGAACTGCATGAAATGAAAACTCAATCAATCCAAAAGTAAATAATTGAAAGTAATTGTATGGACATGAGCCACAGCTCATGGCTCTTCCCCTGTGGGCTGAGCCACGCCGCCAGACATTAACCCCCAAATACCTGGAATGCGGCCGTGTCGCGTTAGATTTGAACCACTTTAACCATTATTTTATGCTTGAACTATTGAAAAATAGCAGATATACAAGCTCACAGCGCGGCTTGACATTTTTTCAATATATATTTTTCAAAGCAAACTTTTATAACTCAAATCTCTGCTTCTGGGGGGGTCCCTAGAACAACATATTTTAAGAATAAATGTAACTTTGGGGGTCCTTGACATGAAAAAGTTTGAGAACAGCTGATTTAGAGGAAGGATTTAGAAGTCGGGTGAAAGATATTCAAAGACATTTTCATGCTTTTTCAAAAATGGCAGATATACAAGCTGTGAGCTTGTATATCTGCTATTTTTCAAAAGTTAAAGCACAAAATAATGGTTAAAGTGGTTCAAATCGAATGCGACGCGGGCACATTCCAGGTCTTTGAGGCTTAACATGGACTCAAATAGAGCGCTGTGTGAGCCCTTTTTTTAATCTCTTCAATCTTATACATTCAGCATGAAATAATATTGTTTGATCCTCAATCAAATAATATACTGGGTTATATTGAAACAAACGAAAGCAAAAATTATTAGTTTTCTTCCCCTGGGAAATGGGGCACGCAGCTAATGGAGTATTATTTCCGCTATGGTCTTGTTCCCGTGCCATTGATTTACAATGGCAACAGTCAAGAACACAAAGCATTTAGTGAGCCTGGTGGCTGCTACCGCAGCCGGAGACACAGCATGAGAATGCATGTTTGCTGCTCTAGCTGCCTTGAGCCAGATAAAACGAGGTGCTTTGGAATAAAAAAAAAAGTGGCAACCTGTTTAGCACCATTTCTCTCTGAGCAAAGGACTGTGGCCATATTTAACCCATTTAGGCCTAAAATTATTGAATGCTTTAACTATTGAAAAATAGCAGATATACAAGCTCGGCGAGCTTGTAGTTCTGCTATTTTTTGAAAAAGTCGTGAAAATGTGTGCAAATTTTTGAATACATGTATTTTCAAAGCGAACGTTTGTAACTCAAATCTTGCTTCTGGGGGGTCCCTGAAACTAAATATTTTGAGATGCGGGTCCGTGGCCAAATAAATATCATTTTGGGGGTCCTTCACATGAAAAGGTTTGAGAACCACTGACATAATAGTCTCTCCAGAACAGACTAACTGAACTCCAGTTCAAGTTTTTTTTGACTACGGCTAGCCAGATTGCTGACATAGAAACACAGGTTTTTCAACAAATCTTAGAAGGACTTAGGGTTAGGGTTAGGGTTAGTTAGAATCGGGTCAAAATTCAAATTTTCACGATAAAAAAAAAAAATGCAGATCTACAAGCTCGCAGCGCGGCACTCGGTGCCGCGCTGTGAGCTTGTAGATCTGCTATTTTTCAATAGTTAAAGCATAAAATAATGATACACAATAATGCGTGCCTGTTCTAAATGCGTTAAATGCCGTTCATAATATTTTTGCAATGGGTCTTAATCGCCTTCCCAAACACTCTCGCGCTAAATTCCAATTTACTCGTTTCCCCTCGCAGCCTAATCTTCTGTGTTTAATTCAGCCTAGGCTGCCGTTTCCGCCGGAGACTTTAGAGAAGGTTAGCAAAGCACTCCCGACTCCCCTGATTTCGGGTTGCAGTGCTTTCATCTTTGCATTTTGCCATATACTGTCCGAAAGTGATACTCAAGAAGCATGGTTGATAAAAGATGAGTTCTGTGAGTTCTGATAAGTTGAATACAAGATGGGTTCTGTATTATCGATGCATTCAAAATGTGTTTAAATTAATTCAATTGTTTTTTCCCCCCATTCATTTCAATAGTTGAAAATTGTTAATAACATTGAGCAGTGGCGTTCAACCTTGTTACACTGTGTACCACCTCAGAAGATTTTTGGCTATCAAAGTACCGCCAGTATGATGTTAAAATACAGTAGCATAGAGTCTAGAGTTCCTATTCAGGAGCTATGCACAGTTTGCACACGAGGCAAATTTATTCCTAATAAGAATTACTTTTTCACAGTTGGGTACCGTTTTGGTAGCGCTAAAACTGGCACTTTATCTCATTCAGTTGACACACACACACACACACACACACACACACACACACACACACACACACACACACACACACACACACACACACACACACACACACACACAGCTAATGAGAACGAAGTTGAACCTGACCAGCTTTTGCACTGCGGAGGCTGGTGCGATATGTGATTTTAATTGGCCACAGGTGTAACAGAGTTTTTAGTCGTGGCCTGATTACATTTGTCTCTTAAGAAAACAAGTGGTGGTGCCTTTCAGCACTTTCTTTCATGCATTAACACTCAAATATCTGGAACGTGCCCGAGTCGCGTTAGATTTTAACCACTTTAACCACTATTTTATGCCTTAACCATTGAAAAATAGCAGATATACAAGCTCACAGCGCGGCAGCGAGTGCCGCGCTGCGAGCTTGTAGATCTGCTGTTTTTGAAAAATCGTGAAAAATGTGTGCAAGTCTTTGAATATCTTTGACCCGATCTTTGACCCGACTTCTAAATCCTTCCTCTAAATCAGTGGTTCTCAAACTTTTTCATGTCAAGGACGCCCAAAATGACAGGTATTTAGCCACGGACCCCCATCTCAAAATATGTTGTTCCAGGGGGACCCCCCAGAAGCAAATATTTGAGTTACAAATGTTCGCTTTTAAATAGATATATTCAAAGACTTGCAAAGAAAAATCACGATTTTTCAAAAATGGCAGATCTACAAGCTCGCAGCGCGGCACTCGGTGCCGCGCTGTGAGCTTGTATATCTGCTATTTTTCAATGGTTAAAGCAGTCAATAATCCTAGGCCTAAATGGGTTAATTACTGCACTAAGAATTTCACCACATACCACACACTTGCCACAGTTACCCGTTTTGGCATCATATTAGCTGTTGGGGTTGTGCCATTTAACCTGGCACCAGTTGGTGCTGGGTGCAACAACTTCACTTCTGCTCCTGAGGCAACTGTGTGCTTGGAATAAGTTCAGTGTGGGTCACGACATCCTCACACATTCAGTTTTTCTCAAATTCATTCTGCTGAAAATATCCTCCTCTTGCTTAGGGCTGTCACACTTATTACATAATCGTCTAATCGCAATTATTTTACACCAGTAAGACTCCCTAATCGGGAGATAAGCGACCGTAGGTCGCTTATCTCCACAAATAGGGCAAAAATATGTTTTTCCAAAATCTTCCTGATCCATGTTGATGAGATGAGTGTAGACATGCTGTGTAGTGATTTTCGTGATTTTAGGGCAAAATCTGTAGGAGCAGTGTCCAAAAATGTGTTTTTAAAAATCGGCCTGAAGGTGGCGCTATATGGGACAGATTCATGTTGATGGGATGAGTGTAGACATACTGTGTAGCGATTTGCGTGATTTTAGGGCAAAAACTGTAGGAGCAGTGTCCAAAAATGTGTTTTAAAAATCGGCCTGAAGGTGGCGCTAGAAGAGGGGCATGTGAGAAATGAGGGGTGGGGTCTCCGCGTTGCCTTGGCGGACGAATAGGTACCGGCCCCGGCTCTCCCGGACGCTCCTAGCCCGAGTTACGGCATTTTATGTGAGCTGCAGTGGAGGGGGTCCTCCACTGGGGGCGCCACCACTTTTGCATCCGTTCTGGAGCACCAGGAGTGGGTGGTCCCCAGGAATTCCCCGTGAGCAGCCCCGTTGGGGTGGTCATTTGGTCATTTTTGCACATTTGGTCATTTTTTACACCTGGGGGTCCCCGAGGTACCCTGGAGCTCCGGGGGTCCTTGGAGGTTGTAGTTTGCCAGGTAAGGAGTGTGTGTGCAAAATGTGGCATGGATGGGTGCAACGGTTGTGGAGATATGAGCAGGGCAAAAGTGTGACGTGTGACGTCTGACTCACGGAGGGACATTTTTTTACACCTGGGGGTCCCCCAGGGACCTGGGGGTCCCTGGAGCTCCGGGGGTCCTTGGAGGTTGTAGTTTGGCAGGTAAGGAGTGTGTGTGTAAAATTTGGCATGGATGGGGGCAACGGTTGTGGAGATATGAGCAGGGCAAAAGTGTGACTGACTCACAGACAGACAGACGGACGGACAGCCGGTGGAGGTTTTGGTAGTAAATGCGACCTATGGTCGCAATAATCGCAGATTATTTTTCATAATCGTTTCCATGTTGAAAATTGTTAATATATTTTTTTAAGTCAAATAGCAGTATGTCAAGGGCAACGATCTTTCTTATTTGATGGAGGAAGCGGGAGTAGCGTAGCTGCTTTCTCTCTACAGTCACTTGTACGGCCTTGTGGTATAGGACTCTGGATGTTAACCCATTCAGGCCTAGGATTATTGACTGCTTTAACTATTGAAAAATAGCAGATATACAAGCTCACAGCGCGGCACCGAGTGCCGCGCTGCGAGCTTGTAGATCTGCTATTTTTGAAAAATCGAGATTTTTCTTTGCAAGTCTTTGAATATATCTATTTAAAAGCGAACATTTGTAAATCAAATTTTTGCTTCTGGGGGTCCCTGGAACAACATATTTTGAGATGGGGGTCCGTGGCTAAATACCTGTAATTTTGGGGGTCCTTGACATGAAAACATTTGAGAACCACTGATTTAGAGGAAGGATTTAGAACTCGGGTCAAAGATCGGGTCAAAGATATTCATAGACTTGCACACATTTTCACGATAGCAGAAAATAGCAGATCTACAAGCTCGCTGTGAGCTTGTATATCTGCTATTTTTCAATGGTTAAGGCATAAAATAGTGGTTAAAGTGGTTAAAATCTAACGCGACTTGGGCGCGTTCCAGGACTCTGGATGTTAATGGTATATGTGCTCTTTGTTTCATAATTATTTAATATTCTTATGTGTCGTGTTAGTGTCAGGTATTTTGTTTTTAGTTTTTTTGTATGTTGTATTCTTTTTTTTGTTTTGTCTGAATGTATAGGTTTTTATTGTACTGTCTTTGTTGTCTTGTATGTCTAAAAAAGAATGGAAAAAAACACAAGATAAACATATTGTTTGAAAAAAAATATATATAGCAGATCTACAAGCTTGTAGATCGGCTATTTCCATGTTCTTTTTTAAGAATGAAGTTGTCATATATGTCAGTAATATCTTTGTATATTTAGGTTATGTGTCATATCTGCCATGTGCAACTTCAAAGCCTAAAAGCCAAACAGAAATGTAATTGTCAACGACAAAAACACAAATCGTTGATCGTAATTATTTGAGTGACATTTAATCGTCATGTAAGATGTCATAATCGTAATAGCCCTACTCCTGATCCGCTCTTATCTTCCTATAATAGTTCTAGTTTTGCCTGATTTTAATTCAGCTCTTTATTATCTCGCCAGCACAGTTTAGTTTGTGATCGTGGACGCGTTGCCGACACGTTTAGCCAACAAAAACACTGTTGTGCACAATGTGACCACATATTGATACGGGAAAACATTACACATTGCAATGATATCATATTTAAGTTGTTTCCATTCTTTGTAGTGTTACTACTACCAATGGACATTGATACTACTTCCAATATTGTCTTGCAACATTGTTGCATGACAAAGTATAATATAGGGCTTAATTATTTGAACCTATTCTGAGCATGTCATAATAAGCGAACAACCTGTTAAAATAGCTGAAGAGATTTGGTGTATAGAGGGAATAAAATGATACCCATTCACTCAGTAGAACCCCTAGAAGTATAGCCTATTTTAACTCATTGAATGCCCTTTTCAAGATGGCCGCCAAGTACCAGGATGCCACGTTCCTAAATTTCTAGTGCACGGATCAATTTTTAGTGCACGGATCGTGCACGCCCATGCACCATATATGCACCATATGTGTAGTACTTTTTGGAAAATCCGTTCAGGCATTCATGAGATACAAGCCTTCAAAGTCAGACAAAACAAACATTTTGCCATTTTGAAAGATGTGTTTGTTATGGGGCTAAACATGCAATTTCGCGATTGCGATCATGCCTAATATATTTGAGGCATTTTCTTTTTCTTTTTTTTTTTCAAAATGGCTGCCAACTCGGAAAACTCGGGCTGTGGCAGCCTGGGACTACTTAACTGTAATAACTCGGGCCTTGGCAATCAATGAGTTCAATCATGAATTTAAAAACAAAACTTACAAAAACATCATGGTATTTGAAAGAAATTATACCATAACTTGCGTTAAGAGTTTTCAACAGGCCTGACAATTGAGGCCCAGCCCAACATTTGGGAAGGCCCGAGGCCAGGCCGGTCAGACTAATTGGCATAGATTTTTGTCCCTACCCGGCCCGAAAATGTCAGGTCGGTTGGAGTCGGGTTTGGGCAGAATGAAACCAAGCTTTGGGCATTGGTTCGACCAATCCTCAAGCTTGCACCACACCTCCACCACTCCTCCATTGAACTCCCGATTCTGGCATCGGAACAACTCTAATCATGTCAGGATCATGCTTTGAAACACGTGATGTAAATCCTCTACAGTCTTCATAACATTGGTTCCTGGTCCTCTGTTTAGTTGGGGCAAATCCGATACTTCCGGACCACGAGAGCGAAGGTCCGTTTCTCAACCGTGCACCGAGTGCCGCGCTGCGAGCTTGTAGATCTGCTATTTTTGAAAAATCGTGAAAATTAGAATTTTTGACCCCGATTCTATAAGTGTCTTTTGAATCCTTCTAAGATTTTTTTTGAAAAACCTATGTTTCTATGTCAGCAATCTGGCTAGCCATCGTCAAAGAAAAGGTCCTTTCACTTAAATGGAGCTCAGTTAGTCTGTTATTGAGAGATTGCTATGTCAGTGGTTCTCAAACCTTTTCACGTGAAGGACCCCCCGAAATGATATTTATTTGGCCACGGACCCGCATCTCAAAATATTTAGTTCCAGGGACCACCCAGAAGCCAAATTTGAGTTACAAACGTTCGCTTTGAAAATACACATTCAAAGATTTGCACACAAATTTCCGCGACTTTTTCAAAAATAGCAGATCTACAAGCTCGCAGCGCGGCACTCGGTGCCGCGCTGTGCGCTTGTATATCTGCTATTTTTCACTGGTTAAAGCATTCAATAATTCTAGGCCTGAATGGCTTAATGGATTAACCATTAAACAAATTTGGCCGGGGTGTATTTTTTAAAATGGCGGGGAAAATGTTTGACAGCTAGGGTAATTTTCAGTCTCATTCACTTACTATACACTACACTATAAAGGAAAAAATGAGTCCCAAAAAAAAAACCATTCCTTGGGCTAAAAACGGACCTCAAAAGACTGAAAATTGATGACTCATCACTAAGCCATCGTTTTGTGGGGCCATTTCTTGCCCAAGGAATGTTTTTCGTGCAAAACAAATGCTTGCAATGGATTCAGAATAATTAAAAACCCCTAGTTTGACCCCTCGCATCCCACTTAAAGCAGATTTTTTGGGAGTCTTTTTTTCCTTTATAGTGTAGTGCAGTGGTCTTCAACGTTTTCAGGCCGGGGACCCCCAAACTGATGGGGAGATGGAGCAGGGACCCCCTACCAGGTGGTGGTGGTGGGGGGGGGGGGGGGGGTCGTAGGGTGGGGGGGTCGGGCTACGACATATTTTTTATTTTAAACATGTTCAAGTTACAGCGAGCAGGGTGGGCCGTACCACTACCATTTCTAAACATACTACTTATTAACTGAGAACCAATGTCAATAATATCAACAATCTGTCAATCTGTCAACAATCATGTATTCAAGCTATTCAAAATGGATAGAATCATGATTTATTTTTTAACATGAATGCAATCTGGGAACCCATCGTCAAAGAAGAAAGAGCGACACCTATCGGTCATGAATGTAAAAAAAAAGAAACACATTTTATGAAATCTTTTTTATTTTTAAGCAATAATTTCGCGGACCCCCTGCAGTACCTCCGCGGACCCCCTAGGGGTCGCGGACCCCCTGTTGAAGACCCCTGGTGTAGTGTATAGTAAGTGAATGAGACTGAAAATTACCCTAGCTGTCAAACATTTTCCCAGCCATTTTGAAAAATACATCCCGGCCAAAACATTTTAATAACCCTCCTAGATGACAAATCCATTGAGAACCGGACCTTCGCTCTCGTGGTCACGGAAGTGCCATAAATGACCCAGCTAGTTGTTGTGTCCTCCTCCAGCACGAGGCCTGTAACCTGGGCCACCTGGCTGTGGTGGAGGTCCTGGTGTCCAGAGGAGCCCTGCTCAACACGCCCGGCTACGAGAACGACTCTCCGCTTCACGACGCCGTGACCAACGGCTACCCGGCCATCGCCAAGCTGCTGCTGCAGCACGGAGCCTCTGCCAACGTCCTGTAAGTACCCTGGTTCTACCCGTTCAGACCTGGACGCAAGTCTCTGTGTCACTTTAGATTTGATCCACTTACTTACTTATTTTGATAGATTTAGATTTATCCAATTGATAGGGCTGTCAAAATTATTACATTAATCGTCTAATCGTAATTATTTGACATAATCGCAAATATTTGTTCATAATCGGCATAATCGTGAATGTTGAAAAATGTTCATACATTGATAAACATTTTCAGAAATAGTGGAAATAGCAGATCTACAAGCTCACAACGCGTCGCGGTGCGACGCGTTGTGAGCTTGTAGATCGGCTATTTCCACTACCAATGTTATTTTTTAAGTAGAAAGTTGTCAAATATGTCAGTCATTTCTTTGTATATTTAGGTTATGTGTCATATCTGCCATGTGCAACTTCAAAGCCTAAAAGCTGAACGGAAATGTAATTGTCAACGACAAAAACACATTTAAATCGTTAATCGCAATTATTTGAGTGACAATTAATCGTCGTGTAAAATGTCATATCGTGACAGCCCTACCAATTGACATCTGTCATCTTCATGGGCTGAGCTAGTACCATACCAAAAGGGAGCCTTCGCTCATTGTGGGTGTTATGTGTATTTTAAGCGTTGCAATATTATTATTTATTTTACTTTAAAGGGATACTGCCATGCTTGGCTGGCAGTAGGAGTGCATTAGATAATTTAATCGATTAGACCAGGGGTCTTCAACGTTTTCAGGCCGGGGACCCCCAAACTGATGGGGAGATGGAGCAGGGACCCCCTACCACCTCGTAGGGTGGGGGGGTCGGGGCTACGACATATTTTTTTATTTTAAACATGTACAAGTTACAGCGAGCAGGGTGGGCCGTACCACTACCATTTCTAAACATACTACTTATTAACTGAGAACCAATGTCAATAATATCAACAATCTGTCAATTGCATAGTAATCATGTATTCAAGCTATTCAAAATGGATAGAATCATGATTTATTTTTTGTAAAAAAAAAAAAAAAAAAAAAGAAATCTTTTTTTTTTTTTTTTTCTTTTTAAGCAATAATTTCGCGGACCCCCTGCAGTACCTCCGCGGACCCCCTGTTGAAGACCCCTGGATTAGACTATTCACCCTCAGCAGTGCTAGCATTATGCATGACCAGCAAAAGTACAAGGGAACACTAGCCATGTAGTTGGTTAAAAAATATACAGTTTTTATGGGCACAATGCACATACGCAATATTCTGAATATTCTGCTCGTTCTATGCGAGCAAATGTGAGCAAAGGGTCATAGCAAATTACCATCACGTGATTCATGTGGACTCGAGTTCAACTTTGCTAAACGTTGTGAAATGTCAGTGAAATTGGATGCGGCGCACAACCCTACAAGGGTTCTAAATGAACTACGACTATTAAATTCAGGCCGGGAACACATTTTGCTGTTTGGGAGGGGCTTACAGTACATGTACAGTATTTAGCAACATATTTGTTTTGTAGGCTAATTTCTGATTTAGCCCTATTCTATAGGTTAGGCCTAAATGGGTTAACTACTATCCTTTTAAAGCAGTGGTTCTCAACCTGTGGGTCGGAGTCGGGACCCCCAGTGGGTTCCCCATATTATTTTGTGGGGTCCCGGATGATTAACTTAATGCGCAACATTGTTTTCTCACTCAACAGTAAACAAACCAATATAAAGTTTAAGTGTATAGAGCCTTAGATAGTATATGCACATTTCCAAAGTGACAATTTAAGGACTTTTTAATACCTCTTAAATGACAAATTATTAAACATTGGCCAAATTGTCAAATATTAGAGGCAGAAATTGTGAAAATATCCGATCTACATGCTCACAACGCCTCACAACATGAGGCTTTGTGAGCATATAGATCTGCTATTTTCACAATAGAACCGTGTTATACAAAATGTAATGCCTCAACTCTTAGTGCTCGTTAGGGTGGGGGGGTCCCCAGTTAAAATATGATTAATTTGAGGGCCTGAAAAGGTTGAGAACCACTGTTTTAAAGCTTGAATCCCGAATGTTAACTCTTTTACCGCTTTGAACGTTCCCGTTCGCCCCATTTTTCCTGGCGGCGCGCCGCCAATTGTACGTTCTTTGGCTCGTTCTTTTGTACCTTGTTTTGATGTCTGTAAACTGATGAGGGGTCGCGCAGGTGTGTACCGTAGAGACAGCTCCCGTAAAAGTGCTCTCAAAAACCCACTGGACGTTAGCATCAATGGAGTAACAACACTCTTCCTTGTTATTTTCTCTGGATCTATTGGTCTGTAGCGATTGAGCTGTCTTGACGGACGGGAGCCTACCGCGGCCATTTTCACATTAATTCTTGCATGAGGCTGCCCTCTACTGCTCGTATAGCCAAGGTACACCTATTTAAGGAGAAAAGAAAATAATAATGATGAAAAAAAATGAATACATCTTTGTCTATAACATCGCAAAGGTAAGGTGCTTTTGCTGGCACAAAACCCAATAAATAAATAACAACATCTGGCAGTATTACAGTTAATGACCTTTGTTTTTTTCCGACAACTTGGTGGCAAGTGAGGCAAAGATTTGACGCTCACTAGAACACCCCGTTCGTATTAGTATTATATAACCCTTATTTGTTCATTATAGCCTTAATGCTGATTGCTGCGCCCGTGTTCTTTTTGAGCGAAGTCTATAAATGCCCGGTCGTCCGTCAGGCTGTTGGGCTGTCGGCCCTCTCATCAGTCAAAGCCAGTAAATGGGCCTCGGCTCCCCCCCCGTGCTCCTGAGCGTGCGGTCAGAGGCAGATGGATCGCCGGGGGAACGGCGAGGGACACTGATTATTTGCGGGGCGGGTCAGGTGATGCCACCTCAGCGTTCTTGGCCCCTGTGGGAGCGTGGCATGTACACCGCGGGACGCCCACGTCAGGAAGGAGAGGACGGCAGTTAAGCCATTCAGAACGGGGTACACATTATTGCGTATCATTATTTTATGCTTTAACTATTGAAAAAATAGCAGATATACAAGCTCGCAGCGCGGCACTTGTAGATCTGCTATTTTTGAAAAACCGTGAAAATTAGAATTTTTGACCCCGATTCTATAAGTGTCTTTTGAATCCTTCTAAGATTTTTTTTGAAAAAACCTATGTTTCTATGTCAGCAATCTGGCCAGCCATCGTCAAAGAAAAGGTCCTTTTCACTTAAATGGGAGCTCAGTTAGTCTGTTATTGAGAGACTACTATGTCAGTGGTGCTCAAACCTTTTCCCTTTTAGGACCCCGGAGATGATATGTATTTGGCCACGGACCCGCATCTCAAAATATTTAGTTCCAGGGACCACCCAGAAGCCAAATTTGAGTTACAAACGTTCGCTTTGAAAATACACATTCAAAGATTTGCACTCAAATTTCCGCGACTTTTTCAAAAATAGCAGATCTACAAGCTTGCAGCGCGGCACTCGGTGCCGCGCTGTGCGCTTGTATATCTGCTATTTTTCACTGGTTAAAGCATTCAATAATTCTAGGCCTGAATGGCTTAATCAATGTCCATCGACAGACCAGACAGTCGGTCTGGGGCCAGCCGTGCGCTTGCGGTCTCCTCTTCTCTCCCCTCGTTCCCCTGGCAGTTGGCACGAGTTTTTATATCTACCTTCCCTTCCCCCCCCCCTCCCTCCATTGTTTCGCTTTTGTTTGTCTCTTTGCTACGATGGCTCCGTCCGTGTCCCGAGCCGACTGAGGGTGGTGGTGACAGATTTACAAAGTCTTTACCCTTCTACTCCTCCTCGGCTTAGGCAAAAAGTGTGTGAGAGGGGGAGAGAGAGAGGGAAGGAGACGGTGGGAGAAGCTGTCACAGTGCCGCAAGACAAAATGCTATCCTTCTCTCCGCCACGCACAATCAATTAACCTCCCCACACTCACTTGCACACGCACACAAACGGCCCAGTGGAGTCCTGCCCCCCCCCCCCCCCCCCCCCCCCCACGCTCCCCAAACATAAGTTATTTCCCTGAAGGCTGAAGCTGGGAGTGAGACGGCGAGGCCTGCATCTGCCAATGCTTTCCCTAATGGAGTGATTGGCACAGGGTTGAAAACGTGGCGTCTTGCAGATCTCTATTGTGGGGATGGGACGATGTGAAAATGTCATATCGCGATTATTGTGACATAGGAAATCACGATTTACGATATTATCACGATGATCAAAATCCATTAACCTGGGGCGAAACATTTGCCAAAAAATAGCCGATCTACAAGCTCACAACGCGTCACGTTGTGACGCGTTGTGAGCTTTTAGATCAGCTATTTTTTGGCCAAGAAAAAAAGACTTTATCAAGTACCTACAGTAAATTATAAGTACCTTTTACCAATTATAGAGGGTTTAAGTGGTACCGGATATGCAGCGCGTCAAATAAAAGGTGAATTGATCCCAGTGCATGACGGAGGACGATATCACGATAAGTTTTATCTGTTGAGTGTTTTTTATCACGATAAACGATAATATTGCGTATCGTCCCATCCCTACTCTATTGTGCACTCTCTGTAATAAAGAAGTGGAGTTTCGTGCCTGTTTTCACAATTGCGCCTCCAGTTGTGCCCCCAAATCAATAATTGCCAAAGGAATATTTCTACATTGCTCCATAAAAAAATCTGTTTTAATAGACTGCTTGTACAAAAGTATAAGGTATGAAGTAAAGTGCTCTGTGAATATCGACGCATTCTTACACTATGGGCCATTTATCTCGGACGAGACGGTTCTAGGCATTTTTAACCCATTTAGGCCTAGGATTATTGAATGCTTTAACTATTGAAAAATAGCAGATATACAAGCTCACAGCGCGGCACTCGGTGCCGCGCTGCGAGCTTGTAGATCTGCTATTTTTGAAAAAGTCGTGAAAATGTGTGCAAATCTTTGAATATATGTATTTTCAAAGTGAACGTTTGTAACTCAAATTTTGCTTCTGGGGGGTCCCTGGAACTAAATATTTTGAGATGGGGGTCCGTGGCCAAATAAATATCATTGTGGGGGTCCTTCAGATGAAAAGGTTTGAGAACCCACTGACATAGTGGTCTCTCAAGAACAGACCAACTGAGCTCCAGTTGAAGTGAAAAGGACCTTTTCTTTGACGATGGCTGGCCAGATTGCTGACACAGAAACATAGGTTTTTCAAAAAGTCTTAGAAGGATTCAAAAGACACTTATAGAATCGTGTAAAAATTCAAATGTTCACGATTTTTCAAAAATAGCAGATCTACAAGCTCGCAGCGCGGCAATCGGTGCCGCGCTGTGAGCTTGTATATCTGCTATTTTTCAATAGTTAAAGCATAAAATAATGATACACAAAATGTGTACCCGTTCTGCATGGGTTAAGCTTAGCTTGCAGAGTGTCCCCACACGGCAGCAAGGCTTACGTCAATGGGACTCAATCTTGCACAGACCTATTTATAAACCTGCCCTGAGTGCAGTGCAGTTGGACAGTCAATGCTGCTGTGGCTGCTTGAGCAGATCCAAACAGTGGTGTAACGTAGGGCTGTCACGATTATGACATTTTACATGACGATTAACTGTCACTCAAATAATTGCGATTAGCGATTTAATTTGTCGTCGACAATTACATTTCTGTTTGGCTTTTAGGCTTTGAAGTTGCACATGGTAGATATGACGCATAACCTAAATATACAAAGAAATTACTGACATATTTGACAACTTTATTCTTAAAAAAGAACATTGATAATATAGCCGATCTACAAGCTCATCTACAAGCTCACAACGCGTCGCGATGCGACGCGTTGTGAGCTTGTAGATCTGCTATTTCCACTATTTTTTAGTTTAAAAGGATATATATGAACATTTTTCAACATGGAAACGATTATGACTGTTATGAAAAATAATCACCATTAGACGATTATGTAATAATTGTGACAGCCCTAGTGTAACGTTTTACTTGAGTATTTTCAATTTCCAATACTTTTACTTCTACTCCACTACATCTCAGATCCACATTATTGTACTTTCACTCCAATACATTTATTTGAAAACTTTAGTTAGTTACGTTGTAGATTTAGATTATTATTACAAAACATAAATTAACCACTTTATATACAATTCGGACGTTTCTAAATAGCTGAGCTACAAGCTCACAATGCGTCACATCGCAACGCATTGTGAGCTTGTAGATCTGCAATGCTCAAAATATGTGTATACATTTTTAACATGTGAAACATTGCACAATGAGTACTTTTACTTTTGTACAGTGTATTTCTATATTTTTTCCCACCGTAGGTCGCAGATTAGTTTGTGAACAGTCACAGCTTCTCTATCTAGCTGTCACGCCTGACACTGTGGTTCTATGGGTTTGTCGCTCTGACATCATGCTCTGATGTCACTGTGATGTCACGGGAACCACTCTAACAGAAGGGGTTTGCCGCTCTGACATCACACTCTGGCTTCACTGTGATGTCACACTAACATAATACCTATTATGCCCATATATGGAATTCCCTGATGTCATCAATATTAAGCCCATATCTAACAGACTTCATATGGGAATGCCCCATATATGGAGGCCACATCGGCCACACATATCACACTAAAGCCCTTTGCACACAGCCGCGTTTATCCGCACGGATAAAACGGACAATTTCATTTTTTTAAAAGAAAACAATGATTCTCTACGACCTCATGCACACCAGATCCGAATTAGCCGTGCGACGAGTGGCTGCGGTCGTGCGTTTTTTTCTCGATCGAACCCAGTTCGATTTGTGCGTCTTGTCGCATGCGGTAAGAAACTCATCACTCCTTTTATGACTCCTTTTGGGATCCGCAGCGCCGATTCCGCACAGCCTTGCACACCAAATCCAATGCGTTTTATTCATACAGCAAACGGAAGAAACGCAACTGTCCTGTGTGCAAAGGGCTTAACAGAATCCATATATGGCCAAGACGGATGGCCAAGACAGCCCATATCTGTGTGGCTGGTTCTACAGACGGGGATCTCCATGTATGGGCATAAAAGGGTATGATGTCAGATTTGATAGACGTCATAGGACTTTCACGGGCTCTCACAGCATATCTCCATATACAGTACATGGATCTCCATATATGAGTACCAGGGGTCTCCATATACAGTATGTGTAACTGGTCCCATATACATCACCTGCCAGATGGCAAGAAATGGGCAAGGTTGCATGTCGCCCTGAAGCGTCTTATTAGTAGTATTGATACTTTTACTTAAGTACAAAATGCGAGTACTTTTTCCACTACTGGATCCAAAGTGTGCTGAATTGGGATAAGATGATCATGGACCTTTCGTTGGTGTCGTTATTAAGGTCACGATTATTACATCATTGTCTGATCGCAATTATAATTTAGGGATAACATTCAACAGAAATATCAGCCTTGAGAGCTTGTAGATCAGCCATTTTCAGTGAAGGTATTTTGGTGTAGGGCGAAAGCGAGACCAGGTCTATAGAACCCTTGGGAATCCGGTCAACTATGTACAGTTGACTGAACGAGCTGTTGTATGTGTCCACAGAAATACAGCTACTTTTAACATTTTTGAAGAAGAAGAAAATGGATATACTGTATAACAAGTTCACAACAAGTTTTTGCGTTCTGCTTTTTGTTTGTGACATCTGACATTTTGTGTATTCCATTAGGAATTAACATGTTGCATGGCATCGTTCTCAAGGTGTGTTTCGTCAACTTTCGTGTGCCAATTAATTAAGTTGCAGAGCCCAGCGCCAACATGTTTAAAGAGACAGTTAGTTTGTTCAGGGCTGTGAAGAAAGGTTGCCTTTTATATACAAAAGGAATCCTATTATTAAACGTAACGAGATGAATGGCACAGTCAGCCTGGCTCACTGATCCCATCAGTCATGTGCCTGACTGTAGAGCACAGGGGTTAAAGTTATCAGTCCTGGGGACTGATTTCAGTCTTGAGGATTCCATAGGGGTTATTTCTGAGATCAGTGCAGATCCGCAAAAATAAATGAATAAGGGGAGGTGTAGCGATGGCCGTGGCGTGAATGACAAAGTTGTCAAAACGCTAGTCAAGTGATCTTCAAACTAAAAAGCAGTTATAATGTCAACATTGGCCAGACTAGCATAGAATACAACAGAACTTCAGAAGATACTTCTATAAAATGAAGCATGGATTGGCACACACATTCAGGGAAGGCAGTTCAGAACTTCAGGGAAACACCCCAAATATTGGTGTGCGCAAATGCCAAATCAATTTACTTTATTAACATGACACTAGATGAAAGCACAGATCTGGGGCGGTTTTGGGGTTGTTGTTGCAATCTGCTTGCAAGAGTAGTGTGTGAGAGTGAGGGAAAGTGTAGAACCGCGTAATGAGCAGTAAATGTATTATTTTTTTATCTCTGAGAAAGCGCACCCATTAGGTGCGCTAACCTATTAAGCTATTATTTATTCATTGCCACCCCTAATGTTTCTTATTTTAGAGAGACCCTCGCAAAGCTCAGATTATAACTCGCAACCCTGACTTTAGCCTTTCTCTCAGCTGCTACTCTGGCGGCCTAAAACAGACTAGGGAGGAAATAGAAACTACATTTTACAATTCAAGGCGGTAAGTAGGCTTACTTTCATATCTTCCAAGTACAAGTACAAGGCTTTAGTGCGTCAATCAGTCTCTGTTGTGGGGTGATATGGGTATACAAAAGCACAAATGGTTTTGATATTGCTTTGCAGCCAACAGCTCACGGCTCAAGCAGCCGAAACAGATAACACTGCTTCCCATGACGGTTTATACCTCTCATATAAACAACGCCAGGGAAAGCCAAAGGCTTTCACCATGATCTGCACATTTTAAGCATACTGTGTTTTAAGTACTGTGTTTAATAGAGATGGTTCGATCAGGTATTTTGCAACCGATCACCTAAGTCTGATCACCCGATACCGATCAATCACCGATCCGATCAAGTGGGCAATATTATTATTGCAACCGTAGGTCGCAGATTAGTATGTAAACGGTCACAGCTTGTCCGTATTCATATACGGACATGTACTGTATGACATGTATGTATGTATGTATCTCTGTCACGCCTGACACTGTAGTTCTATGGGTTTGTCGCTCTGACATCATGCTCTGATGTCACTGTGATGTCAGGGGAACCACGCTAACAGAACTGAAAATAGTCCCTAAAATAGTGACCCGAGCTTTTCATCCGACTGTTTCGGCATGTACTTAGTAAAACAGCAGAGTACCTTTTCCACCACTGACTCCATGGAACTCGTTGAACTCTTACCTCATAACCTGCTCTGCAGAAGGCTAGGTGTGTGGCATAAATGCTGATGTTCCTCCTGTAAGAAGTGAACCACCGTCACGACGCGTAAGCTTGAAGTCAAGTTACTGGGACCACGATGGAAACGAGTAATTTTTTGCGTGTTATCTTGTTGCTGTACTTCTGTGCTGTTTGCATCTTTGACTAATAATCCATCAATCAAAACAATGCAAATTCAGCTTCGTAGTACAGTACCATGTCCGCAACAGTGGTGTAAAGTAACTAAGTACATTTACTTAAAGGGGTACTGTCACCTAAAGAGGCAAATATTGTACTTTTACTACACTGCATTTATTTGACAACTTCAGTTACATACATTAAAGGAATAGTTCACCCCCAAAATGACTTTTTTTCTATTAATTACTTATGCCATAGAGATTTGAGTAAAATAATGTTTTTTGGTATTTGTCACATTCCTATTCCTAAAACAAAGAATTGATTATAGTAAATGTACCCTCATTGATTCCGGATGGGGACCCAAATGCTTTTGGGTTCCCATCCGGAATCAATGGGGGTACATTTATTGTAATCAAATTGTGTAGATGTGTTGTACCGTGTTTGTGCGAGTGAATACTCTTCATGTATGGCCATAGCTGAGTGGTCAGTGAGCCTGCCTGGGGAACCAGAGCCCCTGGTTGTCGCAGGTACGATTCCAGGCCAGCAATGTGTCCAAGTGTCCCAGAGCAAGACATCTTAACCCCTAACTGCTCCCCCCTCTGCGTTCCTCTGTGGGCCGCACTCAGCTGGGTGAAGATGAAAACGGAGGTTCCCCCATGGCAGGGGTGGGCAACTTTGATGATGGTGAGGGCCACTATATTTCCACCTTCACTCCAGAGGGCCACATTGCGTATTGCTACGTCCTACTTTGTCATATCTCATACAAAAGAAGCAAAAATAGCAGCTCTACAAGCTCAAAACGCATCGCGCTGCGATGCGTTTTGAGCTTGTAGATTTGAGCTTGTAGATCGGCTATTTTTGCCTCTTTTGAATTGGAATCCTGATTTTTTTTTGTTCTTTTTTTTATTGGAATGCTGAAATGTAACATTTTGATTCAATTTCAAACGCATTTAGTTACTCATGTTAACTTCATGAACCTAAATACATTGGACATAAAAAAAAATACATTTTAATACTAGTTATTAAGCTACTAAGATATACTGACGGAATTAAAGCATGTCATGTTTGGAATTACAGCTTAAATCAATAATAGATCAGTATTCTGGTATTAACCTGAGGGCCGCATTAAGTGAAGGTGGGGGCCGCCAGTTGCCCATGTATGCCCCATGGGATAAGCTATAGTAGGTGTGTAAAAATAAATATGCTTTGGGTTTGGACTGGCACACCTCCTGTGTTTATGCAGATATTATAATGCCTCTGCTTTGACGCTCTCTGCGGGAGATCTGCAGGGATCTGTGGCTCCACAGATGATCAAATCCCACCTCCTGTGCCGTGACGTGACGTGACACCCCCCCCCCCCCCTCGGCGCCTTGTGTCATCTTCTCTAGATCCGCTCCACAGATCACGATCAGGGGTTGTCGTGCGTTTTTGTTTTGTATCAATAGCCAGATTGACTCATTTGAAAAGCTCGGTGCTTGATGATGTATGAGACCGACGTGTCTGTTTGGTTGTTTGGTGTTAATGAAGTCCGACATGCTGCGCCCGCCGCAGTCGTGATCAGTATTCCGATCAGAGCTGCTAAATTAACACATTTTTTTCCCCCTCTCCTGATTAGAATTGCGGCAGCGGCTGTGGTTCCGCCAGCAGCAAGCAGCACCTCCTCCCTGGTGCTTCTCCTCCTGACAAAATAAAAGCAAGCAGGGATGGGACGATAAGCGATATTATCGTATATCGTGATAAAAAACACTCACGATAATCGCATCGCGGAGATTTTATTTATCGTGATATCCTGATATATGTCATGCACTGGGATCAATTCACCTTTTATTTGCCGAGCTGCATATCTGGTACCACTTAAACCCTCTATAATGGTAAAAGGTACTTATAATATACGTACTTGATACTGTCTTTTTTTCACTCTCTATAAAATGTCTATGCCAAAAAATAGCCGATCTACAAGCTCACAACGCGTCGCGACTCGCGACGCCTTGTGAGCTTGTCGATCTGCAATTTTTTTTGGCAAATATTCTGACCCAGGATAATGGATTTTGATTATCGCGATAATATCGTAAATCACGATTTCTTCGCGGCGCGTTGTGAGCTTGTAGATCTGCAATTTTTTTTGGCAAATGTTTCGCCCAGGATAATGGATTTTGATTATCGCGATAATATCGTAAATCGTGGTTTCTTTTGTCACAATAATCGTGATATGAAAGTTTCATATCGTACCATCCCTGCATGCGAGTGGAGACTTGTACGGAGAGCAGCACTCAGACTTCACCTCCCCCGCACAATTTTCCACACTCTCCCCCCCCCCCCCCCCTTCTTTAGATATTCTGTCGGCTTGCTGCCGCATAAACCAAAAGTGATGTCTTTGCCACCTGAGTGTTTGTGGATCTTAGTTTGCATATAATACCATGATTGTGTGTGTGTGTGTGTGTGTGTGTGTGTGTGTGTGTGTGTGCGTGTGCGTGTGTCTGTGTGTGTGAATCCAAATGAAATATTTTATGGACCACTGGACCTATTAATTGTCCCCCAGGTGTTATCTTTGCTGACGCCCAATCTTTTAGAGACGACCCGCTGATTTCCCCCTCTTCCCACCTCCTTCCTCCCTCTTCCATTTCTCCCTCCGTTCTTTGTCTTCTCTCTCTCTCTCTCTCTCTCTCTCTCTCTCTCTCTCTCTCTCTCTCTCTCTCGCTCTGCAAGGTGTCGTCGGTCTTGGCGTAATTAGCAGAAACTATTAAGGAGTCTGTAGACCTGTTGGCTCTCTTAATAAATGTACTATCATGTGACATAAAGATTGGTAGTACTTTCAAGTAACTCTGGGGTAATTATGTGGGCACTTAACCACTTAAACCAGTGGTTTTCAACCCTCTTCATATCAAGATCCATTATTTATTCAGCATTTGGAACCACCATGTGATGACAGTTAGCCTCTCAGACCCAAAACGTAGAAGATTTGGTTATCGTTGGATAAGATCTTCCCCACAGTTCCATGCTGTGTTGATGTTTGTACCATAGGAGAGATAACAGGCAAATGTTGCTCAAAATAACAATTCTTCCACATTCTCTAATTGTGTAGACCTAAATTAGCTGTTGGACAGGTTCCGAAAGGAGCTACTTGTAAATTAAGTAATGCAGATTTAAAGGAGCTATAGTCAACTTTTTCTTGAAAAACGGATGCTATAATAAAAATAATGTTTTGAAAATATTTTATAAAAAAATATGCTTGATATATGTGTTTCTATTCAAAAATGACCACAAAAAGCGTAAAATAATGATAAAATAAACCTTTTGGCCATTGTCAGACACTTTGTTTACATTCTAGTCTATAGACTAGGATGTAAACAAAGTGTCAGCCCTACAATGAAAAAGTTGATTATAGCTCCTTTAACAATAATGTAATAGAGATCTCTAAGGGTCCATTTGGTTACCAACTCTCCATCATTTGGCTGGAACCCCCCCTCAGGGACCACTGGTGGTCCCTGGACCACTGGTTGAGAACCACTGACTTGAGAATCCTTCGCCGAAAATAGACGATCCACAAGCTCATAGCCCGTTGCAATGCCTTGTGGACCTGGTAGATCAGCTATTTTCGCAGAACGTTTACCTAATATGGGACGCTAGTGCTCATGCTGTTAACCCACTTAGAACGGGTACACATTATTGTATATCATTATTTTATGCTTTAACTATTGAAAAATAACAGATATACAAGCTCACAGCGCGGCACCGAGTGCCGCGCTGCGAGCTTGTAGATCTGCTATTTTTGAATGTTTCTATGTTTCTGTGTCAGCAATCTGGCCAGCCATCGTCAAAGAAAAGGTCCTTTTCACTTAAATGGAGCTCAGTTAGTCTGTTCTTGAGAGATTACTATGTCAATGGTTTTCATGTGAAGGACCCCCAAAAGTATGTGTATTTGGCCCACGGACCCCATCTCAAAATATCTAGTTCCAGGAACCCCCAGAAGCAAAATTTTAGTTACAAACGTTCGCTTTGAAAATACATATATTCAAAGATTTGCACACATTTTCACGACTTTTTCAAAAATAGCAGATCTACAAGCTCGCATTGCGGCACTCGGTGCCACGCTGCGAGCTTGTAGATCTGCTATTTTTCACTGGTTAAAGCAGTCAATAATTCTAGGCCTTAGCACTTCTGGCGTTTTGAGTTTGTAATCTTTGTTCATCTTTGTTCTCACTAACTGCATGCATGCATGGCGTGCCAAAGTGTTACAACGTGCACACTGTAATGAACTAACTAATCACTGAACGGCCAAAGGCAAACCTGTCCCCAGTCTTATTAGCGTAGCTGTTGTATTCTTCTAATGTGTATTAATTTACAAACATACAAAATGATTTACAAAATATACCTCCAAGTGTACTTTACTATTAACCACTTGAACCCCAGCATCCGCGTTCTGGAGGTAACCTGTCGTTATTTTGACATGTGCATTATTTCCGGCGTCCCATTGATCCGACTGGCCCAATTATAACTAAGCCTATTCCTAACCCTAACCTCGGCTATAACGGTCAGAATAATGGGAAGCTCACAGGCTTGTTGTAGACTGGGGAAAACTTAACCCTCAAGTTTAAAATGATACTAAATATATATATTTTTTCGACAGGATCTTTTACAAGGCTCCCTCAAATGTATCACAATGTATACGATACCTCTGAAAAGGCATATCGAGGAGACATTGTATACTCTCAGTGATAATTATCACCATATCGCCCACCCCTACTACCAAATCTGCCCGTCTTTTAGCTCCCTCCTCCAGCTGGAATCCAGCCTTCAACCGCCAACCAGCGGGGGTCGTAATCGACCGACCACCGTAGCCATTTTTATCATTTCAACAAATAAGCCAAACTTAACTGCTTGACATGAATAAAACTTAGATATCTGAGAGGCACTCTGAGCTAACGCGGACCGGTTTGCGTAGGCAGATGGGCGGGCGCGGCGAATCTCTCCGCGAGTCTCTGGCCAATAGCATGTGTTCTCCTCCCCCCGCCCCCCTCTGCTCCTCTGCTCAGCGCAGAGAACGCTGCTGCGCCATGACGTCAACACATTCGGTGCGACGCTCTCTGCACTTTCTGCAACAGTGATCATAACGCGATCATCCCAGGCTTCTTTATCTTCCGATCGCCAAAAGAAGCCTGGGTTTCCGAGGCTATCTGAGAGGTTACATGTGCTTTTATATGTACAGTACTTCCTGGTTTTCATAGTGTGGGCAGGGGGAGACGGACCGGCCGACCGACAGTACAGTACATACAGTGAAGTACAGAGGTGCGCTGTGACGTCATCAACAATATTAGAGATGAGCCTGATTTATCGTTTTTGTTTGCGTGTCATCACAGCTTCAAGTAAATGTAGCGTTAGCATCCATACATGTAGTGAACCCCAATTTTCAAAGTCTCAGGGCACCCCATAAATATTTTTTTTTTATTTCACTCCCAGCACCTGATATTTATAGCATATCATCGTTGTCGGGTGGAAACCTTGTATGTCCAAAACCGTTTATTTTGTATTTATCATCTATAAAATGTACAAAACAAGTGAAAACAGCAGATCTACAAGCACACAACGCCTCGCGTTGCGACGTGTGTGCTTGTAGATCGGCTGTTTTCACTAGTTTTGTGCGACGGTCTTGTATGATGAAGCAGGGCTTTGCTTTACCAAAAGACATACACAATTACACACAACAATTACATCACCCGGACGTGCTGTGTGTCTCGTTGACTTCCTGTTTAGCGGCTGCACAAAAATGCTGTTTTCTCCGGATTCTCTTCCTTTTTTCATTTTTTTCTCAAAACGGCAGCCTCTTCTACATGCCGTAACACAAACACTGTGGCTTAGAAATGATAAAAAACGGTCCTGACTGAAAGAAAAGATTTTCGCGAAATAAACAGGACATACTCGGATTACATTTACTCGGATTACTTTTCTCGCCAGTACTCTCGCCGGTAGGTAAAATGACGCGTTGCCATGGGCACCAGCAAATTAAGACGTCAAAACCACGTGGGCGTCCGATGTGTTAACTGCTTGACATGAATAAAAATAAGCATGTGTCTATTTGATTTGTTTTGAAGTAAACTAAGTAAAAACCTCCTTCTTAACGACAGGAATCTGCATGGGAAGCGTCCGGCGGACTACGCGGTGACTCCGGAGATGCAGGCCGTGTTCCACACCGTCTCTGAAGGACCCGACCCGGCCGGCACGGCGATCACTCCCCCAGCCTCGGTGAGGGCCACACGGGAATTAGAATGGTGTACGGTGCAAGATTAAAACCCATTTAGAACGGGTACACGTTATTGTGTATCATTATTTTATGCTTTAACTATTGAAAAAGAGCAGATATAGAGCTGCTATTTTGTTTTTATCGTGAAAATTTGAATTTTGACCCGATTCTATAAGTGTCTTTTGAACCCTTCTAAGATTTTTTGAAAAACCCTATGTTTCTACCCTATGCCTTGCATGGTTTCCTCCGCCACCGGTGTATGAATGTGTGCGTCAATGGGTGAATGTAATGCACAATCTCTGTAAAGCGCTTTGGATAAAAGCGCTATATAAATGCACCATTTACATTTACCATTTTCTATTTTCAGCAATCTGGCCAGCCATCGTCCTTTTCACTTAACTGGAGCTCAGTTTGTCTGTTCTTGAGAGACTACAATGTCAGTGGTTCTCCAACCTTTTCATGTCAAAGACCCCCAAAATGATATGTATTTGGCCACAGACCCCCCATCTCAAAATATTTAGTTCCAGGGACCACCCAGAAGCAAAATTTGAGTTGCAAACGTTCGCTTTGAAAATACATATATTCAAAGATTTGCACACATTTTCACGACTTTTTCAAAAATAGCAGATCTACAAGCTCGCGGCGAGCTTGTATATCTGCTATTTTTCAATAGCTAAAGCATTCAATAATTCTAGGCCTAAATGGGTTAAACGGACATGAAGTCAGATTTGACCTCGACCCCACTGTAGTAGAAAACATGAGCCTGAAACTAAATGATGCATGCATTCATAAAGCACAGTGTCGACTCGCCAATGTGCCGTGCGCTGGGTCCCCGAGGAGATGAACCCTTCTCGTTGGGGTACAACACAATTTTAATGAGTAACCATTGCTTAAAAAAAAGACCAACCTAGTTTTTTTTCTCTCTTTGACGTCTCTTTCCTCCAGAGTACAAGACGTTTCATTATGTGAGGGCATGGAAGAGCGCATCCTATTTTTGAGCGGTGGTAGACCGCTCCTATACGTGGCTGTGCGTGTGTCTGTAGCCTTTTTCCTCAGCGTTTCGCCATAGCAAAACGTGTGTGTGTGTAGCATACCGCTCCATAGAGTGACTGTGCGTGTGTCTGTAGCCTTTTTCCTCAGCGTTTTGCCATAGCAAAACGTGTGTGTGTGTGTAGCATAGCCTGTACATCCTAGACTCAAATCCTAGTCTGAAGACGTTATGCAAGCACGACCACTGCTCACTTCACATTGGGTGTGATTTTTTTTTTTTTACCCTGTGCTATTTTATTGTGTGCTGTTCTAGCTGAGCAGCGGGGTGGCAAGAAGGGAGGAGCAGGTGGTGCTTCTGGCCAGCAAACTGTCCCGAGCCCAGCAGAACCAAGTGGCCAAACTGGGCCAGTTGCTAGGAGGGAAAAAGGCAGAGGCTTTCTCCAGCTCAGGTAGGATTTATTTGACAATTTAGGCATTTACAGGGTTCCCACGGTCATGAAATTCCTGAAAATATTTTGAAATTAGAAAAATATTTTTCCAGTACTGGAAAAGTTTTGGAATTTATCAAGGGTCCTGGAAGGTCCTGGAAAAAATAGCTATGCAACGTCTTTGGTTATTGATTTTGTTAATACCTTTGAAATGACAAATGAAACATTGGCCAAATTGTCAAATATTAGAGGCAGAAATTGTGAAAATAGCAGATCTACATGCTCACAACGCCTCACGTTGCGAGGCGTTGTGAGCATGTAGATCGGCTATTTTCACAATAAAACCGTGTTATACAAAATTCCTCAACTCTTAGTGCTCGTCAGGGTGCCGGGGTCCCCAGTTCACATACAGTATGATTATTTCGGGGGTCACGGCCTGAAAAGGTTGAGAACCACTGGCATACACTACCTGTCTTTAGGCATTGCACATAGGAGTAAGCGACTCGTTATTGAGCTGAATTATTGTTATATAGTCCTGGAAATCGGGTTAAATATTCTGGAAAGGTTTTGGAAATGTTTTGGAAATTAATTGGTAAAGATGTGTGGGAACCCTGATTTAGGCATTTAGCAGACGCTCTCAACGAGTGCGAGCATGAACCCTTGTGAACAAACAAGGTAAATAGTCACATAAGTCAGTGGTTCTCAACCTTGTCAGGCCGCGACCCCCAAAATAATCATATTCTAACTGGGGACCCCCCCCCCCCCCCCACACACACACACACCCTGACAAGCACGAAGAGTTGAGGCATTACATTTTGTATAACACGGTTCTAGTGTGAAAATATCAGGTCTACATGCTATTTTCACAATTTCTGCCTATAATATTTGACAATTTGGTCAATGTTTAATTTGATGGAGGCATTCAAAAGTCCTTAAATTGTCACTTTAGAAATGTGCAGATACCCTCTATAGACTTAAACTTTATGTTGGTTTGTTGACAGTTGAGTGAGAAAACAATGCTGCACATTAAGTTAATTATTATATTCAAAGATTTGCACACATTTTCATGACTTTTTCAAAAATAGCAGATCTACAAGCTCGCAGCGCGGCACTCGCGCTGTGAGCTTGTATATCTGCTATTTTTCACTGGTTAAAGCATTCAATAATTCTAGGCCTAAATGGGTTAAAGTTTTACCAGCTACATTTGACCTTTTTTGTGTTAATAAAACAACGAAGAAGAGCGAACCTCCAGATGGTAGCAACTTAAGGATTATCACTCAACACAGAAACACAGCAGTAACTAGCGAGAGCTTTCATAGCTCCGTATGTCATTCTGATCGAGTAGCCGAGGTGGCAGCTTCTTCACTGTTGCCTAGTAATGGCTGGGATAGAACAGCAGAATGCAAAAGTAATTGAAGCGATTCCTCATAAGCCGTTTGCAAGCACTGTCAGAGTGACGAACAAACCGTAATGGAAAATAGAAGTGTTTCTCTCCAACCCGTCTCCAAAGTCTGACCGGAGGGGATTGAATGAAGTTGACGCGTTCGGAAAATCACTCGCACGTTGAACTTAAGGCGAGGCGAATCCACACTTGACGCGCTACGCACGGATCTTTTCGCCCCCGGAGATATAATTATAGTCATTTCGTAGTTGTCAGCCACCGTGGCTTTGTTGACTGAAGAGGCTATAAGCCTGTGCTTAATTTTTGATTAACTCTCAAATACCTGGAACGCGCCCGAGTCGCGTTAGATTTTAACCACTTTAACCGTTATTTTAACTTTAGAAAAATAGCAGATATACAAGCTCACAGCGCGGCACCGAGTGCCGCGCTGCGAGCTTGTAGATCTGCTATTTTTGAAAAATCGTGAAAATGAGTGCAAGTCTTTGAATATCTTTGACCCGATCTTTGACCCGACTTCTAAATCCTTCCTCTAAATCATGCTGTTCTCAAAAGATTTCATGTCAAGGACCCCCAAAATTACAGGTATTTGGCCACGGACCCCCATCTCAAAATACGTTGTTCCAGGGACTACCCAGAAGCAAATATTTGATTTACAAATGTTCGCTTTTAACTCATTGAGTGCCAATCCCGAACTAGTTCGGCTTTATTAGCGTATCGTAGTGTGCCGATCCCGAACAAGTTCGGCTTTTAAAAAAAAAAAAAAAAAAAAAAAAAAAAAATTTTTTTTTTTTTTTTGAAAACAATTTTTTTGAATTTTTTTTTTTTTTTTTTGGACCCCATCAAATCTGGTGAACATGATTTCAATCGCGATTTTGCATGTTCCACCCCCATACAACCCCATCTAACATACAGGGCAGCCATTTTTGTTTACATTACATGTAAAACATAATGGCGATTATCTCAAGAATGCCTGAACGGATTTCCAATCGGATTTTTTTGTCTGAAAGCTGTGAACAAACTGCACAAATCCACTCCAATGCAATCCAGGATTGCATTGGATTTTTTAGAGCTCATTCTTCTCTGTTTTTTTCCCATGCATGAGGTGTGCAAGGTTTAATCATGGCTAAGTTGACGAAAATAAGGCTTC
Organism: Nannobrachium achirus; assembly: GCF_963921795.1. Lineage (NCBI taxonomy): Eukaryota > Metazoa > Chordata > Actinopteri > Myctophiformes > Myctophidae > Nannobrachium > Nannobrachium achirus. The sequence goes on along the minus strand of NC_137829.1, from coordinate 43,880,705 downwards.
TAAAATGCTTGGTAGCCAATAGCTAACTTCAAGCTAACTTCATCCTCTTCCTGTACATGCACAAAGGAAAGTGTCCTTTCCTTTGTAAAAAAAGTCATGGCTCCAGGGCTTGGGCATGCATTACCAGCATATCTCTATTATTCTCTGGTCACTGGGCGCCCTCTAGTGGTGATAGGCTGGCACTCAATGAGTTAAGTAGATATATTCAAAGACTTGTAAAATAAATCATGATTTTTCAAAAATAGCAGATCTACAAGCTCGCAGCGCGGCACTCGGTGCCGCGCTGTGAGCTTGTATATCTGCTATTTTTCAATTGTTAAAGCAGTCAATAATCCTAGGCCTAAATGGGTTAACTCATAATTCTGTGTCTTTGTCTCGGTCTCTTATGAATTAGGCGGGTTTCTCAGACTTGCATAACATCGCAGTCGATCAGAACAAAGGCTTTTCAACACAAACAAAGGACTCTCTGTTTCTTTCCAGTACTGCCCCTCCCAAATAAAAAAATACAAAATAAAATAAAAAGTGTTATGTCTGTTTTTGAACAAGTGAGGGATAATGAAATGTCATAGTCTTTCCCACCTGAGGTTTGATGTTGAATGCAATGATTTGTTCCTTTTCATTTCGTCGTTGTCGGGTGAAAACCTTGTATGTCCATAACCGTTTGTTTTGCATTTATCATAATAAAACGATTTAACTAGTGAAAACAGCCGATCTACAAGCACACAACGCCTCGCGCCGCGAGGCGTTGTGTGCTTGTAGATCTGCTGTTTTCACTGCTTTTGTGCGACGGCCTTGAATGATGATGCAGGGCTTTACTTTGCGAAAGAACGTACACATTTGAAACTTGGAGATACGAGGTTTCCACCCGACAACGACGATATGCTTGTGCCTAACCAGGCTACTGGAGCTCTATTAGTACCCATCCAGTATGCTACTTTACTGTGTCCTGTATTCTCTTCCCCCAGTGAGCCATGTTGTGGTACCAGAGGGACCCATGCCCACCACCCTGTCCACCCTCCTGGGTGTGCTCGCTGGCTGCTGGGTGCTCCGATATAGCTGTGAGTATGTGCAGAGCTCTCGCCTGGGGGGGTCTGTCTGTGTGTGAATGATGAATTCAAATAGGGTATCAGACTGTATTACTGCTCAACCTCCTAGGCTACTGTATGTGATGCTGCAATATATCCCAGAAACGGCTTGCGAAAAAAGTATATTTACTTGCATGCCTTTTTATTTATAGAAGGCCCCTGCAGATAACGGCTAATAACCTCAGTACTCTAATGTCTTAGCCATTACGCTTTTTGTGATGTTATGCCATTAAGCTACACAGGCCCACAACTCTTAACACTCGTGTTCACCAAGTAATGATAAGTGTTGATAAGATACATTCTCTGTCATGGAACGGCTGGGGAATATTACCAAAGAATCCTATTTTCTGAAGAAATGTACTCAAACTAGTTCTACCAAAGGTTCTACACCCACCTGGGTATGTGTTAAAAATGAAGGGGTATTTTTTTTATATATATACAGTATATTATATTTACTGTATCTCAAAGTTTCAAAATAGTATGTTCTTTCGTAAATTAAAGCCCTACTTCATCATATAGATAGATAGATAGATAGATAGATAGATAGATAGATAGATAGATAGATAGATACCTTTATTATCCCACAGGGGAAATTCCGTTGCCCAGAGGCAGCACAGCAGTTAAGGTTACAAGTTACAGAGAAGTAAGAAAAAGAAAAAGAGTACTGTAGTGTACAGTCCAAAGAGCAAGCACAAAAAAGATAAATAAAACAAAGTGTCGAAAGCTATTGCAAAAAAAAGAAGAAGAATATATACATAAAGTGACCACGAAACATTCAACACTCATAAGTGGCACGTCACACACACAAAGAAGCTATACTCAAAGCATAACTTAACAAACAGTGCCAAACAAAAGAGTGCACATAACAGTCACTGCTAGTCAATGCAGTCATGCAACACAAGTATCACACCGCCATATCAACACCACAATAATACACAGTACAACCAACACAACCCAATAGTGCAGGGCCAGAAAAAAAGTGACCAAAGTCAGTGCAAATAAGTCAAGAATATATATATATATTTTTTTCCTTTTTAAAGCAATAATGGGAGCCACAGCAAGACGCCACAACAACCCTCTCAGGGAAAAGTATGTTAGAGGTCAGAGTCGGTACAACTTTTGTTCCAGTAGTGCAAGGTAACAGTTGTCCTAGGTAATCCTATTAGGCCTTGGCAAGCGACCATCATGAGTCTCGTTGTATTGCTTGAGAGCGACCGGCACAAAGGACTTTCCAAGTCTTTCGCACCTCCGTCCTGGGTAACGGAAACGGTTGTTTCCTCTCATACTCCAGTAACTAAAGATCTCAGGGTAGAGGGGATGGGAGGAGTTCTCCAAGATGGCGACCAGCTTCCTAGCTGTACGCACCCTGGCTATTTCCTCCACCCCCTGTAAGGAGGACCCAATGACAGAGCCCGCCTTCCTCACCAGTCTGTTGAGGTTGGCAGTGTCGCCCGCTCTGTTCTTGCCCCCCCAGCAAGATATTCCAAAAAAGAGAACACTAGCCATAACTGTCTAGTAGAACATCTGAAGCATCTTGTTGCACACACCAAACGATCTCAGTCTTCTCAGGAGGAACAGCCTGCTCTTCCCCTTGCTGAGGATCGCCTCAGCGTTGTCAGACCAGGCCAAAGAGCTGTTCAGGTGCATTCCAAGGAATCTGTAGTTGTCCACAAACTCCACCACCTCTCCGTTTATGGTGCTAGGCACCGGGGGAACACGATTAGTCGTACGGAAGTCCACGACCATCTCCTTGGTCTTGCTTAAGCATTAAGCCAGAGATGCTTGGCCTCCACTGCACAAAGTCCTTCACCACACCATCATGCTCAGACGTGTTTTCACCAGAGATCTGGCTGACCACCACGGTATCATCTGAGAACTTCTGTAGTTGTCAGGTCTTGGGTTGAAGCGGAAATCAGAAGTGTAGAGAGTGAACAGGAAAGGAGAGAGTACAGTACCCTGCGGTGCACCCGTATCGCTCACCAGCTCATCAGATCTACAGTTATGCAGCCTCACGTACTGCGGTCTGCCCGAGAGGTAGTCCGTAATCCATGCAACCATGCAAAATGTGTTGCACAAAATTAGTGAAAATAGATCTACAAGCACACAGCGCCTCGCCCATATCAAAATATTTAGTGCTGGGGACCACCCCGAAGCAACATTTGAGTTACAAACGTTCGCTTTGAAAATACATATATTCAAAGATTTGCACACATTTTCTGCTGCGAGCTTGTAGATCTGCTATTTTTTACTGGTTAAAGCATTCAATAATTCTAGGCCTAAATTTTAAACGCTGCTGCTAGCTGTGGAACAGTACGATGGATTCTAGTTGGCTCTGGAACGCCGTCATTTCACCAAGTGAGTGATGACATTGGGAGTGACCACCAGTGACACACACTACGGAGTCAAAGTTGGCATCAATTATCGTCTCTGGAAGGTTGAATCCTTGGGCCGCACCGTGACTCACCCTCTGTTGACGTCACCAAACAAATCCCATCGCTCCCGTTTGTCTTGTGTACTGCAGCTGCTGTACCAGCAGCAACACTACTGTCATACACAACCTCAGTGGCCCGCTCCACATACTGTATATCTGCATGACTCTCTCCGTACACTTGGTTGAAATTCGATACGATACGGTAGTTTGTATATTCCTCTTCTTGGTCCGTGATGGCCAAATAAATATCAGTTTTGTGGGTCCTTCACATGAAAAGGTTTGAGAACCACTGACATAGTAGTCTCTCAAGAACAGACTAACTGAGCTCCAGTTAAGTGAAAAGGACCTTTTCTTTGACGACGGCTGGCCAGATTGCTGACATAGAAACATAGGGTTTTCTAAAAATCAAAAGACACTTATAGAATCGGGTCAAAATTCTAAATTTCACGATTTTTCAAAAATAGCAGATCTACAAGCACGCAGCGCGGCACTCGGTGCCGCGCTGTGAGCTTGTATATCTGCTTTTTTTCAATAGTTAAAGCATAAAATAATGATACACAATAAATGTGTACCCGTTCTGAATGGGTAATGTGTGCAACGCGACCCGCTCCACAACGGCCCGCTCCACATACTGTATATCTGCATGACTCTCTCCGTACACTTGGTTCCAATCGATACGACGCGGTAGTTTGTATATTCCTCTTCTTGGTTCAGATCGATATGACACAGTAGTATGTACAGCAGGGGTGCCCACACTTTTTTGACTCAAGGGCTACTTTTAAAATGGCCAGCTCGACATGATCTACCCACACAATAAAGATGTAGTACCTGAGGTGGCTTGCTTTGAATAGGGGCACTGGCGTTACATATAAGACAAACACACTTGAAATGGGAAATAGTGGGGGAAAAGGTCTTCTTCTCATTCTGTATGGAAGTGGTATGTTTTGGGGGTTCTTTGTAATGCTACTGACTCTTGAAAACAAAGCATTGCATTGGGTGGTCTGCTTACTTTAGAAGCCATTTATGTCAATCAATCAGTCACTTTAATTCAAGTGACAGATGTGACAGAATTGTTCATAAATAATTTTCTTTATATTTGAATTATATATTTTTAGGGCATGTCATGTGGTCTACCTGCACAGCCTTTGTGATCTACTGGTAGATCACAATCTACCTTTTGGGCACCCCTGATGTACAGTATATTCCTCTTCTCCGTCAAAAGTATCCTATCTCTGCTGTCGGGCATAGACTTTTCAGGAAATGGAGAAAAAATAAATCATGTTTTTAGTGCACAATACCTCATCAAAGTTGGTACGGTGACTTTATACATTGTCAGATAATGTGTCTTGAAATATTATCATCACTTTACCCAAATCCAGCTCAAGTTTTTGACCGTTAATGTGGAGATGGGTATTTAGCCCCTCATTAATTAAAAAATAAAAATAAATAAAAAACAAACACTCTTGACAGTAGCTACTATCCATCAGTTTTTTTTTTTTTTTATTATTATTTTGCAACAAAAAGTTTGTTTCTTTACATGCAGTAAATGTGCTATTCAGTCTAGCCTTGGCCAGCAATAAATGATCTAAACAAACATAACCAATACACATGGATTCAAGTTCCTGCCCAACACCATAGAGATGAGGGGTTTGAATTCTCCACGGTGCCCCGGATTTGCCGGCTGCTCCAATATATGGAGCCTTGGCCGGCTGCTGCACTATACTATAGTGCAGGGTTCCCCAATAGGCGGCTCGCGGGTCATTTGCGGCCCGTGGGGGACTACTGTCTGGCCCACACCAACCCCAGTAATAATGGTGGTATAAGAGCAGCAACAACACTGGTATATCGTCGTTGTCGGGTGGAAATCTCGTATCTCCAAATGTGTACGTTCTTTCGCAAATCATACATGGCCGTCGCACAAAAGTAGTGAAAACCGCCGATCTACAAGCACACAACGCCTCGCACCGCGAGGCCTTGTGTGCTTGTAGATCGGCTGTTTTCACTAGTTAAAATCATTTTTAAAATGATAAATGCAAAACGAACTGTTTTGGACACAAGATTTTCACCCGACAACGACGATATCTGAACTGTCACTGGAGTAGCGGGAACACCACCGTCGCACCCTGCAATGTTGTGGCCCTCGGCTTGGTACCCTAGACATAATTCGGCCCTTGGGGAAAACTAATTGGGGAACCCTGCTATAGTGGCTCCTATAGGCTGGTGGTGGTCAGGTTGTCTGTTTCAGTGGGGAGAGATGGTGTGTTCCTCCTCCGCATGCATTATGAAAAAAAAAAACATCACAAGGATGCAACTGGGACGTATCATCAGTGATGTAGCCTGGGGTCGACGGGTGTTTCGGGTCTCGCAACATCATACACCCTCGCCCAGGTGACCCAGCCGGGGTTGATCAAGTCCCGACTTACGTCCCAGTAGCTATCCACGATCAGTCCTATTAGGGAAAGACAGGGTCACTCAATGTGCTGCACCGGAACTACTCTGCCGGGATTGGGGGTACTATTCTGGTGCGTGGAAGAACTAGGCTCTATGGGTTGACTCCTGGCCGGGCTCCTCCTACGTCTCACCAGGTCCTCTCCTGCTCTCACCAGGTTCAGAACCTGTGCGTTGCACCAGACCCCAATCCAAACATTCCATTCAGCTGCTGCAGGTGGTTTGGCTGCAAGGGTTGGCTGGTGGTAGTACTGCAAGCTCCACCCTGGCAAGCTGGCGCTGCAGGCTCTGCTTGCGGCTTGAATGGCCCTCCTAAAGGCCTCACCGTGGATTTGTTGGGCTTCTTCCTCACAGAAGACACAGGCTGGGGCGCTAACCCAACCTGCTCCCGGGTGCCGTCTACATTCCGGCCATTACATCCTCTCGGTGAAACATCTCACTGTCAGGTGAACAGAAGCTCCTGGAAACTCCCGTTGTGTGTAGTAAGGAGACAAATGACTGTCTACACCGCCAGGGGCGTCACAAGGGGTAGGAAAGTGGGACTGAGTTACTAGGGCCCAAGGTGGAGGGGCCCTAGTAACTTTAGCTATTGAAAAATAGCAGATCTCACGGTGCCGCGCTGCGAGCTTGTAGATCAGCTATTTTTGAAAAGTCGTGAAAATGTGTGCAAATCTTTGAATATGTATTTATTTAAGCGAACTTTTGTAACTAAAATTTTGCTTCTGGGGGATGGTCCCTGGAACTAAATATTTTGAGATGGGGGTCCGTGGCCAAATTCATATCATTTTGGGGGTCCTTGACATGAAAAAGTTTGAGCATCACTGACATGGAAACATAGGTTTCTTGCACACATTTTCACATTTTTTTCTAAAATAGCAGATCTACAAGCTTGCAGCGCGGCACTCGGTGCCGCGCTGTGAGCTTGTATATCTGCTATTTTTCAATACTTAACATTCATGGGGGGCCCACAGTCAATCCTTGTACCCAGGGCCCAGAATTTGGTGTGACGCCCCTGTACACCGCCCCCACATGACCAACTGTAGAGGTTAGCGGTGACAGGAACTACACGTGATTGGGATTGTCAACGAAGAAAATACAAAATAAAAAGAGAGAAGCCTACTTATTTGCAGTTCCCACCACCCACTTCTTGGTTCGCATAAACAGGCTACTGGCTGGCACTTTTCATTCACAACACTGCTTAAACTGAACCTCAAAGCTCTCCACTCAGCCGCACCAGGTGACCATGAACATTGAATATTATTTTGCATGCTGTAGCAGGGGTATTTCAATGTATTCCATAGAAGGCAAGGACACTCCAAATTGACTATTTATTTCCACCCAATTGTGGAGCCCCTTAGTCTATGTGGTATAAATTTAAAGTACATAACAGACAGTCAATGAAGGGAGGACTGCATAGCGGGAAAGATTAATTCATAAGTTACAACATGATAACTATTTACAGAGATGTGAACTGAAATTTTAAGTACAAATGAGGTAAACCCAAAGTAATTAAACTTAACACAAGTAAAGCTGGTTGCACACTGCAGCGTTTTTCGGACCGAATATCGGAGTGAATTTCGGAGAACACAAATAAAAAAATCAACCTCACGTTATGTCAGTCACGTTTGCACACTGCCGCCCGTTTCGCGCACCACTCAGTCCCTTGCTCTCTCTATCTCCCTCTCTCTCCTTGCCCTGAAAAACGCATTTCGCAACGAAAAACGCAGCAGTGTGCAACCACCTTAAGTCCTAAAACCGAACTAAACCATACAGTCTCCTTCACCAAGGCCCCAAACATCCCGTTTTTTTCCCCGCACAAAGTCTTTCATGAGTCCAGCGTCCAAAGGTTGGTTTTGTGGGAGGAAACATTAGAGTGCCTACCATTCAGCTGTGGGTCCTCTCAGCTGCTGTCACCAATTGTTGTCTTTGTAGCCGGGCAGATAACAGAAATAATCGTTCACTTGCGGATACAAGCACCAAAATTGGCACACATACTCCTTAGGGATTGCTCTTTTCATAAAACCATCTGGCCAAATCAAATTTCAAGATGGCGGCCATTTTTCAAGATGGCCGCCATAAAATACCATAGACCTGTCCTATTTGAATGATCTTGGTGTCAAATCATACATTTTTCACTATGTAGAATCCAAATTTGGACCCATGGACTTACTCACTGGCTTCCTTGTACCACATATCAGTCCCGGAATCCTAATATTCTGCTAAATTAGAGGTTTGTGTTATGTCTGACTCGGATAAAATGGGTGGTAGTGTATATCTTAGTATTGTTAGAGGTTTATAGTGTGTGTGTGTGTGTGTGTGTGTGTGTGTGTGTGTGTGTGTGTGTGTGTGTGTGTGTGTGTGTGTGTGTGTGTGTGTGTGGTGGGGGGGGGGGGGTAATGTAGTAATGTAGTAACTCAACAGAGCGGATTTCAATGCACAGCGGCTGACGCGGCTAAAATGCATGGTAGATATAATAGCGCCGTGGGATCACTCTTTGTCTAGTCTATTCTTCGACCTTTTCGACTTGGGTAACCCTGCCAGGAGTACAGGAGTACAAGACTCCTGCCGACATAGCTCTGGGGGTCATGGAGACACGCAAACTGCCTCACCACGATAAGGTGATGATCCCGTCGAGGCAGGAGGTAGTTTTTTTTTTCTAGGGCCTAGGCAGTATAGTACAATAGTATAGTAGGCCTATACTACAACGCTTCTAAACCTCGCACCTGCAGCTGCACAGTGCCGTGCAGGTCAGACCAAAGTGGTAGCATTTGCATCGACTGCAGCATTCCAACTTGCATCCACACTTGGTCAGCTGCTGGCAACTCTCTGCAATGGGTGGGAGCTCAGTCCAATCAATCTGCCACAGATCTCCTTTCTTGGTCCAGCCCCAGTTGTCAGGAGTCTGCATTTCTGGTTGACATACTGTTGACTGACTCCAGATGCAGGCCGCTTGATAGGAAGCGTGCTTCACATGTTGCTTCAGTGCTGCTTGCGTTGGAGGAATGGCTTCGTATGGCCTCTGCTTCCGAGCAAACAAGTCCAACCTCGCATCATTGACACCTTCAGCTGTGCTGGATCGGTCGTACATCGTGACCACAAACTTCTCCAAGGTTTTCAGGTCTTCATCATCCACTACAGGTGGGTAATGGCTGAGTTTGCTGAAGACACCAGAAGCCTCATCACAAACATTCCAGGTTTGCCACGCAGACTTCTTCCCCTTTACGCGGAATGCTGAAACAACATCGCAGCCAGTGAAGGCATGGAAGAAGAGCATCCCTTTGCTCTTTTCTGCAAGAGTGCAACACAGGTCATGAACAGAATCCACTTTAAGTTCTGTCTTTGGCCAAAGGCAACCCACTGCCCAGCCCTGAGGCTCATAGGGCAGGAGTCTATGTCCTGTTTCTGTGAGGCTGCTTGATGTACATTAAGTACCCCTAGTGGACATGATAATAGTTTGTCACAGGGACATACCCCAATCCAGCCTTTGATGCTGAGGTCATAGATTCAAGATGTATGACAAGGTCCATATATGGAGTTCCCTGATGTCTTCAATATTAAGCCCATATCTAACAGGACTTCATATGGGAATGCCCATATATGGAGGCCACATTGGCCACATACCACACTAACAGAATCCATATATGGCCAAGACAGATGGCCAAGACAGCCCATATCTGTGTGACTGGTTCTACAGACAGGGATCTCCATGTATGGGCATAAAAGGGTATGTTGTCAGTTGTCATGGACATCATAGTACTTTCACATAACAAATAACTGAGTAAGCATGTTTGGGCTCTCACAGCATATCTCCATATACAGTACATGGACCTCCATATATGGGTACCAAGGGGTCTCCATATATGGGTAAACAGCCGTTTGGATGGCCCCCTGTAGTAACGCTGAGGACACCTGGGGGTCCCGGACCCTGTGGAAGACCCCTGGTATTAGCTACAGAGCCCAGGTACAGGTACAAAAGCTTTTATGCTTCAAGTATGATCTAATTGTTCTGGAGCAGGAGCAGAGCAAGGACTGTACTGAGATAGGCTCAGGGGTCATTCCGGGGGTCCCAGGTGAGGAGAGACCCCCACCAAAAGTCATAAAGGTTATTCTGGCTGCTTCAAAAGTGCAATATATGAACTTAGAATGTTTTAAAACCTTCAAAACAACTCTAATATTATGAGAATTGGACATTAACTGGGTGACATACTGTTCTGCGAGGTCCTAACATAGATGACCCCCCAGAAAGGGGGCTGGGGTCAGGAAAATCTGACACCCATCATTTTCTGACAGTTTGGTCCCTATAAAAGCCAAAGCAGTAAAAAAATACATTTTAGCAAAGAAATCCTTAGAAGTACACTTCTTATCACACTAGGTAGTAACTCCGAGGACCCCCAGGGGTCCCGAAGCCCCTGTGGAAGACCCCTGGTATTTGTTACTACTTTTTTTTTGTTTTCAGAAAAAAAGTTATGATCTAATATGACATTGTTCTGGAGCAGGAGTAGAGCGAGTACTGAGAAAGGCTCAGGGGTCCATCTGGGGGGGTCCCAGGTGAGGAAAGACCCCAACCAAAAGTCAGAAAGCTTATTCTGGCTGCTTCAAAAGTGTAATAAATGAACTCAGAATGTTTTAAAACCTACAAAACAACCCTAATATTAAGAAAATTGGACATTAACTGGCTGGCGTACTGTTCTGGCATGCAGGTCCCAAACTAGATGACCCCCAGAAAGGGGGTGGGGGTCCGGAAAAGTTGACACCCATCATTTTCTCATAGTTTGGACTCTATAGAACCAGGATCTGCAAAAAGATCAATTTTAGCACAAAAATCCTACGGGAGCTGTTTTTTGGACGCATCGCACCACACTATTAGCAGAATATTAAGATTCCGGGACTGATATATGGTACAAGGAAGCCATTGAGTAAGTCCATGGGTCCAAATTTGGATTCTACATAGTGATAAATGTATGATTTGACACCAAAATTATTCAAATAGGACAAGTCTATGGGATTTTATTGCGGAATGCAAGATTACTGTATATTCAATGGCGGCCATCATGAAAATTGGCCGCCATCTTGATTTTTTTTTGGGCCAGATGGTTTTCTGAAAAGAGCAATGCCTAAGGAGTATGTGTGCCAATTTTGGTGCTTGTATCCGCAAGTGAACGATTCACCTGTAATATGCACTTTATCTGCCTCGCTATTGTAGGACTCTGCTAGCTCTGCTCCAGCCAAACCCACAGTAGAGGCCTGCAACGGGAGCGCACTCCCGCGGGACCTGCAGGACCCGTCGCCATATATTTTGCGGCGCGGGCGATATTTTAATCACCGCGGGCGGGGACATGCGGTCAACATTTTGCGGCGGGCGCCGCAAAATCCCGCAATAAGCTTATATCTATACTTTAGCAAGATGTGAATATGTAGGGAATGTAATTTCGCCTGCTGAGCCTGAGGACAACGCATGCACCTACAGTACGTGGACTTTCTCTTTCTCTCTCTCTCGCTCTAAATCCCCCTCCCTCCCTCTCTCGTCTGTTAACGGCTAACCGGTGGGCAGATATTTGCGGCGGCATTGTCACTCACTATTTAGCCTAAATAACAACCATTTATTATAATATAGTCCCATCGCCTATAAACACTTTACCTCTGTTAACAACCTCACAAATGCTCCTCTCTCGCGCATACTAGTCCTGTTGGATTTCAATGGATAAGATACAAACGTCAATGTGCCTTCTTTAGCAAGTCAAGATGTGAAGAGAACCCCTGAGGACAACGCACCCACATTGATACCGTAAGCCTACGTGGACTGGAGTCTCTCTTTCTCTCCGCCAAGTTCTCTCTCTCTCTCTCGCCTCTCGCTCTCTCCCTCCGTGCCGTGGCTCCGTCGTCGAATTTTCTGCGGGCGGTCAAAAATGAAATCATTGCGGGGGCAGGTGGGAGTGTTCAGAAATGATGCGGGAGCGCGATTAAAAAATCTGTCCCGCGCAGACCTCTAACCCACAGCTCATGGAAGCATCCGCAGGGTCCAGCTGGGAGTAGGGATGGGACGATAATCGCTATTATCGTCCCATCGTAAATCACAATTATTTTGATCATGACGTGACATTTTCATATCGTCCCATCCCTAGCTGGGAGCACCAATTCCCCTCAGACAGAAACTAAAGCTTCCAATCTCCCCCCCATGCAGAAAGCTGCCAGTGTCAATCAGCCAGTTAACCCGGTCTCTCCCTGTCCAACAACCAAGACACAGCAATACAAAGTATACAAAATAATGCCAAATAATATATCTAAAAATACAAAATAAATACTCTGGGCCATAACTCCAATATATTCCATTAACATTACCATGTTTTACTGTAACTATGGTTGAATCTCACCGGTCAGAAATGTATGGTCTTAATTGTGGGAAACAATTCTGGATCTGGATCTACAATAGTAATGCAATGCACAATATTAGTCTATTCATGTTGATTACTTTTCGAGAGGCAGTGCCAGGATTGTTGTACTTTTTTCTGTTTTGTACTCATTTATGGAGTTGACTTTACTCATTATATTCTAGAGACCATCTGCTGTTTAAAATATGCATTATGCAAGGATGGGTGTTTTCACTTATTTGTAAGCGGAAAGCTTCTGTCAAATGAGTGAATTGAAACAGACAAGACTTGTTGTGTATAAAGACCATATACAGTACCTCCCATCACATTCATTAATATCAAATCACATAATAAAACTATCCAGCATTTGTAGTGTCACACCAATCAGGAAATGTATAGTAAAGGGAATGTGGGACCTCTTGATAGGCTGTGTAATCCATGCATGTAAAACACACAGCTAATGTCTTACACCATCTTGTGAAGCCATGTTATAAAAGAACTTGAAGTGTTTAAAAAAAATGTGCACTCCTACATGATTAATGAACAAGCTGGGATCTGAGCATACAGACATGGTCATCACCAGATCAGTGTAAGGTAAAGCTCATTTACTCTAGTACCGTACTTGTACAGTATGTAACATTTTCAGGTATTTTTACTTTAACTGGAATTTTTCCAATTTTCAGTACTTTTACTTCTACTCCACTACATCTCAGAGGAAAATATTGTACTTTTACGCCACTACAATTATTTGAAAACTTGAGTTACTTTAGCTTACTTTGTAGATTTTGATTACTAGTAAGACACCTGAGGGTGCGACCTCAGGGTGACATGAGACCTCGCCCTAAAGGGCGAGGTCGCGCCAATTCTTGCATCTGGCCAACCACAGCGTTTCTCTGACGATTCTAGTTGTTGTCATTCTGGGGGGAGTTTGTTCATGTTTTTGTGAGGGTATCAACCCTAGGAGACACGGGGAGAACATGCAAACTCCACACAGAAACGCCCTATCGCCCACACCCTAGGTGGGGTTGGCGATAGGGCCTTTCTGTGTGGAGTTTTCCTAAACATGGAGATGTGGTACAGAATGACTCATATATGGGCATAAAAAGTATGTCATGTGACATCACTTCCTGTACAGACAGTCAGACAGACAGCCATTGACTCCGGCCTAACAATGGCTACTGTCTATGACAGTAGTCCCATATGACATGATGGACTGGACTATCTCCATATATAGTGTTCTCCACATCTCCATGTTTAGGCCAAACAGGTTTGCTCCATTTCTCCATGTATAGGTCCAAATGCCCAACGTTGAGCTTGACAACGAAACGTTCTTAACACAGCCGCCCCCATATTTACGTTAGAAAATAAGTTAAATTCTAAGAACGTTTCGAGTACCGGTTTGATACAAGAGCGAATAAGCGCTACACTTCTGGAATCCTGTGCGTCGACTTATAGTCGGATCCAGGCCTAATAACTTTATATGGCCGCCCCGTTGTTACATTTTCTTTTCTCTAGGTCGATGGACATTCTTTCATAGGTGATCTAAGTCCAGCCGCCCCGTATCAGAGGAGGATACCGCACATTGTACCTCATCCACCCTTTCTTCTCTCTCCTTTTGGTATCTTTATCCTCCTCCTCCTTTTTTTCTCTTTTATTCTTCTCTTTTTTTGTCTTTCTTAGTCTTGTGTATCCTTCTCTTTTTGTTTGGTCTTTCTTAGTCTTGTGTATCCTTCTCTTTTTGTTTTGTCTTTCTTAGTCTTGTGTAGCCGCCCCATACAGGAAGTGATGTCACGACTCACTGACATCACACTGACATCACTTCCTGTACAGAATACACTCAAGTGACAAGGTTTTTCAGTGTAGATGCGACCTTCGGTCGCAATTATTACAAAACATATATGAACCATTTCAGCCCTATATACATTTTTGGCCATTTGAAAATAGCTGATCTACAAGCTCACAATGTGCCGCAATGTGAGCTTGTACAGTAGATCTGCTAGTTTAAGTTATTTAAAGTTTAATTTTATTTTACTTAAGTAAAACATTCAAGTACTTTTTCCACCACTGCACCAGATTCAGAGCGGTTAAAGGCAGTCCGGTGTTCCTGAGGCTAAAGGTCCGTACACATAGAGGGCGAATTGGCGAATAGCGAATTAGCGTATTATTCGCCTTTTGTTTAAAACCTTATAAAGTCAATGGAAGCATCCACACCAAACGCGAATTTCGAAAAAGCGAAAAGGCGTCTGTTTTTTATTCGCCCTTGTGTCGAATTTAGCGAACGTTCAAAGGCGAATTCCCCTCTCTCTCTGTATCAAAGTAAGCTCACTCGACCCTATTTCAAGAGAGAGAGAGAGAATGGTGGAGGGACCTTCACGTTGCATTGAGGCCAAGGGGAACGGTGTTTTTCTCCTTTTCCGTGTCTCTCTGTGTGGCAGCGTGGCTGCTTGGAAAAAGTAGCCTACTCGAATAATACTGGTAAAAGCATGGTATGTTTTAGGCTAATTTATAACTGCAAAAAGACTAATGTTTTAAAATACATCGCTGGGTATTAAATACAAAAGGATCCGAAGTGTAGTGGAGTAGAAGGAAAGTACTGGAAATTGGACTCATCTACAAGTAGAGGCTACTCAAGTAAATGCACTTTTAGTTACTTTCCACCAGCTGCTGCGGGGACCTGCCAATATGCAGGGACACGGGCGGAGGAGGAACGGTAAACTGCTGCAGCGGGTCGGGGACCCGTGTTTAACGGGCGGAGACGGGCGGAATATAATTATAAATGTGCGGGGACGGGGACGGGCGGTGCGCGACTAAACACAGGCGGGTGACTTTTTACTGTGAAAATCAGACAACTGTTTCTGCCTAAAACAACGTCACAAGAGCGCACAGTGAGCAGCAGGACAGAACCACGGCATGCAGTCACACACTTGTCGGCTGGAGCGCATACAGTCACAGTGAGGCAGCAGCCTGCACACAACTGAATAACTGACTTGCCTGCAATCATCCAACTTTCACAACCACATCCATTGCTGCGCTCAGAAAGGTGCTTGATATCCACGTGATTCCACGACTATTAGGAGTTCGGATCCCTGTTTTATTATCGCCAACTGGGTCCGGTTTGGTTTAGATTATCTCGGGCTGTTTATCATAACAGTAGCCTAAACAGTGACAAGCGAACCAAGACAGACCGCGCCAGTGGAGTTCCCTCTTTCAGCGGTGATTGTGAAAAGCTGGACATATGCTTCGCCGTATGACGGTGCGTGTCGAGCATAGCAGACATGCAAGCTCACAAAGCTGCAAGTTCCGACATGTTGTGAGCTTGTAGCTCTGATATGTTCAATGCGCGACACCATCGTATGACAAATACAACTGCACACATCAGCGTAGGCAGAAGGCATCAGCAGCAACAAGCTGTCATGACAGTGTCAGATCATGATACAATTTTAAATGATTATGATTGGTTTTAAAGGTCATTCTACTTTATCCAAATAATAATATTAATGATAGGCTTATAACAGCATTTTCCGACAGCGACGGCGTGCAGGGACAATCAACTATGGAGTGAAAATAGAATGGGATGCCATAGTACGCACGCACGGCTGTAGGCTATTTAACATACTTTATTGCACGTAATCACGGGTAACGGGGCGGGCGACGGGTCCTTTTTTTGACGGGCGGGTGGATCTGGTTTTGATTTTTTATATAATCACGGGTAGGGGCGGTCCACGGATCTGATTAATGACGGGCGGGGCGGGCGCGGGTTGTCAAAATTGGACCCGTGCAGGACTCAACGCTCTGCTCCCCTCTTATTATAACTCTACTGTATGTCTGCTCCCCTTCCCCTCTCTCTCTGGCCAAATGCACTGCATGCAGAGAGGCGATATACGAAGAGCGCACTGTCTCGCAAATAGGGAGCGCGTATAGGCTAAAAAACAGCAGTTCACCACTTCCGTCACTTTCTCTGATGGTCCGTGCAGTTAAGTAATCTCTACTCCTTTGAAGTTTCAATTGGCCACTTAGGTACATTGTGTAGCTTAATTGATGGGCCATCATCAACTTTGTCTGATCTATTTACCAGCTGGGAGATAGATCAGACGCACTCCGTGCCCCGTATACAATGCGCCTGGCGCCTGGCGTTTCGCACGCACAAGTAGGCCTATTTTCACGACAGCAGGTTTAGAAAATAATATATGCTTTACATTTCAAGTAGGGTATATATAGGCCTACAGTATATGCCCATAAACATAGCCAGACCGTTTTTGGAGACAATATAGGCCTTCGTGCGCAACTGCGCATATGGACAGCCACGGGCGTCTGACAAAATAGAACCAACCAATTTGACATTGTGTGACAGTCTGTGATGCGTTGAGAGCTTTTGTTTTCGATGACTGATCAGTCATCGAAAACATTGTGCGGCCGGGGGTCCATTTCCCCGTCCGTTCTCCTCTCTCCTTTCTCCTGTGGCTACAGGCAGATATCACCCCCTCGTATTTAGGCGAATTAAGCGAATATTATAGGCATATTCGCGTCGCTTTTTGGTGTGTATGGAAAAAGGCGAATCGCGAATTCTTCGCCTTTTTGGTTCGCTTATTCACGTCGCTTTCGCTAATTCGCCGGTGAGGACATACCTTAAGAGTCCATTCTCATGTTTATTGTCATGTCACAAGTTTACAAATTGTTACAAAATAGATAATCTTGAGATTAGAGAGAAGAAAAAAAGAAAACGTCAGTTACCCCATTTAGGACGGTAGCAACATACATTTTTGTAATCTTTGAATGAATATTTTAAGTTTTTCAGAAAACTTTCAGGATTTAGAAGGCATTTTTAGAGTCGGCCTCGGGTCTAAATGGGTTAACAAACATCAATGTCAAGGAGCGTGTACTCGATAAATAAATAAAATAAAATGGAAATAAAAGTCAGAGTGCCTCAGTCTCCTGTGCAAGTATAGCAGCAGATATGAAATATTTATTAAGTTGGTGGCCCTAAAGTCCAACCTGGAATGAACTGTGGGGTGGGTCCACAGAAACTGCATTTTAACTCATTGAATGCCCTTTTCAAGATGGCCGCCAAGTACCAGGATGCCACATTCTTAAATTTCTAGTGCACGGATCACTTTTTAGTGCACGGATCGTGCACGCCCATGTACCATATATGCTCCATATGTGTAGTACTTTTTAACAGCTTTCAAACAAAAAATTCCGCTTGGAAATCCGTTCAGGCATTCATGAGATAGAAGCCTTCAAAGTCAGACAAAACAAACACTGCCACCTTCCTAAATTTCTAGTGCACGGATCAATTTTTAGTGCACGGATCGTGCACGCCCATGCCTAGATCATGCACCATATGTGTAGTACTTTTTAACAGCTTTCAAACAAAAAAATCCGCTTGGAAATCCGTTCAGGCATTCATGAGATACAAGCCTTCAAAGTCAGACAAAACAGCCATTTTTGACATTTTGAAAGATGTGTTTGTTATGGGGCTAAACATGCAATTTTGCAATTGCGATCATGCCTAATACATTTGAGGCATTTTTAGATTTTTTTTTTTTTCTTTTTATTTTTTTTTTCAAAATGGCTTCCAACTCGGGAAACTCAGGCTGTGGCAGCCTGGGACTACTGTAATAACTCGGGAAACTCGGGCCTTGGCAGTCAATGAGTTAATTGTATTTTGTTTACATACAGAATTGTAACATTTTGACATATGTTGATCTAATTGTGCACTAGGAATCAAACGCATCAAACTTCAACCTACAGTGCTACATGCATTTGTTCTTGATTTATGTCATTTTGACTTTGACCTTGACATTCACGACCCTAAAGTTCATCATGTCATCAGGGCAGCAGTGTTGACTTAGTCGACTAAAACTGACGAACTTTTTTGTCGACTGCGTTTTTTTTCACTGACGAAAACTAAATAAAAACAAAATAAAAACAAAGCTGTGATGACTAAAACTAAAACTAAATATATTGACAATTTCGTCATCAAAATAAAAACTAGACTAAAACGTTAGGGAGGGACTTTTATGTTTTTCATTTTATGTTTGGTTGCTCTCAGGTGTTGCGTGCTGAAAATAGCAGATCTACAAGCTCACAACGCGTCGCGCTGTGAGCTTGTAGATCTGCTATTTTTTAGCACACAACCAAGTGTAAAATCAGTCATTACGATGCCATCAAAGGCCTGCCAAAATACATTTTAGTTGACGGCCTAAAATCTTATGATATTTAGTTGACTAAAATTCGACTAAAACTAAAACTTTTCAGGTGACTAAATTATGACTAAAACTAAAATACATTTTATTCAAAAGACTATGACTAAAACTAAATTAAAATTTGCTGTCAAAAACAACCCTGCAGAGCAGCTTACTGATCATCATTCTCAGTTAAATACAAATCCACCCATCCATCCTCATTGTTTTGCAAACAGACAGACAACCAGACAGACAGAATGGGGTGAAAACAAACGCTTGGTTACATACTTACTGTAGTTCTCTTATTCCCAGATAGGAAGCCAATCATTTTGGTGTTGTGCTACTTTCTGTGACTCGCTCCATGTACAGCATACATGGGCAACTGGCGGCCCAGGGGCCACATGCGGCCCCCGCCTTCACTTAATGCGGCCCGCAGGTTAATACCGGAATACTAATATATTATTGATTTCAGCTGTTATAATTCCAAAAATGAGTCAAAATCAGTCTATCTTAGTAGCTTAATAGTAGTTTTTTAATTATTTATTTATTTTTTAATGTGCAATGTATTTGTATTTAGGATCATAACGTTAAAATAATTATATAACTAAATGCGTTTAAAATTAAATCAAAATGTTAGATTTCAGGATTCCAATTCAAAAATACCAAAAAATAATTCAGGATTCCAATTCAAAATAAGCAAAAGTAGGATGTAGAAATATGCATTTTGGCCCTCTGGAGTGAAGGTGGAAATATAGTGGCCCTCGCCATCATAAAAGTTGCCCACCCCTGATGTACAGTAAGCATCATTTCCTTGAGCTCCCCTTCAACAGTTCTCTGCCAGGTGTTTGGCCGTCCAGGCTACAACCAGGTTGTTGTTGCAAGAAAGGTATCTTAATGTTACCTTCTGTGTCGTTTCCTTGTCCATTCTTAGGATGTGATCTGGTTTTATTTCAAATACAACATATCTGCATTCCTTTTTGCCGTACTGCTCCTTATTGTTAATTTGTTGAGACAGAAGATTCTGTCGATTTTTCTCAAGCACCCTTTGTGTTCAACTTTTAACCATTCGCCAGCATTCTGAGCCATACATGAGGACAGATTTGACATGGCTGTTGTAGAGTTTAATCTTAGCCCTAAATTGTTTTGTCTCGATTTCCAGATTGGCTGATGTCTTGCGAATGCCCCATGGGCTTTGGTGAGCCTCGCTTGTTTCCTTTTTTTTGCTCTGCTTTCCTTGTATACCTTTTTAGGTATGTGAAGTCCCCTGCAAAGTCAAGTGGCACAGGTACACCCTTGATGGTGTTAGGTCTAAGTTTGATGGTGTTAATACACACCACTTTTGTCTTTGAGAGGTTTGTATTAAGCTTTGCATAAATGTTCTCCTGTAGATGTTTCTTCTTTGAGGAGAGAGGCCAACATGTCATCAGCAAAGCCGAGATCTTCTAAATGGGCATATGGGCTGTATCGTGCCCATGATATAGTCGATTGGTAATACAGTGGCAATAGTGTCAATAATGATTAAGGGTGTTCCAGCCTCTCTGTTTACCGAGCAATCTTCGTTCCTACTCTCACCTCACCTATGGTCATGAAGTGTGGGTCATGACCGAAAGTATAAGGTCGGGTGGCTGGTATCTCCCTTAGAGATAGGGTGAGAAGTTCAGTCACCCGAGAGAGACTTGGAGTAGAACCGCTGCTCCTACACTTGGAAAGGAGTCAGCTTAGGTGGTTCGGGCATCTAGTACGGATGCCCCCCGAGCGCCTTCCTAGGAAGGTCCTCGATGCACGTCCCACTGGGAGGAGACCCCGTGGTAGACCAAAGACCAGATGGAGGGATTATATCTCCAAACTGGCTTGGGAACGCCTCGGTATACTCCCTGAGGGAGTGGAGGAAGTTGCTCAGGATAAGGAAATCTGGAGGTCTCAGTTGGAACTGTTACCCCCGCGACCCGATTCCGGATAAACGGTTGAAGATGGATGGATGGATGGACAGCCATGCGAAGACATATGCTCAGAGGAGCAATCCTTTATAGTTACAATAATTGTCTTTAAAAAATGTTTTATTATTTTTAAATTCAGTTAAAATAATTTCGATGTAACTATTGCACCCCTATTGCACATTGAACCACTAGACAACAGCATGGAGGTTAGAATAGAGGCTTGCAGGCATTTAGTGAATGTTCTTCTTGAACAGTCTATGGAACACGCTCATTTCGAGTGAAAGGATGACACGAATAAAACGATGAAAAGACAGCCTTTTATTCATAATGGTCGATATAGCGAGGTTTTGTGCCCATACTGTTTGATAAGTTTGGATGAGCTCCTGCAGCCCCCGTCTGCAGTATCCACCTGTGCTGAGCTCAGCAGTCAATCAAGCAGAGAGAGAGAGAGGAGACCAGAGCTGGTGGGCCCTGGTTCAAGTCTTGCCCCATGCAAGATCTCACTATTTCCATAGATAATGCATCGGTTCCAACTGCTAGAAACTTTGGTGTGGTCCTGGACAGCCAGCTATAGCTAATCATCAGGCTCCCGGTTGTGGCCCGCACTGAATACAAAACACTGATGCTGATCTTCAAAGCAGCCAAAGGTACAGCTCCTCCATACCTCCAAAACTTGATCAACCCCTACAACCCCACTTGTTCACTCAGATCAGCCAACACAGGGATGCTGACAGAACCCTCGCTAAAAACCCCAGGACAAAAATCCGCTCGTCTTAGACAGTTTGCCCTCCTGGCCCCCAAACTGTGGAATAAACTCCCTGTCGCACTTAGAACTACAGAATCACTCCCTAGCTTCCGCCGTGGCCTGAAGACTCACCTCTTCAGACTCCACCTAAACCTATAGCACTACTGTAACACTCCCCTTCCCTCGATGACCACACATGAAGCTAGATAGCATTTTTAGGTTTTAGAAAAGTATTTTTTACATGCTATTGGTTGGGAGCTTGTCAATCAAGCTAGCCAAGCCCCTCCTACGGCATACGCAATTTTATCATCAATTTTAAAATACATGGGACAATAATTAAACAAAACGCATGTCATGGTGATTGAAAAAAGACTTTAAACGAGTGACTGGAAGCATAAAGTATTTATGACAATGTTTATTAAGGTAATACAATCAAGTGTAAAGTTTGGCAAAAGCATAATACTTTTTGGCACCAGCATGGGGGGGGGGGGGGGGAAACGGCGAAACTAGCGGCCATTCATATGAACTTTCTCTTGAAGTCTCTTCCTATATCGGCTTAAAGGAGACATCCAGACCAAAACACATATAGGGTTAAATCTGCCTTTTATCATACCCCTTCATACCTGCTTTAGTCGATTTTTTTCATAGCTGCCCCTGTTGCTAGATTTCGGCTGCCCCTGTTGCTAGATTTCGCGGGCTCTCTCATAACTAACACAGTGGATTGTCCTTAGGCTAGTGCGGTCATTTCTTGAGCTTCAAAGTTAGTATTTTTTTATTGGATTGTGTTTACACAACGTCCTGAGACGAACCACATCGCTGTTTTGACCTCACAGGCACCCTTACTTGTCAAACAGACCCCTCCCTCCCTCCCTTTCTAGCCTCTCCTCTCCCTGCTCTGGTGCAGAGCAGAAGCCGTTTGACAAGTAAGGGTGCCTGTGAGGTCAAAACAGCGGTTTGGTTGATCTCAGGACGTTGTGTAAACACAATCCAATAAAAAAATACTAACTTTGAAGCTAAAGAAATGACCGCACTAGCCTAAGGACAATCCACTGTGTTAGTTATGAGAGAGCCTGCGAAATCTAGCAACAGGGGCAGCCGAAATCTAGCAACAGGGGCAGCTATGAAAAAAATCGACTAAAGCAGGTATGAAGGGGTATGATAAAAGGCAGATTTAACCCTATATGTGTTTTGGTCTGGATGACTCCTTTAACTTACAAGCCGGATACTATACCCTTGGTTCGGCCAGATACTTGGTTTTGTCCTAGTCGTGTTTACCCCCCCCCCCCCCGCCACCCCCAGATACACACTGCCAGAATGGCGTCTACTCTAGGGATATGCATGCATAGCAGAAAACATCGTCCATTTCTATGCATAGCAGGAAAAACATTTCTAAATTCTATTTGAACGTCTCACAGGACACTGGGTGCTCTTGAATGTCAAGAGTGAGCCGAGCACCTCCCCCCCCCCCCCCCCCCCCCCCCCCCCCAGAACAAGCTAAACTCTCCTGACTTCACAGAAAAAGATGACAGAACTGAGAGAGTGTCAAGTGCAGGAGACGTGCCTTTGACTGGGTTGGTTTTGATGCAGGATTCTAAACCCCTGTGATTCTAAATCACTCTGAGATCGCAATGAATGAACTAATTCAACCAACTAACTTTATGGCCAATCTCTAAAATATTTAAGTTAGATAATCTAATTGAAAGACTAAATGCAGAACAAGCCAATGGTAGCCTGATTTCTTTAAAGGTCTTTTTTCCTCTTTTTCCACCCTTAACCCATTCAGAACGGGTACACAATTTGTGTTTCATTATTTTATGCTTTAAGTATTGAAAAATAGCAGATATACAAGCTCACAGCGCGGCACCGATTGCCGCGCTGCGAGCTTGTAGATCTGCTATTTTTGAAAAATCGTGAAAATTAGAATTTTGACCCGATTCTATAAGTGTCTTTTGAATCCTTCTAAGGTTTTTTTGAAAAACCTATGTTTCTATGTTAGCAATCTGGCCAGCCATCGTCAAAGAAAAGGTCCTTTTCACTTAACTGGAGCTCAGTTAGTCTGTTCTTGAGAGACTACTATGTCAGTGGTTCTCAAACGTTTTCATGTGAAGGACACCCAAAATGATATTTATTTGGCCACGGACCCCCATCTCAAAATATTTAGTTACAGGGACCACCCAGAAGCAAAATTTGAGTTACAAACGTTCGCTTTGAAAATACATAATAGTCAAAGATTTGCACACATTTTCACGACTTTTTCAAAAATAGCAGATCTACAAGCTCGCAGCGCGGCACTCGGTGCCGCGCTGTGTGTGTCCTGCTATTTTTTAATATTGTGATAAATGTTGATTGCGTAATTGCATCATGATATTACTGTAGCGTGAGTATTTGTTTCATCCCTAATAGGTTGTACGTGAAACTGCACATAAATTACTTATTCTTTTTCCGGTTTGTACATATCTATTTTGAGGGGCAAATGCTCACACTACAAGACACTACACCCCATTCCTGGAGGGAAGATTGACTCTGCGATTGGCTTGTTCGTTTCTGGGCCAACTGGCCGACCAATGGTGTCATTTCATGAGTCGGTGACTCTGTGACCGACTCAAGTCAGTCAGAGACACTCACCTTTATAGGGCTGGTCCCGCTGTGTGTGGTCCAGACAAAATGGAGCCGTCCTCAACCTGCCTCACTGGCATCCTTGAGCGGCATTTCTAGCGACAACAACAAGCTAGACATTCAGAGACGCTTTGGCTTTGGGTGGGGAAGTGAAAAGGACGTCCTGTCAAAGAGCTGTCTGTGGTATTCCCTTTGACTGGTGTATGCAGCAGCAGCAGCATCTCTTTACTGTTTCTTTGCGTGCGCGCGCGTGTGTGTGTGTGTGTGTGTGTGTGTATGTGTGTACATAAATGAATGCAAAATGGCGCGCACACCTCTTGTGTCCCTGCCATCTTTTATTTAGAAGTTAGAAATCTGAATTGTGCGTCGATGCGTGCATTGCATGCCTATTTGTGTGTGTGTGTGTGTGTGTGTGTGTGTGTGTGTGTGTGTGTGTGTGTGTGTGTGTGTGTGTGTGTGTGTGTGTGTGTGTGTGTGTGTGTGTGTGTGTGTGTGTGTGTGTGTGTGTGTGTGTGTGTGTGTGTGTGTGTGTGTGTGGAGAAGCCCCCTCCCGTTCCCCCGTCCTCTCCACAGCAGCCGAGCACTTGACACTTCTCGTCTTTCCTCTCCACAATCACTTTGGCATCACGTCTCTGCCTCACCGGTTCCTCGTGTGCACATGTGTGTACATACATGTGCACGTTGGGGTGTGTGTGTGTTCACGTGCGTGCGTGCAGCTCTGGGCGTGCCATGCCTCAGTAGCCTGCCACTGACAGCGAGATGGAGCCACGGTTTGCTTCTTGTCGGTCCTGCTCCTCCATTCTGAGCGTTGTCTTATTGTGGAGCAGAGATCTTTGAATACCAGAAAACTCAACCTAAAACAAAGTCGACCTCGACCGCGTGTTTTCCAACAGGTCTGTGGACTTAAAGGACAACTTTCGTTTTTTACAACAAGGGTTCATATTTTAATTAAAGAATATAAAAGATGAGTGTTAAAATTATTTAATTTACTTCTTTCTATTGTTTTAGAGATTCTTATTTCAGTGGTTGGGGGCATGCGTACAAGTGGCTAAATATGTAATTTTACACAGAATAAGCCCATTCCCAAGATACAACGCAACCTTTCATGGTTGGATGTGACTTATGGGGGATAGAAGTGTTACTGTTATTAGCAATAAAGAAACTGCTGGCTTATTGTGTCTAATAAGACATATTTAGCCACTTGTACGCATGCCCCCATGCGTACGCATGCCCCACATTTTAGCACGGTAAACACAATAAAACAATAGAACGAAGCAAATGAAAACATTTTAACACTCACTTTTTCTTTTCTCTAATTACAATCTAAACTATGAACCCTTGTTGTAAAAAAACAAAGTTGTCCTTTAAATTGGATGCAGAATAGACGAAAATCTAATCTTTGCTTCTGGGGGTCCCTGGAGGTCCTTAACCACTTTACCACTGCGCCACCCGAGCGCATTATGCCCCCCTTCCGTTATTTATTGTGTGTCTCTGACCCTGCCTTCGTAAAACAAAGCCCATCTGAAACTTGACATGGCTGCGGTTCACGATCCCAACACACTAGAGGAACCGGTTCCAGAACCAGTGCCGGTTCAACTTGCTTGGGAACCTTGGTTCGTTCTTGCGAACCAGCTTGCGTTTCCACCAGATTGAACCAGAGCCAAGGAGTTTGGCTCCGGAACCACAAAAAACAAGGATTTTGTGGTTCCAGTTCCGGACCAACTTTTACGGTTCGGAACCAACTCCGGTTCTCGGTGGAAAAGCTCACCTCTGGTTCATCCCATAGGCGGGAGGAAGAACCAGAACCGGTTATTTGCCCGGTGGAAAAGGCCCCAAAGTGGAGTCGCTGGTACTCGAGGCGGAAACTAAAGCCCTCATACTTTTACAGTCAGTGCACAAGCATTAATTTGTGTTTAATCTAATACTCATTTAGGATATAAGGCAAGAGTTTGAAGGGTCTGCAGATCACACGCGTCTCCTTCTCCTGTGCGACTGTAATTAGCTGATATGCTAATAATGAGTGCTTGGTACTGGGCTAACGAACCAGTGCTATCGTCCAGAGCGAGGGCTGGATTAGTCCCCAGTATCCCCCCACCCCCTTCCTGCCTAAGTCTAACAAGGTCTCCAAATGAAAGCTGTAATTAAGGGGGATGAGGAAATGTAATTATACCCAACCACTGTTACGGAGACTTTGTGTGTGTGCGTGCGCGCGGGTGCCCGGCCCGTGTGTGTGTGTATATTAATTTATTTGTGATCTTTAGATGGCCGTGTTGTGACAGGGCGTTCACACACATTGTAACCTAATCTGTTAATGTCACTGTATCTCGCAGCCAGGCATGACCGCATGGGGAATTAAATGGCCAGGGGAGGTGAAATGAATCAGAGGTGGTTGTGTGGGTGAAACGCACCGTTACCTTGTGGATCTTCATTATAGGCCAGCTAGGCCATTTGCGTCAACGGTATTTGATGCAAAATCTATGAATTATCATCACAAACAATGTTGCTGCACAGCTGCTTTAGCTTATTGTGTTGCGACCGTCAGGTCCCAGTTACTATCAAAACCTCCCCCGGCTGTCAGTCTGTCTGTCTCTCCATCACGTCACGTCACACTTTTGCCCTACTCATATCTCCACCACCGTTGCCCCTATCCATGCCAAACTTTGCACACACACTCCTTGGCTGCCAAACCACAACCACCATTTCTCACATGGCCCTCTTCTAGCGCCACCATGAGGCCGATTCTTGCTAAACACATTTTTGCGGTACACAGTATGTCTAGACTCATGTCATCAACATGGATCTGTCCCATTTCCCATATTCCCTCCTGATTGGCTACCATTGCCTTCTAAAGTGTATGCGACCTGACGGTCACTTATCTCCCGATTTAGGGAGTCTTACTGGTATATCGAAGGCTGTGGTTCTCAACCTTTTCAGGCCGCGACCCCCAAAATAATCATATTTTAACTGGGGACCCCCCACCCTAAGAGCTATGGCATCACATTTTGTATAACACGGTTCTATTGTGAAAATAGCAGATCTACATGCTCACAACGCCTCGCAATGCGAGGCGTTGTGAGCATTGTAGATCTGCTATTTTCACAATGTCTGCCTCTAATATTTGACAATTTGGTTAATGTTTAATTTGTCAATTTTAAAGGTATTAAAGGGGCTATAGTCAACTTTTTCTGCTAAAATAAAAATAATGTTTCGAAAATATTTTATAAAAAAATATACTTCATATATGTGTTTCTGTTCAAAAATGTCCATGGCGTAAAATAATGATAAAATAATCATTTTAGCCTTTGTCAGACTGACACTTTGTTTACATCCTAGTCTATTCTTTTATATGGATTGATAGGATGTAAACAAAGTGTCGGCTGTCGGCCCGACAATGGCGAAAATTATTATTTTATCATTATTTTACACTTTTTGTGGACATTTTTAAACAGAAACACATATTTGAAGCATATTCTTTTATTAAATATTTTCGAACATTATTTTTTTTTTAGCATCCGTTTCTCAAGAAAAAGTTGTCTATAGCTCCTTTAAAAAGTCCTTAAATTGTCACTTTAGAAATGTGCATATACCCTCTATCAGGGGTCTTCAACAGGGGGTCCGCGACCCCTAGGGGGTCCGCGGAGGTACTGCAGGGGGTCCGCGAAATTATTGCTTAAAAAAAAAAAAAAAACAGATTTCAAAAAATGTTTTTTCTTTTTTTTTTTTTTTTGCCATTTTCCACATTTATGTTAAAAATAAATCATGATTCTATCCATTTTGAATAGCTTGAATACATGATTACTATGCAATTGACAGATTGTTGATATTATTGACATTTGTTCTCAGTTAATAAGTAGTATGTTTAGAAATGGTAGTGGTACGGCCCACCCTGCTCGCTGTAACTTGTACATGTTTAAAATAAAAAATATGTCGTAGCCCCGACCCCCCCACCCTACGAGGTGGTAGGGGGTCCCTGCTCCATCTCCCCATCAGTTTGGGGGTCCCCGGCCTGAAAACTTTGAAGACCCCTGCTCTATACACTTAAACGTTATGTTGGTTTTGTTTAATGTTGAGTGAGAAAACAATGTTTCACATTAAGTTAATCATCTGGGGACCCCCCAAAATAATTCTGGGGACCCCCCTGGGGGTCCCGACCCACAGGTTGAGAAACGCTGATCCAAGGCAAGACACATTTGCAATCATGTCGATGCTACTGTATGTCAGGGATGGATGACGCTTGCCATCTTTTTTCCAGACCATGTTTCGGTCATTTCAGCTGCATTGCTGTGCTCTATCTATTTAAAATGCACAATATACAGGTTTCTTAATTGTGATCCATGCGGCCTAGGTGTTTTACTTTTCTTGTTTTTTTTACCAACAATCAAATAACTGAGCATTTACTGCAAATAGCAGCGTCTGAAGACAGCTCCCCATATCTAGTATAATTGCTCAAAAACATATTTTTTTTTATCGGTGACAACATGGGGTCGTGAAGGCAGCTGATTTTCACTGTCTCACTGTACTTTTATTTTCTGCCTTTTAATAAATAAATAAAAATCACCAAAAAAAACAACAGTGTTTTCTCAAGCGCTTTAGTGGAAACGTTTCTCATCTTTTTCTGAAAATATGTGAATAAAGGAGTCTTTACTGTGGCGCATCTCCAGTGAGGCAAGGCAGAGATGGAGCTTGATCCCTCCTGAAGTCTTCTGTTATTCTTAACAGTAATTGCATCGTTAAAACCCATTTAGAACGGGTACACACTATAGTGTATTATTATTTTATGCTTTAACTATTGAAAAATAGCAGATATACAAGCTCACAGCGCGGCACCGAGTGCCGCGCCGCGAGCTTGTAGATCTGCTATTTTTTCTTTTTTTTTAATCGTGAAAATTAGAATTTTGACCCGATTCTATAAGTGTCTTTTGAATCCTTCTAAGATTTTTTGAAAAACCTATAATGTTTCTATGTCAGCAATCTGGCCAGCCATCGTCAAAGAAAAGGTCCTTTTCACTTAACTGGAGCTCAGTTAGTCTGTTCTTGAGAGACTACTATGTCAGTGGTTCTCAAACCTTTTCATGTGAAGGATCCCCAAACTGATATTTATTTGGCCGTGGACCCCCATCTCAAAATATTTAGTTCCAGGGACCCCCCAGAAGCAAAATTTGAGTTACAAACGTTCGCTTTGAAAATACATATATTCAAAGATTTGCACACATGTTCACGACTTTTTCAAAAATAGCAGATCTACAAGCTCGCAGCGCGGCACTCGGTGCCGCGCTGTGAGCTTGTATATCTGCTATTTTTCACTGGTTAAAGCATTCAATAATTCTAGGCCCTAAATGGGTTAAGTCCATCATGGACGGCGCTTGTCGTTGGTCAACGCGCGCAGCGATGGCGGCGCTTTCATCTTAACCGCTGACGACGATGAGTGGGACGCAGCCATCGTGTATACCCTCATCTGCAGCTGTCTTGGAGCCCCTGTTTTTATGTGTGTTTTTATTTATACATTTCTTTTGACTCGATAAAGTCATAGCTTGGGGTTTCTTTTTGTCTCTGTCCACTGTTAGGGTTGGATGCCTGCCTGCAGGCTCGCAGCTGGATTCCTGAGTCTGACTACGAGGCAGGAGAAGGCCCCCAGCGCAGCCGTGTCAACAGATGTAGCTTGGTGAGTATGGAACGCGAAGACGGGCAAAGGGTCGCGCTCACACATCAAATGCTCATGGATTAAAGTTCTCAGCCGCCACCACTGAATTCAGTCATTTGGAGTCCATGGAAGCCAGCATGTCTTCTTGGACAGCTAGTAGATGGGCTACATTCGGTTGTTTTAATATTAGAGCATTTAGTGGGCACGGTGGCGCAGTCGGTCGAGCTGTCACCTCACAGCTAGAAGGTCCTGAGTTTGATTCTCGCTGGGGACGCTGTGGACGCGTTCTCTCCTCCGCGTCATCAGTAGGGATGGAGCCCTAAACAAGGGTAGCTCGATAACCCGATAACACCCGATTTGGGCTTATCAAGCTTGTTATCGAGCATAGCGGCCCATGATGTCATGTTTAAACAATCAAGACAAGAGGCTATCAAGAAATTATTCCAGTACTATCCATAATATAAAGCCATTTATTGCACACTAATGAATGATTGTTTTAATGATATTTAAGGATATTTTTTACTTTTGTCAATTGTCATCTTTTTATGGTGGTGGTCAGCAACAAACTCAGAGTCGCAAAAACTGGCCAATATAAAATATATCAGTTATGTCTTGAATTTGTCGTCTCATATCTTTTCACAAAATATTAGAAAATGTTCAATAGTGGGCTTGATAAAAGCCCGTCTCAATAAGCAGGATCGATAAGGTGCTCATTATCAATAACAATTAACAAGCTCCATCCCTAATCATCAGTGCCCAGTGGCAAAAGGGCCTTTCTGTGTGGAGTTTGCATGTTCTCCCCGTGTCCCCGACTCCCCAGGGTAGGTGCCTTCACAAAAAACATGCACATAAAATCCTAAAGGTCTCAGATATTTCATAAAAGCAAATGTTAAAGGCAAAGCCTCAAGCTGTGATGTCTTCACCTGGTTGGCAGTATGCAGAGCAGCAGAAACACATCATCATTTTACATAATATTGTGTAGGAAACAGCACTAGTGTGGGGGCTCCTTTCACACTGTTCCACAAATGGCACATTAGGACACAATTCTTTAGTCGTGAGATTTTATTTTTGTATTAACCCATGAATGCTCACGATTACACGATAAGTCACAATAGGCCTTCAGTCCATCTCTAGCCAAGGTCATGTATGTCGTTTTGTTTAGACGAGATGACAAAGACCTGCCGTTTGATTGGTTGGCAACCTACCTTTACAACGTATCTTGTCTCTTTCCTCTTCATTTTGGGCTGTGGAAATGGTCACTGTTCGAAGACCATGTCGATTATGAATTAAGGACATGCCTGCGAGAGGGAACGGGAGCCAGTGGACACACTACATCGGTGAAACTCTTGAGAACCAATTTACGGGCCAGAAAACAATTGAGTTCATTGACGCTGCGAATAGAATGGCCTCAGGCGGCCCGATTTGCTGCCGTTCCTGCTGCTTTAAAAAGCGGCGCAAAGCGGTCCCAAGTTTGGGAGCTAAAAGCACAGCAGCACTGAAAGTTGTCTCTTGCCTCAAAAAAAAACAAACAGCTGTGTACCCACCACTGTTGGAAATGCAACAGCAGAGCTGTGAGACCGAGTCGATGCAATGACTCAGCATTAAAATGCATTACAAGCAAAGGGAAAACGGTAACAGGGCGCCACTTTGTTCCCTCCGCCCTCTGTTCTCGTTAAGACTGTGAGGTTTTACCCTGTGAATCCCGCTGAATGATTAACATCTTTTAAACGGCTAGAGATAAGGGATCTAAACTCCTGGCTGTTTCTCTTTCGGAAGCCAGGCCTTTGATGCTTGCAGAAAGTGCTAATGTGGAACAGGGCTTTGCGTGAATCCTGAAACGACTTCGCTTGTGATTCGTTAGGGGCGTTCGTGTCTTGATTTCTCTGTCTGTCCCTCTCTCTGGCTCCCACTGCGTTTCTGCCTCCTCTAGGGCTGTCACAATTATTACATAATCGTCTAATCGCGATTATTTGACATAATCGCGATTATTTTTCATAATCGTCATAATCGCTTCCATGATGAAAAATGTTCATATATATATTTTAAAGTAAAAAATAGTGGAAATAGCAGATCTACAAGCTCACAACGCGCCGCGATGCGACGCGTTGTGAGCTTGTAGATCGGCTATTTCCACTATCAATGTTCTTATAAGGCTGTAACCGAACGTTCGTAGGTTCGAACGTCCGTTCGTTTACGTTAGCAATCGAAGTTCTAAATTAATGGGTTCAGGGTTTTTTTTCTCTTTTTTTTACACAAAAAATATTATCAGAATGTGAAAGACCAGCACATCGCATTCCACGGTGGCCCAGCAAATCTGAGTGCTCATTTAACAATTGTTAATATGAACGCTAATTAGAATTAAGTATCGCCGGCCGGGTGCAGGCTGCGCACATATTAAGACCTGACGGCCCGCCCGTGGGGCAGCGGACCGTATGTTGACAAACAGACTAGGCTACACACAAGAGTGTGTGCCGCTTACCGTAGCATGCTATATACCTTCTGAAAGCTACGAGTCTTGTGATTAAAACGACGCAAATTCGATTCCAGCGTCGAAACTCACAACGCTACGCTTCAAAGAAACAAAAGCATCAAAAGTAGCAGATCTGCAAGCTCAAAAATGCGGCGCTGCGCCGAATTGTTCGTTTTTATTAAATTAATTAAAAAATCGATGGTTCGAATTAATTCGATGGTCCGTTCGGAAAACCCCCCCTGAAGTTGGAATCCTTAGAACAGGGATAGATTACAGCCCTATCAGGCACATTGCACACATAGACATCAAAGGGGGCTTGAGCCCCTGACCTTTTATCCCTCTGTAAAAAAAGTGCTCTCTCCAGACCATGAATGCAGTTTTTACTATGGTGAAAGAAATGCAAACACCCTCTTTCCATGCCATACCTGAAGGCAGCATTCAAGAGAATTGTCTTGTCCAAACTTGAGTGCAGCATCTTATGTTGAAAGAATATCCCTCTCTGTGTAGAAATCCATGCCGTTACGCCACACCTCCAGTATTGACTTGATTATGCTTAGTTCACTGTGGTATCAAGCACCGAAAATAGCAGACCTCCAAGCTCACAACAAGTCGCGGCGCGTTGTGAGCTTGGAGGTTGGCTATTTTCAATATTTTCTCCCCAAAGCCCTTTTAGAAATGTCAGCCCCTGCCTCTCTAACATTCTCTGCACGTCCCTGCTCCCCTTACCCCATCTCGCGTCCTCCATTTCCGTGAAACCCCCCCCTACCCCCCCACCCCTCAGCTCCCGCCCCTCTTCGACGGCTGCTTCTTCTTCCTGCTGGGCTCGTTCGCGGCGCCTCCCAAGGCGGAACTCGTCCAGCTGCTGAGGGCGGGCGGCGGCCAGCTGCTGAACCGGCAGCCCAAGCCCGACAGCGACGTCACGCAGACGCTGAGCGCCGCCGCCTACCACGCCCCGCCGGGCTCGGACCAGGCCCTGTGCACCCAGTACATCCTCTACGACCCCCGGGGGCCCCACGGGCCGCCCCCCGAGGTGAGGCGCGGCAAGGTGTGGTCGGCGCCCTCCACCTGGCTCGTTGACTGCATCGCCGCCTTCCGCCTCTTGCCCGTGCCGGACTCGCTCTAAGCCTCAAGTTTGGTTCGCTTTGACCCACAAATTCAATGTTTTAGTTTGCACTCTTGATGTAAATCCGTGATTTTCTTTTCTTTTCTTTTCTTTCTCGGACCCCGAATTTGATCTACAGTCATGGCTAAAAGTATTGGCACCCCTGCATTTGTTTAAAAATAAAAACACAACACACAATCGTCTAGATTGCGCACAGTGAAGGAACATCAAGGTTAGGGCTGTCACAATTATTACATAATCGTCTAATCGTAATTATTTGACATAATCGCAAATATTTTGTCATAATCGTCATAATCGTGAATGTTGAAAAATGTTCATACATTGACAAACATTTTCAGAAATAGTGGAAATAGCAGATCTACAAGCTCACAATTGTGAGCTTGTAGATCGGCTATTTCCACTATCAATGTTATTTTTTAGAAGTAGAAAGTTGATAAATGTCAGTAATTTCTTTGTATATTTAAGTTATGTGTCATATCTGCCATGTGCAACTTCAAAGCCTAAAAGCCAAACAGAAATGTAATTGTCAACGACAAATACACAATTAAATCGTTAATCGCAATTATTTGTGTGACAATTAATCGTCATGTAAAATGTCATATCGGGACAGCCCTAATCAAGGTCTCTGGAGATGGACTTGGAGCCTTCAGATTGTCCATGCTTGGCTACAATCTGACCTCTGACCTCCTGACAATTCTCTCCTTTTCGAGCGGTGGTCACAACGCTCCTATACGTGGCCGTGTGTGTGGGTCTGTCTGTCTGTCTGTCTGTATGTCTGTCTGTCTGTCTCCTGTCCGTAGCCTGCAGTAACCTTTTCTGACCACACATGTTAAGGGAGGGGCGCTGTTGCACACACACACACACACACACACACACACACACACACACACACACACACACACACACACACACACACACACACACACACACACACACCACCGCTCAGTTCACACGAGTGTGATTTTTTTAATTTGGTCCATGCTCAATGTGTGACACAAAACAGCAGAATGAGGGATTTACTCCATTTAAACAGGGTGGATTAGTGGTTACTAAAGATTAAAGTCAACTTGGACTCACCACAGGTGAGTTCCAGGTGAATAGCCTGCTTCTAATTCAAGTACAGTGTATTTAAGTATGTCTGCAAGTTTCTTTGAAGAATGAGCTAGGATTCTGTATTTATTCTAGTTTTATGTTGTGTTCCTCTGCACTACCAAATACTGTACGTTGATGCAAAATATGTTTTCAATTGCCAAGCTTCTGGAAGATTCTTTTGTTTTTGTTCTGTTTTACAAATGCAAGGGTGCCAATACTTTTAGCCACGACTGTACACTGCACAATCCTCTGTGTTGTTTTGACTCGGAGTGTAAATGTGACCAAATGGACCCTTATGGGTTCATTGGGTTCCATTTGTACACTCTTCATAAAGACTGTGGTCCATTTGGACCCCGGGAGGCCTTCGGACCCGTTTGATGTAAATTATTCAATAACGCTATTCGTCGTATACTTTTTGTCCTCCTCGGGGGGTAATTAAAGGCCCAGTTCAGGGAATTAAGCTATTTCTTTATAGACACATTTTATATGTAGAATATTCATTTCTGAAATACTGTTAAAAAAATTGGAACTTTATATTGCAGCATTGTGATATAAGACTGCTTTACGTTTTTTAATCATAACTGGGGTGTCATATTTTAATGCTTGTCACCGTGGTGCGTAATCTGCGCATCACGGTGATAGCTATTAATTAATTACATTTGATAGGCTACCGAGATCAGTTACTAGGCAAATTCCTCCCTTCTTCCTGCTAGCCTGGTCGCTAACGCTAACACTGTTGTTGTAACGTCCACACTGCTGCTGCTGCAGACAGTGCTCCCCCCCACCACACACCGACCCACCACACACACACACACACACACACACACACACACACACACACACACACACACACACACACACACACACACACACACGCACACACTGTGCGTGTGCGTGCGTGCATCAATCCACACTCCACTTTCACTCTGACATTCCACAGACCACGGCGTTTGGTTAGCAGTTAGCCTAGCCTAGCGTTCCTTCTCCCCCTGTATCTGTGTCAGACTGGTGCGGTGATGAAGCAGGCAACTGCTCAGGGGCGTCAATTGGGTATGGCAGGGGTATGCAGCTGCCATACCTTGACTACAGGGGGAAATAATAAAAATGTACTTTTCATCGTGCCTGTTGCTAAGGTATGGCAACATGACTGGTGTCATAAGACACCAGTCATGTTGCCATACCTTAGCTTGTTCTGAACTGACGCCACTGTCTGCAACTGCTGCCCCTCTCAGCCAATCACGGTGTGTGTGTGTGTGTGTGTGTGTGTGTGTGTGTGTGTGTGTGTGTGTGTGTGTGTGTGTGTGTGTGTGTGTGTGTGTGTGTGTGTGTGTGTGTGTGTGTGTGTGTGTGTGTGTGTGTGTGTGTGTGTTGCGTGCGTGCGTGCGTGCGTGCGAGTGAGAGTGGTGGAAAAAGTACTCAAATGTTTTACTTGAGTAAAACTGTAAAATTATCACACTATACTGCATTGTGGAAACTAACTAATGAAAATAATAATACTCAAGTAAAGTCAAAGTGCCTGAATACAAAGTACTTGAGTAAATGTACTTAGTTACTTTCTTTTTTGAGTATGTACTTCAGTGCCTTTTTTTTTTTTTTTTTTTTTTTAATCAAGAAAACCAAAGTGGATACTTCTGTGAATGGGCGTGGCTTCATTGTGTACATAGGCCACGCCCCTACAGTCCTTGTCAGAAAGGCCAGAAAAATATGTATTGGATTTGACACACTTTGAAACACTTTTTTTTTAACTTTTAGATTTTTTTCATCATTAAAATCTTGTCTGTTGGTTAATAATACATCACTCTGTTGTGTGACAAACTGAGAATACACTAGTTATCATCTTTATTTGACTGAACTCCCCCTTTAAGTATCGCAATATCGACTCCAATAATAAAACGTACTGAGATACAGTGTTTGCAGCCTGTGGAAATGCTAAATGGACTGAGAAGCTTGACTTTAATGCAATGTTGGTAAAACGTCGGGTTGTACGGTTTACCCGGGCATCATAAAAATCACAGGAATTAGCATTTCCATTCTCTCTTATCATGACACAAAAGTCACAATTTGTACTCCAGATTCTATAAATAGACGAGCCTTGGTATACAGGCATGACACAATTGTTACAATACATAATCGCCCAATAGCAATTATTTGAGATAATTATTAACCATTTAGAACGGGTACACATTATAGTGTATTATTATTTTATGCTTTAACTATTGAAAAATAGCAGATATTCAAGGGTGCCGCGCTGCAAGCTTGTAGATCTGCTATTTTAGAAAAATCGTGAAAATTAGAATTTTTACCCGATTCTATGTCTTTTGAATGCTTCCAAGATTTTTTTGAAAAACCTATGTTTCTATGTCAGCAATCTGGTCAGCCATCGTCAAAGAAAAGGTTCTTTTCACTTAAATGGAGCTCAGTTAGTCTGTTCTTGAGAGACTACTGTGTCAGTGGTTCTCAAACCTTTTCATGTGAAGGACCCCCAAAATGATATTTATTTGGCCACGGACCCGCATCTCAAAACATGTAGTTCCAGGGACCCCACAGAAGCAACATTTGAGTCACAAACGTTCGCTTTGAAAACATATATTCAAAGATTTGCACACATTTTCACGACAGCGCGCGCTGTGAGCTTGTATATCTGCTATTTTTCACTGGTTAAAGCATTCAATAATTCTAGGCCTAAATGGGTTAAAGCTATACTGTGTAAGTTGCTCAACTAGTGGTCAGTAGCGTCCGCGTCTTTCGGCCGTTTTTCGCCGCGGACCGGGCCTCACACCCCCGCGTCACCCCCGCGTCTGCCTCCATCTCGCCGAGATCTATCTTTGGAGGGGTCCCTGGTTCCTGTGCGTTCAGGCATTCCGGAGAAACGGAGTGTTTCACCCGAGCATAGATAGAGACACACGGGCGCCTACAAATATGGCCGCCCTATTGTGATAGCTAGCGACCCCACTTCAAGATGCGCTGTGATTGGCCGGCAGTGTATAACCCTCGCTGTGATTGGCCGGTAGTGTATGATGACGTCATTTTGCCGGGAAATCCCGCCCCTGTCACTGCTAGAAGAAAATATATAAAGAGAAGGCTTCAGAAGCTGAAAATAACGGAGTGGGTGTTCTAAAACTTTAGCGATTTAAGAGTTAGGACAATTTTAAGATTTGTTTTATAAAAAAAGTTACATGGTATAACTTTAAATTATTTTGCATAATCTTCTCCATGTTGAAAAATACATATAGGGCATAGCAATGGCCGTGGTTTTCTCGTGCCACAAATAAATCTGCCATTCATTTTTCCCATAGAGATAATAACGATTATGTTAAACCTAGAATCACGCCATCCAGGATCCTGATGAATCATGACCGTAAAACGTTTCTGTGAAGAAGAAAACATCACCAGGATTCTGATAATAATTGATTTTAATTGATATTTGATATTTTGGGGGGGGGGGGGGGGGGGGGGGGGTCACAGCCTGAAAAGGTTGAGAACCACTGCTCTATGGGCGTGGCACCAGTAAACCACACCCACTGCTATTGCCCAAATGGTAGGCTACATCATTTCCCCTCCACCCCATTGTGGATACTTGTGTCACAAGCCGTGAATAGTCAATGGCATGTAGGGCTAGGCGATATGGACCAAATCAAATATGACATTTTGGACCAAATACCTCGATGTCACTATTGTGACAATAATATGAACTTTTACCCCCTAAAATAGCAGATCTGCAAGTTCATAGCAGGTCACGATACAACACGCTGTGAGGCTTTAAATCTGCAATTCTTTTGAAATGTTTTGAAAATATAAAATTTGGGCTTAAGTGAAGTCTAGATTAGAATATCTAGTCTTCGATGTATAATATTGATACATTAATAATGACATGTATTGATGCCAGCATGGTTCTTTGAAGACTATGGTATTATTATTATTATTATATATTTTTTTTTGGATAACCGCTATAGACCTCGCATAAGTATTTGCAGATCACCATAACATGACTCAATGCCTGTATACTGTGTTGCATACATGCTATGACAATTTATTTTGGTTTTAATCATACAGACCTATGTTTTATAGAACAGGGGTCTTCAACACTTTCAGGCCAAGGACCCCTTAGTTGAGAGGGAGATGAAGCAGGGACCCCCCACAACCTTTTCATAGATTCCATATAGTTTCATCGTTTGACAGCACAATCATCAGTGTATTTTGGATTCATGTCAATTTGTGTTTTCAGATATTTAACCACTTGAACCGTCAATACTTAATAAACTTGACCTTTCACTCTGTATAGTCTGCTCTTTTTCCCCTCTACACCAAAGCTCTTTGCCAAAAATAGCTGCGAGGCGTTGTGAGCTTGTAGATCGGCTATTTTGGGCTAAAGTTCTCAGAATAAGGACACTAGGGTTCAAGTGGTTAATATAAAAAAAGAAGAAAAATATTTCTATGACACAAAGATTTGGAGGACCCCCTGTAGTAACTCTGAGGACCCCCTAGGGGTCCCGGACCCCCTGTTGAAGACCCCTGTTATAGAATATATGTTGTGTTTTGTACAGGTGTTTCTTTTTGTATAAAAGTCATGTTAAACGCATGTTTATAAAATGAACGTCCCTGGTTTGCACCGCGTGTGCACCGTACAGGAATCGATGGTCTGCTTTGTGTTCTTGTCAACAGCAAATCTCAGCTAGTGCTGAGCAGGGACGTGCTGGCCATTGGGAAAAGCGGGACAACTCCCGAACGGCCGGTTCATTCCCGGCCGGTCCAGGCCGGCCATTAGGAAAAAAAAAAAAAAAAAATATCGGCATTCGTTCCATTTTGGGGGCTGGGCGGCCAACAAAGTAAATTGTCACCGTCGGGCAGAAACCTCATATCTCCAAGTTTCAAATGTATAATTTTTTTTCGCAAAGCAAAGCCCTGCTTCATCATACAAGGCTGTCGCACAAAAGTAGTGAAAACAGCAGATCTACAAGCACACAACGCCTCGCGGTGCGAGGCGTTGTGTGCTTGTAGATCGGCTGTTTTCACTAGTTTAAATCATTTTTAAAATGAGCGCGCAATGAGGGCCTCTCCAACACTTTTTCCCGGGCTGAATCAGGGGCCCAGCACGTCCCTGGTGCTGAGTCTCGCCGTGAGCTAACACTCACCAGAAATAGTTAATTATCTAATTAACTTAATTGCCGACGCTACTGGTAAAACAAACAAACACAAAGAAAATGAGCCCCTGAAAAAGAGAAAAAATCGATTAAAAAGCTAGATGAATTATAGAACGAGGAAAAGCCAGGGCAATTAATCGCTCTGTCATCACGTTGGCACGTTGGGTGCTGGAAAGGATGCAACAAACATTTCTTCTCCCCGTTGTCTCTGCAAGGTGTGTGTACCGTATGCAGAGGTGGAAAAAGTACTCACATTTTGTACTTAAGTAAAAGTATCAATACTGCACTGTAGATGTCCTCCGTTACAAGTAAATGTCCAGAATTCAAAATGTACTTTGAGTAAAAGTATGAAAGTATTGTCGTCACAAATGTACTTAAGGTACCAAAAGTAAAAGTACTACATTTTTGAAAATAGCAGATCTACAAGCTCACAACGCGTCGCATCGCGAGCTTGTAGATCGGCTATTTTCAAATAGCCAAGGTATAACATAGGGCTAGAGTGGGTTAATGTGTGTTTTATAATATTATAATTTATATCTGCAATGTAACTAGTAACTAAGGTTTTCAAATAAATGCAGTGGAGTAAAAGTTCAATATTTGGATCTGAGATGTAGTGGAGTCGAAGTAAAAGTATTGGAAAATACTCAAGCAAAGTACAATTACCTCAAAATTGTACTTAAAGGAGTAGTTCACCCCAAAATGACTTTTCTTTCCTATTGAATACTCATGCCATGGAGACTTGAG
Organism: Nannobrachium achirus; assembly: GCF_963921795.1. Taxonomy (NCBI): domain Eukaryota; kingdom Metazoa; phylum Chordata; class Actinopteri; order Myctophiformes; family Myctophidae; genus Nannobrachium; species Nannobrachium achirus. Next base: position 43,840,679 of record NC_137829.1, on the reverse strand, counting down.
TTCAATAATATTTTTCGTTTTTTGTCCCATTCTTCAGACAAAAATGTGATAACAATAAATGTACCCCCATTCGTTCCGGATGGGGACCCACATGGATTCGGGTCCCCATCCAGAATCAATGGGGGTAAATTTACTGTGTGTGTGTGTGTGTGTGTGTGTGTGTGTGTGTGTGTGTGTGTGTGTGTGTGTGTGTGTGTGTGTGTGTGTGTGTGTGTGTGTGTGTGTGTGTGTGTTTCTGTTTTACCCACCATCTGGGGACTAAAAACTGTTAACACGGTCACATTCTGGGGACAAAAAGTTGGTCCCCACAAGGAAAAAGGTTAAGGTTAGGTTTAAGGATAGAGGTTAGGGTAAGGCCACAGAAAATGAATGGAAGTCTATGTAATGTCCCCACAAGGTAGGCGTACAAGCCTGTGTGTGTGTGTGTACGTGCGTGTGTCCACCTACCAACCACCACCACACACCAGTGCAAGGCAGCATCTTTCTGGCCCTGCGCCTCCAGAGGTCTTATACTGGCCATCTCCCAAGATGCTGTTTTCAATAGGATTAGTCAGGGATGCGCCTAATTGCTATTGATTGGTGCGTGCTGCATTAAATTGCTTCCCCCTTCCCGTCCGTGGGGTGGGTGGGGGGAGGTGGGAGAAGGCAATTAGTGGTGCGGACAGGACCGAAGCCCAGACTGACTGGTAATGTATTGGAAGCAGGGACGTGCTGAGCCCCTGATTCAGCCTGGGAAAAAGAGTTGCAGAGGCCTTCATTGCGCGCTATAGAGAGAGATCTCTCTATGGCACTGCTGCTACTCAAAGATTTTCCATTTCAGATCATGACAAGTGACAAGCCAGTGGGCCAATTACATGAGTTATATTTTGTCGTTGACGGGTGGAATCCTTGTATTTATCATTTTAAAAATGATTTAAACCAGTGAAAACAGCCGATCTAAAAGCACACAACGCCTCGCACCGCGAGGCGTTGTGTGCTTGTAGATCTGCTGTTTTCACTACTTTTGTGCGACGGCCTTGTATGATGAAGCAGGGCTTTGTTTTGCGAAAAAAATCTACAAATTTGAAACTTGGAGATACGAGGTTTCTGCCCGACAGTGACGATTTACTTTGTTGGCCGCCCAGCCCCCAAAATGGAACGAAGGCCGACATTTTATTTTACATTTTTTCCTAATGGCCGACGTGGACCGGCCGTTCGGGAGTTGTCCCGCTTTTCCCAATGGCCAGCACGTCCCTGATTGGAAGGAGGGAGGGAGGACGGACGGACGGGGTGAACTTGTGAGTAATGCCCTTTAACTCGCCGCGCGGCGCAGAACCACCGCTTAGCCACCGCAATCTTCTTACCATCTCACTCACGCTCTCTCTCGTCTCCCACGGCAGCAAGTCAGGGTGAAATGGTTTTTATCTGGACCTAAATACACAGCTAGGGCTGTCACGATTATGACATTTTAACATGACGATTTAATTGTCATTCGAATAATTGCGATTGTAATTGTGTTTTTGTCGTTTTGTGTTTTTGAAATTACATCTCCGTTTGGCTTTTAGGCTTTGAAGTTGCACATGGTAGATAGATATGACACCTAACCTAAATATACAAAGAAATTACATAATTGACAACTTTATACTTAAAAAAGAACATTGATAGTGGAAATAGCCGATCTACAAGCTCACAACGTGATGCGAAAAAAAAATGCGGAAAGAAATTGAGAAAAAAAAATGAAAAATAATGGCTATTATGTCAAATAATGGCTATTATGTCAAATAATGGCTATTATGTCAAATAACTGCGATTGGACGAGTATGTAATAATCGTGACAGCCCTATACACAGCTCTACCTGGTGGAATGGGTTGGATCTTGTGTTTCGCCAGGGTTAGCGTTAATCTTAGTGCAGCGTGATTTGTTTGCTTTTTTTGCTTGTATGGTTTGTTGGTTGGTTTGTATGACATTGAGGTGCCGAGAGGAGGGGCGATGGGACTGGGCTCAGGGACATATCGTCGTTGTCGGGTGGAAACCTTGTATGTCCAAAACCGCTTGTTTTTATCATTAAATAAAATGAAATAAACGAGTGAAAACAGCCGATCTACAAGCACACAACACCTCGCACCGCGAGGCGTTGTGTGCTTGTAGATCTGCTTGTAGATCTGCTTGTAGGTCGGCTATTTTCACAGTAGGCTAATGAGTGTACTCTACTAAAGCAGTCATTAAACTTTCAGTAGCCCAACTGTTAGATGTGACCGGCCAGGGGTGTGTTCAAGAGTATCGAAACAAGGTATCGTTCGCTTTTACCTTAACCGATACTCTATAGTATCGACGTCATGCGATCGATACCATTAAAAGTATCGCTGACGATACCCAACCCTACCAATTATAGAGGGTTTAAGTGGTAACGGATTTGCAGCTCGGCATTGTCGCCAAATAAAAGTTGAATCGATCCCAGTGCATGACTGAGGATAATTTCACGATATATTAAATCTCCACGATAACGATTATCGTGAGTGTCTTTTATCATGAAAAACGATAATACAGCGTATCGTCCCATCCCCATGCAGCGCCCGCCCAGCGTACGGTACATTTAGACACTGGGAGGCTACTGCGCTCGTCAGCAGTTAAGGAATTGTGTGTGTTGCACTATCTGTTATCGGCGTTACTGTCATGCAGAGTCTGCTGTATAACGTGACCCGCAGGGCAGTGAATGATGTAGGTAGCAGCATCGCAAATAAAACAATTCATTCAAACAAAAGGTAAGAGTCGAGTAAGAAGAGAAATCACACACGTACCATTTTTTTTTCTGAATAACACTTTGTTTTTCAAGTCTATTTAACAAAATAGTCTTTTTCTCCATAAATAATACACATTTTTCCTCTTTTCCAACCTCAGGGTGTCAGAATACACATTATACGTTTTTGAAGATATTTACATATTCACAGCATGAGGAGCACCAAAGGTTGTTTTTTCACTTTTAAAAGGTCAAATTTTAATTTGTAATTTGAATTGACTGCATATATACAGATCCTTCTCGAAAAATTTGAATATTGTGTAAAAGTACATTTTCTTGAAACTGTCATATATTTCTTGAAACTTTCATATATTCTAGATACATTGGACATTCAGTGAATTATTCCAACCCTTTTTTTGTTAAAATTTTGAATTTCTATGGCATACATCTCATGAATTTCAAAAGTCCATATTTCAAAATATTACACTGTTACACGAAACCACTCAAAACAAGGATTTATAATAGCGAAATGTCAACCTTCTGAAGTCAGAGTTGTTTGAAAACAGTGGGAAGTTTCCGAAGTCTGTTATGATTTGGGGTGCTATGGCATCTGCAATGCTTTTTCACACAATATTCAAATTTTTCGAGAAGGATCTGTATATATATATTTCCCTGGCTTACCCTTTGTCTCTACTGAGTTAGTGATGACCCTGTGTGGGCTGGGCGCGCGTGCTGTGGGGGATTGCCAGAAACTTTTAGTTTTCTTTCCATTTTACATACAAGTTTGACTCTGTGAAGACGTAATTATAGTAATCCCACATTTGTTTCAACAGACCCCTGGTGCCCCTGAAAAGGAATATAATTGATTGTATAATAACAGTGTTTCTCTCTCCTTAAATCCAGATAGTTCTCTCTTGGTTTTTCAGGCACACATTATGTAACAGTTTTGTTATTTTAAAAAAAAAGGAAAAAAACTAAACAATCTTTCATAGCTTCCAGCTACAGTAAGTCGGTGTCTCGTGTAAAGAGCAAGTGGTAACACCTATTACAAAACAGCCCATGTACAAGCCTGTGGTTTGTAATGGATTTGGTGGGTGGGCCAGTGGGGGGGTGGTAACAGGGACGTGCTGGGGCCCTGATTCAGCCCAGCACGAAGAAAAAGAGTTGGAGAGGCCCTCATTGCACGCTATAGAGAGAGATCTCTCTCTATAGCGCTGCTGCTACTCAAAGATTTGCCATTTCAGATCATGACAAGTGACAAGCCAGTGGGCCATGAGTTATATTCCGTCGTTGTCGGGTGGAAACCATCATTTAAACAATTATTTAAACTAGTGAAAACAGCCGATCTACAAGCACACAATGCCTCGCGGTGCGAGGCATTGTGTGCTTGTAGATCTGCTGTTTTCACTACTTTTGTGCGACAGCCTTGTATGATGAAGCAGGGCTTTGCTTTGCAAAAAAATGTATACATTTGAAACTTGGAGATACGAGGTTTCTGCCTGACAGTGACGATATACTTTGTTGGCAGCCCAGCCCCCAAAATGGAACGAAGGCCGGCATTTTATTTGTATTTTTCTTCCTAATGGCCGGCCTGGACCGGCCAGGGAATGAACCGGCCGTTCGGGAGTTGTCCCGCTTTTCCCAATGGCCAGCACGTCCCTGAGTGGGGGGGGGGGGGGTGGTAATATGAATAGACACATGGGGGGGGGGACAGACACAAAAGAATCAATCTCTCGACAGGAGAATGAACACTGACAGATCGTAGTGGATTATTCCTGAAACCCTTTTCACAGCTTCACATAGCTCACGGGAGAAAGGTCATCTCTCTCAAGGTTTGCAAGTTATAGTCGGCCTCGCTCACACGACGGAGCCCACCGGGCTGTGTGTTGTTGTCCTTGTTTTACATAGGAACATAAAAGGATATTGTTTTACAATAAAATCTGATTTTACAGTGGCTGTGTTGCCAGACAACCATGTATGTATTTCCGTATGTCCTGTGGTTGTTCAAATGCAGCCTATACTGTATGTTATCAAATCACAAAAGATGTGCATACGTACACCTTGACATCGATGCAGGAACCCCTGCCAGGGGCGTCACACCAAATTCTGGGCCCTGGATTCACTGCGGGGCCCCCCCGTGAATGTTAACTATTGGAAAAATAGCAGATATACAAGCTCACAGCGCGGCACCGAGTGCCGCGCTGCGAGCTTGTAGATCTGCTATTTTTTTTGAAAGATTGTGATAATGTTTGCAAGAAACCTATGTCTCCATGTCGGTGGTGCTCAAACCTTTTCAAGTCAAGGACCCCCAAGAGGATATGTATTTGGCTACGGACCCCCATCTCAAAATATTTAGTTCCAGGGACCCCCCCCCCCCCCCCCCCCCAGAAGTGAAATTTGAGTTACAAATGTTTGCTTAAAAAATACATATATTCAAAGACACATTTTTACGACTTTTCAAAAATAGCAGATCTACAAGCTCGCAGCGCGGCACTCGGTGCCGCGCTGTGAGCTTGTAGATCTGCTATTTTTCAATAGCTAAAGTTACTAGGGCCCCTCCACCTTGGGCCCTAGTAACTCAGTCCCACTCCCCCCCCCCTTGTGATGCCCCTGACCCTGCCTTCGAGAGGGGGGCCGTCAAAAACTGAGTTTTGGGTTTTATTCGCGTGCCTCTGCTGGAGTCCCATCAGAAGCCCTGCATCTAATTTGGGGCATTACCGCCACACCCTGACTCTCGACTCGCAGGTGATCAAAGTTTTTCAAACTCAGTTTCAGGAAGCTAACGAAGTGACCTACTTCTTGCGATGTACAAAGTCCTGTACCGTAGAAGTGCCTCGTTCCCCACTCGAGCAATCCCTATCTGTCCCTGCTTCTTCCTTTATCTTAATCACATTATAGTGGGAGAAATATGTGAAAAAGGTGTTCACTTCCGGCAGAAAGCGTGAAAATTTGCACCTAGGGGTATTGTTGTGCGCTGAATTCAAAAATTGACGGTCCCAAGCACTTTTCTCAAATTCACTTTTCTCTAATTCACTTACCATAGGGTTAGGAAAAAAAGCCCCCACAAATCTTCTTTAAGTAGCATGTGAGGGGTCTATCTAGGGGGGGGTTTATATGATTCTGAATCCATTCCAAGCATTTGTTTTGCACAAAAACATTCCTTGGGCAAGAAATGGACCCCACAAAACTATGGTTTAGTGATGAGTCATCACTTTTCACAGTTGTGTAGGGTCCATTTCTTGCCCAAGGAATGTTTTTCGTGCAAAACAAATGCTTGCAATGGATTCAGAATCATGAAAACCCCCTAGATAGACCCCTCACATGCTATTTAAAGAAGATTTTTTGGGGGGTCTTTTTTCCCTAGTATGGTAAGTGAATTAGAGCCAGATCCCAGGGGAAAAGTGCTTGGGACCGTCAAGTTTTGAATTCGGCGCACAAAAATACCCCTAGGTCCAAATTTTCACGCTTTCTGCCGGAAGTGAACACATTAGCCTATATTTGTTACATATTTATTCCACTATTACCTGAATTCAGTCTCTCTCAATCCCGTCGCTCATCTTTGTGCAGCCCAGCTGGTGGCGAGTTGATGAAGAAGGGATGAGCGTTGGTGAGCAGCGTTGGGGGGTCAAAAGCATGAGGGTGAAAAACGTCCTGTCTAGTCAGCGTTGAGGGAATGAGAATGAAGTGTTGGCTCAGGTCCTCAGCCAGTGTTGTTTTTGACAGCAAATTTTGATTTAGTTTTATCATGTTCTTTTGAATAACATTTCATTTAGTTTTAGTCATAATTTAGTCACCTGAAAAGTATTAGTTTTAGTCAAATTTTAGTTGACTAAATATACAATTTTAGAGACTAAATCTACAGTTGATTTAGTCAACTAAAATGTATTTTGGCAGGCCTTGATGGCATCGTAATGACTGATTTTACTCTTGTTTCGCGTGCTGAAAATAGCAGATCTACAAGCTCTCAAAGCTTGTGAGCTTGTAGATCGGCTATTTTCAGCACGCAACACCTGAGAGCAACCAAACACAAAATGACTCTCTTCTCCACTAGTCCCTCCTTACGTTTTAGTCTAGTTTTTATTTTGTTGACGAAATTGTCAATTTAGTCTTAGTTTTGGTCATTACAGCTTAGCAGATCTTCAAGCTCCGCTTGTAGATCTGCTATTTTCAAACATCTTTATACATTTGACGGAGGACGATTTCACGACAGAGGACGCAAAATCGTCCTCCGTCGGAGAGAGTGAAGGCAGAAATATAGTGGCCCTCGCCATCATCAAAGTTGCCCACCCCTGCAATAAGGCATCAGCGGGCAGCCGCGTGGAACACTCACTTTCCCTCAATACCCGTCACTGCCACATATTTAGACGCGTCTACAGACTCAATAATCCTTTGACAGTTAAGGTAATTAACATGAATGAAACGCCCCCGTTAATCACAAAAGGTTGGAGTTCTGAGACTGATTGATAAAACATAGACGCCGGTTTCATAACTGCCTGCAGACCCGTGCAGTCTCAAGTCCAGATGGATGAGGTCTGTCTCTCTACAGTGAGAGATCATTAAATCATCATAACGGTAGAAATGACCCGGGGTACAGTTTTGGACTTACGATTGAACTACACCCACGTTGTTTCAGGGGCTAGACCGATATATACAGGTCGTTATTTCACCTTTCTGAGGAACGTTATCTGCAATTATGTAGCCGTAGCCGATGTGTGGTTTTTCAAAAACCACACATCGGCGTTTCTATTTTTCAACATTTCAAAAGTATCCAATCTACAAGCTTACAGCATGACGCATTGTATTGTTGTTAGGGCTGGGATGTGATTAAAAAAAAATATCGAATTAATTACAGGCTTTGTAATTAATTAATCGCATATTAATATTTGACCCGAGAATCTTTTTTTTTCAAGTAAAACACATTTTGTTGTACGAGTGAGTTTTTTAAATCTAAATTTCGTAAAGTGCTCTGATCGGCTACTTCTCCCTTTGCGTTTGTTGTCTCTTGGTTGGTGCATCGCTATGATCAGTATGCCCGAAACTGAAGGTTCTGTTGTGCAAAAACTAAGTGTGATTAAAATGCGTAAAAAAAATTAATCGCGTTAATTTTCTGTAATTAATTAATCGCAATTAATCAGTTAAAGTCCCAGCCCAAATTGATGTATATCTAGCCTAATTTGAATATGTAAATAGGGCTTAAGTGATTGAAAAAAAAAAAATGTATAAAGTTAAATATTATTGAAGTTTACTTAATTAAATGGGTTATTTTTTTTAACCTATGAAAAATATTAGTTTCTTTCAGAATATATAAATATAAACTTTAATCAAATCAAGTTTTTCAAATTAGAAAATGTTTTTCACTTGACTTTTTGACAGTCACAACATCAGTAATGGGTGATCTGTGACTCGCTAAAATCGCTATGGGCACAAATCCTGGCGTCCTTGAGGATCTGCGTTCCTTCGAGGTACACCGCAGCTTTGCAGAACGTGAGCCCTGCACACTCCAGAAGAGTGTGTTTTAGTGGCTTTTAACCGATTTAGTGCCATTCCCGAGATATCTCGCGAAATGTACTCGAGTATCTCGAGTGCCATTCCCGAGATATCTCGCGAAAAGTAATATATTACTGTAACGGCGGTCATCCTACCGTGTACAATGGCGGAACGTCCCGAGCCGATCTCCGTCGCTGATTTCTCATCATCACGGATCCACGAGCACAAAATAGTAATCCCATAACATTGAGGCAGACGGGGGATCTCATCTTTAATGTCCATTATCTCAAAACTACACTTTAGAAGCGAAGATGGAGGCAGATGCTCGCTTATAAAACACATGTTGAAAAGCATCGATCCGATCCGCCATGACACCACGTAAACAATGATCGATTCCGGCACAGGACGCGATGACGTCAGACCGGAAGTGTTTACGCTGTGGACTTCTGGCCTTCAAAATAAGACAACGGGAGTGAATGCAGCCTGAGGGAGGCATCGTGGACATTTTAATCCGTTAATTTCAGGGGCTCTTAATGGGTTAAGGTGACGTGTTCCTCCACTCCCTCTTTCAGTCTGCCACCTCTTCTAGTCTGGGGTCCTCATGCTATGTTCATTTCTGTCTCATTACAGACTGCTGGGAGCCGTTATTAACCCATTTAGGCCTAGGATTATTGACTGCATTGAAAAATAGCAGATATACAAGCTCACAGCGCGGCACCGAGTGCCGCGCTGCGAGCTTGTAGATCTACTATTTTATATTTTCCCAAGTCTTTGAATATATCTACTTAAAAGCGAACATTTATAACTAAATATTTACTTCTGGGTGGTCCCTATCTGCTATTTTTGAAAAGTCGTAAAAATGTGTGCAAATCTTTGAATATATGTATTTTTTAAGCAAACATTTGTAACTCAAATTTCACTTCTGGGGGGGGTGTCCCTGGAACTAAATATTTTGAGATGGGGGTCCGCGGCCAAATACATATCCTCTTGGGGGTCCTTGACTTGAAAAAGTGTGAAAAAACATATTTTGAGATGGGGTCCGCGGCCAAATACCTGTAATTTTGGGGGTCCTTGACATGAAAAGGTTTGAGAACAGCATGATTTAGTGGAAGGATTTAGAAGTCGGGTCAAAGATTGGGTCAAAGATATTCAAAGACTCATTTTCACGATTTTTCAAAAATAGCAGATCTACAAGCTCGCAGCGCGGCACTCAGTGCCGCGCTGTGAGCTTGTATATCTGCTATTTTTCTAAAGTTAAAGCATAAAATAATGGTTAAAGTGGTTAAAATCTAACGCGACTCGGGCGCGTTCCCGGTATTTGAGAGTTAAACAGCCCATCCATCAGAGCCCAGAAATAGGGTCTGTAAGGTTAACGGGAACGGATTTTCTGGAAATGAAAAAAAGTCCTGGTGATGAATTGTGCAAGCTTACCAGAATTCACCTTTGAATTAATGACTAGTATTTATCATCTCAAAAAGCTGGGATGTGGTTGGGGTGGGGCCCAAGATAAGGCAGGGTTTGTTGGGTTGAGTGTTGCCTTAAAGGAGTAGTTCACCCCCAAAATGAAAATGTTTCTATTGATTACTCACGCCATGGAGACTTGAGTTCAATAATATATTTTTGTATTCATCGCATTCCTAAAGACAAAATTCTGTTTATAGTAAATATACACAAATGGGGACTCGAATGTATTTGGGTCCCCATCCGGGAATCAATGGGGGTACTTTTATCGCTATACATATTTTGTCTTAGGAAAGTGACATAAAACAAAAATATTATTGAAATCAAGTCTCCATGGTGTGAGTAATCAATAGAAAAAAAAGTCATTTTGGGGTGAACTACTCCTTTAACTCTTAAAAAGCCAACCTGGAATTGAAATCTATCGAGCCAATGCATTGGTCTGTCCTAAGTTATTATGGGGCCGGTGTTAACAGGCACCGCGCCGCAGTGGCTGAGCTATGCAGATATATGGAGGAGGTGGCAAAAGGGAAAATCTATTGTTGTAATCTATAGCGGAGGAGTGGCGGGTAACAGCCTTTTGTCTCATCAAGTTTCGTGTCGGCTTAAGTGCTTCACATGGTGCAGTGTGGGGGGAGGGGGGGGAGGCAACGCTATTGAGATGAACTGAAATGAGCTACAGTGCGTGTTGATGAAAGTGTGTGTGCACGTGTTTCATGCATGTGAATGATGGGGCTACGAATGCCGCTCTAAAAGCACGAAGACATATCGTCACTGTCGGGCAGAAACCTCGTATCTCCAAGTTTCAAATCGTTACGTTTTTTTTTTTTTTTTCATAAAGTTCATAAAGGAAGCCGTGATTCATCACACAAGACTGTCGCACAAAACGAGTGAAAATAGCAGATCTACGAGCACGAAAATAGCCAAGCTTTTAGATTGTCTATTTACACTAGTTTAAATCATTTTTAAAATGATAAATACAAAGCGAACTGTAGCCATACGAGGTTTCCGCCGGACAGTGACAATATGTAGATCCCCCCCCCCCCCGTTTTCTCGTCTCCTGGTCGGCGCCAAGCGATCTCTGCACGCAGGGTATTGTTGGTGCCAAGCCTCCGGCCGGGTGATTTATCACACAATACTCCTTGATTAAGGGAAATTAAAGCGGCCTGCTCTTGGCTCACTAATTGCTTAGATAACAAGTTCAAGCTGTTAGTAGGAATATTCTTTTGGTAGGATACGGACCGTCCGTCCGCGGGGGGGAAAACAATAAGGGCAATTAAGCGAAAAGGGATTGCCCAGACTTGGGTTGACTCTTGTGTAGAAATGCTGTCCACCCACGGCTTTTCGGGAGGATGTGTGCGTTACTTCACAGATGATTTGTGATGGTTGCTGGCTGGCTAAATCTTTCCTGTCATTTTGTCAAATTCCACCCACTTCGTCGGCCTTGGTTACCCTTCCACATGCAGGCTGGGCTTGAAACTATGTTATCATGGTTGATGGAAGTCACACATCATAATGGTACCGTATGCTAGGGCATTCACGAATAGTGATTTTTAGTATTCAAAATATTTGACCTCAAAGAATTCGAATAGTCGAATATTCGACAGGACTGGCCAAACTGTCAAATATTAAGTAAGCAAGAGGCGAACATTGTGAAAATAGCCTCGCGTTGCGAGGCGTTGTGAGCATGTAGATCAGCTATTTTCACAATATTTATCTGCGGAACTGAGTCACATTAAATGTAATACCTACAATTCCAAGTGCTTGTCAGGGTGGGGGTCCCCAGTTCAAATATGTTTATTTTGAGGGTCACAGCCTAAAAAGGTTTGAGAACCCCTCGTATAGAGCATTAACAAATTCATCCACCAGGGGCATTGACAACTCATTCTTATGACTTCCTATCTAGTCAAGCTTTATAAACTATATATCTTTTTAAAGAGAAAACAATAAAATAATAAAAATAAGCGAATATTCGACTACGGTGCACAACATAGAATAGTGACTTTGATATTAGAATATTTGGTGAATGCCCTACCGTATGCACATTGCTGGGTTTGATAACAAGAATACAGAGCAGCATCTAAGGATTAATTTCCTGCCAAGGCTGCCATAGTGGAAAGCACAAAAAAAAAGCCATATGAGGAGGACACAAATGTTTTGTCAGTGTGTGTGATTATGTGCATCTTGTAAACAAGCTCTTAACCACTTGAACCCTCTCTAGTAAACCAATACTTAGTTGACTGGGGTTGGCCGTGTACTTGGTCTCCGTTTCCGATCTCTTCGGCAAACAGAGCCGATCTACAAGCTCACGGCGTGGTCGCCGACGCCATGCGCTGTGAGATGTTTTGATCTACAAATGTTTGAATGTGAATTCCCCCCCCCACCCCCCCCACCCAGAATAGGAATGCTAGGGGTTCAAGTGGTTCAAAGCTAAAGTTGTGAGACAATTAGCGAAGCTTTGCAGCGTCCCGTTCCCATCTCTATTGGTCGGTCCTCCCAGTAAAGAAAGAAACGCTTACGGTTGTGTGCTTACTGTGTATTTTTTTTTTTACAACACCTGCGTGATCGTGACGGCGACAACAACGCGCGGGGATGACGTACACACAGAAATCAACAGAGCATTTCATCAGTGCCAATGGTTAGGAAAGAGTTTGTGAAAGATATAAACTTCAGTGTGTGTGTGAGAGAGCAGCAAAGGTCAAGCAAGTCGATCTCTGGAAAAAGATATAGCAACGGTTAAAATTGGAAAGGGTGAAAAGAGTCTCGAGACAAACTTCCATCCTTTTTCGTTCCGTCCGGCAGTGGCCCCCCACAATCCGCCGCCTCTCTCGCTCGAAGCCCGCGAGAAAGCGTCTCTCTCAGGCTGCACCGCGCAAGCCTCGGGTCGCCAAAGGAATTGTGCTCCGCTTCCTGTCAATCATTACAAAATGGCACACGCGCGCAGTGGGCGGGGCCCTCTTCTCGCCCGTTGCTTTTGCCGCCGTCCTCTTCCCCCCCCACCCGACGGGGTCTCTATGACAACGACTGGCCGTTGAGGCACTCCCGCCGCAGGCACTGCGCCGGTTTCCACCAGTCCCCGTTGTGGCAGCGGCAGATGGTGCAATCGTCCACCTTCACTTCGATGCCGGCTGGGATGATCGTCGTTCCGGCAAAGCAATTTGGACCTGCCGCGTGAGGATGGGGAGGGAGGGAGGGAGGGGGGGAGAGGGACAGAGAAAGAAGGGATGAGAAAGATGAGGGGGGGAGAATAAATTGAGTTAGGCTCTCCCAGGAGATTCTGTTTTTTTTTTTTTTTATATATCTATATTTTTTCCCACTTTTTTTTCCGCGTGAGAGCCGCAGGGAGTGGGGCGAGTGGGAGCAGACGCACAGATCTTTTCACGGGGCATGCACCGATGGGCTTGTTTTTTGCTACACTAAAGCGCTTTTGTTAGCCTCCCCTTCTCCCTCGACGTGGAGCGCTTTGCATCCTAATGCAGCCGCGAGCAGAGAAGGCTGCCAGGCACTGGCTTGGCAGTACAGCGATGTTGGAGTACACAGAGAGAGAGAGAGAGGGAGAGAGAAAGCTGCTTTGAGAGGCAGCAGAGAGGATGGTGTTAATCACTTCAGAACGGGTACACGATATTGTGTATCGTTATTTTATGCTTTAACTATTGAAAAATAGCAGATCTACAAGCTCACAGCGCGGCACCGAGTGCCGCGCTGCGAGCTTGTAGATCTGCTATTTTTTTGGAAAAATCGTGAAAATTTGAATTTTGACCCCATTCTATAAGTGTCTTTTGAATCCTTCTAAGATTTTTTGAAAAACCTGTGTTTCTATGTCAGCAATCTGGCCGGCCATCGTCAAAGAAAAGGTCCTTTTCACTTAACCGGAGCTCAGTTAGTCTGTTCTTGAGAGACTACTGTGTCTGTGGTTCTCAAACCTTTTCATGTGAAGGACCCCCAAAATGATATTTATTTGGCCACGGACTCCCATCTCAAAATATCTAGTTCCAGGGACCTCCCAGAAGCAAAATTTGAGTTACTGTACAAACGTTCACTTAGAAAATACATATAGTCAAAGATTTGCACACATTTTCACGACTTTTTCAAAAATAGCAGATCTACAAGCTCGCAGCGCTGTGAGCTTGTATATCTGCTAATTTTTCACTGGTTAAAGCATTCAATAATTCTACGCCTAAATGGGTTAATCACTTCAGTCTGCATGAAAAGGCCACAGACTCCTTAGAAATTCCTCACGCTCACACACACAATTTCTCCGGACGCCCCTTTTCTGTGCCGTGGTCCAAAACTGTAGAGAACTGTTGAACTGATAAGGCGTGAAGTCGCATTTATCTGTGAAATGCGGTTAAGATTTACTTCCGTGGATTTGTCTCGGGCGATAAGATGATTCTGGTCCCTTTAACCGCTTAAATCCCATACTTTGTTGTTCGTCAAATAGAATGTAGGCCTGTTTTCCCCTTTATTATGACATGCCCAGAATGGGGTTACGCTAAGGTTCATGTGGTGAATTCTCTGATTTGTGGAGCGTATGTGATAGGTATTTTGTTATGGTTCATATCATCTTTTTATCAATACATATTGATGACCAGTGACACAGTGACTGTGTCATTTACAGTACACACACAAGGTCTCCGTCTGGTAGAAATCAGGCCTTATCAACTGCCTGTAGCCTGTACCTAAACAATGAGAATTGTTTTTGTATTCTAAGGCTCAGCTTGGGACATCTGGTGTCATCTAGAAGGACATCTCTTCCCCCCAGTAACCTACTGTATATGGACTCTTTGTCTTGTCATTCGTGGACAAGAAACCTATCCTATGAACTGTTGAAACGTCATCTATACTGACTGACCAAATGACCATACATAAACTCGTGTCAAAACATAATTTGTCAGAGAGAGCACGAACCATTGATTATTCTGTTGTACCTTTGTCTTGAATGCTCTCTCTCCATAGTAAAACATTCCATTCTCACTCTGATCACTCTCCAGTCTTATTTCTGTGTGATGGATTATTGTATCTCATAGGGGAATAAGAAGGTGTTGTTGTTTACAAATAATATATTTATCAGTATGTGTGTGTCTTTGTAACGGTTAACTTAATACTGATGGACAAGGATTACCATCGGATGTATCTGCAGTTCGTACGCCAAATCGGTGTCACTCTTGTTCAGTGTTAATTTTGGCAGCAAATCTTTGATTTGGTTTTAGTTCCAGTCTTTTGAATGAAATGCGATTTAGTTTTAGTCATGATAGTCATATCATAATATTTTAGTCGACTGACTCAACTCAATGTACAGTTGATTTTGTCAACAAAAAACATTTTTGGCGGGCCTTGATGGTGTCGTAATGGCTGATTTTACACACGTGGTTGCACTCCGGAAATAGCCGATCTACAAGCTCACAACGCGTCGCATCGCGACGCGTTGTGAGCTTGTAGATCTGCTATTTTCAAGTGCAACTATTTTCGAGTGCAACCAAACATAAAATTACTTGTCTTTTAGTTCTACTGGATCTCTTCTCCACTAGTCCCTACCGTGAAATGTTAGTCTAGTTTTCATTTGTTGACAAAATTGTCAATATATTTAGTCATAGTTTTAGTCATCATAGCTTAGTTTTTATTTAGTTTCTATTTAGTTTTCATCAGTGAAAAAAGGCAGTCGACGAACATTTTTCGTCATAGTTTTAGTCGAGGAAATCAACCCTGCTTTCGTTAAAATGCATGGACCTTACTAAAATGTACAAACGGCGTGATCGAGATCTTTCTGTTATTGTTTCACACAGCCTCTGGCTGAGCCAAGATCCAAGACGGCCACATGTCTCCATCCCTACGCCAAGACAGAAGAGCGGCCCTGTGCCAGGGATTGGTCCCAATTATAATCATTTAAATGAAATGAATCAGTAGCCCAATTAGTGTGACGGTGACTTTGGATTTGTCGCTTATACGTTTAGCTCAGTGAAACTTGCCAGACTCGGTGCCTCCGCTTGTGACACTGAGAAACCCATGAATCCTCAGGGGACACTGGATTTGCTGATTATTTTTCACGCACATCATATATCGAACTATTTACGTATTTACGTACAAGTTACGCTTAAAGGGCCACTTCACCTCTGGGACAACCCTATCTTATTTTATTGTTGTTTAGGACACGATCGACACAATCCTGAGTTGTGTTGATCGTGTCCCAAACAACAATAAAATAAGATAGGGTTGTCCCAGAGGTGAAGTGGCCCTTTAAGTTATATTAGTGCAGTCTAATATACTGTATAAACACTACCGTGCTTATACAGTATATTAGATCTTTTATAATTATTAATAACATTATTACTGAGACAGAAATTGAACAGTGTTTGTATATTAAATTATTAATATTGTGTATTAATATTCAGATGTAACCTGTCCCCCCCCCCCCCCCAGCCTATCATTTTTGACTTTTATGATGACTATTGCTATCTGCAATTATGCAGCCGATGGTGAACTATTTTGGGTGTGTCAATGTCGGAGAATACATTCAACGTTTTAATTATTATTATTTACTATTTTCAAAAATATATCTAAAAAAGCTTGTAATGCAGATCGGGGTTTTTTTTTTTTTTACTCTTTTTCTTTTTTAACAAATCGAATCTAAGTTTTTCAAATTTATTCGATGCTTTTTGACACAGTATCAGTCATGGGTATGGTAATCAGTGATCTAGGGCCCGCTACACTCCAATGCCTGTCGCGAGTTCAAAACCCGATCATGACGACCTTTGCTGTGTTTCACTCCCCGTCACTCTAACCCCATTTCCTGTCTTCACACTACTGTATCAATAAAGGCAGAAAACGACCCAAAATATCTTTTAAAAAATCAGTCTAGCCCTTCAAGACCCAAATGAATTTCTACTTGCAACATTCATTTCCAACCTTTCAGATGGTGTTGTAGGAATAGGCTCTACTTTGGAGAGGGAAATGTAATGTTAAAAAGAAAAAAAAAGTTTAAGGTTTTATAGCCATAAATCATAAATCATGCTCTAATTTACATTTGGGGGATATCTTTCACAATAATAACATATGTACATGTTCTAGACATTCTAATGATCACCAACATAATTATTACAGGCATTTTACTTATGTTTTTGTGAGGAATAGCTTCAGTGAAAAAGTGAGATGTTGTTCGTCCAGACTCTGGACTCCAGAGAACTTGAAGTTGTGTGAATGTCAGCCTCTGTGGGGGGTATTCATATGCAAATATCCTGGCCAATGGCATTGTAATACTAAACAATAGGATGTTAAGATGAAAAAAGAACAGGAAAACAAATTGTTTAAACTATGTTTTTGATGTTGCCAAAAAAGCATCGCTGGGCCTTAGAATCTCCTACATCGGTGTCTGCACTGGATCTTAATATCTGGCATCGGTCTCTGATTCTTTTTTCCCCAGGATGTCGACTCAACTCAGAGATTAGCATTATAGCAAGAGCAGGGCCTTCCAAAGCCGTCCGCATGCAGCCCCCCTGGGACCATCATTAGTGAGAATCTGTGTTGTTTTTGCTTGTACTCGCATCAGACTGGATTCAAAATCACTTTTCCTCTCCTTTGGTTCAACTTCCTGCCACTGCTTCCTGTTTATGAGTGGAGCTGGGGTGCAGTGAGCAGTAGTCTCGCGTAGCCAGACAACTACTCCACAATCTCCGAATGCTATATAGAGTCTGGAACAGCAGCTCCCGAACGGCGAGTGTCAGAAGTAGCCAGTGCTGCACTGAACTGTAGTCCCATTGGAAACATAACAGAAACACAATAGCTCAGACAAAGTCATTCGAGCTGCCTATTATTGTAATGAGTGTATAGTTTAAGAAAACGTTTGAAAACATCATTGAAGTAACACCAACAACACCAGAGGGACTGCTACTGCACCAAGGGAGCGGTTGCGTCACATCCGCTTTATCTCGCACTCATCGTTTCTTCCCCGGTTTGCCAGACTGTATGCCGGGAGCATTTGGCCAAATCGCGGAGGCAACAGTCTGGCCATGCGAGACTAAGTGAGCAGGCACTGAACACTATCGCTGCTGGGCAGAAACCTTGTATCTCCTTGTATCAGATCATTGTCGGGCAGAAACCTCGTATCTCCTAGTTTAAAATGTATACGTTTTTGAGTGGTGGTAAACCGCTCCATAGAGTGGCTGTGCGTGTGTCTGTAGCCTTTTTCCTCAGCGTTTTGCCATAGCAAAATGTGTGTACGTAGCATCATGTTTGTCTAGTGATGTCATATGTCGTATGTCTGTAGCCTTTTTCCTCAGCGTTTTGCCATAGCAAAACGTGTGTGTGTAGCATAGCCTGTACATCCTAGACTCAAATCCTAGTCAAAAGACGTTATGCAAGCACGACCACCGCTCACTTCACATTGGGTGTGATTTTTTCGTAAAGCCCTGCTTCATCATACAAGACTGTGGCACAAAACTAGTGAAAATAACAGATCTACAAGCGCGCGGTACGAGGCGCTGTAGATCGGCTATTTTCACTAGTTTAAATCATTTTTAAAATGGTGAACGCAAAACAAACAGTTTTGGACATGGTTTCCACCAGACAACGGCTTCATTTGTTTAATGCTACTGGTCACTTTATGCTTTTAGACTTATTACAACAGTGTTGCGCAAACAGCTCACATGTTGCATCCGCTTGTAGATCTGCTATTTTCCCTACTTTTGAAAAAGTTTGAAAATGTTCGCAATGACATTTAATGCAAAATGTCCATTTCCTGTGAAGTAACAGTTTTGTACATACAGTACAAGGTTTCCGACCAGACGGCCGAGACTATGAAAGCCATAAAAAAGCAATCTTTGGCAACCTCCTAAGTCCTAAGCCTAGATGCCTTCCCTCGGCAAAGACGAGTCCCATGGACTATTTGGACATGATAAAAGCCATTCGATGTGGCCTTAGCCCTGCAAGACCCGAATTAATTTCTACTGGCCAAATTTTTTTTTTTAAATCAGATGCTGTTGTAGGAGTCCTAATCACCGGAAAATGATGTTAAAAAAATAATAATGTTTTTGTAAGGTTTTATAGCCATGAATCATAAATCATGCTCTAATTTGCATTTTGGGGATATTTTTCACAATAATAACATATGTACATGTTCTAGACATTCTAATGATCACGAAAAAATATATTACAGGCATTTTACTTATGTTTTAGTGAGGAATAGCTTCGGTTAAAAAGTGAGATGTTGTTCGTCCAGACGCTGGACTTTCAACTTCTCTGGGAGGTGTGAATGTCAGCCTCTGTGGGGGGTATGTATATGCAAATATCGTGGCCAATGGCATTGTAATACTAAACATTAGGATTTAATGGTGATGTTAATGTGAAAAAAGAACAGGAATACTAATTATAACATTTAAAAAAAAATGATTTAAAAAATGTTGCCAAAAAGCAACGCTGGGCCTTGCAGGGTTAGAGGAGACATTGAGAGAGCCTTGCCAAGTCCTAACTCTCATAGATCTGCCCCTGGACAGCTGGCACAGGTTACAGGACGAACCCAGGGGAGGTTGATGAGGAAAAGGGGGGCGACCGCCGGCGGCTGCCAAGTGTGATTGTTTATGGCCAGATAGATCGGCTCCGACTGCAAGGCACAAGGACACGGTTTCCGCTACCTGTCAGCGCTCAACGGATGCCAGTGGTCCGAGGCTCTCGCTGGGGGTTTATGGTCCATAAAGTTTCAGGGAAGCCAGCCCCGATTCTCCCCCAGTGTCCATGCTGTCGCTTCAGATCGCTTACTCTCTAACGGCTGTAGTGTATATCATGGTTTCAGTTGGAATCTGTTCCAAGTCGATTCGCTGTAGTGCCCCTGCCTCGAGGCAAGAAATGCGCCTGCAGGCTACAGCAGTGGTTCTCAACCTTTTCAGGCCACGACCCGCTAAATAATCATGTTTCAACGAACTCACTTCACTTTAGAAATGTGTAGATACCCTCTATACACTTAAACGTTATGTTGGTTTGTTTACTATTGAGAGAGAAAACAACATTTTACATTAAGCCAATCATCTGGGGACCCCCCCCCCCCAAAATAATTTGGGGACCCCCCTGGGGGTCCCGACCCACAGGTTGAGAACCACTGGGCTACTGTATATGACGTTACCCGGTGTATAGAGGGTATGCGCGTGAAATCACTGTTGCTGGAAGTTATGTGGGAACGCCTACTGAGTGGCAAAAAACTAATTTCTGCCATTGACAGCCCATACATCCAAACAGAAAAGTCCTTTCTGATTGTATTAAAGTTAAACTCACCAACATTGCGGCTGTACTGAAAGCTTGAATTATCCTCTTTCTATCCGCAAAGTTTTTCTTTCATAAAAGTCCACCATAGGCATGTTATGAGCTACTTTCTGTCAAGACATTCTGTGCAGGGGCTTATTTTTCCAAGTGTCAGAGTTTGGAAGCGCTCGTTTTCAACAACACAGCATCCTGCTGCCTTCTGCATTATGTGCAATTTATAAACGGGTGTTATGCAGGGCCGTTGAGTGATTCGCAACTAGCACTTCCAAACTCCAATGCTCCATGCTGCTCAATGTTTTGCCACTCAGTCTAGATTAGGGGGCGGGTCCCAGTGGACGTGCATACCCTCTATACCCCAAGTCTCGTGTCACTGTCGGTTGTCCATGATACGCTGTCAAAGTGTCAGTAGGAATAAGTGTTACCTGGCTTTAGTCACCTCTGTGTCACTGCGTGACAGACTGACGGCATGTCACAGTGGCCACATCTTCAGAGACAAGGGCTGGCATAGCTGTAAATGATTCAGCCTCTCTGTGAGTTCACAAATAACACTGGCCACTTTTTTTGACTTGCTAATTAAATTGGCCGGGGGCACTTTGCATAAGTATTCTGTTCTGACATGTGAAGGCCGGATACATTTTCTTGAGTTTCCGCTGGCCCGGGGTGAATCTGTTCTGAGCCTGATGTCTCTGTCTTTCCGTCAGAATGCTTTAGTTAAGAGTTGTATCTGGCCATGCGTAAAGAGCCCCTTCCATGGCCGAGTGTCCAATCTCGGGAAGCCGTTGGGTCTAAAGCCTCCACCCATTTCTCTCTCTCTGTGGGGTCAGTTCAGAAAAAGCAACAGGCATGATACATTTATTTTAAGAAGTCCATTTAAATTTCCCCCCGTTTCTACAGTTTCTTCAAGTGCAGCTAAACTTGACATGTTAGTAAACGTGCCACAATTAACAATAAAGAATTGCACCTGTGCAGCTGACCTGGGGAACCTGGGAATATACCATTTTGTCAAGATGTGGAGAATACAAGTGTGAAGAATATAATTCTAATAACTTGTTAAAGTGACCATTTTGTTAATTTTTTCATTTGTAGTTATTTTACTGTAATTAACAACATAAAAACCAGAACAGATAGACAAAGAGAGATTCATGGATTTATATTTAAAAGTAACTTTTATTTCCCCCCCTGGACCCAGGGTATGGCAGCTGCATACCCCTGCCATACCCAATTGACGCCCCTGCTCTCTCTCTTCCTCTACTTTCTCGTTGCGGATGGAGCAGGCGAAGAAAGAGAGGGGAAAAAAGACAAGCCAGAGTCTTCTGAAGCATTGATTGGATGATTGATTGAAGACTTTATTAGAAGTTTGCATTGGAAAAGGTACAGTTTCATGACGGTACAGTTCACTGGTACAAGGTCTACTAAAAGGAGATCCTACGTAGAAAAGCACTTGGCTTATTTACACAGGAAACCATTGAAGTATCTCATCTAACATTGAATGACAGACTGATCGAACACAGTACTATGCAGTAGATATAGTCAGGAAAAAAACAGAGCAAAACAATATATATACAGTAGGTAAATACAAAGAAGGGACAGAGGAGGGTAAGGATGGGCTAGGTTTGTTTTTACCAGTTACGAACGGCTGCCGCCTGTAAGTGGTTTTTCAGGATGCGAGGGATCCACACTCCTTTAAGGCCTTCGGTAGGGCGTTCCACATTTTTGTGGTATAGCAGAAGAACGAGTTTGACCCTTTGATTGACTTGACTCTGGGTTGAACGTGATCTGTGGCGCTGCCTCTGGTGTTGTAATTGTGGACGTCCTTAACGTTTTTAAAGTATTTTGTCAGGTACATGGGTATCTTATAGGGGTGTAACAATACATTTTAATAGCGATTCGATACATATCACGATACATGGTTGACGATACGATACATGGACGTTCATTCATGGTGATACGATTCAATGATTTAAAATCGATATAGTAACTATTTAGCAAAGACATTAAATCTGTGTGAAAGGTGTGGATAGTGCAGGTTTTTAAGGGAAACATGTATTATTATGGATATAAATAAGTAAACACAGTGATTATCTGCCAAATACGACATTGTATATTGACAAACCTGCACCTTGACATGAACCCAGAGATTACACACATTTATCGATAGACCAGTGTAGCTCTTTTGAACGGAAAAGTAATTAAACCCCTCCTTTAACATTTTTCTTCTTAAAAATGCTAAATACAATGCACAAGTAGGTAGTATTGATACAATTGATTCTTTGCACTGCCGATTCGATACAATACAAAATAAAACGATCCGATTCGATTTTAGCTGTTTTCATTTCGATATACATTGATTTTTTAAGTTAAAAACGATAATTCGATACAGTTACTATGTCGTTACACCCCTAATTATCTTAGTGGTGTAGTGTATCTTGTACACCAGGCCCACCAAGAACCCATCCGGAGTACATGAGTGGATGGCTTCCTCCCTCTCACGGCTGCTCCCGTCCCATGGCTAAGCGAAGCTCTGCTACACTGCGTGTTTTTTTCCACCCCCACCACCACTCAGCTGTCCACCTTCAGAGAGTTACCGTCTGTCTGCCAGAGCTGGAGCGGTCTCCCCTGGGGGCCCTGGAGACACAGCAACAGGCCTCCCCAAAATGCCACTGTCGTGAGGGTGTCATGTCTGCTCGCATTAAACCCATTCAGAACGGGGTACACATTATCGTGTATTATTATTTTGTGCTTTAACTGTTGAAAAACAGCAGATATACAAGCTCGCAGCGCGGCACTAGCTTGTAGATCTGCTATTTTTGAAAAATCTTGAAAATTTGAATTTTGACCCGATTCTGTAAGTGTCTTTTGAATCCTTCTAAGGATTTTTGAAAAACCTATGTTTCTATGTCAGCAATCTGGCTATAGCCATCGTCAAAGAAAAGGTCCTTTTCACTTAAATGGAGCTCAGTTGGTCTGTTCTTGAGAGACTACCATGTCTAGTGGTTCTCAAACCACAAAATGTGAAGGACCCCCAAAATGATATTTATTTGGCCACGGACCCCCATCTCAAAATATCTAGTTCCAGCCCCCCCCCCCCCCCCGAAACAAAATTTTAGTTACAAACGTTCGCTTTGAAAATACATATATTCAAAGATCAGCACTCAGTGCCGCGCTGTGAGCTTGTATATCTGCTATTTTTCACTGGTTAAAGCGTTCAATAATTCTATAGGCCTGAATGGGTTAAAGGCTGATTCCGGGGGTGCTGATGGCCGAGTGGTTAAGGCGTGTACCACCACGTAAGGTTTGATGCCTGACGGCGTGTCCTGCGCTCCACTCGGCGGAGCCCGCCGGCGGATTTGCTGCATGTCACTCAGCGACAGTGTTGCCAGATGGGAAATGTTGAATTATCTTACCGGAGGCTCAGAATTATCGTATATTACATGAAACTATCGTACACAGCCAAAAAAGAGAAATCACTCGCGTAAAAACGTAATTTCACCAAAAAATGCGTCTTTAGTGTAAGAAACGACCTTGTTTGAGACTCCTGTGTGACAAAAACGCATCAGATATGCTGCATGGAGGCAGGCAACCTCCTGGAGCTTACACAAATAAAAGCCTGAAACTGGTCTGGAAAGATGCAACCGGTGTTTTTAATGCTTCGAAGTACAGATCTAGGGTCAGATTGACTGATTTCCTGGCTTATTTTGAGAAGCCAAACCAGATCCCAGATCAGCAGCCAGGGAAAATAGTGAATTCACGCTCTTTTTGGTGATATGCCGAAATTATCGTACATTTCGGCATTTTTGGAATTATTGATCGTACAGAGGGTCAAATCATCGTACAAATACGATAATTATCGTACATCTGGCAACTCTGCTCAGCGACTATCTCCCTGTTTCCTGACTCTTCGCAACACTATCAAATAAAGGCACCCCAGCCCCCAAAAAACACCAACAACAATGGCACTACGGCATCGCTGCTATTCCCGACACGCGCCACAATCGTGCGGCAAAGCATACATTAGGCTTAACTCTCCTCTTTCTGCTGCTATAGGAGCATATTTGGCTTACACACACATTTATGAATTATTATGACATAATGTACAATTTCTCCTGAAATGTGCTGGAATTACAATACATTTTATTATGCATACAAGTCTGTCTTTAGTTTGCGGAACAATACACAAAGGTTCCAAAAATACAGAAACTTACTCTTGTTTTAATTAGGATCACAGGTGTTTTCAATCCTCTAATCACTCATGCAGCCAGTTTAAAAGGAGAACATTAATTAATTGGTGTTTTGTGCCACTTGTGTTCATTCGTATTGAACATGGAAAACAGAAGAAAAAGCTGAGAGTAGCCTGACGAGGAGATTAGGAAAAAAATGTAGTAGCCAAACATGATCAATGTAAAGGTTACAAGACTTATCTCCCGAGTGCTTGATGGTCCTGTGACCACTGTTGCCAATAGTATTACGTTTAAGGCCCCTGGGACTTTAGCCAGCATCTCTGAATGTGGTCGCAAGAGGAAAATTGGCCCAAGATGGAAAAGAAAGATTGTTTGAATGGGTGAGGGGGAAAAAGCAAGGGAAACTTAAAAATAGATCACGCTGGTCTTTTAGGTTCAAGGTACAACAGTTGTCGCACCATTTGTCACTGTCTGAATGCACAAAAAGTCATACTGGACGTTCCCAGAATGCATGTCGGGTAGGTCCGAGAACCGAAATTACCTGGGATCAGACCCGGCACCGAGCCGGGTCTCTGACCGTGAGATCGTCGGTTCCATTGATACTCGAATGGACCCGACGATTGGCTGTTACATCTGTCAATCACCCCCGCACCCCCCCTTTTTTCTCCTTCGGTCAGTGAGAAGCGAGCTGCCTTGCTGCGGCATGTGACTTGTCAGGAGGAACTATGGCACTACTTTTAATGATAAACAAAACAATATGCTCTGTTGTGACATAAATTAACAGTGGATTATCATTAACAATGGCTAAGAAGAAAGATTACACATCTAAAGAAAACGTGGATTTATTGTTCCTGTCCGCATTGACTGGGAAATATGTTAATGTCCAGGGGGCGAGCAGCAACATGCAACGCTAAGAAAGAAAAAGTCCTATTTAATTTTTTACACCTCTTCATAATAACGTTGACATTCGGTCATTTCGGATCTCGGCTCAGGTTCCAACATCTCTGCCCGGGTATCGGATCATAGCCGGTTCCTCTCGGATCGGCTCCAACATGTCTCGGTGCTGCTCGGGTAACGGTTCTCATATTTCTAATAACAGGCGGGTCCATTTGGGTTTGGGTAGCTAAAATTGGACCCGTGAAGACCTCTACTTTGAACATCTGTGAAAAGAGCTGAAACTATAGCTGTTGGGTGATGGCACCCGTCAGTTTGATGAAGAGCGGGCCAAAAGCTACTGTACCAGTGAAATGAAGAAATCTTATCGAGTTACAGAAAGTGCTTGATGGCAGTTATTTACTCCAAGTTAAGGGCACCAATATCTTTGTTCATTTAAAAAAAAAAGTGCAGTTGTCAATGGAACCTTCAAAACGTTCAAAACCTTTCCACCATACTGCACGATCATCTACATCCTATACGCAATTATCAAAAGCAATTTCTACGTTTGGCTGCGACACAGTAACAAAATGAGAAGACAATCGGATTTGCATTTCCTTCCGCTCATCCTCTGCGCTCCTGTCGTCGCTTATCAGGGGTTCCTTTGAATTTAATCCTGGAGGTTTAACAGCCTTATCAGTCTTCTAATCAGTACTGCCTGCCACAACTTCTCACATGCAAAATGGCTGATTATAAATCTCTCGCATATCGAGACATTGTTGTCGACTGCATTCGATGTTATGTACTCTAAGCACTTCTTGCAGTTAATCATTCCCAGGACCTTTCCAGGGCCCATGTTCAGAAGGAGTGGTTAGTGTAGTTCAGTCATAAAGCTCCATCTGCCCAAACAGGACTGGGGGCTGTGCTAAGGCAGGGGCGTCACACCAAATTCTGGGCCCTGGGTGCAAGGATTCACTGTGGGCCCCCCAAATGAATGTTCTTCATAGGGGGAAGAACCCATTTAGACATGGGAAAGCAGTATTACGCATTATTGTGTGCTTTAACTATTGAAAAATAGCAGATATACAAGCTCACAGCGCGGCACCGAGTGCCACGCTTCGAGCTTGCATCTGCCATTTTGGAATATTTCAAATCCTTCTAAGGTTTTTAAAAAAACCTGTTTCTATGTCAGTGGTGCTTAAACATTTTCATGCGAAGGACCCTCAAAATGATATGCATTTGGCCACGGACCCCCATCTCAAAATATTTAGTTCCAGGGACCCCCCCAAAGCAAAATTTGAGTTACAAATGTTCGCTTAAAAAATACAGATATTCAAAGATTTGCACCCATTTTCACGACTTTTCAAAAATAGCAGATCTAAAAGCTCGCATGTGTGAGCTTGTATATGATCTGCTATTTGTCAATAGCTAAAGTATACAATAATTAAGGCCCCTCCACCTTGGCCCCTAGTAACTCAGTCCCACTTTTCCCACCCTTTGTGACGCCCCTGGGCTCAGGGAAATCTCCCATCCCACCTTGTAAATAGCCAATGAGCCATCGGAATCCTATAATTCTAATTTGGGGATTGGCCGAGTGTGACAAGGGCATCGGGGCACTGGGAGATAAAGGGCTCTCCGGGGTCCCATTAGCCCCTCCTACTCTGGCCTTAATCAATGGGCCAATGTTTACTCTGCTTAGTGTGTCATTTATAATTAAAGCTAGTAGCACTCATTAGTGACCAGCGGGCCTACGGTAATGATTTCAAATTCATAAAACATCAATTATGTCCTCGTCCTCTGATGGCTCGGGCCTCGAATGGCCGTGCCACAGATGCCGTCGGTTTAACCACACGAGTCCTTATATGTCTCCATTCTGGGGGAGACCATTTTCTGAAAATAAGCGATCTACAAGCAAGCGCACAGCTTGCTGGAGACCTGCTGGAGCCGATCCGAACGGCCCCGCCTGTTATTAGAAAAATTTGATCCGATACCCGGGCAGAGATGTCGGAATCCGGAGCCGAGATCCGAAATGACCGAATGTCAACGTTATTATGAAGAGGTGTAAATATTATTTCTTTCTTACCGCTGCATGTTTCTGCTCGCCCGTTGTTAATGATAATCCACTGTTAATTGATGTCGCAGTATTGTTATTGTTTATCATTAAAACTAGTGTTTAAGGACTTCCTGACAAGTCACGTGACGTAGCAAGGCAGCCAATTTGGGTATCATGGAACCGCCGCTCTACAGCCAGAGAACCGAAGACCCAGGGCAGACGGTATAACGGCAGCACCCGCCCCGACATCACTGCTCATAAATGGCCCCAGTACCCGGCTCGGACCGGGTCGGATCCCGGGTAATTTCGGATCTTGGACCTGCCGAAGATCTCTTGCTTGCAGATTGGCTATTTTTGTCAACGCTTTTTTTGAGTAGAGGGGAAAAAAGGAGGGGGCCTAGTACAGATCCCTGGGCGACCCCAGTCAACTAATTATATATGGTTAGAGTGGTTAATGTAATTTTAATTACTTCTGGAGAGTGGGCGTGTAGCATGGGAAATGCATTCATTATTTCAGTATTAATTATTTCATGTATCATTTTCATTTGTGAAGTTGTATTAATCTGTGCCCTCTTTGTGTTCACGTTAGTTCCTACCTGCCTAGGTGCATAGGGGGACAGGTAAAGGGGTTACGCAGTTCAGTGTTGTTGGTTAACCCACGTGTTTTCAAGTACTGCTGCTGTGTTGGTTCGAGCTGAATAAAGAAGAGTATTGTTCGTACAATTGTAGCCCGCTTATTCCCACCAACCTATAAGGGAGAGACAGCCGCTGGCCGCCGCGTCCACGTCCATGGACGCGACCGTGGACGCGTCCATGGACGCGGCCGCGAAAAAAACGTCCGTGGACGCGAGGCCGCGTCCACGGACGCAAACGGCCGGCCGTCCCGGCCGTGGACGCGACCGTGGACGCGGCCGTGGACGCAGACGGCCGGGGACGCGGCCGTGGACGCGGCCGTGGACGAGGCCGCGGCCGTGGACGCAAACGGCCGGCCGTGGACGCAAACGGCCGGCCGTGGACGGGTCCATGGACGAGGTCGCGAAAAAAAGGCAGCGAAAAAGAAAAAAAAAGGTGTCTATTGTATGTATTTTTTGATGGAGAATTCAAATATGACCTTCTTTTTTGCATAGGACAACTCTAACCTGCATCAATTGGTATTTTATAATTGCCAATTGTACCCTATCCATCTAAAAAACAAATTGGATGTCTATTGTATGTATTTTTTGATGGAGAATTCAAATATTACCTTCTTTTTGGGATAGGACAACTCTAACCTGCATCAATTGGTATTTTATAATTGCCAATTATACCCTATCCATCTCAAAAACAAATTGGATGTCTATTGTATGTATTTTTTGATGGGGAATTCAAATGTTACCTTCTTTTTTAGATATGACAACTCTGACCTGCATCAATTGGTGCATCAACCTACTTACTATCTATCTATCTATCTATCTATCTATCTATCTATCTATCTATCTATCTATCTATCTATCTATCTATCTATCTATCTATCTATCTATCTATCTATCTATCCATCTATTTATTTATACTTCACCTTTAGTCCAGAAGAGAGTTCAGCCTCAGGAACTTGCACACATGGAACTGTGTCATGACTGTGTCATGGAGCTAAAACAGAGCCATGTTAAATACTCACAATGACTCTGATGGACCAATCAGGGTGGTGGTGGGGGGAGGGATCAACAATAGACAGAAACTGGATAATGCTTTGTTAACTGTCCCACCTAAGTCCCTGCTAGTCTGAACAAACATCACCTTCCCTCTCATAACACTACTACTACTACATTTATATAAAGCTGCTCTTGCATTTGAATTCAAGTCTGACACAAGTTAAGGTTAACTTAGGTAGTATTTCATTTTGCTGGCGTTTAGGGTCTGTGTGAGTGTGTAGGCTCACAAATTATTATAATTGTCATTAAGTGACTCTGAGATCTATCCATCCATCCATCCATCCATCCATCCATCCATTTATTTATACTTACTGTTTACATTTTCTATAAATATTTATTTCTATATAAAACTCAGTTGTGTGGAGTTATTGTGTGCCTTTTCTTGTTGCTAAAGAGTCCATTTGTTCACTAGACATTAAGTCAAGGTTACTATTTTGAGTTGAAGCTAAGTGTTTTATTGCTTTGTGGTTTAACATGATTTAAAAGGCAAATTCATTGTTATGGTTACTTTAGAAGACTGCTTTTGCATTCATGAGTTAAGAGAGCCAAGCTAATTCAAAGAGTTAGGTTAAAGGAACACAAAACATGACCTAACTCACAGCTGCCATTGGACAGACAGTTACAGCATACTCTTATCTTTCACAGAACAGACAATTATCATTTATTTGATCTATTTGAGACTATGTAGCTGCTCTAGGGGAAATAGAGCATTATATCAGCCTATTCAATTGATAATGACCAATGGGTGCCAGTTTCTAAGTAGTTAAAGCATATTAACATAACAATATATGTGGCCTAGACATGGACATTGCCCAATCAACTCGTAATCTACAGAAATGTCCACCACATCACACAGTATAAAACCTAGTAGGCTTAGTGGATTACCTATGTTAAATCATGTCAGGTTAGTTTGGTTCAAGATTCAAGTATAATAATTTATGAGACAAAAATGTAAACAGCACAAATGTACAATCACATCTAGGCTAGAATGATAACATAAAGTCCTGACTACTCCTTGTTATTGTGGTCCTAAATACTACAATGATTAGTTTGGATGCATTGCTTCTATCATGTCCAATTAAAAATAAATACATTACATACATACAGAAATCTGCCTTCTCCTGTATTGTATTAGTGACATTCATTATAAATAGTAAAATAACAGGACAGAGCAAAAAAGGCCTCTGTTGTGTCTTTATCTGATCACATGCAATCAGACACTCACACTGCACAGCAATACTTTATTACAGGCTCAAGGCCCACAGGGTAAGAAGACCATACATTACAAAGATAATAATTAAAAAAACAACAACAGAGTACATTCACCAAGCCCCAACAGAGCTAAAAAGGCACTCATGCCAGTGGCCTCTAACGGTAGACATGTACCTGACAGAGTTTTCCCCACATTGGTTACAGATATAAGGTTTCTCTCCGGTGTGAATTTGTTGGTGTATTTTGATATGTTCCAGTCTAGGAAAGCTCTTTCCACACTGGTCACAGCAATAAGGTTTCTTTCCAGTGTGATTTTTCTGGTGTGCTTTGAGATGATGAATATCACTGAACCTTTTCTCACACTGGACACAGCAGTATATGGCTTCTCACCAGTGTGGATTTTCAGGTGTCTTTTCAGAGCCGTCTTCAGAGTGAACCTTTTCCCACATTGGTGACAGCAGTAAGGTCTCTCTCAAGTGTGAATCTTCTTGTGTTGTACGAGGCTAGATTTTACAGTGAAACGTTTGCCACAGTGTTCACAGCAGTAAGGCTTTTCTTCGGTGTGAAATCTCTGGTGTACTTTCAGAGCAGCCGTTAAACTGAACTTTTCCCCACATTGGACACAGCTGTACGGTTTCTCTCCTGTGTGAATTCGTTCATGTATTTTGAGATAAGACAATCGAGTAAAGCTTTTCCCACACTGGTCACAGCAATAGGGCTTCTCTCTAGTGTGAATTCTCTGGTGTTCTTTTAAAATCCCCTTTTGAACAAATCTTTTCCCACACTGGTCACAACAATAAGGTTTCTCTCCAGTATGTGAACGCTTATGATCTTTTAATTGTCCAGACGAGCAAAATACTTCCCACATTGTTCACAGCTGAATGGCTTCACTCCGGTATGAATTCTCTGGTCTACTTTGAGATAATAAATTGAGCTGAAGGCTTTTTCCACATTGGTCACAACAGTACTGTCTTGGTTTAACTGAGGACAGCACAGGACAGGGAGAGAAAACACACACCTGATAAGAGCCAGATTCACACATTGATCAGCATTTAAGTAACATCATCATTATTATTGTTGAGTCTGAAAAGAACAATACAATGTGATAGATCTTTACACATCTGACCCATAACATTATTAGCAATTCACATGGTTACTATAATAGGTGAGTCTTCTAGCTTTTAAAAAAATATATATGTCATTAATTCTTTCTCTTACTAAGTGGAACATCCCACTTCTTAATTGTATATTATTTGGAAAGGGTTGAGTAGCAAAATGTTTGCCATAAATTCAATGCTGAGTTGCATTTGTTTTCCTACATTTCCCCTTCAATGTATTATTACAATGTATTTACTATTTCTTACTTAGGTCTACTTAACTTTGTATTTTTACATTATTATATTGATCAACATTAACACATAGTGTGTGTTAGGTTAGGTTAGTTGCAGAGGCCTTTTTTGCAGAGGCCTTTTTTGCTCTGTCCTGTTATTTTACTATTTATAATGAATGTCACTAATACAATACAGGAGAAGGCAGATTTCTGTATATGTAATGTATTTATTTTTAATTGGACATGATAGAAGCAATGCATCCAAACTAATCATTGTAGTATTTAGGACCACAATAACAAGGAGTAGTCAGGACTTTATGTTATCATTCTAGCCTAGATGTGATTGTACATTTGTGCACATTTTTGGCTCATAAATTATTATACTTGAACCTTGAACCAAACTAACCTGACATGATTTAACATAGGTAATCCACTAAGCCTACTAGGTTTTATACTGTGTGATGTGGTGGACATTTCTGTAGATTACGAGTTGATTGGGCAATATCCATGTCTAGGCCACATATATTGTTATGTTAATATGCTTTAACTACTTAGAAACTGGCACCCATTGGTCATTATCAATTGAATAGGCTGATATAATGCTCTATTTCCCCTAGAGCAGCTACATAGTCTCAAATAGATAAAATAAATGATAATTGTCTGTTCTGTGAAAGATAAGAGTATGTTGTAACTGTCTGTCCAATGGCAGCTGTGAGTTAGGTCATGTTTTGTGTTCCTTTAACCTAACTCTTTGAATTAGCTTGGCTCTCTTAACTCATGAATGCAAAAGCAGTCTTCTAAAGTAACCATAACAATGAATTTGCCTTTTAAATCATGTTAAACCACAAAGCAATAAAACACTTAGCTTCAACTCAAAATAGTAACCTTGACTTAATGTCTAGTGAACAAATGGACTCTTTAGCAACAAGAAAGGGCACACAATAACTCCACACAACTGAGTTTTATATAGAAATAAATATTTATAGAAAATGTAAACAGTAAGTATAAATAAATAGATGGATGGATGGATGGATGGATGGATAGATCTCAGAGTCACTTAATGACAATTATAATAATTTGTGAGCCTACACACTCACACAGACCCTAAAAGCCAGCGAAATGAAATACTACCTAAGTTAACCTTAACTTGTGTCAGACTTGAATTCAAATGCAAGAGCAGCTTTATATAAATGTAGTAGTAGTAGTGTTATGAGAGGGAAGGTGATGTTTGTTCAGACTAGCAGGGACTTAGGTGGGACAGTTAACAAAGCATTATCCAGTTTCTGTCTATTGTTGATCCCTCCCCCCACCACCACCCTGATTGGTCCATCAGAGTCATTGTGAGTATTTAACATAGCTCTGTTTTAGCTCCATGACACAGTCATGACACAGTTCCATGTGTGCAAGTTCCTGAGGCTGAACTCTCTTCTGGACTAAAGGTGAAGTATAGATAGATAGATAGATAGATAGATAGATAGATAGATAGATAGACAGACAGATAGATAGATAGATAGTAAGTAGGTTGATGCACCAATTGATTTAGGTTAGAGTTGTCATATCTAAAAAAGAAGGTAACATTTGAATTCCCCATCAAAAAATACATACAATAGACATCCAATTTGTTTTTGAGATGGATAGGGTACAATTGGCAATTATAAAATACCAATTGATGCAGGTTAGAGTTGTCCTATCCCAAAAAGAAATTAATATTTGAATTCTCCATCAAAAAATACATACAATAGACATCCAATTTGTTTTTTAGATGGATGGGGTACAATTGGCAATTATAAAATACCAATTGATGCAGGTTAGAGTTGTCCTATGCAAAAAAGAAGGTCATATTTGAAATCTCCATCAAAAAATACATACAATAGCCACCTTTTTTTTTCTTTTTCGCTGCCTTTTTTTCGCGGCCTCGTCCATGGACCCGTCCACGGCCGGCCGTTTGCGTCCACGGCCGGCCGTTTGCGTCCACGGCCGCGGCCTCGTCCACGGCCGCGTCCACGGCCGCGTCCCCGGCCGTCTGCGTCCACGGCCGGGACGGCCGGCCGTTTGCGTCCGTGGACGCGGCCTCGCGTCCACGGACGTTTTTTTCGCGGCCGCGTCCATGGACGTGGACGCGGCGGCCAACGGCTCTTGCTGCTATAAGGACTGGAGAACGCTACCTATTTGATAAAAAATAATGGTTACAGACTACTGTAGCATGGGAAATGCATTCATGATTTCAGTATTAATTATTTCATGTATCATTTTTCATTTGGCACATTGTGAAGTTGTATTAACTCAACCTCTGCCAAAAAAAATACCCCTTTGTACCCCTTCCCTGCCATGCCTGAGGAACCTGAAGATTTAATAAGCTTTAATTAAAAAGAAATAATTTATCGAAGCGGAACCAAAATAGGCCAGAACTAATGCTCCGTGATCGGTTTCTACACGGACACATTATTGAGCGGACCAGTTAACATTGAGGCTGTGAACCGGAAGCGGATGGTCCGTCGTCTATTTTGGCCCGTTAGCTTTCTGTGTAAACTCCGCGGCTTACAGACGGAGAACTTATTGATCAATTGGAAAAATTTAAAAGGATTTGAGAAGCTGATGGAAATACGCGAACACACGATGCATAGCAGTGTCCGATCACGCACGATGGGAACTGGATGAGTGCCCGGCGCTGCCCGCGTTAACAGGTAGGAGAAGCCAGCAGTGAAAGACATTGAAAAATCTTCGGGCTCCTCGGCCGTAAACTACGAATGAGTTAATCTGTGCCCTCTTTGTGTTCACGTTAGTTCCTACCTGCCTAGTATAGGGGGACAGGTAAATACAACTTCACAATGTGCCAAATGAAAATGATACATGAAATAATTAATACTGAAATAATGAATGCATTTCCCATGCTACAGGCGCGTTGGCATTGCAAAGGATGCGGGGCCACTTACCGTTTTTACAGATGGGGCAGCACTGCTCCGGCTCGTACACGGGGTTGACGCACTCGGGAATGGCACAGTCCGAGACCACGCAGTGCACCTCATTATTTGGTTCGCAGCGGCACCATTCACAAGGCGAGGGCTACGGGAGCAGGGAGAGAGAGAGATGGGGATGGAGAGAAAGAGAGAGAGAAATGAATGGGTTAGATGACTCAACATGTTCACCTCCCTTATTGAAGTGCAGTTCCAGTGCCTATACAGTAAGCAGCCATATTTCAGATCACTGTGACTCAGTCTTGCACGTCTTCCTGCAGCTCCTTTTATGCCTTTGTGCTGATCTTTGTCTAATACAAATTTGCCATTTATATGCAAGTAATGTCCAGCTTGAGAAATAGGTCTGTGTGCGTATTGTGCAGAGGCACAGCCCCGAGCCAACGTTGAACAAAGGCGTTAGGAGCAAGCTGTGTATTATAGAATATCGTCGTTGTCGGGTGGAAACCTTGCATGTCCAAAACCGTTAGTTTTTATCATTTAAAAAAAAATGAACTATACTAGTGAAAACAGCCGATCTACAAGCACACAACTCATTCCCACTTTCCTACCCCTTGTGACGCCCCTGGTCCCAGCTGCACACAACGCCTCGCACCGCGAGGCGTTGTGTGCTTGTAGATCTGCTGTTTTCACTACTCATGTGCAACGTGCCTTGTATGATGAAGCAGGGCATTACTTTGTGAAAGAACGTACACATGTGAAACTTGGACATACAAGGTTTCCACCCGACAACGACGACATGTACATTTCCAGTCATTCAGTTAGCTCACAGTGTGTTGCACTTTGTTGCATTGTGCCTCCAGACTGGGCTTGGGGGCCTCTTTTATAGTGCTGTCGTCCCATCTGCACTGGTGCATCGCGACTGCATCTGAACAAAGTCTTTTGAGCGTAAAATTAACTGTAATGCAATTACATGGGGTGGAAAAATACACATTGTTCACAGCGCACCAAAGGTCAACGGCTCATCATCATTCCAGATTCTCCGACCGCTCGGCCATCAGCAGGACCTCCTCGGAGAGATGTCGTGCAACGCGTGCCCTCTGTCAACAAATGCGACGGGTCTGCACTTGCAGAGAAAATAGGAATTATATAACATTGGTGCTACAAAGTGTTGTATATTCCCCTCCAGCAAATTGGAAAGAGAAGGCAACTCATGACCGGTATTAGAAATGTATTACCCGTAATTGCTGGACTATAAGCCGCACCTGAATATAAGCTGCACCAGCTAAATTTAGAACTAAAAACTAATGTTTACATATATAAGCCGCACCTGACTATAAGCCGCAGGTGTCCTTCCTGCTAGAGCGCCCTTGGTGGCCGTTAGCTGTAAAAATCTATATATAAATCCTTGTTAAAGACGATTGTAAAACTAACTACCTGGCCGTTAGCTGTAAAAATCTCTATATAAGCCGCAGCGTTGTATAAGCCGCAGCTTATAGTCTACTGTAGTACGCAGAAGTCTTAACACATCTGGTGCCAACCCCGAGTTTCCCGAGTTTGTATTGATACCAACGCTGTGCCAACCCCGAGTTTCCCGAGTTTGGAAAGTTTTTGAAAAAAAAAAAACTTTTCAAAAAAAAATTTTGGACCTCCAGAAATGTATTAGGCATGATCGCGATCGCGAAATTGCATGTTTAACCCCCATACCAACCCATTCTTTCAAACATGGCAGCCATGTTTGTTTACATCTGAAGAAAACATAATGGCCCATAAATCATGAATGCCTGAACGGATTTCCAAGCGGATTTTTTTGTTTGAAAGCTGTGAACAGCATCTACACACGTGGTGCATCATCTAGGCATGGGCGTGCACTTTTTACACAATTGCACAATTACATGGAAGTCTATGGTAACCATGGCAACGCGAGACATTGAAGAGAAAAAATCATTGCAACATAAGTGTTAAGATGAGACCTCAATAACTCGTCATTTCTTGCCAGCGATGATAACGAGTTGACATCTCGTTCTTGTTTGGAAAGTCTTTGTTCGCTGCATGCAGCTAGTACCTGTACCTCTCCCGTGTTTCACTCTTTAGTGCTGTTGCTACTATGACACCCGAATTTCCCTCCAGGGATCAATAAAGGTTTATCTTATCTTAGCTCTTGTCTTATCTCTTCTCTTAGTCTTGCCATCGACAGTCCCAGCCAGGGGCGTCACACCAAATGCTGGGCCCTGGGTACAAGGATTCACTGCGGGCCCCCCATGAATGTTAACTATTGAAAAATAGCAGATATACAAGCTCACAGCGCGGCACCGAGTGCCGTGCTGCGAGCTTGTAGATCTGCTATTTTTGAAAAATCGTGAAAATGTGTGCAAGAAACGTATGTTTCTATGTCAGTGGTGCTCAAACGTTTTCATGTGAAGGACCCCGAAGATGATATGTATTTGGCCAAGGACCTCCATCTCAAAATATTTAGTTCCAGGGACCCCCCAGAAGCAAAATTTGAGTTACAAATGTTCGCTTAAAAAATACATATATTCAGAGATTTGCGCACATTTTTACGACTTTTCAAAAATAGCAGATCTACAAGCTTGCAGCGCGGCACTCGGTGCCGCGCTGTGAGCTTGTATATCTGCTATTTTTCAATAGCTAAAGTTACTAGGGCCCCTCCACCTTGGACCCTGGTAACTCAGTCCCACTTTCCTACCCCTTGTGACGCCCCTGGTCCCAGCTGCACTCATGCGAGCTCCAGCAGCACATTCTGTGCTATCACATCTACCTTTCTGCTCATTTCCCCTTTCCGTTCTTCTGTTCACAATTCCAGCTGGGAGGAGAGAGAGAGAGCGAGCAGCAAGCTAGGCGTCTGCAGCAGCAGATCACCGGGGAAAATAAGATGGAGAAGCGAATGTGTGACACGGTTACCCCCACATTATTCCATTATTCCTCCAGTTCAAGTGATGTCACTGTTGTCCCCGCTCGTCGCTTCATTTGAACGGGAGAGAGCATTCGATCTCAACTGAACTGTGAAAGGATTTTCTTTTTTTAAGTCTTTTTGTTTCATTTGATCTAAGCTCTCTGTGGGAGCTTGAGTTTCTTAAACCAGACTTTCTGTGGTTTCTCAGCGAGGCTTAACTGACACTGGTATAGACTTTAACGCTAAGTAATATTATTATCACTGGGAGGCAGCGATTAGTTTTCGCCCCGTCTGTCTGTGCAGCTAATCTCGCAAACTTCTGGACCGATCGGCGCCAAACTTTTTTGTGCACACAGCCAAGGAAGACACTACCCAACGTTTTATTTTATTTTATTAAACCCATGGTTAATAAAATACTTTGGCCTATAACTCTTGAACCATACCCAGCAAGCACGGTCAGGACCTGGACCAATCAGTGACGTCTCGATTGGGGTCAGAACAAGTCAAACCATGACTAGTCAGATCTGGCCTAGAATAACACCTGATTTCAACCAACATAAATCCTGCCCATGAAAACGGACGTCCTGGATTAATCAGAGAGGGTCCGATCGAGGCAAGATAAATAACTATTCAGATATGTCCCAGAATATAACCTTACATGCTCATATTTC
Organism: Nannobrachium achirus; assembly: GCF_963921795.1. Taxonomy (NCBI): domain Eukaryota; kingdom Metazoa; phylum Chordata; class Actinopteri; order Myctophiformes; family Myctophidae; genus Nannobrachium; species Nannobrachium achirus. The sequence continues at coordinate 43,802,941 of NC_137829.1, read as the reverse complement.
AACTCACATTACAAACAATAACAATAATCCTATATAGTCCATATGACGTCCTGGTAATGACGTCAAGATCATCCCCATATGGGCTGTGATCTGGCCTAGTTCTGAACATCACCGGAGGACGTTATCATAAGGTCATAATGACGTCATTTGGCTTGCAGGGTTACTGTAGGTCGCACTATCAACCTTTGTTTTCCCATGGATTCCATGGATCATGATGCAACTCCCCATATAGGCCACACATTTCCACCTAACTATATTTTCATGTCATTTCACATTTTCTCAGAAACACAACTTGCTACTAAAGCTTTTGTCCAAAACGCAACACATTATTACCCAGAGGGGGAACACAAATGCTGGAAATGCCAGTGTGTGTTGAAGAAACAGTATTGTACCAAATTAGGTACATGACAACAGGAGTCCTGTGACACTAAGCACCAAACAGTTTTTTTTTTATATTCCATACTCCTTTTCACGCACTCCCCATTACATGGTTAGTTTACCCAGGTTTTTAAACTCCTTCTCCTTTTCAATTTCCACCTCTACTCCTTGCATCGGATCCTCACTGTCCTCTCTCTCTCGTTCAAGCACACATAGTCTGTCTTGCAACTCTCACTACATATCATAATGTCTCCTGCGAATAGTCCACGGCAGGGGTCTTCAACAGGGGGTCCGGGACCCCTAGGGGGTCCTCAGAGTTACTACAGGGGGTCCTCCCAATCTTTGTTTGATAGAAACTTTTTTTCCCTGAGAACCTTAGCCAAAAATAGCAGATCCTAAAGCTCACAACGCCTCGCGCTGCGAGGCTTTGTGAGCTTGTAGATCGGCTACTTTAGGCAAAGGGGTTTAGTGTAGAGGGGGAAAAGAACAGACTAAGTACAAAGTGAAAGGTCAAGTTTATATAAGTATTGACGGTTCAAGTGGTTAAATATCTGTGAACACAAATTGACATGAATCCAAAATACACTGCTGTGAAACGATGAAACTATATGGAATCTATGAAGAGGTTGTGGGGGTCCCTGCTTCATCTCTCTCTCTCTCTCAACTAAGGGGTCCTTGGCCTGGGAGTCAGATGTGTTGCCAGAGCTTATTTAGGAGTCATTTAGATAGAATAATAAGAATATTAAAATACTTATTCCCAAACAAACACAATGCCTTTTGAATGACTTATAGTCTCTCTTCCCATGCCCATATATGGAGGAAGACAGCCCATATCTGTGTGGCTGGTTCAGACAGGGATCTCCATGTAAGGGAGGTACTATATACAGAACATGGATCTCCATATACTGTATGGGTAACTGGTCCGATATACATCACTGGCCAGGTGGCCAAAAATTGGCGCGCATGTCGCCCTGAGGTGTCTTACTAGTAATAATAGACCTTATTTGTATAGCATGCACATTTCAAAAGCAAGTTTACAAAGTGCTTCACATTAAACATCACAAACAAACCCCAACAACAGTGTGGGGGAAGAAAACTAAAAACAACAGTAAAAGCACAGTAACTTGTTTCTTGTTTGCTATTTTTGCCCAAAGTTCTCTGAATATGGACACTTGGGTTCAAGTGGTTAATATAAAAAAGGAGCAAAAATCTTCTATCATACAAACATTCGGAGGACCCCTGTAGTAACTCTGAGGACCCCGTAGGGGTCCCGGACTCCCTGTTGAAGACCCCTGGTTTAACCCTGCAAAAATTAATCATTTAAAAAAAAATGTTATAATTAGTTTTCCTGTTCTTTTTTCACATTAACATCACCATTAAATCCTATTTTTTAGTATTACAATGCCATTGGCCACATTGGATATTTGCATATAAATACCCCCCACAGAGGCTGACATTCACACCTCCCAGAGAAGTTGAAATTCCATCGTCTGGACGAACAACATCTCACTTTTTAAACATCACTAACAAACCCCAACAACAGTGTGGGGGAAGAAAACTAAAAACAACAGTAAAAGCACAGTAACTTGTTTCTTGACATTAAAACAGTTTCGTGTTTCGTGACATTAAAGAGTTTAAGCTTCTTGGACGGCAACACAACCAGACAACGTCAACCATTACTTTTCAGGGAAACTAACCGGACGGAAGTGTAACGGATTGGATTATGAATGGATTTATCAATACCGGTAAATACAAAAAAGGGAAAGAACGCAGAATGAGGAATATAGGCCAGCCCGTGCCAAGTTGCCAACAACAATGGTACGTTTATTATATTATATATATATTATTATAGCCTTTTGTCTGTGTGCTGATGCTGTGAAGTAACTTCACAGCATCAGCAGTGTGTGTGTGTGTGTGTGTGTGTGTGTGTGTGTGTGTGTGTGTTGTCGTTACAGCTGATTTGAATTCATCACAAATTGAGCTGACCAACACTGACTGGAAGGCTCCAGTACAGTAATAAATCAATGTGCTGAGGTGAATCAGGAGATCAGGGCTACAGTAACATTATTGCAACACCTGTCATTCAAAGACGCATGTATCCGCCCGTATCTGAAAAAGAAGAAAAATGTTGCACGCGCGCGGGAGCGTCCCCTGCCTGCCTTCACTGCGATTCCCGCCCCTGGTTAATACAACTCTGTACATTTTCTTCATTCACCAGTAAGACTCCCTAATCTGGAGATAAGCGACCGTCAGGTCACATGCATACACATCACATGTATACACAAATAGGCCTGTAGACATACTGTGTACCGCTTTGTGTGATTTTAGGGCAAAATGTGTAGGAGCAGTGTCCAAATTATTTTGCAAGAATCGGCCTCATGGTGGCGCTAGAAGAGGGGCATGTGAGGGCTGGAGGTTGTGGTTTGGCAGCCAAGGAGTGTGTGTGCAATGTTTGGCATGGATAGGGGCAATGGTGGCGGAGTTATGAGTAGGGGAAAAGTGTGACGTGACGGACAGACTGACTGACAGACTGACAGACAGACTGACAGCCGGTGGAGGTTTTGATAGTAACTGCGACCTAACAGTCGCAATCAGCCGCTTGGAAGTACACCTTCCATCCTCTGACTGTTTGCGAGGCGTTGTGAGCATCACAATTTGTAGATACAGCATGTAGATTTTCACAATTTCTGCCTCTAATATTTGACAATTTGGCCAATGTTTAATTTGACATTTTAGAGGTATCAAAAAGTCCTTAAATTGTCACTTAAGAGATGTGCAGACACCCCTCTATACACTTAAACTTTATGTTGGTTTGCTTACTGTTGAGCGAGAAAACAATGTTGCCCATTGCCCCCCAAAATAATTTGCGGACCCCCTTGGGGGTCCCGACCCACAGATTGAGAACCACTGCCATAGAGCACTGCAGTGTGTTTTTTCTGCGTCTGGCTGAAGTTTGTTCACACTCACTGATGTTAAAAACATCAAGGCAATTATGTTTCTGCACTCATTTTCGGTTTCGGACAAGAATTTTCATTTTGGACCCCAACAAATGCCGCTAATCAATTAATCGATCAATCGATCGATAAGGTTATCAACTATCAATTCATGAATTAATTGACTATTTGCATCCCTAGCTAGTACCTACCCTAGGGGACACGTGGAGAACATGCAAACTCCCTATAATGTTGTATGCATATTATGTAAGTATGTGTATAACAAATAACATGTATTTGCGATACATGTTATTTCATCTGTTGTAGTATAGGTAGAGGCCTCGTATAAGCCCTTTGGGCTTCTTGCCTCCTCCTAGCACTTTAATTGTTTTCTATTTCTGTGGAATATTTTTTTGTATTTTAAAATGTGCTGATATAAAATCAAATCAAATCAAAATCAAATAAGACCAGGCCTACCCATCACATCCCCATCTCCTCTGTTCCCTTTCCTCCACATGCCCGGACTACAATAGTTGATCTAATTGCCACCATTTGAATTACCAGAAAAACAATTGAGCACTACGTACAGTATGGACCCCTCCATTCAAAGAAGTATACAGGGTTTAAGTCAGGGGTCTTCAACGTTTTCCTTCTAAGGACCCCTTAGTTGAGAGAGAGATGAAGCAGGGACCCCCACAACCTCATCATAGATTCCATAGTTTCATCGTTTGACAGCACAATCATAAGTGTATTTTGGATTCATGTCAATTTGTGTTTTCAGATATTTAACCACTTGAGCCGTCAATACTTAATAAAGTTGACCTTTTACTCTGTACCTAGTCTGCTCTTTTCCCCTTCTACACCAAACCTCTTTGCCGAAAATTGCCGATCTTTTAGATCTGCTATTTTTGCCCAAAGTTCTCAGAATATGTGGTTCAAGTGGTTAACATAAAAAAGGAGAAAAAAAGCTTCTATCATACAAAGATTCGGAGGACCCCCTGTAGTAACTCTGAGGACCCCGCAGGGGTCCCGGACTCCCTGTTGAAGACCCCTGGTTTAAGTGATCCAAAGAGTTAAAACACCAACTGCGTTCTTTCATCAGCAAAATGCAGAGGAAATGCTCTCCAATTTGCAGCGTTTAACATCACTCCAGGTTGCTGCCCCTCTCGGCCGGGCGCACGCCGGCATGCCAATTAAAACAGCAAGATATTGACTCATGCATATGGAGGAGAGCCTGACCGCCTGTCAGCCTGACAGGCTGTGTCTGCGGGGGAAGGGGCGTCACACCAAATTCTGGGCCCTGGGTACAAGGATTCGCTGCGGGCCCCCCCATGAATGTTAACTATTGAAAAATAGCAGATATACAAGCTCACAGCGCGGCACCGAGTGCCGCGCTGCGAGCTTGTAGATCTGCTATTTTTTTTAAATCGTGAAAATGTGTGCCAAGAAACCTACAGTATGTTTCCATGTCAGTGATGCTCAAACTTTTTCACGTGAAGGATAAAATATTTAGTTCCAGGGACCCGCCCCCAGAAGCAAAATTTGAGTTACAAATGTTCACTTAAAAAATACATGTATTCAAAGATTTGCGCACATTTTCACGACTTCTTTCAAAAAATAGCAGATCTACAAGCTCGCAGCGCGGCACTCGGTGCCGCGCTGTGAGCTTGTATATCTGCTATTTTTCAATAGCTAAAGTTACTAGGGCCCCTCCACCTTGGGCCCTGGTAACTCAGTCCCACTTTCCCCCCCCTTGTGACGCCCCTGTCTGCGAGGGCCGAGGAGGAGAGGGTGGGAACCAGGGTCAATAAAAGGAGCACCGAGGGGTAAGAAGCGAGACCCTCCCTGCGTCTGAGGCGTTTAAAACCGTTCAGAACGGGTACACCTTATCGTGTGTTATTATTTTATGCTTTAGCCATTGAGAAATAGCAGATAGACAAGCTCACGGTAAGCTTGTAGATCGGCTATTTTTGAAAAATCTTGAAAATTTGAATTTTGACCCGATTCTATAAGTGTCTTTTGAATCCTTCTAAGATTTTTTTTGAAAAACCTATGTTTCTATGTCAGCAATCTGGCTAGCCGTCGTCAAAGAAAAAGGTCCCTTTCTCTTCACTGGAGCTCAGTTAGTCTGTTCTTGAGAGACTACTATGTCAGTGGTTCTCAAACTTTTTCATGTGAATGACCCCCAAAATTATATGTATATTTGGCCATGGACCCCCATCTCAAAATATTTAGTTCCAGGGACCACCCAGAAGCAACATTTGAGTTACAAACGTTCGCTTTGAAAATACATATATTCAAAGATTTGCACACATTTTCACGACTTTTTCAAAAATAGCAGATCTACAAGCTCACGTGTATATCTGCTATTTTTCAATGGCTAAAGCAGTCAATAATCCTAGGCCTAAATGGGTTAAACCGTGTAATACGGTGTAATTGCTGTGTTTTGGGATTATCTCAAAACTATAATGATTCGCTTGCTTCCTTTGCTTCGGCGAGAGCGCGGTCCGCCCTCTGAGGCGGCGAGGTTTGGGGAACTTATCCCGCAGGACAAAGGAAGGTGTGTGTGTGTGTGTGTGGTTAGGTTACAGTACTGCCTGTACCAGGGGCTTACCGGCCAGACTGATTGCCTGTCGAGTGAAATCAGGGAGCTTTGGGTCTGCGAAAAATATGAGAACAATCACATTCACAACTGCGCTTTGTACTGATACGGAACAGCCAGCGGCCCAAAACCCATGTTCAATCAAGATTATGTCGAGTCACGGGCAGATATGCCTTGTCAGGGAATTATAATAAGAATACTGTAGCTTATGGAAACGATTAGTATGAGTATGATTACAAATGAAGGTCTGATCTAAAATATATGTTTCACTCATAAATCTGTGACAGCTATAGCTGAACATAATCTGTTCACGCACCTTTAGAAGCACTGAATCTCTATCTCGTTATTGAGACAGATGTGTCTTAGGACACACAGAAACGAGTTATGGCTGAGAATTATATTTAGTGTTATGTTGGACCTGAGCCTGGTAAAATGCCTATTAGTTTGTACTGTGCCTTGCATGCGATGAAGTTATTTGATCAGCAGACAGTAGAATTGATGAGCAGAATGCCATTGCCGAGGAATTACCAGATGCTCAGATTTAGGGATGGGTATCGTCTGCGATACTTTTAATGGTATCGATTGCACGACATCGATACTATCGGGTATCGGTTCACGTAAAAACGAACGATACCTCGTTTCGATACTCTGGAACGCACCCCTGGCCGGTCGCATCTGTAACAGTTGGGCTACTGAGAGTTTAATGACTGCTTTGGTAGGCTACACTCGATACTGTGGAAAATAGCCGACAATAGCCTCTAATGTTTATTATTATGATGATTATCCAATGTCTATACTCTCTGCTCCGCTACACTGTGTGATCGTCATCATCACCTCTGTTAAACTTAAATAAAAAGTATCGAAAAGGGTATCGTATCGTATCGATTCAAAGGTGAACGATACCCATCCCTACTCAGATTAGGGCATTAACGACTTGTCACTTGTGATTTTTTCAAGTCGACTCGACTCAGTAAAAAGTTGAGTTGAAGTCGACTATCGTTTGATGACGTCATCACATCATGCATCATGCACGTCCCCAGATGATTAACTTAATGTGAAACATTGTTTTCTCACCCAACTGTAAACAAACCAACATAAAGTTTAAGTATATCGAGGGTATCTTCACATTTCTAAAGTGCCAATTTAAGGACTTTTTAAGACCTCTAAAATGACAAATTAAACATTGTCCAAATTGTCAAATATATAGAGGCAGAAATTGTGAAAATAGCCGATCTACATGCTCACAACCCCTCGCATCGCGAGGGGTTGTGAGCATGTAGATCTGCTATTTTCACAATAGAACCATGTTATACAGTACCAAATGTAATGTAGCACTGTCATATTGGATCATTCCGTTCTTGACAATAAGCAATCCTACTGTTTGAATGATGTACAGACGCACACACGGAGCAAATATAACGATAGAAAAAAATACAAAGGATCTTTTTTTTTTCAACTTCGACTCTCGACTTTCTCTGGTGGGAGTCGACTTGTGTTATGAAGTCGACTCAGTCGACTTGTCGACATTTTCGTTAATGCCCAAGCTCAGATACACGTCAGTCCAAAGTAGCTAATTATGGGAGAAGACACTTTACAAACATGAACTCACAATGGGAGTGCCAGGCGGTACAATAATTAGTTAAATGCATGGTATGGATCCAACTAACTCTATTTTTTGATTAATACTTGACCAGTTGCCAAAGAAGCCATGGAGGAGGGAATCACTATAAAACGTGCAGAAAACTGAAAACACTAAGGCATGCTTTCATTTGAAATCTATAGTTGGCAAACGGAGACAACATTTTTCGCCTCAGAAGATGCATTACAATCTTTAGAGAGACATTAAAAAAAGCGAGAGAAAATGAGTTATTGTATATATAGTCCTTGAGGACTATATATGCATTAGTGATGCATGACTAAACCTGCTTAAGCTATCGTTTGTTTTCCTTAGTGGGGGGATTCTGTCAAATAGTGTTGCCACGTAAAGTGCGACAGTAAAGGCACTGGTGACAGTCTATACCAGGGTTCCCCAATAGGCGGCCCACGGGCCATTTGCGGCCCGCGGGGGGCTACTGTCTGGCCCCCACCAACCCCAGTAATAATGATGGTATAAGAGCAGCAACAACACTAGTATATCGTCGTTGTCGGGTGGAAATCTTGTATCTCCAAATTTGTATGTTCTTTCGCAAAGTAAAGCCCTGCTTCATCATACAAGGCCGTCGCACAAAAGTAGTTAAAACAGCAGATCTACAAGCACGTTGTGTGCTTGTAGATCGGCTGTTTTCACTAGTTTAAATTATTTTTAAAATGATAAACGCAAAACAAACAGTTTTGGACATACAAGATTTTCACCTTTTTTTCTGAACTGTCGCTGGAGTAGTGGGAACGCCACCGTCACCCCCTGCAATGTTGTGGCCCTCGGCTTGGTACCCTAGACATAATTCGGCCCTTGGGGAAAACTAATTGGGCAACCCTGGTCTATACCGCTAAATGTGAGAACGTACTACTTGTTATTCTTATGGTTTATGTCTGTCTGTTTATGTTTGTCTGAACTCCAACAATCCAACATCTCTTTCTCTTTCATGACTTTTTTCTGTGATATCCATGTGCATTGCAAATTAGAGCACCAGATAGACCACGGCCAGGTAACCTGAAGAGTTATACTATGTAACTTTTCCAATAAAACAAATCTTAAAATTGTCCTAACTATTAAATCGCTAAAGTTTTAGAATACCCACTCCGTGAATTTCAGCTCCGAAAGCCTTTTCTTTATATGTTTTTTACTGAGCCGTGATGGGGGTTGTTTTTCGCGGCAAAATTGCGTCATCTGCATTCTTCCAGATCATACACTACCGGCCAATCACAGCGCGGATCATACACTACTGGCCAACCACAGCGCGTCTTGCCGTCTTTTCAGGAAGTAGCTTGCCTCAACAGCAGTGTTTACTCTGGTGTAGGAGTCTAGCCTGTTACTCCCCAACGCCTGGTCGCAGAGGGACGCGAGACCCCTTTACGGATGCGTCTCGGCGAGGCGCAGGCGGACACAGTGGTCCGTGGCCCCCCGCTCCGGTGGTGTGCGGCGACCCGGACGAAAAACGGCCGAAAAAACAATACCGCGGCGCTACTGACCAGTAGTTGAGCAACTTCCATAGTATAGCTTTAAATAGCCAAACTAAAAGGGACAAAGATAAACCACCTAAACCTTCCTACAGTATATACTTTGTCGCATGACGAATGGCCAAAATAAACCATGTACAAGCTCAGGTTGCACACTTTTGGTAAATTCCTCCTATAATGACATGCCCAATGAAAGTTGAAAGTGGTTAAAACCTTTCACTAGGGCTGTCACGATCATGACATTTTACATGACGATTAATTGTCACTCAAATAATTGTTGATTAACGATTTAATTGTGTTTTTGTCGTTGACATTACTGTTTGGCTTTTAAGGCTTTGAAGTTGCACATGGTAGATATGACACATAACCTAAATATACAAAGAAATGACTGACATATTTGACAACTTTATACTTAAAAAAGAACATTGATAGTGGAGATAGCCGATCTGCAAGCTCACAACGCATCGCGACGTGACGTGTTGTGAGCTTGTAGATCGGCTATCTCCACTATTTTTTACTTTGAAAAAAATATATGAAAATGTTTCAACATGGAAACGGTTATGACGATTATGAAAAATAATCGCGATTATGTCAAATAATTGCGATTAGACGATTATGTAATAATTGTGACAGCCCTACGTTTCACAACTGAAGTCTAGGGATGTTCCTCTTGATAATGTATTGGGTGGGTTGCTCTACTACACCATATGCATGTAATATACACTTTCACTCTGGTGTCCCTATTTTGGGCCCTGTGTTTTTTCTACTGTAGGTGAAAATGGCCCAGTGGTCAATAGAAAAGGACGATCTAACTGTACAAGGTCATAACGTGTTGCGCGTGATGCTTTGTGCGTTGTTTGTTCGCGTTGAATAATTATAATAAAACAATGAAGACATCAACCTTGCACCTGTGATACATTGCAGCGATCATCTCAAGGCAGAAGGAGCTAATACAATCACCGGCACCTGCCGCGGAATTGCCGCGGCAGGCACAGCACAGGACCGGCAGGTCCGACCCGGCAGGTCCGACCAGGGTTAGGGTTAGGTATAGTTTTACTGAGCTTAGGGTTAGGGTTAAGGATAATGTTAGGTAACGGTCCGGCACCTGTCGCGGGCAACCGCCGGTGCCGGAAATTGTATTCGCTGTCCCTCGCTCAACTCAAGGTACGTATTCAGTGGCGGCTGCGTCTTTAATGCAAACTTTTGTGCCAGTCATGCATGCCTCAGCCCCGGGGTCATAAAAGCAACCCAGACACCGACACCGAATTCAGAAGTGCCGCAGGATGTTTTGGTGATGCACACACACACACACACACACACACACACACACACACACACACACACACACACACAGTGCTAGTCTCTCATCCCCCCGACTGCCCAAATTCGTGCCGGCATACTGTATGAGCTGGTGGGCTGTCACGCCCCTCCGGTTTCACTCCGACTTAACTGGAGGATGAGAAGGCAGAGGAACCGCTAAAAAGCCAAACAACCTTCGAGCGAGTAAACAGTACGCTGAAGCCAGACAACATGGTCAAAGGGAGCTCATGCAGGCAGCTAACAGAAATGATAAAGGCAGGGGGTGTGTGGGTTTGTGTGTGTGTGTGTGTGTTCAGGGGCGTCACAAGGGGGGGAGGGGGGGGGGGGGGGGGGTGAGTGGGACTGAGTTACAAGGGCCCAAGGTGGAGGGGCCCTAATTATTTAATTTTTTAGCTATTGAAAAAATAGCAGATATACAAGCTCACAGCGCACTGCGAGCTTGTAGATCTTGTAGATCTGCTATTTTTGAAAAGCCGTGAAAATAATGTGCAAATCTTTGAATATATGTTTTTTTTCAGCAAATAATTGTAACTCAAATCTTGCTTCTGGGGGGGTCCCCTGGTACTAAATATTCTGAGATGGGGGTCCGTGGCCAAATACAATCCAGTCATTTTGGGGGTCCTTCACATGAAAAAAGTTTGAGCACCACTGACATAGAAACACAGGTTTTTCAAAAAACCTTAGAAGGGTTTGAAATGTTCAAAGACACACATTTTCATGATTTTTTCAAAAATGGCAGATCTACAAGCTCGCAGCGCGGCGCTGTGAGCTTGTAGATCTGCTATTTTTCAATAGTTAGAGCACAAAATAATGCGTAATAATGCGTTCATGGGGGGCCCGCAGTGAGTCCTTGTACCCAGGGCCCAGAATTTGGTGTGACACCCCTGCAGGCAGCTAACAGAAAATGTTAAAGGCAGTGTGTGTGTGTGTGTGTGTGTGTGTGTGTGTGTGTGTGTGTGTGTGTGTGTGTGTGTGTGTGTGTGTGTGTGTGTGTGTGTGTGTGTGTGTGTGTGTGCGTGCGTGCGTGCGTGCGTGCGTGCGTGCGTGCGTGCGTGCGTGCGTGCGTGCGTGCGTGCGTGCGTGCGTGCGTGCGTGCGTGCGTGCGTGCGTGCGTGCGTGCGTGCGTGCGTGCGTGCGTGCGTGCGTGCGTGCGTGCGTGCGTGCGTGCGTGCGTGCGTGTGTGTGTGTGTGGTGGGGGCTGGTGGTTAATGGGTTGACAGTCAGACTGGAAGCTGGTGTCACCCGTGTCAGAGCCGCGTCTTATCAGCAGTCAGGGAGTTAAGCGCGTCGGGGGGGAAGGAAGTGTTTGCTAGATGTTAACCCATTTAGGCCTAGAATTATTGAATGCTTTAGCTATTGAAAAATAGCAGATATACAAGGCACCGAGTGCCGCGCTGCAAGCTTGAAGATCTGCTATTTTTGAAAAATCCAGATTTTTTTTGCAAGTCTTTGAAAATATCCTTTTAAAAGCAAACATTTGTAACTCAAATATTTGCTTCTGGGGGGTCCCTGGAACAACATATTTTGAGATGGGAGTCTGCGGCCAAATACCCGTAATTTTGGGGGTCCTTGACAAGAAAAAGTTTGAGAACCACTGATTCAGAGGAAGGATTTAGAAGTCGGGTTAAAGATATTCAAAGACTTTCACACATTTTCACGTTTTTTTTTTTTCAAAAATTGCAGATCTGCGAGCTTGTATATCTGCTATTTTTCAATAGTTAAAGCATAAAATAATGGCACATTCGACGCGGGCACATTCCCTGCATGTCTTTGAGGGTTATAAGAGGAAGAAAACGGTTTGGCTGGGAAGGACCGCTTTCAGACGCGTCTCGGTTTGTGACGAGGGGAAAAACTGTCTTGAAAAGTTGCTGCTGGCCTACTTGTTTTGCTCTTGATCATTTCTCCCAAATTAAGACAGTTTCTTTTGCCTTTAGGCAGATTGGATAGGAAAAAAATCAATTTGAGCTGCCAACGCATCTCTGCTGCTTTTTATAGCCGTTTCCTCTCAAAGGTGTCACTGATGAAAAGCAGAGTAACTAATTACTGCTGCGTGTGTGTGTGTGTGTGTGTGTGTGTGTGGGTGCGTGTGCGTGCATGTACGTGCGTGCGGTTCACCCCATAATTGGTTATACCGGTATGAGTGTGCAGTGTGCACACGTGCACATCTGTGCTTTCACCTAATCTGGTTTTCAGCAATCATGTCAAGTTATGCAAAGCTGTGTGAGCATTTTTAATTCACAATTACAAGTAATTTTCGGAGACTGTATGACAAGATTCATATATACAGACTATTGCTACATCTGGCTTGGGTGGTTCAAAAAGTCATATTTCTTTCCTCCATATTTTTCACCACATTTAGACACTGACTGAATAAATTAGGATCTGTGTCCCGAAGATTTAGGAAAAAGATAAGAGAGGGAGAGGAGTAGACTTAAAGTATTGAGGTGGCAGATTTCGACAGTTAGCTTATTGTAACCATGAATCGGTAGCTTTCAAATGAGGAATTATTCAGGATGCTTTCTCCGCAGAAAACACCTTAAACAATGTCCATCTCCCTTTGCATAGGAAGGGGATGCGTCTCTTAAAAGCCCCTTTTCCACAGGCCCAACACCACACCACTCCACACCACACCGCCCACTTGTGCCAGGTTTTCCACTACAAGGAACTGGGTAGAGTGGTGTGAAAGTGGTACTAAACATGGTACTAAAAAGTATCTAATCTAGAGTAGGTCTGAGCTAGGCCAAACAGGGCCAAACACTTCATAATGACTGACCACTCACTGACTTTTCATTTAGACCACCAGGATATAGTTGTAATACATAATAGATTCTATTGTGTTATAACCACTAATATAATCTACTAGAAGCTCGTCGGCACCCTGGCCAACTCGGGAACAATGTAAATAGGGGATGAATGCCCCGCCCTTTAATGCAAACCCCATTATACCTGTTGTCATAGGATCTGTTTTGACCATCTGTTTGCGTGTGTCGATTTATGCCCATATATGGGGATATCTGTCTGTCTACGTCCATTTTATGTCCATATATGGAGATCTCTGTAGGACCCGTTTTGACCATCTGTTTGCCTGTGTCCATGTATGCCCATATATGGAGTTATCTGTCTGTCTGCGTCCATTTTATGCCCATAAATGGAGATCTCTGTAGGACCTGTATTGACCATCTGTTTGCCTGTGTCCATTTATGCTCATATATGGAGATATCTGTATCTGTCTGTCTGCATCCATTTCATGCCCATATATGGAGATCTCTGTATCTCTGTATGTTTGTCTGTGTCCCTTTATGCCCATTATGAAGATCTCTGTATCTGTCTGTGCCTCCGACTGTGTTGCAGACACAGTGCTGGTTCCCCCTAATGCAAACCCCATTATACCTGTTGTCATAGGACCCGTTTTGACCATCTGTTTGCCTGTGTCCATTCATGCCCATATATGGAGATATCTGTATCTGTCTTTTTGCGTCCATTTTATGCCCATATATGGAGATCTTTGACCATCTGTTTGCCTGTGTCCATTTATTCTCATATATGGAGATATCCATATATGAGGGAACGCGCGTGCCGAATCTGAAGCCGGTGGGACGAACGGTTCTCGAGATACGCGGATTACAGACAGACAGACAGACAGACAGACACGCAGAGACTTCTCGCATTTATAGATAGATTATAGTGTATTATAATTATCATAGTAATACATTAATATTGTATAGTGTATTATAATCACAGTTATAATCCATTATAGTGTATTATAATTTAGGATAGTTGCAATAAAAAAAATATATTGTATTAGCGCGTGGAAGGCACACGTTATTCCAACCAGTTCCTTTCCCCTCCATCAGGCGCCCCGGCTGGCCAGGGGGAGGTGGTATAGAGACCAGGATTACTGCATGTTTTTGTGAGGGTATCTACCCTAGGAGACACAGGGAGAACATGCAAACTCCACACAGAAACATGCATGTAAGGCCCTTTCGCCAACCCTGCCTAGGGTGTGGGCGCTGATGACACGGAGGAGAGAAAACGCCCCCAGCACCCACAGCATCCCCCGGTGGGAACCGAACCCAGGACCTTCTAGCTGTGAAGCGCTACCAACTGCGCCACCGTGCCCACTATCTCTTCATTCTTGAATGAAGCTATAGGCTGGGGCCAGAGGTTTTCCGAACAGACACGCTAGACCGATCCCTTTTTCTCAGAGGCATAAACATAAAAGGCCTATAAGCCAAGGGCTGGCCAGTGCTGGTGGTGCCACCCACCCACCCACCAACCACACACAGCACCTTCTTTCGGGGTCGCTCTTTTTGTTGTTGTGCAGAAAGAAGCATGCGCGGCCTCAGCACCGCTGAGAATGCTTTTTAGTTGTGCACCCGTTCCGTTGAAGGGAGAAAAGGAGGAGAGGAGGGGGGTGGGGGCAAGTACAGACCCTCCGGGAACCACGGTCAATGAAGTATACTAGGGTTTAAGTGCTTCCGAGGGGTTCAGCTCACACACTGCACCACACAGTATAGGCACCGAAAGGCCTGACTGGGCCACCACACAGTATACTGTAGGCAGTGCAGGGCCACACTGGGGCACCACACAGTACAGTTAGGTACAGTAGAGTACAGTACAGTAAGGTAAAGTAGTGTACAGTAAAGTACAGTACAGTAAGGTACAGTACAGTAAGATACAGTAGAGTACAGTAAGGTAAAGTAGTGTACAGTAAAGTACAGTACAGTAAAGTAACAGTACCGTAAGATACAGTAGAGTACAGTAGAGTACTGTACAGTAGAGTACAGTAAAGTACAGTACAGTAACGTACAGTACAGTAAGGTACAGTAGAGTACAGTAGGGTACTGTACAGTAGAGTACAGTAAAGTACAGTACAGTAAGGTACAGTAAAGTAAGTTACAGTTGAGTACAGTAAGTTACAGTACAGTACAGTTAAGTACAGTACAGTAAGGTACAGTACAGTAAAAGGTACAGTAGAGCACAGTAAAGTAAAGCACATTTAAGTACAGTAAGGTACAGTAAAGTACAGTAAGGTACAGTAGAGTACAGTAAAGTACAGTACAGTAAGGTACAGTAAAGTAAGATACAGTAGAGTACAGTAAAGTACAGTACAGTACAGTACAGTAAGGTACAGTAAAGTACAGTAGAGTACAGTAGAGTACAGTACAGTAAGGTACAGTACAATAAGGTACAGTAAGGTGCAGTAGAGTACAGTAAAGTACAGTACAATATAGTACAGTAAAGTATAGTACAGTAAGTTACAGTACAGTAGTAAGGTACAGTAGTGTACAGTAAAGTACCGTACATTAAGGTACGGTACAGTACTGCAAGGTACAGTACAGTACAGCACAGTAAGGTACAGTAAGTTACTGTAAAGTACAGTAAGGTACTGTACAGTACAGTGCAGTAATTACAGTATACACACAGGGTATATCTGCTCAGATTCACTGCTCCACTTCGAACTGGCTGGACTGGGCCCCCACACAGGACAAGGATTCACTGCGTTATGCTGTGCTTTAACTATTGAAAAATAGCAGTGCGAGCTTATAGATCTGCTATTTTGTTTTTAATCGTGAAAATTTGTGCAAGTCTTTGAATATTTCATGTCTTTCTAAGGTTTTTTGAAAAACCTACAGTATGTTTCTATGTCAGTGGGGCTCAAACCTGTGAAGGACCCCCAAGATGATATGTATTTGGCCATGGACCCCCCATCTCAAAATATTCAGTTCCAGGACCCCCCAGAAGCAAAGTGCGAGTTACAAATGTTTGCTTAAAAAAATACATATATTCAAAGATTTGCACACATTTTCACAACTATTCAAAAATAGAAAATCTGCTATTTTTCAATAGCTAAAGTATAAAATAATTAAGCCCCCTCCACCTTGGGCACTGAGCAAGTTGCTCAGTGGCGTTTGAAGTAGGGCATTAACAAAAAAACTTTTCCATAGATTGTTAGACAAATAGACTTGTTTGACAGCCCTATCATCAGTGTATGTTGGATTCATGTTGATCTACAAGCTCACAACGTGAGGCGTTGTGAGCTTGTTACAGTATGCTTTTTTTGTCAAAGGTTCTCCTCAGAATTGGGATGCTAGGGTTCAAGTGCTTAATGTAAACAACGATCCTATCACACAAAGATTTGGCGGCCCCCCCTGTAGTAACTCTGAGGACCCCCTAGGGGTCCCGGACCCCCTGTTGAAGACCCCCAGCTGCTGTTTGTGAACTGCCTGCCAGCAGTGAGTGGTATAGCTCTCTCAGCCAGGGAAGTAAAAGACAGCAAGACGTCACATAATCACTACTGGTACAGTGTGGATGTTCTGTATTGTAGATGAATGGGTATATATAGGCCATCTGGGACCTGGAAAGTCACCCTGGGCTCGCCCAGTCTACAGTATGTGTCAAAGTGTCCCTATGCAAGACACTTAACCTCTAACTGACAGTTCCCCTGTGTGCTCATCAGAGCCATCTGAGCCGTCAACTGCCCCCCCCCCCCCTTGAAAGAGACCGTTTTGAAGACCTGTCAGACAAGTACAGACCAGTAAGACTCCCTAATCGGGATAAGCGGCCATCAGGTAGCATGTAAAAATCGGCCTGATGGTGGTGCTAAATAGGACAGATCCATGTTGATGACATGACTCTAGACATACTGTGTACCGATTTGCGTGATTTTAGGGCAAGATTTGTAGGAGCAAAAATGTGTCGGCCTCATGGTGGCGCTAGAAGAGGGCCATGTGAGAAATGAGGGGTGGAGGTTGTGGTTTGGCAGCCAAGGAGTGTGTGTGCAAAGTTTGGCATGGATAGGGGCAACGGTGGCGGAGATATGAGTAGAGCAAAAGTGTGACGTGACGGACAGACTGACAGACTGAGTGACTGATGGACAGACTGACAGCCGGTGGAGGTTTTGATAGTAACTGCGACCTGACGGTTGCAATAACATTGCTTCACACAATAATTCCTATGCCTGCTGCCAGGCTTAGAATTATACAAATGGAAGTCCGACAATGCACCACACAGTCAAGCACTGTGCATTGAGCGAATGTAGGGGGTCAACTAGGGCATTCACGAAATATTAGAATATTCGAATATCAAAGTCACTATTCAACGTTGTTCACCGAAGTCGAATATTAGCTTATTTTTTTTTATTTTTTTATTGTTTTCTCTTTAAGAAATATATAGTTTATAAAGCCTGGCTAGATAGGAAGTCATAAGAATGAGTTGTCAATGCCCCTGGTGGATGAATGTGTTAATGCTCTATACCAGGGGTTCTCAACCCTTTTTAGGCTGTGACCCCCAAAATAAACATATTTGAACTGGGGACCCCCACCCTGACAAGCACTTGGAATTGTAGGTATTACATTTAATGTGACTCGGTTCCGCAGATAAATATTGTGAAAATAGCAGATCTACATGCTCACAACGCCTCGCAACGCGAGGCGTTGTGAGCATGTAGATCGGATATTTTCACAATGTTCGCCTCTTGCTTAATATTTGACAATTTGGCCAGTCCTATTATATATTCGAATACTTTGAGGTCCAATAATTGGAATACTAAAAATCACTATTCGTGAATGCCCTAGTGTCAACAATATGTCCGTACACAGACATATGTGTCTGTGGCAAGACTTGGCCGTGGCAAATTCTAGATGTTCTGTTTTACACACGATTACAATGTTCACATTTTTAAATATTCTTCACAATAATCTATGCATGACGCTGATTTACCATGGCACTATGGCGTATTAGTTGTTTCGTGCCCGTTTCTCAAGAACGAACCAAGGTTCCAAGAAAGTTGCCATCCCATAGGCGGGAGAAATAACCCGAACTGGTTCTTTGCCAGTGGAAAAGGCCCCTGACTGTGTACACATGGAACCAAATAGACTCGTAAGGGTCCATTTGGTTCCATGTGTTTGATTGATTGAAAACGTTTGCATAGAAAAAGGTACAGTTTCATGACGGTACAGTTCACTGGTACAAGGTCAACTAAAAGGAGATCCTAGAAAAGACTAAGCTTATTTCCATAGGAAACCATTGAAGTATCTCATATAACATTGAATGACAGACGGATAGAACACAGTACTATGCAATAGATATAGTAAAAAAAAAAGTAAATAAAAATAAAATACAGTACAGCAAAAAATATATACAGTAGGTAAATACAAAGAGGGGTCAGGGGAGGCTGGGCTAGGTTTGTTATTGCCAGTTGCCAATAGCTGCCTTCTGTAAGTGGTTTTTCAGGGCGATTTTAAAGGATGCTAGGGAACCACACTCCTTTAAGGCCTTCGGTAGGTTTGGTTGTATAGCAGAAGAACGAGTTTGACCCTTTGTTTGAGTTGACTTTGGGTTGAACGTGATCTGTGGCGCTGCCTCTGGCGTTGTAATTGTGGACGTCCTTAACGTTTATAAAGTATTTTGTCAGGTACATGGGTATCTTAGTGGTGTATCTTGTACACCAGGCCCATTGCAAGTTGCTGTACTCTGTCATCTACTCTGAGCCACCCCACTCTTAACTGGTGAGTAGCGGTGAGGTGAGTGTACACTCTCAGAGTTACATGGTCATTCAGGGCTATCTCTTTATGTTTCTGGTAATAGTATTGTCCGCTCATTTTGTATGTCCGTGGCAAAATTTGACCAAATTGTCCACCACCACCACAATCCAACATGGCGATGACCCCTGTGAATGGCCCTTGTCAACACCAACACAATGTCTGCTCACAGCATTACGTAAGTAACACTTAATGACTGACCTTTCTGTTATGTGATGAGACTCGACTGTCAGACAACAAGTATAGACGACATTGCTTCACACAAAAGGATTCCTATGCTGCTAATGTGTGAGGCAAACCAGGCTTGGAATTATACCAATGGAGGTTCACACAGTCAAACGCTATGCGTGGAGTGAATGGCCCTTGTCAACACCGACACAATGTCTGCTCACTGCATTACGTAAGCAGCACTTAATGACTGACCTTTCTGTGCTGTTATGTGATGATGAGACTCAACTGATGATGATGGCACTGGAGCGAGGGCAATGCTGTATTGCAGTGGTTCTCAAAGTGGAGCCCGGGGAGTCCATGAGAGGGCTCCAATGGGTTCCCATGCAGCTAACATTTAGCGTCCAAGTCAGTTGAACCCTTTTATATCATTTTGGCTGTTCAAAAGCTGATCTAAAGGCTTGCGTCGTGAGAGATCTCGAAATTTCTCTTTTGGGGGTCCCCGGCACAAACTCACAAACGTTTGAAGCCAAATACTTAAAACGTTGGGGGTCCTTGACATGAAACCGTTCGAGAACCACGGCTGTATTATATTATATTATATCGTCGCTGTCGGGTGGAAACCTCGTATCTCCAAGTTGCAAATGTGTATGTTTTTTCGCAATAACGCCCTGCTTCATCATACAAGGCCGTCGCACAAAAGTAGTGAAAACAGCAGATCTACAAGCACACAACGCCTCGCGGTGCGAGGCGTTGTGTGCTTGTAGATCGGCTGTTTTCACTAGTTTTAATCATTTTTAAAATCAAAAATGCAAAACGAACGCTTTTGGACATATACAAGGTTTTCACCCGACAACGACGATATGTGACCTATGTGAGGTCCTTTTCTTGTCTCTGTTTTTTTCCGAGTTCATCTATCGATGCAGGTCCTCTCTCCTGCTGTCGAATGCAAATACAGAGCCGCACACAACTCACCGGGATTCACGACCAAAGAAATGCCACGAGGCCTGTACCAAAGGTTAACCTGTCGGCATCTTTTAATTGGCTCTCTATTCTCAGACACTGTGGGAGCGTTTGATTTCCTTGAACACCGCAGGGTGCCAGGCCGTTCATTTCCTGACTCCTCCAGGCTGTCGCTGGATGCTGCGTATCCACAGCCGTTTGGTTGTCAAGGACCACCACATTATGGGCCAGACCGATGCATGTGAAGCATGATTTGATTCTGTCAAAAAATATTTGAATTTTTAATTATTGCGACCGTAGTTCGCAGATTAGTATGTGAATGGTCACAGCTTGTCCATATGTACGTATGTATCTCTGTCACGCCTGACACTGTGGTTCTATGGGTTTGTCGCTCTGACATCATGCTCTGACGTCACTGTGATGTCAGGGGAACCACTCTGAACAGAATGGTTGACATCACGCTCTGGCTTCACTGTCACTGCCCTTTAGGGCGAGGTTGCATGTCGCCCTGAGGCGTCTTACTAGTATTATATTTTATATAAATAACCTCTTTTAGTTTGTTGCAGTTTTCAAATATTTTCTGACACAGAATCCTTGGTTCCAGGCTTAAAATAATTTATATTAATATTTCCAGAAATCTCTATGGGAAATAAATGGATGGGTTTTCTGTCTGAGGCACCACAACATGGCTGCCACTGCAATGCCCTAAAGGAGTTGTATACAACGCAGGTTCTGGAGGCGTTATTTGGAATCGTAGATGAGTTCTGGGCAAACCCCGCCCATGGAAGCGTCTGATTGGCTGAACCGGAGCTAGAGAGCGCTCCTTTGTGATCGCTTGGACCGTGCTATTCTGTCCCCCAGTGTACATAACTCGGAAGGCACTGAGTTGGCTCATGCGACCTTCGCAACGCTCGACGCGGCGACTCGCTCGCTCGCTCGCTCGGTGGTGTCTCACGTGGCTCAAGGTCGCCTGAGACGGTGCACCTCTGTCATAGTCAATGGAAACAAGCGCTCCTGCCCAGAACTCGATTCCAAATCAAGCGGTTCTGGAGTGGAGACCACCCTCTGCTTATCACTCCCCGTTCATAATCTACCACACCCGTATCCAAGATGCCTCCACTCACCACAGCCAATCCCTGTTCACTACATTATAAATACACCTGCATGCGTTCTCTCCATCAGCTGCTCTGTTCTGCTAGCCTGGCGGGGCCTGACGTCATACTGCGTTCACTCACTCATTCCTTCCCCAGTTTAACGTCTGGCATTCCGGGTATAGGCAGCGAGTATTCTGATTATTTTCTGATCAGGGCCAATCTGTGACTGCTGTCCGCACAACAAACATAGTCTTCCTGACAACAAGTGAAAAGCTTTCCCTGATTGGTCCATGTGTAGACGGTGACGTATATGCATGCTTCAGCATTTTCAAAACAACAGTGGCTGCCCTCGCGATGCAACAAGTGTAACAGTTAACGCTCTAACGATAAAACAAGCAATAAGTGCAGTTATTTCAGAGTTGGAATCAATTACAACAATTAAAAAGGAACAAGGGGGATGCGCTAGCGGAGTCCATCGGCCGAAAAGACGTGTTTGTTTGCCGTTCTTCCGACTGGCTGAGAGATGTTTTGCTACGCTGATTGGTTAGAGGAGACTGTCTGTCAAGGCAAGTACTCCCGCCCACTTTTCAAGCTGCCAATAGGCCGAAGGCCAGACGTTATACTGGGGAAGGAATGAGTGAGTGAACGCAGTATGACGTCAGGCCCCGCCAGGCTACTGTTCTGCATCACTGCAGACCAAACATGGGTTGTGGGTACTGCACTTGTAGATCGGCTCTTTCTGCCATTCATTGTGTTTAAGTTCATCCTCCCCCACCCCAACGTCCTCCCTCCTCCTAGATTCTCGCTCTTCCTTCTCCTTCTCGTCTCTATTTGTGTAGGAATCCAGGAAGGGGGGGGGGGGGGGGTGTTCAAACCTTTTCAAAAAAGTTCTAAAATAGCAGATCTGCCTGTGAGCTTGTAGATCGGCTATTTTTGAAATGTTTGTAGTGGTTAAAACCACTACAAACAAATGTTCGGTACCTAGGCTTTGTGTAAGATAATATATTTACGTGTTTGCTTGTTCATGATTAATTAAATTCATACTGTACTGTACATGTCGAAATGTACTTATTAGTATTTTTTGTACATTGTTTTCTTATAAGTTAAATGTTGTTGATATCTTTAATCAAATTAACCTTTTTCAAATTGATTACAAAATGTCGGTCAAAGCGGTCAAAGCATCGGTAACTGGTGGTCTAGGTGTAGAACTCTCCTAAATCAGGAGCGGAAAAACAAGACAAAAAGAGCTGGCATCGCTCAGACTCGCAAAAAGTGTTCAGGCCAGTTGATAAGCTTAAATTCACAGGGATCCCCATCTTATAAGATGTTGTTATTTCATAACTGTCTTATGTAGCCTACGCCCAGTGATACTCAAACTCTGGCCCGTGGGCCACTTCCGGCCCGCGGCACAATTTTGACTGGCCCACCAGCTTAATGTCCTCTAAGTCAGGGGTTTTCAAAGTGGGTGACGCGGCACCCTGGGGTGCCGTGACAGCAGTCCAGGGGTGCCGCGAGATAAGTTGATAATACTTGGAATTTATTTGGACACAAAAATATTATTTAGTATAATTTTAAACTTGAAGTACAAAGTTATTTTCAGTCAGCTCTAACCAAAATGGCTATTGTCTAAAATATCGTCACTGTCGGGCAGAAACCTTGTATCTCCAAGTTTCAAATGTGTAAATCTTTTGCCCTGCTTCATCATACAAGACCGTCACACAAAACTAGTGAAAACAGACGATCTACAAGCACACTGTGTGCTTGTAGATCTGCTGTTTGAACTAGTTTAGTACA
The DNA here is from genome assembly GCF_963921795.1 of Nannobrachium achirus. NCBI lineage: Eukaryota > Metazoa > Chordata > Actinopteri > Myctophiformes > Myctophidae > Nannobrachium > Nannobrachium achirus. Next base: position 43,780,029 of record NC_137829.1, on the reverse strand, counting down.
TTTTATAGATGAGAAATACAAAACGAACGGTTTTGGACATACATGGTTTCCACCTGACAACGACGATATGCTATAAATATAAGGTGCTGGGAGTGAAAATTATAATGTAGACGTGCCTCGGATTAAAACAATATTTATGGGGTGCCCTGAGACAAAAAAGTTTGGGAACCCCTGCTCTAAGTCACGCATCCAACAAGCTTTAAACTGAGCAGATTGGACCTTCCATTCCAGAGATACTGTAATGGACAAAACATATTGAAAGCGGCCATTGAAATCGCAGATTTTCACCGACCTATTTTTTTATTTTATTTTTTTTACCTTGATTGCAAGCAGACAGATAGACGACAACACAGACAAATAGCAGACACATGTACATTAGTACGTTTTTGGTGTTTGTGTGGAATATGCTAATTGCACAGAATTATTAAAGAGAGAAAACGTATCAAATTACTTTGATTACGGTAAGGTATCAAATTACTAGTACAAATTGTATCATTGACAGAATATGTTAAGTGGAAATAAAGCAAATAAAAGAGAGGAGTTATCAAGTAATATCATTTGTCACCCAGCCCGCGGCCCCTTGACATTGTTGTAATGTGGCCCACAGACTCAGAAGTTTGAGTATCCGGTACTATTTAAGACATTGACAATTATATAACACACTTCTTCCCAGAGCATATTGTCTGGGGACCCCTTGGAATCTCCTTTAGGGACCTCGGCCCTTAGGTTGGGATACTGCTGTGTTTGACAAAGACTTACTGAGAGTAATCCACGCGGCCTTGCGCGAGCAGTTCTGTGCCTCCTGACCAGTTGGGTAATATGTTATTTCTTGCTGATTAACAGCGGGTGGCCATTCATAGCCACGATTTCCTCATCTCTTTAGAGCTGTCATGTCTTTTTTTTCACCGCTGGAAAAATCAATAGCAGCAAATGAATCGTTTTTTGAGTGCCGTGAAATGTCCTTCCCTTACCGGCCACGCCATTCAAGGTTAGCGTGGCCGTGAGGGTGAGATGCGCTATTGATGGACTCAAAACTGAGATGCTCACATGCTTATGCTTGCAGGGAGAGTGTGGGCATGCATCCCAATGCAGAGCTGAGGCTGATGTTGGAAGAACATGCTGGTCACATAAGATTAGCTACATGGACTTTAAAAGGGCTGATTTTACATGTCCCCTATTTTGGGAATGTGATTGCAACCGTACGTCGCAGTTTAGTATGTGAACGGTCATAGCTTGACGGTATGTATGTATCTCTGTCACGCTTGACACATAGACTGTATAAAAGATATGGACAAAGCGAAGCCATTGGTTTCTATGCAGCGCAAATGACACAATATGGGTCCTTGGCATGGGTGTTGCCATCATAGATTGTAAAGGCACCAGAGGATGCCAACGGTCACGTGCAACTGCAGAGATATGGGAGAATGTGGTCGGAGCCTCCCGAAATACAGCACACGAAGAAGAACACAGCCGGCTAGTATTAGTTTAGTTGGCCACGCCCCCCGCAACTTTATCATCAATTTTAACATAAATGGGACCTTATTTTCACAAAACGCATATAATCGTGATTGAAAGGCAATTTTTAACTGGCGATAGGAACCATAAAGTATTTATGAAAATGTTAATTAAGGTTAGAAAACGAAAGGGGAAAATGAATGGGGTCCAATGGAGAACAATTCTTTTTGCGATCGGCCGGGGGGAAAAACAGCGCAACTAGCGGCCAATCATAGGAAGTTTTAGTTCCGTGTTGGAGTCATTTTAAATCGGCGGAACTATGCCCCTGGCCTGACACTGTGGTTCTATGGGTTTGTCGCTCTGACATCATGCTCTGATGTCACTGTGATGTCAGGGGAACCACTCTTAACAGAATGGGTTTGCCGCTCTGACATAATAAAATGCTGTCAACCAATCATCAAGGACGATGATACACGAAAGAAAGAAGGACTTCGTATGGGAATGGCCATATATGGAGGCCACATACCACACTAACGGCTAGTTCTACAGACAGGGATCTCCATGTATGGGCATAAAAGGGTATGATGTCAGATGTCATAGACATCATAGGACTTTCACATAACAAATAACTGAGTAAGCATGTTTGGGCTCTTACAGCATATCTCCATATACAGTACATGGATCTCCATATATGGGTACCAGGGGTCTCCATATACAGTATGGGTAACTGGTCCGATATACATCACTGGCTAGATGGCCAAGAATTGGCACCACCTCGGTCGCATGTCGCCCTGAGGCGTCTTACTAGTTATAGGTTAAAATATCCGAATGCTTGCAAAACAAAAATATCTAATTGCGACCGTAGGTCGCATTTACTACCAAAACCTCCACCGGCTGTCTGTCCGTCAGTCAGTCCGTCACACTTTTGCCCTGCTCATATCTCCACAACCGTTGCCCCCATCCATGCCAAATTTTGCACACACACTTCTTGACTGCCAAACTACAACCTCCAAGGACCCCCGGAGCCCCAGGGACCCCCAGGGCCCTGGGGGACCCCCAGATGTAAAAAAAATGACCAAATGTGCTCACACGTCACATGTCACACTTTTTCCCTGCTTATATCTCCGCACCCGTTGACCCGATTCATGCCAGATTTTACACACACACTCCTTGCCTGCCAAACTACAACCTCCAAGGACCCCCGGAGGTCCCTGGGGGACCCCCAGATGTAAAAAATGACCAAATGTGCAAAAATGACCAAATGACCACCCCAACGGGGCTGCTCACGGGGAATTCCCGGGGACCACCGACTCCTGGTGCTCCAGAACGGATGCAAAAGTGGTGGCGCCCCCAGTGGAGGACCCCCTGCCACTGCAGCGCACATAAAATGCCGTAACTCGGGCTAGGAGCGTCCGGGAGAGCCGGGGCCGGTACCTATTCGTCCGCCAAGGCAACGCGGAGACCCCACCCCTCATTTCTCACATGGCCCTATTCTAGCGCCACCTTCAGGCCGATTTTTAAAACACATTTTTGGACACTGCTCCTACAGTTTTTGCCCTAAAATCACGAATATCACTACACAGCATGTCTACACTCATGTCATCAACATGGATCAGGAAGATTTTGGAAAAACTAATTTTTGCCCTATTTGTGGAGATAAGCCACCTACGGTCGCTTATCTCCCGATTAGGGAGTCTTACTGGTATTTAAAGATTTTGTAGCAACACGTTGTAAGCTTGAAATGCTATTTCTGACTCCTACACAGAGAATCCAGATTGTAAATGTATCTCTGTATAAAAATGTATCCTTTCAGGGCACTTTAAAAATGTTTCCTCAAATAACATTTGATATGAGAAGCTTTCAAGTTATATTTGTATTAGCCCTGACAAACGGGCACATAAATTAGTTCCAAAACAAATATATTGAAGTGGATTTGCAGTTGTGTGTGATAGCACTCATCAAGTGCTTTGCACAGTCCAATGTGACTCCAGAGCCAGACAAAATGAAGTACTGTAATACTCTGAATGTAGTTGAACTTAGATTGAATGTTTTAAGTGGCTATTATGTACTTGGAGTTTTACCATAACAAAAGACATGATAAAATGATCTCTTGTGTAAGCAAGCTAAATCCAACATTTTTAAAGCAATATTCAAGCTTATGAAGACATCTCAGAGTTAAATTAACCACATGAATCCTGACATCCCTATTCTGGGCAGGCGAACATTCGGATCACAACGCGTTGCAACGTGAGCATGTAGACCGGCTATTTTCTACAGTACATAGCAGTGTTGATTTTGACAGCAGATTTAGGCTAGTCATAGTCTTTTGAATAACATTTAATTTTTAGTCATATTTTAGTCATCTGAGGAGTTTTAGTTTAGTTTTAGTCAACCAAACATAAATTGTCTTTTCTTTTAGTTCTACTGGATCTCTTCTCCACTAGTCCCTGCATAACAGTTTAGTCTAGTCTGTATTTGTTGATTTTATTTTGCTACAACATTGACAATATATTTAGTCTTAGTTTTGGCCTTCTTCTTTCGTGTATCATCGTCCTTGTTGATTGGTTGAAGACATTTTATTTCACAAGATCTTCTTGTTACTTGGTCATCATAGGTTAGTTTTTATTTTGTTTTTGTCAGTGAAAAAAGTTAGTCAGCAAAGGTTTTTCGTCATATTTCTAGTCGACAAAATGAACACTGCTGCAAAGAGAGTGGGTGTAGCCGGGGAGCCACAGGCCCAAAAGCTCAAAGAATAGGGTTTTACCTGTGACGTCATGACATACTTTTAATTTGTGTTTTTTCTATTCATTTGGTCATTAAGGTACACAGAATGAGAGGCCTGCTCTGCCGGAAACACTGCGAAAAAAAGTTATGGCTATTTGTATATTCACTCCATCGACTTCAATATACAGGAAAGAAACACACCAAAAAAATATGCTTTAAGTAGCATGTGAGGGGTCAAACTAGGGGTTCTTGATGATTCTGAATCCATTGCAAGCATTTGTTTTGCATGAAAAACATTCCTTGGGCTAGAAGACGGACCAAAATAACGGTGAAAAGTGATGACTCATCACTTTTCACAGGTTTGAGAGGCTGAAATCTAGCCCATGGAATGTTTTTCATGCAAAACAAATGCTTGCAATGGATTCAGAATCATCAAGAACCCCTAGTTTGACCCCTCGTATGCTACTTTTTTTGGTGTGTTTTTTTCCAGTATAGTGAAGTCAATGGGAAACTTTTTTTCGCAGTGTTTCCGGCAGAGCAGGCCTCTCATTCTGTGTACCTTATTGACCAAATTAATAGGAAAAACGAAAATTTGGAGCATGTCATGACATCACAGGTCTTCTCTCATTTTGGCACAGTGGCTCCCCGGCTAGTGTAGACTCTAAACTGTAGAAACGCACTGGGTAAAAAGAAGGGGACCTAGTGTAGACCCCTGGGGGGCCGCCCTCAATCAACTAAAGTACATTTGGTTTAAGTGGTTAGGGATTTTGCTGTGCATCATGCTGGTCCTTGTTGCTGCCATCGCCTTGTCTCCTACTCTGCCACCGACCACCATTAATCTGAAGTTCAACATGGAAGCTTAATTTAAGGCCTCATTTACTCTTAGAGTAGCTCTCATTCCAACCTCAATCTAATTATTCAACCCGCAACAGACTACATTTACATGATCCACTTTCAAAAGCCAATTTGTGTTACTTCAAAAAAAAAAATGTGTACAAGTAGTGGGATTTATAGTAATAGTAGTAATGGGATTCTTAAACGGGTTATTAATGTTATTTTGATTTATTTTTTGACTCTCAATAAATTAGTGCATCATGCTAAATCTTAACTGGTAACTTAACTGCGTGAACACTCGCATCCCTATTTTGGGCTTGTCACGCAGGTTCTCCAAGTCTTCAAAGGCTAGTGAAAATAGCTGGCACCATGTAGGGCTTAGTGGTTAAAGATGAATAAATACTGTATATCTGCATTATTGGAGTTCTTTAAAAAATATTTTGTAACCCATTTTTCATCCAGTGCCAATAGCCTAAACTGTAATCCTGGGCGCTACTCTCCCTCTGCCAACCTGGGGAGAGCCCTGAACTGAGCTCCTGCTTCCCTCAATGCATGAGGAGGAGTGAGCTGGCCGCTTCTTATCACCTGACAGGAGGGAGTTTAACCGGTAGGATGTAATGCGTGGAAGGAACACGTTATTCCAACCAGTTCCTTTCCCCTCCATCAGGCACCCCGGCTTGTCAGGAGGAGACAGTATAGAGACCAGGATTACTGCATGTTTTTTTATGAGGGTGTACCTACCCTAGGGGACACAGGGAGGGCGGGAGGCCCTTTCGCCAACCCCACCTAGGGTATTAGGCCAGTCAATCTAATCAAGGTAAATTCAGGGGGTTCAAGTTTGGGTCCCTTCACTTACAATACAGGAAAAAAAGACAGCAAAAAAATCTTCTTTAAGTAGCATGTGAGGGGTCTAACTAGGGGTTTTTCATGATTCTGAATCCATTGCAAGCATTTGTTTTGCAAAAAAAAAACATTCCTTGGGCTAAAAATGGACCCACAAACTATGGTCATCCCTTTTCTGGGGTCAGCTCAGTTTTTTGGGGCCCATTTTTTGCCCGAGGAATGTTTTTCATGCAAAACAAATGCAATGGATTCAGAATCATGAAAAAACCCTAGTTAGACCCCTCACATGCTACTTAAAGAAGATTTTTTGGGGGGTCTTTTTTCCTGTATAATAAGTGAAGGGACCCAAACTTGAACCCCTTGAATTCTTTGGATGACCCTAAGGATCATAAAAAACCTTGAACCATTACTATTGCAATTTCTTTTGGGTCAAACCTCAGATTGACTGGTCTATATGGGTGCTGATGATGTGGAGGCGAGAACACGCCCACAGCGTCCCCGGAAGGAATCGTACCCGGGACCTGCTGGCTGTGAGGCGACAGCGAACGGTGCCACCCTTGCATATTGGAGTTAAAGCTCCTTTTCTTTTCTGGAAATAATTTCGACCAAAGTGGTCTGCAATGTTGTGTACAGCAACGCTTCCTTATAGGCGACGTTGAGTCATGAGCTCATCTCAATCACCCACAGCCCCCACACATGATGAAGCTGTTTGAACCTCATTGGCAGCACAACAACAACAACAACAACAACATGATCCCTAGCGTGCCTGTGTTCTGGGTTGAAAATAGTTGATCTCCAAGCTCACAAAGTGCCGCAGCGTGACGTGCTGTGAGCTTGTAGATCGTCTATTTTCCGCAAAGAGATTTGGTGTAGAGCAGGGGTTGGCAACTTTGATGATGGCGAGGGCCACTATATTTCCTCCTTGACTCCAGAGGGCCTACGTCCTACTTTGTCATTCTAGTATCTCATACAAAAGAAGCAAAAAATAGCAGATATACAAGCTCAAAACGCATCGCAGCGCGATGCGTTTTGAGCTTGTAGATCGGCTATTTTTGGCTTCTTTTGAATTGGAATCCTGAATAATTTTGTTGTTAATTTGAATTGGAATCCTGAAATGTAACATTTTGATTTAATTTCAAACACATTTAATTATATACTCATGTTATCTTTATGAACTTAAATACAAATACATTGGACATAAAAAAGACTGAAGGAATTAAAGCAGGTCATGTTTGGAATTATATAAGCTGAAATCAATAATACATCAGTATTCCGGTATTAACCTGCGGGCCGCATTAAGTGAAGGTGGGGGCCGCATGTGGCCCCCGGGACGCCAGTTGCCCATGTATGGTGTAGAGAGAGAGGAGAGGAGCTAAACCCATAAGTGGTTGGAACACAGCCTGTGTTTGACATTGCTCATAGTATCATTGCTAAACATTGTCATAACCTTTAATGCCCGGTGTCGTGGTGTGACACTGGCCAGGTGGACAGATAATCCACAGGACATTTTCTATCACTATGTGATGCAGGGTCGTCAATTGGGTATGGCAGGGGTATGCAGCTGCCTTACCCTGGGTCCAAGGGGGGAAAATAAAAGTTACTTTTAAATATTAATCCATGAATGTCTCTTTGTCTATCTGCGCTGGTTATTATGTTAAGTTGCGGTAAAATAACTACAAATGCAAAATTTTACATAATGGTCACTTTAACAAGGTATTATAATTATATTCTCCACACTTGTATTCTCCCCAGCTTGACAAAATGGTATATTACCAGGTTCCGCAGGTCAGCTGCACAGGTGCAATGCATTATTGTTATTTGTGGCACGTTTACTAACATGCTAAGTTTAGCTGCACTTAAAAAACCCTTCCAGGCTGCCATATCCAGCCCAAGAAACCGTAGAAACCTGTGTAAAAAACAGCCGATCTACATGCTCGCGAGGCGTTGTGAGCATGTAGATCGGCTATTTTCACAATAGAACCGTGTTATCCAAAATGTAATGCCTATTTTCCATGAGGACTCCCATCTTTGCCATACCCTAGCTTTTGCTGAACTGACGCCACGGATGTGATGGATGGACTTTTGAATCTTAAATCTTGAAACATTCAATCTTTTATGTTCATTTGTTCAACAAGTGTGTTTGTTAACAAAGTTGTTGGCCTAGCTATAGCTACAGGCCAAGAGTCACTTATACTGTATCCACTTCTTCTGACTATTCCATGCCTTTTCAGATTAACTTGTTGCCTGTGTAGGTTGATGCTACTTTGGTTGCAGTATGTTATACCGATGTATTTTTGAATGTTGTACGTTCTATTTTTGCTATTTAGATATGTGTATGCTCTGCTGTTTGGTTGCCAAGTTGCCACTTTTATATTTAAAATAGTATGCTCTAATACTATTGCTTTGATGTCTATTTTTGTGTACTCTGTGAATTGTATTTTCTTGGCACTTTGTGTAATTTACTTTACCATTTAACCTGTTGTTGCAGGGATTCTCAACCCTTTTCATTTCAAGGATCTCCAGTTTGATAAGCATTAGGCCACGGACCCCCATTTGATATATATATATATATATATATATATCTGGGACCCCCAAAATACTCAAAATAGTGTCCATCCATTTGGTTCATTCTCTGAGTAGAGTGGACCCAGACCACAACGGTCCTCTTGGTTCCTAAGTCCTAATCATTTAGTTGTGGGGACCCCCGTGGATCTCCCTCAAGGACCTCACATGGAGGACCAGTGGACTATTACTTTAGGTTAAAGCTGCTTTCTCCCATCTTGAACTTCCCTGGAAAAGAGCATCTGCTAAACACCTAAACTGTAAGTTGTACGCGTTGAAAGGCTACCGATTTCCATCAGGAACAGCCCAAGGTTTACATGCGCACATGCATGCATGTTCCAGAAAGATAAACTATCTTGGAGCACAGCTGCACACACACACGCACACACACACACACACACATGCACGAGCGCACATACTGTACACACAAATACATGTACGTACGCATGCACTCACTCATGCGCACGCACACGCACGCACGCACGCACGCACGCACGCACGCACGCACACGCACGCACACGCACGCTTCTTGGTTTGAAGTCAGCAGATCCTCCACAGAGCAAAGGTTTCCAAACATCAGCACTGCAACATTTTGGGACTTTAGAAATCGTCACTGTCGGGCAGAAACCTTGTATCTCCAAGTTTACATTTTTTACATTTGTATCATAAAAGACTGTCGAAACAAAACTAGTGAAAATAGCAGATCTACAAGCACACAATGCCTCGCAACACAAAGCGTTTTGTAGATCGCTATTTTCACTAGATTAAATCGTTTTTTTAAAATGATAGATACATGGTGGCATGACTGGGGGCAGCAGAGGATCCAAGTGATGTCATTCAAGGAGGCAGCCATCATTATTATGTGTAACTCCTACACAAACAGATGTCTTCTTCACACTCCCCATTATTTAAGTGTTAAATTGTCACTCACAAGGATTTAGCAGTGCATGTCTGAAGTGGGGTCCAGGGACCCCCAGGGGTTGGGGGCAGCTAAATGTATTAATATAGCATCAGCATCTGTTTAACCACTTATATATGCACATCGGCCATTTGGAAATAGCAGACCTACAAGCTCACAACATTCATTAAAAGATCTTGACATTTTATTGAGCACACATCTTGTATGGGGATCCCAGGCACACAATCTTTCTAGATGGGGGTCCGCAGCCAAATACATTTGGTTTTTTTTTAAATGAAAAACTTTGAGATCCACTGTTTTCACAGTATGCCAACCGACCATCTCTACAACATCAACAACAATCTTTAGTCAAATACATTTTGCAGTGCTCTTGCACAACCTTCCCCCCCCTCGCTCGAGCGCGCGCACGCACACACACAAACACACATACACGCGCGCGCGCACACACGCACGCACACACACACACACACACACACACACACACACACACACACACACACACACACACACACACACACACACACACACACACACACACACACACACACACACACACACACACACACACACACACACACACAGACTACATAATGTACCGTATAAGCAGTCTAAGTCCATCTGTTTGAAAACCTCCAATGAGTCACAGTCACAACCAGACCGCACTCTGTCGAGGTGCCACCTTGCGCCTTGTGCACTCGTGGCCATGTATGGCCTACTTGTGCGTCAGCGGAGCACACAAGTAGTGTGTTCGGTGCTGGGTGTGTGACGACTCGATGACCTCACATCTAGAGCGAGGGTTATTGTGGGCTCGCTGAAAGCGAGCACAGACGTGTGTTATCTTCATTATTCATCTATCAGTTAAGTTCTCCTCGACAGTACAAAGGCAGGGCCCTTAGCCAATGAGGAGGGTAGATCTTTGTGCCCATACATGGTGTTCCATGCGAGCCCACACTGTTTTGTAGGAACGGTAGGCCTATTTCTAGTTTAGTATGTCAGGTCACACTTGTTGGTGGTGACGTCACCGAGAATGCTTCCCCCTCCTCGGCTAAAGGCCGACAGTATTAGCCCTGCCTTTGTACTGTCGGCCGGAAACAAGACACCCGGAAACAGACGGCACCGAACACAGTCCTTACGCGCTCTGCTGGCACAAGTAATAAACATTGTGTGACATTGACCATATCGTCACTGTCGGGCAGAAACCTTGTATCTCCAACTTTCACATGTGTACGTTTTTTCACCAAGTAAAGCCCTGCTTCATCATACAAGCCGATACAGCCGATCTGCAAGCACACAACGCCTCGCGGTGCAAGGCGTTGTGTGCTTGTTGATCTGTGTGAGCTCTGTGTGTTGATCTATGTGAGCATGGACAGGAGTAGCGAGACTATTTGTATCGTTACCATTACATTTACTTTCGGATTCAGGCATAAAATATGTCTCGTTTGCTACCTCGAGACCTTTAAGCTAAATAATCTTTTCATACATTCATAGGCCTATACGTGAACGGTGGACACACAATGGAACCAAATGCACCAATGAAGCAAATTATTTGAATTGGCTCTAAACCAGTTCTCAACCTTGCGACCGTGACCTTCCTTCCTTCCTTCCTTCCTTCCTTCCTTCCTTCCTTCCTTCCGTAACCTTCCTTCCGTAACCTTCCTTCTGTACGGGAGTGATGTCAGTGTGATGTCAGCAAGTTGTGACATCACTTCCTGTACGGGGCAGCTACACGAAATGTGGATAACACTATATATGGAGATAGTCCAGTCCATCATGTCATATGGGACTACCGTCATAGACAGTAGCCAAAAGAGAAGGATACACAAGACTAAGAAAGACAAAAAAAGGAGGAGGAGGATAAAGATACCAAAAATGTAACAAGGAGGTGGCAACGGGGCGGCTAGATAAAGTTATTAGGCCTGGATCCGACTTTAAGTCGACGCACAGGATTCCAGAAGTGTAGCGCTTATTCGCTCTTGTATCAAACTGTTACTCGAAACGTTCTTAGAATTTAATATATATTTTCTAAAGTAAATATGGGGGCGGCTGTGAAAAAAAGAGAAGAATAAAAAAGAAAAAAAGGAGGAGGAGGATAAAGATACCAAAAGGAGAGAGAAGAAAGGGTGGATGAGGTACAATGTGCGGTATCCTCCTTGTCAAGCTCGACGTTGAGCATTTGCACCTATACATGGAGAAATGGAGCGAACCTGTTTGGCCTAAACATGGAGATGTGGTACAGAATGACTCATATATGGGCATAAAAAGTATGTCATGTGACATCACTTCCTGTACAGACAGTCAGACAGACAGACAGCCATTGACTCCGGCCTAACAATGGCTACTGTCTATGACGGTAGTCCCATATGACATGATGGACTGGACTATCTCCATATATAGTGTTCTCCACATCTCCATGTTTAGGCCCTATCGCTCACACCCTAGGTGGGGTTGGCGATAGGGCCTTTCTGTGTGGAGTTTGCATGTTCTCCCCGTGTCTCCTAGGGTTGATACCCTCACAAAAACATGAACAAACTTCCCCCAGAATGACAACAACTAGAATCGTAAGAGAAACGCTGTGGTTGGCCAGATAGAATTGGCAAGAATTGGCGCGACCTCACCCTTTAGGGCGAGGTCGCATGTCACCCTGAGGTCGCATTCCACCCTCAGGTGTCTTACTAGTTATTGTTAAACTTCTGCATTACTTGTCTTAATTTACAAAGAAGTCAATTAGAGAATGTAGAAGAATTGTTAATTTGATCAACGTTGGGCTGTTATCTCTCCTATGGTACCAACCAATCTCATCAAATGGTGGACAGAATAAATAAGGGACCTTGATATGAACAAAAAGTGCATGGCTCCTTACCTTGAATTCTTCCAAGATCTTGTATGTTTTCCCTCGGTATTCGCAAAAGTTCTTAACCTCCTTGCACTCGGGGCAGCATCCATTGTGCTCCACCTTGGTGCACTTGGGGTGGATCCTGGGGCACTCGGGCTGGTCGCACACGGGCCCGTCCTCCGTGCACACGCACGGGCAGTTCGAGTGTCCCGGGAAGAAGCGCTCCCCGAGCTTGTACACGAAGCCGCTGTCGTCCACGCAGCCCTTGCCCCGGTAGTCGTCGAAGACGATGTTGTCATTGTTGGTCCGCTCCGCCTCGTCCGGGGCCACAGGGTAATCCTCCTCGGGACTGACGGAGGCCGGAGAGACGGCGGCGTTCAGAGCGAGCAGGACGACACAGGTCGTTGGGAAGAAAGGGCCCATGTCCTTCGCCTGCGGTATTCCTTATTGCATTCAACAAGAGGGTCTGGATGTCATTCTAGGCACCCTGTCGTCCAACTCGCCTTATGTCCTGCGCTTCACAGGAACAACGAAACAACAGACCATATATAGGGAAATTAATCGCGTTTTTACATCACATAATAGAATAAATCTATTTATCGACAGTGTTGGGCAATATTACTCAGTATTACTACTTGGAATCGAGAGTAATATATTACATTACGGCCGGACTACACCAAAAATGCGTGCATACGCGCGTACTGTCCGTGAAGACGCTCGCGTATGCGTAAACGCTCCATGCTACACCAAGGAGGGATCTATATGTGAGGAAGACCATATAGTCTGTGTACAAAACGCATACGCCTGCTTAAAAAATAGAACCGATCCTATTTTTAGGGAATGCGTATCCGTGGTTCGCGCTATCCGTACGCCTGGTGTAGCCGGCTGAATTGATAAATATTGGATCTATCCAAAACGCGCATACGCGCGCGCGCCCCGCATACGCACGCATACGCACTGACGCGCGCGAAACGGCTTGGTGTAGTCCGGCCGTTACATGTAACACGCACGCACACACGCACGCACGCACGCACGCACGCACGCACGCACGCACACACACACACACACACACACACACACACACACACACACACACACACACACACTCACACACTCACAGCAAAAAAAGAAAAGAAAGAAGAGATGCAGTATTTTAGAAATTAATCACATTTTGGGGAATAATAATCAAAATGGCTATAAAATATAGCAGTAATCACGTTCACCCCCCAAATTATACTTTTTTTCTATTGAGTACTCACACCATGGAGACTTGATGTCATTATTTACCCCTATTGATTCCTGATGGGGACCCAAATGCATGTGGGTCCCCATCCGGAATCAATGGGGGGACATTTATTGCAATCAAATTATTGTCTTAGGAATGTGACAAAAAACTAAAAAATATTATCGAACTCAGTCTCCATGGTGTGAGTAATCAATTAAAAAAAAAAAAAAAACAGTCATTTTGGCGGTGAACTACTCCTTTAAATGAAATGTTTTCAAGAGGCTACCAACAAAACCAGAGTAACATGTAATATAACATTTTTAATATTGTATAATATTTACCGTTTTGGCAGAGTAATCCCTTACACTACTCGTTACTGGCTAAAGTAATAATATTACAGTAATATATTACTAGTAACTAGTTACTTAGGCCTACTGTGTGTGTGTGTGTGTGTGTGTGTGTGTGTGTGTGTGTGTGTGTGTGTGTGTGTGTGTGTGTGTGTGTGTGTGTGTGTGTGTGTGCGCGCGGGCGCACGCGCGCGCCTGTGAGCGTGTGCGTGCTTATGCAAGATTTAAGTGCGTGTGTCTTTGTGTTCCTGTGCGCGCCAGAGGGAGGGGGCAGAGAGAGAATAGAGTGAGTGTAATTTCAATACAAGGCCCATAATTCAAAGTCATGACAACATGCTTCTCCCACCATCAGGCTTTATGCTATGAAAAGGTCAACATGGGCCATTATTTAAAGTGGATGGAGTGGGCCGTTCGCTTTATCTTTCTCCACTTACGTCCAATCAAACAATTCATTATATTTGTACAATTTAAAATCCATTGTGAGTGGCACTGAACAACAGGTAGCCTGCTAGACTGACTATACGTTGATGACTAGGCTACCCTACAAATGATGCACACAAAGCCAATAGGTTAATAATAGGCTATATATTGTGATGTGACATAGGCTAGTAGGCTGTTAACCTATTATCAAACCTGTCATCTCCATATTATTCGATTCACTGTTAAATGCGCAATGGGCTTTAATCCAAGTGCATCGCCCTCCTGTGAGGGGGGGGGGGGAACCAAAGAGCACAATAACTGCATAGACTTTGTTAACACTTAAAGGTTGTTGTTTCTCTGGTTCCCTTGACGGCATTTTCCTCACTGGAATCGAAATGCATTGAAATGTCACTTACTGTCAGCGGCAAGCAGGGTGAGGTATTATTAGCCAGATGATGATTGTGTTTCAGTAGGTAACGGTATAGTTACTGTAAGCTGTAGGAAATGTGGCTACAGCGAACTCACCGCGTTAAATTGTTTGATTCCACTTCATCTCTGAAGCAACAGAATCTGGCATTGGCTGTAGAGCTGATAGAAGACCAGCCACCTCGAGTTTATCCACGGGGTAAATTCACCAGGCTCCGACAAAAAAGATAGCGTAATAATCCTCCCTTTTTGCGGCTCTGCTTAAAAGCAATTAAAAACACCAGCCCTCGTAGACATGGATAGCCCCGTTCCACTGCAAGCCAATTGATATCCAAGTAAAAACTAGGTCTGATTCATGGTTTTCCTGGGAACGCACTGAGTGATGAGCATGATAACAGTATAGGCTAATGTGGAAAAAAGGAGGAAAGAAAAGAAAAACGCGCGATGGGGAAATAGAAAAATGGGGGAAAACCTTTAGAGAAATCCTATGAATTGTTCCCAGAGCAATCGGTCACCCAGAGTCATTAGAATATTTCCAAAAGATGCAGGTGTATGAAACGGCATTCGGTCCTTGTTGCACACATCCAGTACTTTGCATAGAACACAGAAAAAAATAGACAAAATCCAGACAATATAGCCTACTGTACAACTTCGAGTTGTACAGAGTCGAAAAAAATATTCAAGAAGGGCAGTTAAAGAGATATGCGGCGCTATTGGTGCTCGGTTTTCGGCGAAAGCTCACCATGATGAGCTTGAAAGTGTTTTTTTACGGACATCCCTCGGGCTTGAAAATAACCATATGCGATTCAAGAAGTCCGAATGCGGCCACTGATGCGAAAGCGGACGGAGCACGTTGTATTGTCATCATCCTTCTGCGAGTGAGGAGGACGCGCGCCGACTTCCAGGACCCTGGAGAGCGACTGTCCACGGCAACACTACACGCTGTTTGGCACCTTGGAGAGCGACGGTCCACGGCACCACCAGTGACCGGCTTCTAATCAGAACCTTGGATAGCGACTGTCCAGTGTCCACGCAGTACAGCTGCTGTTCAGGACCACGGAGAGCGACTGTCCGCAGCACAGCTGCTGTTCAGCACAGCACAGCACGTCTTATCGTGCGCCTCCATTCACACCGCTGCCCTTTTCTGTTAGGTAACGAGTACGTTTAATGGTGGTATAATTATCAGAAAGTATATGAGTGCAAAGAGGATACAAAAATAAGCCTATAACAACTGATGGGTGCAGGGACAGGGATTAAAACAAATGCACCAGGAATTGTTGTGTGTGTGCGGGCGAGTGCGCAGAGAATACGTACGTGCTTGCACGTGTGTATATGTATGTAGGTTTGTGTGTGCGCGCACGGTTTTGTGCGTGCACTATGATCACCTGTCTCACTCATTTGCAACATATTGCTTTTAATTTGACCACATTTGTATTATACAAAGTTACATCGTTGGTGAAAGTGGCTTTTCGCCTCAGCAAAAATACAATGTGGCATGCAGAGCAACAGAAATGTCCATTTCATCTTACAGGAGATTGCCCATAGAGGCCACTGCCTGCCTACATTCAGATGATTATCACCCACAGACAGAGGCCATATATTAATCAATGATCCCTGAGCCCAAGGTAGAGGGGCCCTAGTAACTTAAGCTATTGAAAAATAGCAGATATACAAGCTCACAGCGCGGCACCGAGATCTGCTATTTTTGAAAAGTCATGAAAATGTGTGCAAATCTTTGAATAGATGTATTTTTTAAGCGAACATTTCTAACTCAAATTTTGCTTCTGGGGGTCCCTGGAACGAAATATTTTGAGATCGGGGTCCGTGGCCAAATACATATCATCTTGGGGGTCCATGACAGGTTTCTTGCACACATTTTCACGATTTTTCCAAAATAGCAGATCTACAAGCTCGCAGCGCGGCACTCGGTGCCGCGCTGTGAGCTTTTATATCTGCTATTTATCAATAGTTAACATTCATGGGGGGCCCGCAGTGAATCCTTGTACCCAGGGCCCAGAATTTGATGTGAATGATCCCTGAGCTTAACGGCACCAATATTATCAAAGAGAACCTTGGGGACTGCCTTGGATAAATAGCCTACTAGCTAGTTGTTGTAATGATGATGTAATGATGATTGGAACATATTTTAAGTATAGGCCTGGAGCTAATAATACATTTCAAACGCATGCCACTCTTTAGAATGGAAACCCAATTTACCAGAGGCTTAACAGATAACTTTGATACACACATCACATGTTTCTATTTCCCATTCTACCTCCACATTATGTATGTCTGTTGCTCCACATGTTCACATTTGTGTAATGCAAATGTTCAGTTGAGAGTCAAACAAATACAATAAAAACCTTCCATTTGTATGTATTGTTTTCTACTTCACTGGTAGTCAATAAAGTCTACTAGGCTACTTATCTTACTTGGACAACCAGGTACTCCTATAGACACACTGTGGGCTATAAATGAGCACATACAGTAAGTAGGCTTTAGCTATAAGAATTCTTTTGTAGTCTATCTTGGAAGGTCAGGATCAAACCCCGACCTGACCTCCCAATCTCAGGGCGGACACTCTAACCACATGGCCACTGAGCTGCTCTGTGTGTGTGTGTGTGTGTGTGTGTGTGTGTGTGTATGTGTCCATATAAATCAAATCAAATCAAATATAACTTTATTTATAGAGCACATTTCCAACAACTAAGATCGAACTAAATTGATGAACAATAAATAAAAGAAAAGAAAAACAGATAAAAAAACACAGCAATAAATCAAAACAACTTCTCAAAGTAAATCGAAACAAAAAATACATGGCTTCCATGGTCAAGCAGTATTAAAAGCCAGGGAGAAGAATTGGGTCTTTAAATTAATAAAGATTTAAAAACACAAAGGGACATATACATAATTGCATGTATATTATAGGTTATTACAGTACATTTGCTCGATAATGTATGGGCATATCATAGGTCTAACATCCCTTCATATGTTCAGAAACTTCGCGTCACCAGACATTGCACCTTGGAGGAATGCCTGGTATTGGTTCTAAACAGACCGCATCAGAAACAGGAAAATGGTACTGAGCCAGGCTGTATGTTCAGAAGGCGCGCAACACGTGTCGTCTCCAGCATCACTTGTCAAGTCACTTCAACATCAAATACACCAGAGATCCTTATCTTGATGACATTCACTCTCCGGAATTGAGACACATTTTCTCACTTTTTCTTTCCCCGAGGTAGTGACCCGTTAACGTGGCGCTGTCAACTATGTTCTGCTAATTGGCTCCTGAGTTCCTGCTAAAGGCTCCACAAGCAGGAGGCCATATAGTTATACTGCATGGTTGCTGCATGCAACCTCTGTAATTACACGTAATGATATATTGTACAATGTGAGCACAGCATTAAGTTGATCAGACCCCGAGACAATACCTCCGACGCTGTTTGGGATCAGGCAGAGTTTGGTTTCTCTCTAAAAGGTGACAGGTGTGGTGTCTGAAAATGCAGAGATTTTCTAGGCTGCAATCACAACAACAGCCGTGGCCTCGCCGTGGTTTGTCAAACTCTCCGCGACAAGCGACAAGCGCATAATTACAGTGTCAGCTCAAACATCTAGCAGGCTAATGTACGTGGGAGGGCAACGTGAGGTCGTGGGCTACCGATAACTTTTTCTCTTCGGCTGAATAATGCAGAAGCAAGGGGTGTGTGTGCATGCAATTCATTCACAGTCTGATGCGTTTTGTTGTAGCATTTATTCTCCCTTATAACTTTCTATTCTCTCAAAAGTAATGAGCATGATCTAATTTCTAGACTTCTGCAAGTTGTTTGGCGTATAGCTCCTCTCCCTCCTTCTGCCACTTCCTCCACAGGGGATGTTGAGTTAGTGCGGTGTCTGTCTGGCACCGGTTTCTCACTTTGGTCACTCCCCCTCGCCGCGGACGGATGTGGCTCTTGTCAGACTTTGGAAGACGTTGCAGAGACTGAACACGGGGCCTCCACGGCCTCCAAAAGAGATCGCCCTCTGACTGAGAGGCAGGCTTTGCCTTGTACACCACACCATATAGCACACGTTCAACTATGCATCACAACATCCTCATACACCCCAGCCCAGGGACGTGCTGGCCATTGGGAAAAGCGAGACAACTCCCGAACGGCTGGTTCATTCCCGGCCGGTCCAGGCCGGCCATTTGGAAAAAAAAATAAAAATAAAATGTCGTTCCATTCTCGTATCTCCACGTTTCAAATTTGTAGATTTTTTCGCAAAGCAAAGCCCTGCTTCATCATACAAGGCCGTCGCACATAAGTAGTGAAAACAGCAGATCTACAAGCACACAACGCCTCGTGGTGCGAGGCGTTGTGTGCTTGTAGATCGGCTGTTTTCACTAGTTTAAATCATTTTTAAAATGATAAATACAAAACAAACTGTTTTGGACATACAAGGTTTCCACCCGACAACTACGAGATATAACTCATGTAATTGGCCCACTGGCTTATCACTTGTCATGATCTGAAATGGCAAAACTTTGAGTAGCAGCAGTGCTATAGAGAGAGATCTCTCTCTATAGCACGCAATGAGGGCCTCTCCAACTCTTTTTCCCGGGCTGAATCAGGGGCCCAGCATGTCTCTGCCCCAGCCTTTCCACGCAGAGCATCCAGGCTGTTGGCATGTGTATGTGGCAACACTGATGGTTTGTGAAGCCTCTATCTTTCCTTTCCCTCCTCTTGCACCTACTTTTAGCTATGGGGAAGGCACCAAGCCGGAACAAGGATATATCAATTATTAAATCTGACATCGCACTTGGGTCCATGTTGGGGCTTTAACGTGGGATGTGTTGTCTCAGACAGCCAGCTACTACAGCACACGGCATGGTCCATTAGGCCTTCACTCTAACTCACGAAAAACACGGACTGGATGAAACCAAACAGCCCCGGTATTGAGAAATGTACCGGGGGGCAACTACTGCTGCTATAAATAGGGTGGTTGGATGGATGGAGTGTTTTTGTTTTGGTGTATATTATTACGCTATTGTGTGTTTCTTTTAGACTGTCATATTTCTGAGGCGCTAACAGATATGTTTACATCTCAGTCGTGCTCTCGGTGTTTGCAGTGAAGGGAGCAAAACCCGGACCACGGGAGTGATTCCAATTCAATTAGCTAATGGAGAGGCAGCTGTCCCCCCCGCCCCCCCCCCCCCCCCCCCTACTCCCCCTCACCACCCCCCCCCCCACATCCTCAGCCTCCACTTTCCTCCAGCAGTGCATCCACCATGGTGGAGACATGTCCCAAATGTTATAATGGTTTTTGCCATTAGGGCTGCATTCACAGACCGCTAGCAGGTCCCAGGCATTGTATTTGGTCACAGCTATTCACGCTGTCTTATTAAAGTAAATGGCAGAGAGAGGGAGAGAGAACAAATAGACACAGAGAAAGAAACAGAGATGTGCAGGGACGTGCTGGCCATTGGGAAAAGCGGGACAACTCCCAAACGGCCGGTTCATTCCCAGCTGGTCCAGGCCGGCCATTAGGAAAAAATAAAATGTCGGCCTTGGTTCCATTTTGGGGGCTGGGCGGCCAACAAAGTAAATCGTCACTGTCGGGCAGAAACCTCGTATCTCCAAGTTTCAAATGTATAATTTTTTTCGCAAAGCAAAGCCCTGCTTCATCATACAAGGTCGTTGCACAAAAGTAGTGAAAACGAGGCGTTGTGTGCTTGTAGATCGGCTGTTTTCACTAGTTTAAATCATTTTTAAAATGATAAATACAAAACAAACGGTTTTGGACATACAAGGTTTCCACCCGACAACGACGAAATATAACTCATGTACAGTAATTGGCCCACTGGCTTGTCACTTGTCATGATCTGAAATGGCAAATCTTTGAGTAGCAGCAGCGCTATAGAGAGATCTCTCTCTCTATAGCGCGCAATGAGGGCCTCTCCAACTCTTTTTCCCGGGCTGAATCAGGGGCCCAGCACGTCCCTGGAGATGTGAGAGTGGAATGGGGGAGTCTGGGGGGGTGTCTGACTGGAAGTGGCTCGAGACTTGGGTGGGAGCGGACCATGAAGTTTCCCCTCTTCCGTGAAAACTAGGCTATGGTTAATGAGATATCTTTGCACCAAGGTCCCCTAGCAGAGACTTTCCCATTTAACAAGACAGACCACCTCTAGGTAGTTAAATATTCTCCTCTTGCCCTTCAATTAAGGCTAGTAGTAGAATTTAACTGTGACAAATCTAATCCGTGGCATGAGCTGCTGGAATCCCTTGCTGTTTTGACTGCATAACAATAGTCAATTCATGCCTCTCTCTAGCTTATCCACTGTGTAGGGAAAGAAAAAAAAAGTCTTCCGCCGATTTTCGCTTTGAGTCACTAAAGTAATTTAGCAATCTTATTATGATGAATGTTTAACCCATTTAGGGCCTAGAATTATTGAATGCTTTAACGAGTGAAAAATAGCAGATATACAAGCTTGTAGATCTGCTATTTTTGAAAAAGTCGTGAAAAGGTGTGCAAATCTTTGAATATGTATTTTCAAAGCGAACGTTTGTAACTCAAATTTTGCTTCTGGGTGGTCCCTGGAACTAAATATCCTGAGATGGGGGTCCTTGGCCAAATAAATATAATTTTGGGGGTCCTTCACATGAAAAGGTTTGAGAACCACTGACATAGTAGTCTCTCAAGAACAGACTAATTGAGCTCCAGTTAAGTGAAAAGGACCTTTTCTTTGATGATGGCTAACCAGATTGCTGACATAGAAACGTAGGTTTTTCAAAAAATCTTAGAAGGATTCAAAAGACACTTATAGGGTGTGCCAAATGTAGTTCTAAGAGCGGCCATTTCTTGGGTAAACACAGCCTTACACAGGTGTTCTGATTAGACTATAGCATTAGTTCTATGCAATCAAACAATTGAAACACCTGTGTTTTGTCCCAAGAAATGGCCGCTAAGGTCTACAATGACGTAGCCGCTGGCACACACTATAGAATCGGGTCAAAATTCGAATTTTCACGATTTAAAAAAAATAGCAGATCTACAAGCTCGCAGCGCGGCACTCGGTGCCGCGCTGTGAGCTTGTATATCTGCTATTTTTCAATAGTTAAAGCATAAAATAATGATACACAATAATGTGTACCCGTTCTGAATGGGTTTAAGTGGATGAGTCATCGTGCTTATTTGGAGGCGTCCCGTGGTTCCCATGCAGGGTGCATCTACTCCAGTCTTTATGCTGCATAATGCTAAATCTGATAGAACTGTCCTGTATTTGGCAAATGACAAGAGTGCCGCGAGGCGACTCCTCTCTTTATTATCCTAAATACGTATAAGAAATGAATTCTAATGCGATTGCTGGTTGATGAAACAGAGCAAAACATTACCCAGACTATGGACTGCATGTTGAAACGGGGTTAAGTCTGTCCGTGGGTGTTTATATTTAACCAGGCCCATTTGTGACTAAAGAAGAATAACTACATTACTGTAGATCCATTGTTCCACACAATCATGTTCTTCTTTCCATTTTCCTGAAAAGTATTGGTATTTTCCCAAGGACCACCTTGTAATTTGCAGATCGGCTATTTATCAAATGTTTGCCTCTTGGCCTATGTACTGTATGACCAGTTTGGTGCAGAAATTGATATTTTTTTAGGTATTAAAAAGGTCTGGGGTTACCCCCCCCCCAGATAAAGAAAAAATCATGTGTGGTGGGGGGTCCCCACAGAGACTAGACCACTGCCACTAGTCTCGTCTCACCAGTAGGACGTCTGCATCTCGGTGTGATCCTTATTAGCCTGCATGTGGCTGCGTGTTACGGGGCCCCTGTGGGTGCTGGCATTTTCCACCAAGTTAGGCTAAGAGCCCTCCTGGCTCCCCAGGGAGGACCTGTAGAAGCTGCTCTCTAATTTGCTTTCTCCAAAGGCTGATGGCGCCGCACCACCTCGGGGAGGCACAGAGCACTGCTGCTGCCGCTGCTGCTGTGTGTTGCTTCTTTTATGACTCCAGTTCTTTAACCCATTTAGGCCTAGGATTATTGACTGCTTTAACTATTGAAAAATAGCAGATATACAAGCTCACAGCGCGGCACCGAGTGCCGCGCTGCGAGCTTGTATCTCTGTATATGTGCTATTTTTGAAAAAAATCGTGAAAATTTCAATTTTGACCAGAATTTGACCCGAATTTTGACCCTATAAGTGTCTTTTGAATCCTTCTAAGATTTTTTTGAAAAACCTATGTTTCTGTGTCAGCAATCTGGCCAGCCATCGTCAAAGAAAAGGTCCTTTTCACTTAACTGGAGCTCAGTTAGTCTGTTCTTGAGAGACTACTATGTCAGTGGTTCTCAAACTTTTTCATGTGAAGGACCCCCAAAATGATATTTATTTGGCCACGGACCCACATCTCAAAATATTTAGTTCCAGGGACCCCCCAGATTAAAAAAAATTGAGTTACAAACGTTCGCTTTGAAAATACACATTATTCAAAGATTTGCACACATTTTTACGACTTTTTCAAAAATAGCAGATCTACAAGCTCGCAGCGCGGCACTCGGTGCCGCGCTGTGAGCTTGTATATCTGCTATTTTTCACTGGTTAAAGCATTCAATAATTTTAGGCCCTAAATGGGTTAAACATACAAATGTAAAGTGGGGGGAGAGAGAGAGAGAGAGAGAGAGAGAGAGAGAGAGAGAGAGAGAGAGAGAAGACCTACAGGGATATACTGTACGTTTTGGCGTCTGAATCAAATAGAATCTGGGATGGTTTCTGTGTAACACACATGGGGTGAGATGTACAGAAACCCAAGACACAAAACAAACAAGAGACACAGCAGCCCGAGGACGACATGTCTTCATTTGTGAATGCTACAGTATAAACATTTTTATCCGCATAGGAAATATTATTGCGACCGTATAGGGAGCTAGTTTACTATGAAAACCTTCACAGCTTGACTGTATGTATATGTGTATACTTGTAACGCCTGACACCGTGATTCCCTTGACACATCACTGCGACATCACAGGTGACATCGCAGTGATGCCAGATACTCAGAGTAGGGATCTCCATAAAATGGGCATAAAAGGGATTCTGTTAGGGATCTCCATATACTGTATGGGCATAAAAGGGATTAGTGATGTCAGATACTCAGATCAGGGATCTCCATATATGGGCATAAAAGATTCTGTTAGGGATCCCCATATATGGGCATAAAACGGATTGTATCCCAGATGATGCCCTGTTAGGAGAACCACACTAACATAATCCATAGTATATGGCCAAGACAGATGGCCAAGACAGATGGCGCGAGGTCGCCCTTTAGGGTGAGGTCGCTTTTCACCCTTAGGCGTCTTACTGGTTTATAAGATTATTACCTCTGCCAAGGACTTTATATTTGTGCACCTGTTTTGTCTGTCTGTCTGTCTGTCTGTCTGTCTGTCTGTCTGTCTGTCTGTCTGTAGACAAGGTGGAGGTCTCTGACTAGGCTGCCTGTGTACAAAATACCTCATGATGTAATGTGTGGTTTCTTGCCAACTTTGCTGAACAACTGTACGAAATGACACGAAATGGAAGAAATGATTATATTTTGATATATTTTTGCATCTTCAATAGGATCCATTTCCTCCACATTTTATTTTAATCCATTTTCAGTGTAACCACTTCCGCTTGATAACGCACAACTGAAGTGCTTTCATGAACACACTACTGTACACTACAGTATACCACTAGTAAAGTGTGCTCCACAGACTGCATTGTGGAGTGCAGCTGCATGTCAGCGCTTCTTGTTATGGGTTTTTATTGTCATCTTCACTTACAGGATACAAATCAATCATGATGCATCTATACACCTACAGTACAGTAAAGCAACCACAACCGGTGCATTGGTCTTAGGGCAGCATAAAGCACAAATCGTCTAGCTTTGAATTAGATTCTCATGATGTCTTTAGCAGCGTGCCAAGCACTCGGTGAGAACCTCATCAGACTCCAGGCACAATGGAGACAGGTGGGAGCTGGAATGTTCTCTGACATTTCAGCAGGCAGATGAGATTGATTGTCACTACACATAGCGTGGCCGTGGATGGCCTGTCAGTTCTGTGTAATGTATTCTGGGGGTATCTACTGTATCTTCAATGATTCAACCCTCTGGGAACGTCGATCCGCTGAACCATGGCCTTTCCAGTCTGATACTGTAGCGGCTCGGATGCCGCTAGCTGCTGCAAGCCACACCATACCTAACTGCATGTAATGAGAAGGCATCATCTGATGATGTGCACTGCACAGTGCACACGCCTCTGCATGAATCTCAAAGCTTGTGTCTGATTAAAGGCCTGTTCCTTGTAAGTCCAGTCCACCTGCCGAACAGCGTGAATGCACTGTTGCACACTTTGTAGTAGGTCACTGATTAAAGACAATGATGCTCAGTGCTGCGCTCCAGGGGAGAACATGTCGGCGTCACGCTGGTTATGGAATTGACTTTACCCAAGGCCGTGCTAACGGGCAAAATGCACACCAACTGGACAATGCATGATTATAGGAACCATAACCAGGGGTGTCGCACCAAATTCTGGGCCCTGGGTACAGACTGGGAACGCATTATTACGCATTATGTTGTGCATTGACTATTGAAAAATAGCAGATATACAACTCACAGCGCAGCACCGAGTGCCATGCTGCGAGCTTGTAGATCCCTTATTTTTGAAAAATCATGAAAACTTGTGCAAGTCTTTGAATACCGGTATTTCAAATCCTTCTAAGGTTTTTTGAAAAGCCTATGTTTCTATGTCAGTGGTGCTCAAACCTCTTCATGTGAAGTTATATGTATTTGGCCACGGACCCCCATCTCAAAATATTTAGTTCCAGGGACCCCTCAGAAGCAAAATTTCAGTTACAAATATCGCTTAAAAAATACATAATATTCAAAGATTTGCACACATTTTCACAACTTTTCAAAAATAGCAGATTTACAAGCTCGCAGCGCGGCACTCGGTGCCACGCTGTGAGCTTGTATATCTGCTATTTTTCAATAGCTAAAGTATAAAATAATTAAGGCCCCTCCACCATGGACCCTAGTAACTCAGTCCCACTTCCCCCCCCCCCCCACTTGTGACGCCCCTGACCATAACCTTGTGTTTATTGTGGGCTCGCCTAAAGGCGAGCACACTTTAGATATTGTCATTATTGTGGGCTCGCCTATAAGGCGAGCACACTTTAGATATTGTCATTGTGGGCTCGCCAGTACCTGGCGAGCACACTTTAGATATTGTCATTATTTATTTATTGTGGGCTCGCCTATAAGGCGAGCACACTTTAGATATTGTCATTATTTATCTATCAGTCAGTCAGACAGTAGACGGGAACTTCGGTTCCTTTCTACTCCTACATACTTAGTGAGAAAATGAAAATAAAAACATCAATGTGTTCAGTTTACAGTGGCGAAGTGCGCTATTATTTTTTATAGCAATCGGCCAAATGGTGGCGCTGTAGGAAGCCTTCGAAAGTGCGATCTTTGAACAGGTATAGCTCATGCTGTGTTATACATACAGCCATGAAACCTGTATACACTTATGCGTCTCCTCATGCCGAACAACTTTTACCCTCTAACTTTTGACCTCTGACCTTTAGGTCTCCCACAATTCGGAATTATATGAAAAACAGTAAAAATCTATCTCCTCCTGGGATTTTCGCGTCAAGTGAACAAAACTTTTTTCACATGAACTTTGGACCAATACGGTCAGATTGATCAACCAGATTTTTTTTAAAGTGAAATATAATTTTTTAATAGTTCAATCAATATTGCGGTTTTATGCAAATTATTCTTCGGCCTCTAAATCATACATGCAAAGTTACACGTTCATGGCATTTGGCAAAGATGTGGAGGGTTAGTCAAAGTATCACTGAAACCAATTTTATTCCAATCGGCCAAAGGGGGGCGCTATACGAAGCGTCTGAAAATTCAAACTTCAAACGGGCATAAGTCATGACTCGTTTCGTTTGAAGACATGCAACTTGTTACACGCGTGCTTTGACTCAAGCGGAAGACATCTGTGTCGTTGTTAAGTAAGCTCCGCCCTTCAATTTTCCGCCATTTTGAGCAGTTTGTAAAACGCGTAAACCCGCTTTTATTCTGGAATTTTCGCGTCACGTGCACAAAACTTTTTTTACGTGAACTTTGGACCGATATCTAAAGATCTGTCAGATCGGATTTCTTTAACATTGAAACATGCTTTTTTAAATAATTCAAACAATATTGCATTTTTATGCAAATTATTCTTCTGCCTCTAAAACATACATGCAAAGTCACATTTTCATGACAAAATAGTGTAGAGGGTTAGTTCAAATATCACTGAAACCAATCTTACCCCAAATGGCCAAAGGGGGGCGCTATATAATTTTGAGCAGTTTGTAAAACGCTTAAACCCGTTTTTATTCTAGGATTTTTTTTGCAATTTGCATGAAACATTCTACACGCAATCTAAGGACCTTTATCTAACATGCCTATGAAGTGCACACAACAAAAATTATAAAATAATAATAATAAATATAGCTGCAAGCAGCGATAAAGTGGCCAAAGCCAAAAACACCTCAAATCATGAACACAGCCTGGGATGTGCGTGAAATCTTGCAAGCACATTCCCAATAGGTCAAGGAACAGATACCAACCTTCTCACATTGGCCTGTTATAGCGCCACCAGCGGGTCAACTTTTGCACAACACATTTTTGGAACAAAATGGACCAATCTTTGACGTCAGTAACGTCAAAGAGAGCACTGCCTGCGATCTTGACATTTTGTGCTTTTATAGCCATTGTTTTCTGGCTTGAAGCGAGCCCACAATTGTTTCGAAGGAACAATATTTTTCTAGTTTATTTATCTAGTAAGTAGACGGGATCTTCGGTTCCTTTCTACTCCTACATACTTAGTGAGAAAATGAAAATAAAAACATCAATGTGTTCAGCTTACAGTGGCGACGTGTGCTATTACTTTATACAGCAATCGGCCAAATGGTGGCGCTGTAGGAAGCCTTCGAAAGTGCGATCTTTGAACAGGTATAGCTCATGCTGTGTTATACATACAGCCATGAAACCTGTATACACTTATGCGTCTCCTCATGCCGAACAACTTTTACCCTCTAACTTTTGACCTCTGACCTTTAGGTCTCCCACAATTCGGAATTATATGAAAAACAGTAAAAATCTATCTCCTCCTGGGTTTTTTTCGTTACGCGCACGAAACTTTTTTCACATGAACTTTGGACCAATACGGTCAGATTGATCAACCAGATTTTTTTTAAAGTGAAATATAATTTTTTAATAATTTAATCAATATTGCGGTTTTATGCAAATTATTCTTCGGCCTCTAAATCATACATGCAAAGTTACACGTTCATGGCATTTGGCAAAGATGTGGAGGGTTAGTCAAAGTATCACTGAAACCAATTTTATTCCAATCGGCCAAAGGGGGGCGCTATACGAAGCGTCTGAAAATTCAAACTTCAAACGGGCATAAGTCATGACTCGTTTCGTTTGAAGACATGCAACTTGTTACACGCGTGCTTTGACTCAAGCGGAAGACATATGTGTCGTTGTTAAGTAAGCTCCGCCCTTCAATTTTCCGCAATTTTGAGCAGTTTGTAAAACGCGTAAACCCGCTTTTATTCTGGAATTTTCGCGTCACGTGCACAAAACTTTTTTTACGTGAACTTTGGACCGATATCTAAAGATCTGTCAGATCGGATTTCTTTAACATTGAAACATGCTTTTTTAAATAATTCAAACAATATTGCATTTTTATGCAAATTATTCTTCTGCCTCTAAAACATACATGCAAAGTCACATTTTCATGACAAAATAGTGTAGAGGGTTAGTTCAAATATCACTGAAACCAATCTTACCCCAAATGGCCAAAGGGGGGCGCTATATAATTTTGAGCAGTTTGTAAAACGCTTAAACCCGTTTTTATTCTAGGATTTTTTTTGCAATTTGCATGAAACATTCTACACGCAATCTAAGGACCTTTATCTAACATGCCTATGAAGTGCACACAAAAAAAATATAAAATAATAATAATAAATATAGCTGCAAGCAGCGATAAAGTGGCCAAAGCCAAAAACACCTCAAATCATGAACACAGCCTGGGATGTGCGTGAAATCTTGCAAGCACATTCCCAATAGGTCAAGGAACAGATACCAACCTTCTCACATTGGCCTGTTATAGCGCCACCAGCGGGTCAACTTTTGCACAACACATTTTTGGAACAAAATGGACCAATCTTTGACGTCAGTAACGTCAAAGAGAGCACTGCCTGCGATCTTGACATTTGTGCTTTTATAGCCATTGTTTTCTGGCTTGAAGCGAGCCCACAATTGTTTCGAAGGAACAATATTTTTCTAGTTATTTATTTGTTGTGGGCTCGCCAGTACCTGGCGAGCACACTTTAGATATTGTCATTATTTATTTATTTATTTATCTAGTAAGTAGACGGGATTTTCGGTTCCTTTCTACTCCTACATACTTAGTGAGAAAATGAAAATAAAAACATCAATGTGTTCAGCTTACAGTGGCGACGTGTGCTATTACTTTTTACAGCAATCGGCCAAATGGTGGCGCTGTAGGAAGCCTTCGAAAGTGCGAACTTTGAACAGGTATAGCTCATGCTGTGTTATACATACAGCCATGAAACCTGTATACACTTATGCGTCTCCTCATGCCGAACAACTTTTACCCTCTAACTTTTGACCTCTGACCTTTAGGTCTCCCACAATTCGGAATTATATGATAAACAGTAAAAATCTATCTCCTCCTGGGATTTTCGCGTCAAGTGCACAAAACTTTTTTCACATGAACTTTGGACCAATACGGTCAGATTGATCAACCAGATTTTTTTTAAAGTGAAATATAATTTTTTAATGATTCAATCAATATTGCGGTTTTATGCAAATTATTCTTCGGCCTCTAAATCATACATGCAAAGTTACACGTTCATAGCATTTGGCAAAGATGTGGAGGGTTAGTCAAAGTATCACTGAAACCAATTTTATTCCAATCGGCCAAAGGGGGGCGCTATACGAAGCGTTTGAAAATTCAAACTTCAAACGGGCATAAGTCATGACTCGTTTTGTTTGAAGACATGCAACTTGTTACACGCGTGCTTTGACTCAAGCGGAAGACATCTGTGTTGTTGTTAAGTAAGCTCCGCCCTTCGATTTTCCGCAATTTTGAGCAGTTTGTTAAACGCGTAAACCCGCTTTTATTCTGGAATTTTCGCGTCACGTGCACAAAACTTTTTTTACGTGAACTTTGGACCGATATCTAAAGATCTGTCAGATCGGATTTCTTTAACATTGAAACATGCTTTTTTAAATAATTCAAACAATATTGCATTTTTATGCAAATTATTCTTCTGCCTCTAAAACATACATGCAAAGTCACATTTTCATGACAAAATAGTGTAGAGGGTTAGTTCAAATATCACTGAAACCAATCTTACCCCAAATGGCCAAAGGGGGGCGCTATATAATTTTGAGCAGTTTGTAAAACGCTTAAACCCGTTTTTATTCTAGGATTTTTTTGGTAATTTGCATGAAACATTCTACACGCAATCTAAGGACCTTTATCTAACATGCCTATGAAGTGCACACAAAAAAATTATAAAATAATAATAATAAATATAGCTGCAAGCAGCGATAAAGTGTCCAAAGCCAAAAACACCTCAAATCATGAACACAGCCTGGGATGTGCGTGAAATCTTGCAAGCACATTCCCAATAGGTCAAGGAACAGATACCAACCTTCTCACATTGGCCTGTTATAGCGCCACCAGCGGGTCAACTTTTGCATAACACATTTTTGGAACAAAATGGACCAATCTTTGACGTCAGTAACGTCAAAGAGAGCACTGCCTGCGATCTTGACATTTTGTGCTTTTATAGCCATTGTTTTCTGGCTTGAAGCGAGCCCACAATTGTTTCGAAGGAACAATATTTTTCTAGTTTATTTATCTATCAGTAGACGGGATCTTCGGTTCCTTTCTACTCCTACATACTTAGTGAGAAAATGAAAATAAAAACATCAATGTGTTCAGCTTACAGTGGCGAAGTGTGCTATTATTTTTTATAGCAATCGGCCAAATGGTGGCGCTGTAGGAAGCCTTCGAAAGTGCGAACTTTGAACAGGTATAGCTCATGCTGTGTTATACATACAGCCATGAAACCTGTATACACTTATGCGTCTCCTCATGCCGAACAACTTTTACCCTCTAACTTTTGACCTCTGACCTTTAGGTCTCCCACAATTCGGAATTATATGAAAAACAGTAAAAATCTATCTCCTCCTGGGATTTTCGCGTCAAGTGCACAAAACTTTTTTCACATGAACTTTGGACCAATACGGTCAGATTGATCAACCAGATTTTTTTTAAAGTGAAATATAATTTTTTAATGATTCAATCAATATTGCGGTTTTATGCAAATTATTCTTCGGCCTCTAAATCATACATGCAAAGTTACACGTTCATGGCATTTGGCAAAGATGTGGAGGGTTAGTCAAAGTATCACTGAAACCAATTTTATTCCAATCGGCCAAAGGGGGGCGCTATACGAAGCGTTTGAAAATTCAAACTTCAAACGGGCATAAGTCATGACTCGTTTTGTTTGAAGACATGCAACTTGTTACACGCGTGCTTTGACTCGAGCGGAAGACATCTGTGTCGTTGTTAAGTAAGCTCCGCCCTTCGATTTTCCGCCATATTGAGCAGTTTGTAAAACGCGTAAACCCGCTTTTATTCTGGAATTTTCGCTCCACGTGCACAAAACTTTTTTTACGTGAACTTTGGACCGATATCTAAAGATCTGTCAGATCGGATTTCTTTAAAATTGAAACATGCTTTTTAAAATAAATTCAATGAATATTGCATTTTTATGCAAATTATTCTTCTGCCTCTAAAACATACATGCAAAGTCACATTTTCATGACAAAATAGTGTAGAGGGTTAGTTCAAATATCACTGAAACCAATCTTACCCCAAATGGCCAAAGGGGGGCGCTATATAATTTTGAGCAGTTTGTAAAACGCTTAAACCCGTTTTTATTCTAGGATTTTTTTTGCAATTTGCATGAAACATTCTACACGCAATCTAAGGACCTTTATCTAACATGCCTATGAAGTGCACACAAAAAAATTATAAAATAATAATAATAAATATAGCTGCAAGCAGCGATAAAGTGTCCAAAGCCAAAAACACCTCAAATCATGAACACAGCCTGGGATGTGCGTGAAATCTTGCAAGCACATTCCCAATAGGTCAAGGAACAGATACCAACCTTCTCACATTGGCCTGTTATAGCGCCACCAGCGGGTCAACTTTTGCACAACACATTTTTGGAACAAAATGGACCAATCTTTGACGTCAGTAACGTCAAAGAGAGCACTGCCTGCGATCTTGACATTTTGTGCTTTTATAGCCATTGTTTTCTGGCTTGAAGCGAGCCCACAATTGTTTCGAAGGAACAATATTTTTCTAGTTAGTGTGGTTGCCCTTACAGGGCAACACACTATAGTTCTAGGGAAACTTTATTTATTCTTTATTCTTGACTTCTAGTGTAACCTTTTTTCGGCGCGAATCTCCTCCCACAGTTTTTGCGCCACACACTCGCGCCATATGTCAAATCGACTGGCTTGATCGGGAATAGTGTGCTATTACTTTTCTAAGAGAAAAGTTGTATAGTTTAATTGATATTAATTTATTAGTGAATTAATTTTCCCCATTGACTTATAATGGGAATTGCAAAAACTCACATTCAATATTTTTTTTCTCGCAAACCATAGGGGCTACAGTTTCAAAACTTGGAGAGGAGATTTATAATGATATCAAGGATTAATTAAAAAATAATTTCGTCAGTTGGCCTCATGGTGGCGCTATAACAGTCCACTTTACGTTTCGGCCTGTAACTCTTGAACCGTAGGTCGGAAAATTAAAATTATTTTTTCCCTGGATTCCTTGGGTCATGACGCATCTCCCCATATAGGCCACGCCCATTTGCGTCAGGATAGATTTTCCGCCATCTTGAATTTTCTTCAAAACACACTTTTTGCTCCTTTTCCCACATATTTTCTCCAAATGTCACAAAAATCGGTACAGTTGATCTCTGGACCCATGCGATAAACATATTCAAGCGATATTTCGATAGTCCATACCGTTCGTCCGTAACAGCCTTCCAAATTTAGCGGGAGGGGCCCGTTTTGCAAAAATCAGCCATAAATCACAAACGAAACATCAAGTTAACACCAAATTTTTATTTGGGATATTCAACAAATCCCCAAAAGCATTTCCAGTTCGACCCATAGGGGGCGGCAGGGCAGGCAACCACACTCGCAATTTCCCAAATTGCACATTTTCTAGTTGTGGGCTCGCCAGTACCTGGCGAGCACACTTTAGATATTGTCATTATTTATTTATTTATTTGTTTATCTAGTAAGTAGACGGGATTTTCGGTTCCTTTCTACTCCTACATACTTAGTGAGAAAATGAAAATAAAAACATCAATGTGTTCAGTTTACAGTGGCGAAGTGTGCTATCATTTTCTATAGCAATCGGCCAAATGGTGGCGCTGTAGGAAGCCTTCGAAAGTGCGATCTTTGAACAGGTATAGCTCATGCTGTGTTTTAGGTACAGCCATGAAACCTGTATACACGTATGCGTCTCCTCATGCCGAACAACTTTTACCCTCTAACTTTTGACCTCTGACCTTTAGGTCTCCCACAATTCGGAATTATATGAAAAACAGTAAAAATCTATCTCCTCCTGGGATTTTCGCGTCAAGTGCACGAAACTTTTTTTCACATGAACTTTGAACCTATATCTACACAGGCTATGTGGTGAGAAGTTTGTACGTTAAATAATGATTTTTTAATAATTCAATATATGTTGCGGTTTTATGCAAATTATTCTTCGGCCTCTAAATCATACATGCAAAGTTACACGTTCATGGCATTTGGCAAAGATGTGGAGGGTTAGTCAAAGTATCACTGAAACCAATTTTATTCCAATTGGCCAAAGGGGGGCGCTATACGAAGCGTCTGAAAATTCAAACTTCAAACAGGCATAAGTCATGACTCGTTTCGTTTGAAGACATGCAACTTGTTACACGCGTGCTTTGACTCAAGCGGAAGACATCTGTGTTGTTGTTAAGTAAGCTCCGCCCTTCGATTTTCCGCCATTTTGAGCAGTTTGTAAAACGCGTAAACCCGCTTTTATTCTGGAATTTTCGCGTCACGTGCACAAAACTTTTTTTACGTGAACTTTGGACCGATATCTAAAGATCTGTCAGATCGGATTTCTTTAACATTGAAACATGCTTTTTTAAATAATTCAAACAATATTGCAGTTTTATGCAAATTATTCTTCTGCCTCTAAAACATACATACAAAGTCACATTTTCATGACAAAATAGTGTAGAGGGTTAGTTCAAATATCACTGAAACCAATCTTACCCCAAATGGCCAAAGGGGGGCGCTATATAATTTTGAGCAGTTTGTAAAACGCTTAAACCCGTTTTTATTCTAGGATTTTTTTTGCAATTTGCATGAAACATTCTACACGCAATCTAAGGACCTTTATCTAACATGCCTATGAAGTGCACACAAAAAAAATATAAAATAATAATAATAAATCTAGCTGCAAGCAGCGATAAAGTGGCCAAAGCCAAAAACACCTCAAATCATGAACACAGCCTGCAATGTGCGTGAAATCTTGCAAGCACATTCCCAATAGGTCAAGGAACAGATACCACCCTTCTCACATTGGCCTGTTATAGCGCCACCAGCGGGTCAACTTTTGCATAACACATTTTTGGAACAAAATGGACCAATCTTTGACGTCAGTAACGTCAAAGTGAGCACTGCCTGCGATCTTGACATTTTGTACTTTTATAGCCATTGTTTTCTGGCTTGAAGCGAGCCCACAATTGTTTCGAAGGAACAATATTTTTCTAGTTAGTGTGGTTGCCCTAACAGGGCAACACACTATAGTTCTAGGGAAACTTTATTTATTAGTGTGGTTGCCCTTACAGGGCAACACACTATAGTTCTAGGGAAACTTTATTCTTTCTAGGGTAACCAAAAGTTTGACGGCTTTCTTCGCCCACAGTTTTTGCGCCACACATTCGCGCCATATGTCAAATCGACCGGCTTCATCGGGAATCGTGTGCTATGATTTTGCTAAGAGAAAAATTGTATAGTTTAATTGATATTAATTTATTAGTGAATTAATTTTCCCCATTGACTTATAATGGGAATCGCAAAAACTCACATTCATGTATTTTTCTCTCGCAAACCATAGGGGCTACAGTTTCAAAACTTGGAGAGGAGATTCATAATAATTGTAAGAATTAATAAAAAAATAATTACATCAGTCGGCCACATGGTGGCGCTATAACACCCCACTTTACGTTTTGCCCTATAACTCTTGAACCGTAGGTCGGAAAATTTAAATTCCTTTTTCCCTGGATTCCTTGGGTCATGACGCATCTCCTCATATAGGCCACGCCCATTTGCGTCAGGATAGATTTTCCGCCATTTTGAATTTTCTTCAAAACACACTTTTTGCTCCTTTTCCTACATATTTTCTCCAAATGTCACAAAAATCGGTACACATGATCTATGGACTCATGCGATAAACATATTCAAACGATATTTCGAGAGTCCATACCGTTCTTCCGTAACAGGGTTCCAAAGTTAGCGGGAGGAGCCCGTTTTGTAAGAAGTAGCCATAAATCAGAAACGAAACATCCAGTCAACACCAAATTTTAACCACAAGTCGCGGGTGGGATATTCAACAAATCCCCAAAAGCATTTCCACTTCGACCCATAGGGGGCACCACAACCGCGCAAAAAGTCGCCGTTTCGTGCCAAAACGCGTTTTTCAGGGGGAACGACCCTCTCAAAACAAAACACAAATGATCCTCCATATGGCCAGGGGCAGGCATTATAGAGACCAGGATTTTTGCATATTTTTGTGAGGGTACCTTAGGGGGCACAGGGAGAACATGCAAACTTCACAGATAACTTGTGGGAGGAGCCTATTTCCTATTTCTTAAAAACAAGAAACCATATCCTTATTTAACGAACGTAGGATCTGAACGCCACCTTTTCGGTGAATTAATTCTCCCCATTGACTTGAATGGGAAAATGCTAAAACTCACATTCAATGACCACCGTTTTAAATCGCACATCCCACCGCCCCCGAACGGTTGGACGGAGCACATGGAAGGAACACGTTATTTCAATACGTTCCTTTCCCCTCCATATGGCCAGGGGCAGGCATTAGAGAGACCAGGATTTTTGCATATTTTTGTGAGGGTACCTTAGGGGGCACAGGGAGAACATGCAAACTTCACAGATAAAGTTTGCCAACACCACCTAGGGTATGGACATTGATGACGCAGAGGAGAGACCACGCCCCCACCGCCCCCACAGCGTCCACAGCGGGAATCGAACCCAGAACCATTTATAGCTGTGAGGGACAGCGCTACTGACTGCACCACTGTGCCCCCTGTACATTAATAGGAAAACACTAAAAAGCCAGCTGTGGCTTGTTTCAATTCTGATCCATATGGATTCAATTCATGAATATATGTAACTAGTCCTACCCGTTCAAAGATATGTGCTTCAAATTATGTGCAGAGTGACCCCCAAAAAGATATGTGTTTGGCCGCAGACCCCATCTCAATCTGATTTTTTTCTTCTGGGGACCACCGGGCCAGCAAAGATTTTGGTTACAAATGTGGCCTCATGCTAGATGCAGAATAGATATGCCTCATGCTAGATGCAGAATAGATACACCATAAAAATGCTAATATACAGCATACGATTTGTGAAAGTGTCAAAATAAAATAAAAAGTCTGTTTAATCATAAATAAAATGTATTTAAAAAGCGATTTTTTTAAATAATTCAATGGCTATTTATTGGTAAGCCAATCACAGACCTGAAGTCCACGGGGCTCAGCTGTATCTATTAAATAACTCATTAAATCCCTTCCAGATCAAATCAATTAAATCCCTTCCAGATCAAATCAAGTTTTGGTTACAAATGTGGCCTCATGCTAGATGCAGAATAGATATGCCTCATGCTAGATGCAGAATAGATACACCATAAAAATGCTAATATACAGCATACGATTTGTGAAAGTGTCAAAATAAAATAAAAAGTCTGTTTAATCATAAATAAAATGTATTTAAAAAGCGATTTTTTTAAATAATTCAATGGCTATTTATTGGTAAGCCAATCACAGACCTGAAGTCCACGGGGCTCAGCTGTATCTATTAAATAACTCATTAAATCCCTTCCAGATCAAATCAATTAAATCCCTTCCAGATCAAATCAAGTAGAGGTGGGATTTATGGCTCAGACGTTCAAAAGACTGGCACATTTGGCTCCTCTCTCACTCAATCACTGTAGGCCTACTCAGTCAGTAGGCTACTCAGTGGAGTACAAGGAGATGTTGAATTTGGGAGGGGGGGGGGCGTCTCTTCCCCAAATGAACGGCTCTCTACTGCGCCAACCGGATCCCATCGTTCACTTCAAAGAGCCGTTCAAAAGATTCGATTCGTTCGCGAACGTCCCACCTATTGCGCCAACCGGATCCCATCGTTCACTTCAAAGAGCCGTTCAAAAGATTCGATTCGTTCGCGAACGTCCCACCTATAAAATCAAGTCATTACAAACGATAACGTGGTTAATAGTTTCTTTGGGGTGCACACAAATTGCGTGAATACTAATGTTGTTGTTGTTGTTGTTGTTGTTGTTTTTGTTGATAGATAAACGTTGACGTTGTAATTGTTTGCAGTGGTTGAAAACGTACTCACATTTTTTTACTTGAGTAAAAGTATCAATTGATCTTGTCAGTTATGACAACGAGTAAAATTCGGGGCTTAACTCCGCCCACTTTAGCAATGTAGAAGTACTCCGTTACAAGTTAAAGTCCAGAATTCAAAATGTACTGAAGTAAAAGTATGAACGTGTTGGCATGAAAATGTACTTAAAGTACCAAAAGTAAAAGTACAAGCTCAAATAGGGTTTTAGTGGTTCATGTATGTTTTATAATATTATGGTTTATTTTCTGCAGCAAAGTAACTAGTAACTAAAGTGTTCAAATAATTGTAGTGGAGTACAATATTAAATGTACTTAAAGTACCAAAAGTAAAAGTACAAGCTCAAATAGGGTTTTAGTGGTTCATGTATGTTTTATAATATTATGGTTTATTTTCTGCAGCAAAGTAACTAGTAACTAAAGTGTTCAAATAATTGTAGTGGAGTACAATATTTGGATCCGAGAAGTAGTGGAGTTAGTAGAAGTAAAAGTATTGGAAATTGGACAAATAAAGTACAAATACTTTTTCATGTTTTAAACAGTGCACATGTGTGTGTGTTTTCCAGGAAACAGTAGGCGGCTTCTGGTGTTCTGTCCAATTACAGCCCTAGCTTTAGGAGGCTTGTCAGGACATGTCTCTGGGCATGTCCAATAGCACGCCTGGCACCGCCCCCTCAGTCTGCTTTACGGCACCCTGGTGACTGGTTGTGTACGCTTGTGAGCTGAGACAACAATACTCGAGAGCTGTAGCTGCTATTTTCCAGCGATTCCATTGATTTATTTTGACATTGTTACACTTTTTATCTCATCTTTTTCCCCCCTGCAGGACCTCGCAACACTCAGGTAATTAACTTTACGTAACACGATCCTTTGTTTTCTACGACGCTGTCGTGTTTAAGCTATCGTTAGCTACCGGCCATTAGTGAAAGCAACATGGCTTGTTGTCGTATGATCGATGCTAACGTTAGCTTAGTTTTCTTGTTTGTTACGAAGTTGAGTCATGCACTGGGCTGCGTACCCGCGTTTAGCGTTGAAAACGACTGAAAAGGTACTTTTTGACGGCTACGGGTTAACTGAATTAAACGCCGGTGTGCCTTATTGTGGAAGACGGCACCGTTTCCGCCCAAACAAACCTGTGTAACTTAACACAGCGACACGGCGTGCTGGTCAGTGTTCTTAACACACAAAAACACATAGCCCCATATAGAACCTCACCCGTCGCTGCGTCCTGTTGTGCTCCGAGATGAGGTCCTAGAAACATGGCCACCGGAATCTTGCGACAGCCTCCACATCACAGTTGGAAAACACACAAAACGAAATTTTGTCCAAAAAGTAACGGCAGTTCCGAGCTCCCAGGTTGTGAAAACCTAACAGCGGTACATAAAACTTGAACCGCGGCATGAAACAACCCCTTAAAATCGCTAGTTTTGTCAGCCGGTAATGTTTACAAGCCTGGAAGTTGCAGCCGGAATGGCAGCATTAGCGGCCTCTCTGGTCAAACGTAGCCCCAACCGTCGCTGCATTCGAACAGACATTCGACCAGAGGGGCCGCTAATGCTGCCATTCCGGCTGCAACTTCCAGGCTTGTAAACATTACCGGCTGACAAAACTAGCGATTTTAAGGGGTTGTTTCATGCCGCGGTTCAAGTTTTATGTACCGCTGTTAGGTTTTCACAACCTGGGAGCTCGGAACTGCCGTTACTTTTTGGACAAAATTTCGGTTTGTGTGTTTTCCAACTGTGATGTGGAGGCTGTCGCAAGATTCCGGTGGCCATGTTTCTAGGACCTCATCTCGGAGCACAACAGGACGCAGCGACGGGTGAGGTTCTATATGGGGCTAAAAAACACATTGAACATCCCGTTCAACTTTCAAATTAAAATACTCTGACTATGCAAACAAAAACACGTGCGTATGTCAGAGTTGGTATATATCGCTATGTATGCGTGTTCTCATCGCGCGTGTGTGTTTGTTGCGGGGACTAAAGACATTTCAATTTAACAAGGCGTTTGCCCTAACAAGTCTGTTAGATGCCCCATGTGTTTTAAACCTTTTCTTAGCTTTGTATAGGTGAACAACGTTCTGACCTTATTCATTTCTTTGTTTCTTGTTTTTATTTCTTAAGGCCCATTCCCACTGGGCCAGATAACAGATAAAAAAAATCCTTCTCCAGATATTTTCCCATTCAAAGTGGAAGGTAGATACAGATAAAAAAAATATTGGCCACAGATCAAAGTATCTGTGGCAAATATCTGTGGTAGACATTTTTTGTATCTGTATCTACCATCCACTTTGAATGGAAAAATATCTGGAGAAAAGACATTTTTTTATCTGTTATCTGGACCAGTGAGAATGGCCCTTTAGACTATTTTCTTAATATTCTTCCATTTTGCCTTTTAATGTAGCACTTTGAGATTTGCTTCAAATGTAAAGTGTGATATAAATAAAATGTATTATTATTTGCTGGTATTTGGCATCAAGAACCCTGGTTCCAAGTTAAAGTTTAACCACTTAATGTGAGCTTGTAGATCTGCTATTTCCAAAATATCTGGCACACTGCAGCCATGTGATAAAAATGCATTGTATACATTTTATGGCAGCTACAAATATTTGGCAAATATTTCTATGTAGCCTATATAATACTTGTGTAATTTTTAAAGCATACACTTTGAAAAATTACTCCAGTACTCAACTATATGTTTTGATTTGTTTGCCTGGGATCAGTTTCTTGATGCACTACTGTCACTCAGCATTCTTTAAACCGCTAATCTCTGTCACTGATCAATGACAGTGCACACACACTCCATGGATGCTACAGCAGAACCACTGCCCCAAATGTTTCACATGGGCCCCTTAGAGCATTGGTTCTCAACCTTTTCAGGCTGCGACCCCCAAAATATTCATATTTTAACTGGGGACCCCCCCACCATGACGAGAACTAAGAGTTGAGGCATTACATTTTGTATAACACATGTATGTGAAAATAGCAGATCTAGCAGATCTACATGCTCACAACGCTTCACGTTTTGTGAGCATGTAGATCTGCTATTTTCACAATTTCTGCCTTAATATTAGATAATATTTGATAATGTGAGCATGTAGATCGGCTATTTTCACAATGTCTGTCTGTCTGTCTGTCTGTCTGTCTGATTGATTGATTGATTGATTGAAGACTTTATTAGAAGTTTGCATAGGAAAAGGTACACTGCAGCCAGGTGATAAAAATGCATTGTACACATTTTATGGCAGCTACAAATATTTGGCAAATATTTCTATGTAGCCTATATAATACTTGTGTAATTTTTAAAGCATACACTTTGAAAAATTACTCCAGTACTCAACTATATGTTTTGATTTGTTTGCCTGGGATCAGTTTCTTGATGCACTACTGTCACTCAGCATTCTTTAAACCGCTAATCTCTGTCACTGATCAATGACAGTGCACACACACTCCATGGATGCTACAGCAGAACCACTGCCCCAAATGTTTCACATGGGCCCCTTAGAGCATTGGTTCTCAACCTTTTCAGGCTGCGACCCCCAAAATATTCATATTTTAACTGGGGACCCCCCCACCATGACGAGAACTAAGAGTTGAGGCATTACATTTTGTATAACACATGTATGTGAAAATAGCAGATCTAGCAGATCTACATGCTCACAACGCTTCACGTTTTGTGAGCATGTAGATCTGCTATTTTCACAATTTCTGCCTTAATATTAGATAATATTTGATAATGTGAGCATGTAGATCGGCTATTTTCACAATGTCTGTCTGTCTGTCTGTCTGTCTGTCTGTCTGTCTGTCTGTCTGTCTGTCTGTCTGTCTGTCTGTCTGTCTGTCTGTCTGTCTGTCTGTCTGTCTGTCTGTCTGTCTGTCTGATTGATTGAAGACTTTATTAGAAGTTTGCATAGGAAAAGGTACAGTTTCATGACGGTACATTAGAGGTGTCTGCCTTATATCATCTGGGGACCCCCCAAAATCATTTGGGGACCCCCCTGGGGGTCCCGGCCCACAGGTTGAGAACCACTGCCTTAGAGCACCACCAGAATATCATGTTTTTTTTACATAACTCCTACTGATATGTTCAGGACACCAAGCTGCAGGGTAAACAAACATTGACTACAATTGTCCCATCGTGTGTGTGTGTGTGTGTGTGTGTGTGTGTGTGTGTGTGTGTGTGTGTGTGTGTGTGTGTGTGTGTGTGTGTGTGTGTGTGTGTGTGTGTGTGTGTGTGTGTGTGTGTGTGTGTGTGTGTGTGTGTGTGTAGTGTAATTTTTAAATGTTTCACATGGGCCCCTTAGAGCATTGGTTCTCAACCTTTTCAGGCTGCGACCCCCAAAATATTCATATTTTAACTGGGGACCCCCCCGCCATGACGAGAACTAAGAGTTGAGGCATTACATTTTGTCTAACACATGTATGTGAAAATAGCAGATCTAGCAGATCTACATGCTCACAACGCTTCATGTTTTGTGAGCATGTAGATCTGCTATTTTCACAATTTCTGCCTTAATATTAGATAATATTTGATAATGTGAGCATGTAGATCGGCTATTTTCACAATGTCTGTCTGTCTGTCTGTCTGTCTGTCTGTCTGTCTGTCTGTCTGTCTGTCTGTCTGTCTGTCTGATTGATTGATTGATTGATTGATTGAAGACTTTATTAGAAGTTTGCATAGGAAAAGGTACAGTTTCATGACGGTACATTAGAGGTGTCTGCCTTATATCATCTGGGGACCCCGCAAAATCATTTGGGGACCCCCCTGGGGGTCCCGGCCCACAGGTTGAGAACCACTGCCTTAGAGCACCACCAGAATATCATGTTTTTTTTTTAAAACTCCTACTGATATGTTCAGGACACCAAGCTGTAATTGTCCCATCGTGTGTGTGTGTGTGTGTGTGTGTGTGTGTGTGTGTGTGTGTGTGTGTGTGTGTGTGTGTGTGTGGTGTGTGTGTGTGTGTGTGTGTGTGTGTGTGTGTGTGTGTGTGTGTGTGTGTGTGTGTGTGTGTGTGTGTGTGTGTGTGTGTAGTGTAATTTTTAAAGTCTATAGGTTTTGATGTGTTGTTTGCCTGGGATCATAGTTTTTAGATGCACTACTGTCACTCAGCATTCTTTAAACAGCATGTGTTTACCTTGCTAATTGTACATAAGAAACTGCTTAATGCCTAAATTGTAATTCAATCTTTGTCAAGTCCCACCGAGTCCGCCCCTCTTCACACCCATTGGTTGCTGTGTCTTGGTGGGACACTCCATCCACTGGTAGTGGACATTTTAATTCAGTTGCTCGTATTGTTATTCTGTGTGTTCAATTCTAATTTCAAACTCAGTTTCAGTAAAATGGAGCTGCTCAGTGGCAGTATAGTGACTCGGCATATTTTTATGTTTTTATTTCTTCTTCAAAAATTATGTTTTAGCAAATTAAACATAAAAAGGCAGAAGCTGCTCAGTGGCAGTATAGTGACTCAGCAAGTCAGCATGTTTTTATGTTTTTATTTCTTCTTCAAAAATTATGTTTTAGCAAATTCAACATAAAAAGGCAGAACCAGGGTGGGACAAGGCACATAGAGCCTGCTTTTTTTCTCCATTTCTATATCAACCACTTGAACCCTAGCATCCATATTCTGAGAACTTTAGCCACAAATAGCAGACCTCACAACGTCTCGCACTGCGAGGCGTTGTGAGCTTGTAGATCGGTTATTTTTGTAGATCGGTTTATTTATAGTGTAACCAAAAGTTTGGCGCGAATCTCCTCCCACAGTTTTTGCGCCACACACTCGCGCCATATGTCAAATTGACCGGGTTAATCGGGAATCGTGTGCTATTACTTTTCTAAGAGAAAGGTTGTATCGTTTAATTGATATGAATTTATTAGTGAATTAATTTTCCCCATTGACTTATAATGGGAATCGAAAAAACTCACATTCAATTATTTTTCCCTCGCAAACCATAGGGTCTACAGTTTCAAAACTTGGAGAGGAGATTCATAATAATTGTAAGAATTAATTTTAAAAAAATTACATCAGTCGGCCACATGGTGGCGCTATAACAGCCCACTTTACGTTTTGGCCTGTAACTCTTGAACCGTAGGTCGGAAAATTAAAATTATTTTTTCCCTGGATTCCTTGGGTCATGACGCATCTCCCCATATAGGCCACGCCCATTTGCGTCAGGATAGATTTTCCGCCATTTTGAATTTTCTTCAAAACACACTTTTTGCTCCTTTTCCCACATATTTTCTCCAAATGTCACAAAAATCGGTACACAAGATCTCTGAACCCACGCGATAAACATATTCAAGCGATATTTCGATAGTCCATACCGTTCGTCCGGAACACGCTTCCGAAGTTAGCGAGAGGGGCCCGTTTTGCCAAAAATAGCCATAAATCAAAAACGAAACATCCAGTCAACACCAAATTTTAACCACAAGTTGCGGGTGGGATATTCAACAAATCCCCAAAAGCATTTCCACTTCGACCCTTAGGGGGCGCCACAAACGCACAAAACGTAACCGTTTCAGGCCAAAACGCGTTTTTCAGGGGGAACAACCCTCTCAAAACGAAACATAAATGATCTCGGGAGCGACGTGACAACGTAAAATCGCCTTGCAAAATTTGTGGGAGGAGCCCATTTCTTAAAAAACAAGAAACCATATCCTTACATCGATCTCAGGAGCGCATCCCCGCCGCTCGCGCCGGGGTGGAGCGGGCAACCACACTCGCAATTTCACAAATTGCACATTTTCTAGTTAAGTGTGCCTATGCATAGCATGGGCAGACTTATTGTTATCGCTCATATTTACTTAAGTCTGTCCATACTTTTCCCCAAAGTTTGGCACGCTACTCCTCCCACAGTTTTTGCACCACACACTCGCGCCATATGTCAAATCGACCGGCTTACGCGGGAATCGTGTGCTATCAACTTGCTAAGAGAAAGGTACTATAGTTTAATTGATATGAATTTATTAGTGAATTAATTTTCCCCATTGACTTATAATGGGAATCGCATTCAATTATTTTTCTCTCGCAAACCATAGGGGCTACAGTTTCAAGACTTGGAGAGGAGGTTCATAATGATGTCAAGGATTAAATAAAAAATAATAGTGTCTTTTGGCCTCATGGTGGCGCTATAACAGCCCACTTTACCTTTTGGCCTGTAACTCTTGAACCATAGGTCGGAAAATTAAAAATCTTTTTTCCCTGGATTCCTTGGGTCATGACGCATCTCCCCATATAGGCCACGCCCATTTGCGCCAGGATAGATTTTCCGCCATCTTGCATTTTCTCCAAAACACACTTTTTGCTCCTTTTACAACATATTTTCTTCAAATGGCACAAAAAGCGGTACACATGATCTATGAACCCTTACAATGAACATACTCAAGGGATATTTTGATAGTCCATATCGTTCGTTCGTAACGCGCTTCTAAAGTTAGTGGGAGGAGCCCGTTTCGCAAACAATAGCCATAAATCACAAACAAAACGTCGAGTCAACACTGAATTTCAACCAAAGGTCAGGGGTGGCATACTCAACGAATCCCCAA
The DNA here is from genome assembly GCF_963921795.1 of Nannobrachium achirus. Classification (NCBI taxonomy): domain Eukaryota; kingdom Metazoa; phylum Chordata; class Actinopteri; order Myctophiformes; family Myctophidae; genus Nannobrachium; species Nannobrachium achirus. The sequence goes on along the minus strand of NC_137829.1, from coordinate 43,735,058 downwards.
AAGCATTTCCACTCGGCCACATGGTGGCGCTATAACGGACCACTTGCCTCGTAACTCTTGAACCGTAGATCGGAAAATGAAAATTATTTTTTCCCTGGATTCCTTGGGTCAAGACGCATCTCCCCATATAGGCCCCGCCCATTTGCGTAGGGCTAGATTTTCCGCCATTTTGAATTTTCTCCAAAACACACTTTTTGCTCCTTTTCCCACATATTTTCTTCAAATGTCACAAAAAGCGGTACACATGATCTATGAACCCACCCGATGAACCTATTCAAGGGATATTTCGATAGTCCTTACCGTTCGTCCGTAACGCGATTCCAAAGTTAGCGGGAGGGGCCCGTTTCGCAAACAATAGCCATAAATAACAAACAAAAGGTCGGGTCAACACCGAATTTCACTTAAAGGTCGGGGGTGGCATACTCTACGTATCCCGTAAAGCATTTCCACTTCGACCCGTAGGGGGCGTCACAAGCGCGCTAAACGTAACCCTTTCGGGCCAAAACGCGTTTTTCACGGGGAACGACCCTCTCACAATGAAACGCAGACGACTCGGCGGATGGTCTCACGGTCCGAACCGCTGCACGAGGTCGCGCATTTAGCGAGCTGCACTGCAGGCACACTTGTCAAAATTGACTCTGTCAATTCTAGTTAAGTGTGCCTATGCATAGCATTGGCAACTTATTGCAATCGCTCATATTTATGTATGTATGTATGTATGTATGTCCATGCTTTTCCCCAAAGTTTGGCACGCTACTCCTCCCACAGTTTTCGCACCACACACTCGCGCCATATGTCAAATCGACCGGCTTACTCGGGAATGGTGTGCTAGTAACTTGCTAAGAGAAAGGTTCTATAGTTTAATTGATATGAATTTATTAGTGAATTAATTTCCCCCATTGACTTATAATGGGAATTGCCAAAACTCACATTCAATTATTTTTCGCTCGCAAACCATAGGGGCTACAGTTTCAAGACTTGGAGAGGAGGTTCATAATGATTTCAAGGATTAAATAAAAAATAATAGTGTCGTTTGGCCTCATGGTGGCGCTATAACAGCCCACTTTACCTTTTGGCCTGTAACTGTTGAACCGTAGGTCGGAAAATTAAAATTCTTTTTTCCCTGGATTCCTTGGGTCAAGACGCATCTCCCCATATAGGCCACGCCCATTTGCGCCAGGATAGATTTTCCGCCATCTTGAATTTTCTCCAAAACACACTTTTTGCTCCTTTTCCTACATATTTTCTTCAAATGTCTTAAAAACCGGTACACATGATCTATGAAGCCACGCGATAAACATAGTCAAAGGATATTTCGATAGTCAATACCGTTCGTTCGTAACGCGCTTCCAAAGTTAGCGGGAGGGGCCCGTTTGGCAAAAAATTGCCCTAACTCACAAACAAAAGGTCGAGTCAACACTAAATTTCAACCACAGGTCGCGGGTGGCATACTCAACAGATCCCCAAAAGCATTTCCACTTCGACCCCTAGGGGGCGTCACAAACGCGCAAAAGGTAACCGTTTCGTGCCAGAACGCGTTTTTCACGGGGACCGACCCTCTCACGACGAAACGCGGACGACTCGGCGGACGGTCTCACGGTCCGAACCGCCGCACGAGGTCGCGCGTTTAGCGAGCTGCAGGCACACTTGTCAAAATTGACTCTGTCAATTCTAGTTCTTCTTTCTTTGGGGGATAAACTTTATTTTGACGCCTTTCACGGCCCACAGTTTTTGCGCCACACACTCGCGCCATATGTCAAATCGACCGGCTTCATCGGGAATCGTGTGCTATCATTTTGCTAAGAGAAAGGTTGTATCCTTTAATTGATATGAATTTATTAGTGAATTAATTTTCCCCATTGACTTATAATGGGAATCACAAAAACTCACATTCAATTATTTTTCTCTCACAAACCATTGGGGCTACAGTTTCAAAACTTGGAGAGGAGGTTCATAATGCAGGCAAGGATTAACTGAAAAATAATTACATAATTCGGCCTCATGGTGGCGCTATAACAGCCCACTTTACGTTTCGGCCTGTAACTCTTGAACCGTAGGTCGGAAAATTAAAATTCCTTTTTCCCTGGATTCCTTGGGTCATGACGCATCTCCCCATATAGGCCACGCCCATTTGCGTCAGGATAGATTTTCCGCCATTTTGAATTTTCTTCAAAACACACTTTTTGCTCCTTTTCCCACATATTTTCTCCAAATGTCACAAAAATCGGTACACAAGATCTCTGAACCCACGCGATAAACATATTCAAGCGATATTTCGATAGTCCATACCGTTCGTCCGGAACACGCTTCCGAAGTTAGCGAGAGGGGCCCGTTTTGCCAAAAATAGCCATAAATCAAAAACGAAACATCCAGTCAACACCAAATTTTAACCACAAGTTGCGGGTGGGATATTCAACAAATCCCCAAAAGCATTTCCACTTCGACCCTTAGGGGGCGCCACAAACGCACAAAACGTAACCGTTTCAGGCCAAAACGCGTTTTTCAGGGGGAACAACCCTCTCAAAACGAAACACAAATGATCTCGGGAGCGACGTGACAACGTAAAATCGCCTTGCAAAATTTGTGGGAGGAGCCCATTTCTTAAAAAACAAGAAACCATATCCTTACATCGATCTCAGGAGCGCATCCCCGCCGCTCGCGCCGGGGTGGAGCGGGCAACCACACTCGCAATTTCACAAATTGCACATTTTCTAGTTAGTGTGGTTGCCCTAACAGGGCAACACACTATAGTTCTAGGGAAACTTTATTTATTATTAGTGTGGTTGCCCTAACAGGGCAACACACTATAGTTCTAGGGAAACTTTATTTATTATTATTATTATTCTTTGGGGGATAACTTTTTTTCGGCGCGTTTCACCGCCCACAGTTTTTGCACCACACACTCGCGCCATATGTCAAATCGACCGGCTTCATCGGGAATCGTGTGCTATCATTTTGCTAAGAGAAAGGTTGTATCCTTTAATTGATATGAATTTATTAGTGAATTAATTTTCCCCATTGACTTATAATGGGAATCACAAAAACTCACATTGAATTATTTTTCTCTCACAAACCATTGGGGCTACAGTTTCAAAACTTGGAGAGGAGGTTCATAATGCAGGCAAGGATTAACTGAAAAATAATTACGTCATTCGGCCTCATGGTGGCGCTATAACAGCCCACTTTACGTTTTGGCCTGTAACTCTTGAACCGTACGTCGGAAAATTAAAAATATTTTTTCCCTGCATTCCTTGGGTCATGACGCACCTCCCCATATAGGCCACGCCCATTTGCGTCAGGATAGATTTTCCGCCATTTTGAATTTTCTTCAAAACGCACTTTTTGCTCCTTTTCCCATATATTTTCTCCAAATGGCACAAAAATCGGTACACAAGATCTCTGGACCCATGCGATAAACATATTCAAGCGATATTTCGATAGTCCATACCGTTCGCCCGTAACAGTCTTACGAAGTTCGCGGGAGAGGCCCGGTTAGCGAAAAATAGCCATGAATCACAAACGAAACATCCAGTCAGCACCAAATTTTAACCACAAATCGTGGGTGGTATACTCAACAGATCCCCAAAAGCATTTCCACCTCGACCCATAGGGGGCGCCACAAACGCGCAAAACATAACTGTTTCATGCCAAAATGTGTTTTTCAGGGGGAACGACCCTCTGAAAACGAAACACAAACAATCTCGGGAGTGACATGAGAACGTAATCACCTTGGAAAATTTGTGGGAGGAGCGGGCAACCACACTCGCAATTTCCCAAATTGCACATTTTCTAGTTAGTGTGGTTGCCCTAACAGGGCAACACACTATAGTTCTAGGGAAACTTTATTTATTATTATTATTATTCTTTGGGGGATAAACTTTTTTTCGGCGCGTTTCACCGCCCACAGTTTTTGCGCCACACACTCGCGCCATATGTCAAATCGACCGGCTTCATCGGGAATCGTGTGCTATCATTTTTCTAAGAGAAAGGTTGTATCGTTTAATTGATATGAATTTATTAGTGAATTAATTTCCCCCATTGACTTATAATGGGAATAGCAAAAACTCACATTCAATTATTTTCTCTCTCTTAAACCATAGGGTCTAAAGTTTCAAAACTTGGAGAGGAGATTCATAATAATTTTAAGAATTAATTAAAAAATAATTACATCATTCGGCCACATGGTGGCGCTATAACACCCCACTTTACGTTTTGCCCTATAACTCTTGAACCGTAGGTCGGAAAATTAAAATTATTTTTTCCCTGGATTCCTTGGGTCATGACGCATCTCCCCATATAGGCCACGCCCATTTGCGTCAGGATAGATTTTCCGCCATTTTGAATTTTCTTCAAAACACACTTTTTGCTCCTTTTCCCACATATTTTCTCCAAACGTCACAAAAAACGGTACACAAGATCTCTGAACCCACGCGATAAACATAACCAAGCGATATTTCGATAGTCCATACCGTTCGTCCGGAACACGCTTCCGAAGTTAGCGAGAGGGGCCCGTTTTTCCAAAAATAGCCATAAATCATAAACGAAACATCCAGTCAACACCAAATTTTAACCACAAGTCACGGGTGGGATATTCAACGAATCCCCAAAAGCATTTCCTCTTCGACCCATAGGGGGCGCCACAAACGCGCAAAACGTAACCATTTCATGCCAAAACGCGTTTTTCAGGGGGAACGACCCTCTCAAAACGAAACACAAACGATCTCGGGAGCGACGCGACAACGTAATCGCCTTGCGGAACTCGTGGGAGGAGCCTATTTCTTAAAAACAATAAACCATATCCTTACTTCAGGAACGCAGGATCCGACCGGCACCTTTTCTAATCGCGCGTCGCACGGCCCCCGCGCTATCCGTCCCGACGTCGTCTCCCTCGGACCCCCGCGTTTTGCTCAGGGTCCCGGCGGCGCATCCCCACGACTCGCGCCGGGGCGGGGCAGGCAACCACACTCGCAATTTCCCAAATTGCACATTTTCTAGTTAGTGTGGTTGCCCTTACAGGGCAACACACTATAGTTCTAGGGAAACTTTATTTATTATTATTATTATTCTTTGGGGGATAAACTTTTTTTCGGCGCGTTTCACCGCCCACAGTTTTTGCGCCACACACTCGCGCCATATGTCAAATCGACCGGCTTCATCGGGAATCGTGTGCTATCATTTTTCTAAGAGAAAGGTTGTATCGTTTAATTGATATGAATTTATTAGTGAATTAATTTCCCCCATTGACTTATAATGGGAATAGCAAAAACTCACATTCAATTATTTTCTCTCTCTTAAACCATAGGGTCTAAAGTTTCAAAACTTGGAGAGGAGATTCATAATAATTTTAAGAATTAATTAAAAAATAATTACATCATTCGGCCACATGGTGGCGCTATAACACCCCACTTTACGTTTTGCCCTATAACTCTTGAACCGTAGGTCGGAAAATTTAAATTATTTTTTCCCTGGATTCCTTGGGTCATGACGCATCTCCCCATATAGGCCACGCCCATTTGCGTCAGGATAGATTTTCCGCCATTTTGAATTTTCTTCAAAACACACTTTTTGCTCCTTTTCCCACATATTTTCTCCAAACGTCACAAAAAACGGTACACAAGATCTCTGAACCCACGCGATAAACATAACCAAGCGATATTTCGATAGTCCATACCGTTCGTCCGGAACACGCTTCCGAAGTTAGCGAGAGGGGCCCGTTTTTCCAAAAATAGCCATAAATCATAAACGAAACATCCAGTCAACACCAAATTTTAACCACAAGTCACGGGTGGGATATTCAACGAATCCCCAAAAGCATTTCCTCTTCGACCCATAGGGGGCGCCACAAACGCGCAAAACGTAACCATTTCATGCCAAAACGCGTTTTTCAGGGGGAACGACCCTCTCAAAACGAAACACAAACGATCTCGGGAGCGACGCGACAACGTAATCGCCTTGCGGAACTCGTGGGAGGAGCCTATTTCTTAAAAACAATAAACCATATCCTTACTTCAGGAACGCAGGATCCGACCGGCACCTTTTCTAATCGCGCGTCGCACGGCCCCCGCGCTATCCGTCCCGACGTCGTCTCCCTCGGACCCCCGCGTTTTGCTCAGGGTCCCGGCGGCGCATCCCCACGACTCGCGCCGGGGCGGGGCAGGCAACCACACTCGCAATTTCCCAAATTGCACATTTTCTAGTTATTATTCTTTGGGGGATAAACTTTTTTTCGGCGCGTTTCACCGCCCACAGTTTTTGCGCCACACACTCGCGCCATATGTCAAATCGACCGGCTTCATCGGGAATCGTGTGCTATCATTTTTCTAAGAGAAAGGTTGTATCGTTTAATTGATATGAATTTATTAGTGAATTAATTTCCCCCATTGACTTATAATGGGAATAGCAAAAACTCACATTCAATTATTTTCTCTCTCTTAAACCATAGGGTCTAAAGTTTCAAAACTTGGAGAGGAGATTCATAATAATTTTAAGAATTAATTAAAAAATAATTACATCATTCGGCCACATGGTGGCGCTATAACACCCCACTTTACGTTTTGCCCTATAACTCTTGAACCGTAGGTCGGAAAATTAAAATTATTTTTTCCCTGGATTCCTTGGGTCATGACGCATCTCCCCATATAGGCCACGCCCATTTGCGTCAGGATAGATTTTCCGCCATTTTGAATTTTCTTCAAAACACACTTTTTGCTCCTTTTCCCACATATTTTCTCCAAACGTCACAAAAAACGGTACACAAGATCTCTGAACCCACGCGATAAACATAACCAAGCGATATTTCGATAGTCCATACCGTTCGTCCGGAACACGCTTCCGAAGTTAGCGAGAGGGGCCCGTTTTTCCAAAAATAGCCATAAATCATAAACGAAACATCCAGTCAACACCAAATTTTAACCACAAGTCACGGGTGGGATATTCAACGAATCCCCAAAAGCATTTCCTCTTCGACCCATAGGGGGCGCCACAAACGCGCAAAACGTAACCATTTCATGCCAAAACGCGTTTTTCAGGGTGGACGACCCTCTCAAAACGAAACACAAACGTTCTCAGGGAGGCGCGTCACCCGCCGCTCGCGCCGGGGCGGGGCGGCAACCACACTCGCAATTTCCCAAATTGCACATTTTCTAGTTCTTCTTTCTTTGGGGGATAAACTTTATTTTGACGCCTTTCACGGCCCACAGTTTTTGCGCCACACACTCGCGCCATATGTCAAATCGACCGGCTTCATCGGGAATCGTGTGCTATCATTTTGCTAAGAGAAAGGTTGTATCCTTTAATTGATATGAATTTATTAGTGAATTAATTTTCCCCATTGACTTATAATGGGAATCACAAAAACTCACATTCAATTATTTTTCTCTCACAAACCATTGGGGCTACAGTTTCAAAACTTGGAGAGGAGGTTCATAATGCAGGCAAGGATTAACTGAAAAATAATTACATAATTCGGCCTCATGGTGGCGCTATAACAGCCCACTTTACGTTTCGGCCTGTAACTCTTGAACCGTAGGTCGGAAAATTAAAATTCCTTTTTCCCTGGATTCCTTGGGTCATGACGCATCTCCTGATATAGGCCACGCCCATTTGCGTCAGGATAGATTTTCCGCCATTTTGAATTTTCTTCAAAACACACTTTTTGCTCCTTTTCCTACATATTTTCTCCAAATGTCACAAAAATCGGTACACATGATCTATGGACTCATGCGATAAACATATTCAAACGATATTTCGATAGTCCATACCGTTCGTCCGTAACAGCCTTCCAAAGTTAGCGGGAGGGGCCCGTTTAGCAAAAAATAGCCATAAATCAGAAACGAAACATCCAGTCAACACCAAATTTTAACCACAAGTCACGGGTGGGATATTCAACAAATCCCCAAAAGCATTTCCACTTCGACCCATAGGGGGCGCCACAACCATGCAAAACGTAACCGTTTCGGTCCAAAACGCGTTTTTCAGGGGGAACGTCCCTCTCAAAACGAAACACAAAGGATCTCGGGAGCGACAGGACAACGTAATTGCTTGGCGAAACATGTGGGAGGAGCCTATTTCTTAAAAACAAGACGCCGTATCCTTACATCACAAACGCAGGATCCGAACAGCACCTTTTAGAATAGGCCCTGACGGTATCCGTCCCGACGTCCTCTCCCTCGGGCCCCGGCGTTTTCCTCGGGGTCCCGGAGGCGCGTCCCCGCCGCTCGCGCCGGGGCGGGGCTGGCAACCACACTCGCAATTTCACAAATTGCACATTTTCTAGTTAGTGTGGTTGCCCTAACAGGGCAACACACTATAGTTCTAGGGAAACTTTATTTTTTTCTTCTTCCGGATAAACTTTATTTTGACGCGTTTCACCGCCCACAGTTTTTGCGCCAGACACTCGCGCCATATGTCAAATCGACCGGCTTCATCGGGAATCGTGTGCTATTATTGCGATAAGAGAAAAGTTGTATAGTTTAATTGATATTAATTTATTAGTGAATTAATTTTCCCCATTGACTTGAATGGGAAAATGCAAAAACTCACATTAGATTATTTTTCTCTCGCAAACCATAGGAGCTACAGTTTCAAAACTTGGAGAGGATTTTCATAATTATTGCAAGAATTAATCCAATTATAAATACATCACTCGGCCTCATGGTGGCGCTATAACAGCCCACTTTACGTTTTGGCCTGTAACTCTTGAACCGTAGGTCGGAAAATTTAAAATATTTTTTCCCTGGATTCCTTGGGTTATGACGCATCTCCCCATATAGGCCACGCCCATTTGCGTCAGGATAGATTTTCCGCCATTTTGAATTTTCTTCAAAACACACTTTTTGCTCCTTTTCCCACATATTTTCTCCAAATGGCACAAAAATCGGTACACAAGATCTCTGGACCCATGCGATAAACATATTCAAGCGATATTTGGATAGTCCATACCGTTCGTCCGTAACAGGCTTCCAAAGTTAGCGGGAGGGGCCCGTTTCGCACAAAATAGCCATAACTCACGAACGAAATATCCAGTCAACACCAAATTTTAACCACAAGTCGCGGGTGGGATATTCAACAAATCCCAAGAAGCATTTCCACTTCGACCCTAAGGGGGCGCCACAAATGCGCAAAACGTAACCGTTTCAGGCCAAAACGCGTTTTTCAGGGGGAACGACCCTCTCAAAACGAAACACAAATGATCTCGGGAGCGACGTGACAACATAATCGCCTTGTGAAACTGGGGCGGGTCGGGCAACCACACTCGCAATTTCACAAATTGCACATTTTCTAGTTTATTTATCTATCAGGCAGGCAATCAGTAGACGGGAACTTCGGTTCCTTTCTACTCCTACATACTTAGTGAGAAAATGAAAATAAAAACATCAATGTGTTCAGTTTACAGTGGCGAAGTGTGCTATTATTTTCTATAGCAATCGGCCAAATGGTGGCGCTGTAGGAAGCCTTCGAAAGTGCGAACTTTGAACAGGTATAGCTCATGCTGTGTTTGAGGTACAGGCATGAAACCTGTATACACGTATGCGTCTCCTCATGCCGAACAACTTTTAGCCTCTGACTTTTGACCTCTGAACTTTAGGTCTCCCACAATTCGGAATTATATGAAAAACAGTAAAAATCTATCTCCTCCTGGGTTTTTTTCGTTACGCGCACGAAACTTTTTTCACATGAACTTTGGACCAATACGGTCAGATTGATCAACCAGATTTTTTTTAAAGTGAAATATAATTTTTTAATAATTTAATCAATATTGCGGTTTTATGCAAATTATTCTTCGGCCTCTAAATCATACATGCAAAGTTACACGTTCATGGCATTTGGCAAAGATGTGGAGGGTTAGTCAAAGTATCACTGAAACCAATTTTATTCCAATCGGCCAAAGGGGGGCGCTATACGAAGCGTCTGAAAATTCAAACTTCAAACGGGCATAAGTCATGACTCGTTTCGTTTGAAGACATGCAACTTGTTACACGCGTGCTTTGACTCAAGCGGAAGACATATGTGTCGTTGTTAAGTAAGCTCCGCCCTTCAATTTTCCGCCATTTTGAGCAGTTTGTAAAACGCGTAAACCCGCTTTTATTCTGGAATTTTCGCGTCACGTGCACAAAACTTTTTTTACGTGAACTTTGGACCGATATCTAAAGATCTGTCAGATCGGATTTCTTTAACATTGAAACATGCTTTTTTAAATAATTCAAACAATATTGCATTTTTATGCAAATTATTCTTCTGCCTCTAAAACATACATGCAAAGTCACATTTTCATGACAAAATAGTGTAGAGGGTTAGTTCAAATATCACTGAAACCAATCTTACCCCAAATGGCCAAAGGGGGGCGCTATATAATTTTGAGCAGTTTGTAAAACGCTTAAACCCGTTTTTATTCTAGGATTTTTTTTGCAATTTGCATGAAACATTCTACACGCAATCTAAGGACCTTTATCTAACATGCCTATGAAGTGCACACAAAAAAATTATAAAATAATAATAATAAATATAGCTGCAAGCAGCGATAAAGTGGCCAAAGCCAAAAACACCTCAAATCATGAACACAGCCTGGGATGTGCGTGAAATCTTGCAAGCACATTCCCAATAGGTCAAGGAACAGATACCAACCTTCTCACATTGGCCTGTTATAGCGCCACCAGCGGGTCAACTTTTGCACAACACATTTTTGGAACAAAATGGACCAATCTTTGACGTCAGTAACGTCAAAGAGAGCACTGCCTGCGATCTTGACATTTTGTGCTTTTATAGCCATTGTTTTCTGGCTTGAAGCGAGCCCACAATTGTTTCGAAGGAACAATATTTTTCTAGTTGCAGCTACTGTACACTCATTTGTAGGAGTTGCTACATGGCTTCCTCCACAGTAAAAGAGTACAGCCTAATGGGAATGATCTGAAAAGCAGGCCCAGGCTTCTGCTGATATCGACGGTGCTGTTAGCACTGCAACAGCGAGTTTTAAATCCCTCTCCTAACCACTCTCTCATTCCTGGAAAACCCTCGGATAATAATGATCAGGGTCTGTCCACTTCTGTAATCGTTGACCCCCATCGACTACGCCACCCCCCCCCCCCCCCTCCCCCCCTGCCTCCCCATGCCTCCCGCCATCGCTACCAGTGCCCCCTGATGATATCCGTGTCATGTTGTTTCGAGGGTCTCTGATGGCACAGGTAGGCAGCGTGATAATCCTGGGAGCCCTGTGGCAAGAGAGGATTTGATGTGGTGTTAGGAGCATTGAGCGGATTGAATGGAAACGTCGCTCTGCATACTGAGGGGGGAGACCTGCAGACCTCATTAAAGCCTGTCACAGAGGAGGGGAATATCGGGCTGCTGCCGTGGCAACGGTGCAGCAGTCATAACAGGAGCAGGAAAAAAAGCTTCCATAATTAGACAGGGTTAAATGCAGTGGACTTACTCCCTGCTCCAGCCTCAAGGGCCACAAACAGGAGAAGGCAAAAAAAAAAGAATAATCCTCCAGCGAATACCTCACGTTTGACGCATGACTTACGCACATCGAACACTTAGCCTTTTAATGACGTGCCTAAATTAAGGACGCCAGGGTGACAGTTGTTAAAACGCATCTTCTTCGCTGTACAGTATTGATTGAGTGCTTCCAATGCAGTCATCACATTTCCATATTCAGCTGCAGGATAATTGAGCTGTACTTGAGTCTTGATACGGCCCTGACTTGTCAGAGAATCATTACACGTTTTCAAAATAGATTTTTCATCTGTTTTTTTGCTCAATGTCTTCACAATTAACCGGGTAAGTAACCCGTGTGTCTGAGGCCATATTGATTACACAACATTAAGGCTCTAGGTTCATATATTATCATCAATAAATTAGCAGCTGTTAGTAAGATACCAATTGAGGAAGCACCTTATTTCCTTTCCTCTCTTTGCAATGTCCATATGATACTTTATTATCCTCTTGTATTGACCATTATTTACTGAGTCACTTCTGTTGTTCCACCAAGACCTCAAGAAAATAAATCAACATATGCATGCCGATATTGATTTTCCAAAGGCCTTCGACTTGGTAAATAGAGAGCTCCTTGAATACAGATTAATAAAGGGGAGATTTCATGACTCCGTTAAGGCACTCTATATGAGCACAATTTATTTTTGTGTTCAGGTAAATGACTTTATATTTTGTCACCAACATTTTCTCCATGTATGGTGAATTGCGGGTTAAAGTAACCAATATGATTGTAGCCACAATAATAGTATGCATATGATGTACCGTAATTAAACAACTGAACAAGATCAGCCAAATATGCTGAATATATTTATAAGATCAGCTAAATGTGCTGAATATTCTTTTAAGGAGTTTATATTTACATTTCAGACGACAGTAATATGTTATGCTGTATGTGTAGAAAGCAGTAGGCTATACATATTCTAACCTGCCCTTGATCATACTGTATGACCTTCAAGGAACGCATGTGTATGTGTTTTTAACTGATTCAGCTGGTAAAGCTCTGGGGTACCTTACATCCTTATGTCCTGTTTCAGATTACGCCTCTGGTGTTTGGGGTTTTCATGAAAATGCAAGTTATTACACATTTCAACTCAACATAGAGCCATATGATCATTTGCCTTTCTCCAGTTCTGGCTTTTAGTAGAGACTAGCCCTTACCCGTTCAAAGATATGAGCTCCGAAATGATGTGCAGTGTGTGGGTTATGGGGTGTGCACTGTGCACACAGTATATGAGGGATAGAAAGTAACTTTAACTGGTGCTTGCATGATAATATGTAGGAGCATCAATGTAAGAAATACCCGTTTAGTTTAATGGCTACAGAGATACTGTGTACCGATCTGCATGATTTTTGGACAACATCTGTAACAGGGCCAGAAAGTGACAAACGGGCTTCACAGTTATGTTAGGTGTGTTCATATGCTAATGGTGATGCGATTTCAGATCAATTGCTCCAGCCACTGAGGAGAAACGCTGTTTCAGACAGACAGACAGACAGACAGACACTCAGACAGACAGACAGACAGACATTCGGAAAATTATATGTTTGATGTGGGATGAAACTCCAAGACACACATGTGATGTGCTTCGAATTTGGAATAGACTTACCATCCATCCATCCATCCATCCATCCATCCATCCATCCATCCATCCAAAATACCCTTGTTTCATCATAGATTTTCTTGCTTTGATCACGTTTGAGATAATGATTCCTTCTTGTAGAAACTGTAAGATAGGGTCAGGGCCGGCTGCAGGATGAAATGACTAAGGGGGTTGTTGAAAATTGCGAGGGGGCATATATTTTTATATAGGCTAGTAATAATGAATTTTCTTTTTATCATCTATAATACCTACAACAGATGCCAGTTTTTGGGACCTGAAATAACAGCCGCATGCTACTGCGCTGTGGTTTAGGTGATTTTAAATTGCGGATTCGACAGGAGTAATAATAATCAGATGATTATAGGGGGCAACTGTATTTCAATACTGTTATTGTAATCTCTATGACAATAATAATATTCAGACAATATTTGTGTTGTTTTTGATATTTTCTTGACTTTAAATATAGAATATAAACTGAGGGGGCACAACTTGCAACTGAGGGTGCAATGCCCCAGCAGGCCCCCCTAGCGCCGGGCCTGGATAGGGTGGTGGTGCCACGCAGGGGCGTCACAAGGGGTAGGAAAGTGGGACTGAGTTACTAGGGGCCCAAGGTGGTGGAGGGGCCTTAATTATTTTATACTTTAGCTATTGAAAAATAGCAGATATACAAGCTCACAGCGCGGCACCGAGTGCCGCGCTGCGAGCTTTTAGATCTGCTATTTTTTAAAAGTCGTGAAAATGTGTGCAAGTCTTTGAATATATGTATTTTTTAAGCGAACATCTGTAACTCAAATTTTGCTTCTGGGGGTGTCCCTGGAACTCAATATTTTGAGATGGGGTTCCGTGGCAAAATACATACCATTTTGGGGGGTCCTTCACATGAAAAGGTTTGAGCTCCACTGACATAGAAACATAGGTTTTTCAAAAAACCTCAGAAGGATTTGAAATATTCAAAGGTTTTCATGATAGCAGAAAATAGCAGATCTACATGCTCGCAGCGCGGCACTCGGTGCCGCGCTGTGAGCTTGTATATCTGCTATTTTTCAATAGTTAAAGCACAAGGGCCCCGCAGTGGATCCTTGTACCCAGGGCCCAGAATTTGGTGCGACACCCCGGGTGCCACGGGACATGTAATGGATGTTGATTGGCGTGTGTGTGTTGTAGTAGCCAACAGGCAGGGGCTGTCGGCTACAGTAACAAACTAATGGGATGATGCCACAGCGGTTACCGTGTGAGTGATTGACCACAAAATGGGCCGACGCAGAGAAGACCTTGCTCTTTGTGGGCTCACTAGAGGTACACGATGCTATCATGCATGAGTAGCTTTATGGCCTTTGACACCACAGCTAACATGCCACTGCCTCCCACGGCCCACCCACCCTTCCCCTTCCTTCTTCTCATCACTGCCACATGGAATGACTTTGAGGGCTTGGAACGGGGGGGGGGGGGGGGGGGGGGCAGTGGGGCCAGGCCAGCGAGATTGGCTTCAGGACATCAGGGAGAATAGCCACTAGCCGCCAGGACAGGTTACAGCTTGCACAATAGGCTATACATGACTTTGTGCACTATTTATCAAACATTCAGAATGGGGACCAGAGTAAGCATACGACCTCCATTGGCTCAGTCAGACTCAAGATTCAATACAAGTATATCACAAAAGATTTGGAAATTCCCCTTAAAGGAGTAGTTCACCCCATAACGACTTTTTTCCTATTGATTGCTCATGCCATGGAGACATGAGTTCGATAATACAACATTTGTATTTGTTGCATTCCTAAGACAAAAAATGTATTATAGTAAATGTACCCGCATTGATTCCGGATGGGGACCCCCATCTGGAATCAATGGGGGTACATTTATTGTAATCAAATTATTGTCTTAGGAATGCGACAAAAAAACACAAAATATTATTGAACTCATGTCTCCATGGCGTGAGTAATCAATAGGAAAAAGGGGTGAACTACTCCTTTAAGCTATAACAACTTTGTCAAAGTTAATTACTGTATGTCAATAATGTGCTAGTTGGGTTGTAATTGACACTTAACCAACCTCCACCCGCTCCTTATATTTCTGAGTAGGAGACTGTCCCATTCAGTAACCTGTCAAATTTACAACCTACTGTATACAATCAGCCAGGGCAGCAGGTTAATTGAGCTAAAAGAATTATATGACCTGCAAATGAGCGAAAGACCAAAAACCAAATGTCATCGTTCATTCCAAAAATACATTATTTCCTGAGAAGAGGTATAAGTATAATACAGGTACAGATATACCTTGTGTCACAGCTTACCCTAGCGTCCCTGTTCTGAGGGGAAGCAGTTGCAGAAAATAGCACATCAACAAGCTCACAACTTTTTTTGTTCTCCCCGTTGTGCCTTCTACCCCCAATATATATATATATATATCCACCTGTTTCCACGGGAGTTTGCTGGAGGCGACTGGAGATTATTTGCAAAATTGCACCACACTTCCGGTTTAACAGCAGACATACAAGCTCACGTCGCGTCACAGATGCAGCCTGTTGTGAGCTTGTAAATCACACTCGGCTGAGGCGCCGGAAGCTCGGTACAGCGTCTGCGCAATGCACTATGGGGCGTTGGAAACTCGTGGATATATTTTTTGTCTTTCACCTTAATTTCAGGGGTTTTCTGAATGGGAGTGTCTGAACAGGCCTGGTCACAGTGAAATGCTAATCTGCCGACGCTGGTGAATGCTAACCTGCTGACTCTAACCTGGTGAATGTTAACCTGGTCAGACCAACGGGAGGTTGTCTCCACCTTAATGTGTATTTTTGATACCCTCGGACTGAAAGACCTGCAAAAAACACTCTCCCCTTCACCTGAGGAGGGTGGGGATTGGTATTGCAGCTGAAAAGGCTTGGAATGACAGACAGACAGAACATGAACATTCAATATCGGAGTGGTAGTTTAGGCTTAAACCTGTATAAAAATGTAATCGGGGCAAATATTCATATAAAATAAATGTTTTTTATGTATTTATTTATTTATTTGCAAATTCTTGTTTTATTCTCCTGAATAGACAACACAGACTGATTCCATGACAAGCATCTAAAGCAGTTATCTTCTTGGTAGTATGTCATAAATATATCATGAACCGTATCTGCTACACGGCCTACTGTATCTGCCTTTGATGTCTCCTCAGTTCATTATCCTTTAATTCTTGTAATTGGTTTAAATTGAGTTCTTGTGATGTTCCGATATCAATGCAATACACACTGAGCTCTCCCAGATATTTCCTTAATCTATTCTCTTTTTTAATATCCTACAAATTATGCTACAGATCAGATGCCTGCTACAGAAGCCCCAAATACTAGACATAAATGTTAGAGGTGGCAAAATATAATTTGATTTGACAGGAAGAAACCATATTTTTTTAACTGGTCATAAATATGGCTTGCATCATCCAGACAATCCCCACTGAACTTTCAGTGCACCTTCATGCTTAATTCCCAGAGGTTGAACCCTGCAGACTTTGGTGACACGTTTATGGCCTCTCCTCTAGCACCACCTGTAGGGCAAAATGTCCACAGACAAGATACCTCAGAGTTCACATTAAAAACAACTAAAGGGGACAAAATTATGAACAAGCAACTAAACAAACAACTTGTAAACAAAGGGGCAGAATGCCATGGACCTTGTCCTTCCAGCTCTTTGGTCCCAAACAAGTGTGTATCTCAATGGCTATTAGAACTTCTTTCTTTCTTTCTTTCTTTCTTTCTTTGAGAAAGCCTTATAATGCAACTTGGTAAGATGCTTTCAAAGCTAGCTCACCATATTTAGCTGATTGAACATAAATAAGGAGAGATTGCTGGAGGAAGGTGTGATTCTTTGCATTCTTTGTTTCCACATTCCACCCAAGGTAAATAGGAGGTAGGGACATCACGTGACAACGGGTATACGCCATGTCCAGCCATGAAGCTCACCATGGGTGCCAGTATTGCGAGACTATCCACCGTTTCCTGTCTGTGAACCAAATCTCGCAATACTTCGGAGACAGGAACGATTATTATTTACTATTATTATTATTATTATTTAATGATGCACTGTGCACATCGAAAAGCAAGTGATTGTAAAAATACCTTTGATATATTTTCTTTTATATTCCTGAACAGATAATATGACAAATAGTGTTTCTTCCAGGTTTGTTCATGAGCTGATCTAGCCGGCTCCATCATTCTGGCACCCATAGGAGCGTCATGGCCGGTCCCGGCGGTCACGTGGTTTCCCTTCCTTATATTTTAACTTCCTTGATTCCACCATCTCCTGAAGTCACATCGCATCATTACTACTACTAGGTGGTTGCACACTTTCACTTTTCCTCAGCAGACGATCTTGCCCGGGCCTCCTCTGACTTCCCAAAGGGAGAAGCTGCTCTGATTGGTCTAATTTATATTTACCTATACCGACAATCCCAGACACTCCCATTCCCAATGCAATTGCATCCTGTGTTTTAGACCAGTGGTTCTCAACCTGTGGGTCGGGACCCCCAGGGGGGTCCCCAAATTATTTTGGGGGGTCCCCAGATGATTGGCTTAATGTGCAACATTGTTTTCTCACTCAACAGTAAACAAACCAACATAAAGTTTAAGTGTATAGAGGGTATCTGCACGTTTCTAAAGTGATAATTTAAGGACTTTTTAATACCTCTACAATGACAAATTAAACATTAGCCAAAATGTCAAATATTAGGAAGAAATTGTGAAAATAGCCGATCTACATGCTCAGACCGCCTCGCAACGCGAGGCGTTGTGAGCATGTAGATCTGCTATTTTCACAATAGAATGGTGTTATACAAAATGTAATGCCTCAACTCTTAGTGCTCGTCAGGGTGGTGGGGGGGGGGGTGGGGTCCCCAGTTAAAATATGACTATTTTGGGGGTCACAAGTGGAAAAGGTTGAGAACCACTGTTTTAGACCATGCTGCACCAATGTGTGCCATACAATACATACAACACAGTATATCACCTAAATTGGGGCGTTAGACCTGCTTCTTCACAAAAAGAATAAAAACATTTCTCATGGAAACACAAAACATGCTGAGCTACATGAACATAGACAAATGGACAGTACATAGTGTGCAAAGGGGTTGTAAATCACAGTGTGCTCATTTCACAACAATGTACTACAGAAAGGGGGAAAAAAGCTTTGAGATGGAAGTGGAGGAACTGTAGACTGGGTGACAATAATGCACAAGCAGGTAAATGTAAGCATGCCCTGCAGGGGCGTCACAAGGGGTAGGAAAGTGGGACTGAGTTACTAGGGCCCAAGGTGGAGGGGCCCTAGTAACTTTAGCTATTGAAAAATAGCAGATATACAAGCTCACAGCGCGGCACCGAGTGCCGCGCTGTGAGCTTGTATATCTGCTATTTTCGTCGTGAAAATGTGCGCAAATCTTTGAATATATGTATTTTTTTTGTGAACATTTGTTACAAAAATGTTGCTTCTGGGGGGTCCCTGGAACTAAATATTTTGAGATGGGGGGGTCCTTCACATGAAAAAGTTTGAGCATCACTGACATGGAAACATAGGTTTCTTGGCACACATTTTCACGATTTTTCAAAAATAGCAGATCTACAAGCTCGCAGTGCGGCACTCGGTGCCGCGCTGTGAGCTTGTATATCTGCTGTTTTTTTCAATAGTTAACATTCATGGGGGGCCCGCAGTGAATCCTTGTACCCAGGGTACAGAATTTGGTGTGACGCCCCTGATGCCCTGTACCTGTGGCTGTAGCACATCTTTCCAGGACAAAAATGGCCTGGCCTAGTTTATCACTTTTTTTCTTCCTGGACTGGTAACACAAATTCTTCCTAAGCTGTGTACGTGCTGAGCATGCAGTACACTACTGTAAACAGTGCATGCAGCTGCTGGCACTGGGCACATTTTTTTTAATATATTTTTTTAACCCATTTAGTGCTCCAGACATGAACGGGTTAAATGTGTAGCGTGCCGCTCGCAGGGCTCCATTACGCTCCATTGTCTTATTTTGAAGGCCAGAAGTCCATTGCGTAAATACTTCCGGGTTGACGTCATGGCGTCATACAACGGGAGCGGTCGTCACACCATGTGGTTTCTAAAATGGCCGATCGATGCCTTTGTTGTTATGTTTTTGTAGCGAGAATCTAATGCCTTTTAATTGGCTTTAAAAGTGTTGTTTGGAGAAAATGGACATTAAAGATGAGATTCCCCGTCGGCCTCCATGTTATGGGATTACTATTTTGTGCACGTGGATCCGTGATGATGATGAATCGGCGAGGCCGATCGTGCCAGGACCTTCCGCCAGGCTATTGGGTAGGAGAACCGGCGTTACTCTATATACAGTATTTTTCGCGAGTATACTCGGGATCGGCACTCTAAATACTTGAGTATTTTTCACGAGTATACTCGGGATCGGCTAGAAATGAGTTAAGGGAAGTCCCAGTTAGGAAAGCAGCTTTTGCAGGCGTATGGTGTTTAAAAGGATCCTTGGCTAATAAGACGCATACAGTAACTTAAGGACATTATACTTGCCCTGACCTATATAACAAAAATGTGAAATTAAAAACACCTTAAATATTGCATTTATGTCATAAAAAAGTTGATATGTCCACATTTGGTCCGACCACCCATGGAGTATGGAATGCATGTGCTACCTGCATGTGTTACCTAAAAAACTACTTCATTCTTCCTATAATATAGGATATTAAGTGTAATATGAGCATCAAAACAACACTTTAAATACTTTTGTATTAGCACATGCATTCCATACATTCCATAGGGCTGGACCACAGATGGACAAATTACATCATCTGCTTTTGATGGGAGTTGTCCCTATTGAGTGAAAGAACTATTAAAAAAAAAAAAAACATTTGGATCAGTCACTCCTGGAACCCTATCGCCTTGCAATCAGTAATCCATGCATTATGTCAACGATGGACGTGGCACCATATTTTTTACACATGGTTGGTCGTACGACAATGTCACGCAAAAGTATAGTAAAGAATGCTGATCAGGACTCATTATGAGCCTGGTATCATTATGAGCCTGTTAGATCTGCTATTTCCAAATATTTTTCAAAATAACCACGTTGGAACGCGGGTAATCTTTTCCTTTTCCTGAAAAGTAACGGTTTTGGACATACAGTACGTGTTTAGCCCGACACCGAAAAGGATGAAAAAGGTCAACATCAGATTCCATAAGCTTACCCTACATGAAACATACTGTATTGTCAAATCAAATGCCAGATGTCTGTGGTAGGCTATAGGCCAACTTTCCTCTTGCTAAAATACCTATGAATAATATTCATAGGTTCATATTATGAACATCTGGGTGCCTCTATTTGTTACTGATAGTTAGCCAGAAGCACTGCGGGCTGAGGTGCACGTGGCCGCCCACCCTCTCTCTCTCACCTAAAGCAGTAGATCTCAACCTTTTCAGGACATGACCCCCAAAATAATCATATTTTAACTGGGGACGTGTTCACACCAGGGTTCTTTGGTCCGCTTAAAAAAGACCAAAGTTGAGGCATTACATTTTATACAACACGGTTCTATTGTGAAAATAGCAGATCTACATGTAGATTGGCTATTTTCACAATTTCTGCCTCCAATATTTGACAATATGGCCATTGGCCAATGATATTTTTTTCATTTTAGAGGTATTAAAAGAGTCTTAAAAGTCCTTAAATTGTCACTTTAGAAATGTGCAGATACCCTCTATATACACTTACACTGTATGTCGGTTTGTTTACTGTTGAGTGAGAAAACGGTGTTTCACATTAAGCAAATCATCTGGGGACCCATCAAAATAATTTGGGGGGTCCCGACCCACAGGTTGAGAACCACTGACCTAAAGCATCCTTCTTCTGTATTTTTCTCTCTTACAGGGACTACTGCAGAAACAAGCCCCCTCTGCCACGGGGACTCTCATCTTCTCTATCAGCCTCAGCGCTGCTGATTCCTTTTCTTGTCGCCCCTCTTTCCCTTCATCCAATATTCACAACGCCTAAAAGAGGTGGAGAGGAGGAGGGAGTCATCACAGGTGGTGGAGCTGACATTGCTATGGCACATGGCAGGCTGTGTGTGTGTGTGTGTGTGTGTGTGTGTGTGTGTGTGTGTGTGTGTGTGTGTGTGTGTGTGTGTGTGTGTGTGTGTGTGTGTGTGTGTGTGTGTGTGTGTGTGTGTGTGTGTGTGTGTGTGTGTGTGTGTGTGTGTGTGTGTGTGTGTGTGTGTGTGTGTGTGTGTGTGTGTGTGTGTGTGTGCCGCAGTGCAACACAAACCTCCAGGAGAAACGCTCGGCATTTGAAAGTGAAATGCAAACCCGTTTAAAAGCAAAGTGTGTGTGTGTGTGTGTGTGTGTGTGTGTGTGTGTGTGTGTGTGTGTGTGTGTGTGTGTGTGTGTGTGTGTGTGTGTGTGTGTGTGTGTGTGTGTGTGTGTGTGTGTGTGTGTGTGTGTGTGTGTGTGTGTGCGTTCATGTGGAGGGCCCAACACTTCTGGCATCTGCGATGCCATTAATATTCATGTCCATGTCCATTTATGCGAGTAGCTTTCTTCAACGTACACACACACACACACACCCACCTACTCCTGCAGACTTGCCGGCTAATTCTTGGTGAGTGCATCCCACAATGAAACCTAGACAACGGGGCCGTGACAAATGGCTTTTACCCAGGTGCAGCATAGTGATCTACATAATTAACAGGGACACCGTGCACTGTGACTTATGTGAGTCATATCACATTAGTGGCATCTGCGGCAGGTTGTCTCCATGCCTAACAATGCATCAACACATATCAAAAATATCACATGTCCTGTACTTTATGCTGGCAGCCTGAATGAGGACACAGGCAGAGTGTTAAGTACCATGCAAAGTAGTACATAAGGACCGCAAGTCTACACTAGAAACGGAGGGAGAGAGTGATTTAATCCGTTTGGTCCGTTGGACTGTCCGTTTTTCTCTCTGTCCGTACCCTACGGACAACACGCAACCCGGCGGATTAAAACCAATAAAAACGTACGTATGCATGATAACAACCCGTGGCGAACTTTTGTCAACCATGGGGGGCAGTAGTGAGGGAGAAATGTTTCGTCTTTTTTTTCTTTTTTCTGGTCTCCACTCTCCATTTCGTAGGTGGAAGTGACGTGCCGTCACGCATTGCCGTGGGCATAAACAAAAAAAAAAGAAATCACAAAGTCACCAACACGCTGAACAGTGAACAGGCCAGGGGACGTGTCCACACTCATCCATTCTCCAGTAAAGTCTTTTTTATATCATACCCAGACAGCACAGCACAGCGACTAGCGCCGATGCCTATAAACGTCTGTCAACAATGTAGGCGATGTAGCGTTTGCTCATTGCGGGAGATCAACATATCTCTCCCTACCTACTGCCATCTATTGGATACGGTATAGGCTTTATTGAACCGTATGTAACACAGAGACCATACGGAACTATTGACGTAATTACCACACGTTCTTTCTCACCCCCAAAGGTACACAAAATCAAACGTACGTACTGTTACTATAAACAGCCCTGGTATTGCATTATGGCAATGCAGAGAAGTAGCCATAATCTTGTATAAACAGTATGCCATATACAATGGGGCACAGTGCCTTTGTCTTAACCTTTGTTTGTGTTTTATCAAAAAAAAAAGTTTAAATAATTAGTTTTCCTGTTCTTTTTTCACATTAACATCACCATTGGATCCTATTGTTTAGTATTACAATGCCATTGGTCAGGATATTTGCATATAAATACCCCCCACAGAGGCTGATATTCTCACAACTTCAAGATCTCTGGATCCAAATTAACACACTTTAGTGTTTTGATTACAGCCCTTTGAATTTATTTTGCGCGTGAAAAAGCTCTCACCCAAAGCAATAAATCAAAGAACAACGGTTCAATATTAAGAGTAATTTTCCATCGGCAAATCATGGTAGACTGACTGCCTAGGACTGCCCAAATGCAAATTCAGCTTTCAGGTGGATTTCTGCTTTTAATTTGCATATCAAAATGAGAACCTGCAAATTAATTCTTAATAACTGTTTTGGCCTTCTACGTCTCTTGTGTTTGCACAGAATAATTTGATGCCAAACCATTTACAGAATTCTAATATAAGGTCTGTCGGAGCACAGGGATACTGAAGGAAATTGAAATCAGTCCCTGTGTAGAAAAAAAAGCCAGCGTTGCCACTTAATTATTCACATCCTCCTTATCATCACAATGAAAAACCAAAAAACTCACAATAAACAACAACAAGGCTCATGCCTCTATTCAACAGACTTGCAAATAGACTCAATTCACCATCTAAACAATGATTGAACTTCAGATGATCAAATATTACTTCAGAGGCATACGTGTGCTGTTGGATTTGTACATCTCACACAGGGGCGTCAATTGGGAATGGCAGCGGTATGCAGCTGCCATACCCTGGGTCCAGGGGGGAAAATAAAAGTTACTTTTAAATATAAATCCATGACTGTCTCTTTGTCTATCTGCGCTGGTTATTATGTTGTTAAATTACAGTAAAATAACTACAAATGCAAAATGTAACAGAATGGTCACTTTAACTATTCTCCACACTTCTCCCCATCTTGACAAAATGGTATATTCTCAGGTTCTGCAGGTCAGCTGCACAGGTGCAATGCATTTTATGTGGCACATTTACTAACATGCCAAGTTTAGCTGCACTTGAACAACCGTTCCAGGCTGCCATATCCAGACCAACTGCCAATCCAGAAACCGTAGAAACCCGTGTAAAAAAACGAGAAAACTGCCAAAATTCTGTATTTTTTCAGACATCTGCGAGGTGTTGTGAGCATGTAGATCTGCTATTTTCACAATGTAACCGTGTTATACAAAATGTAATGCCTCTTATCCATGAGGACTCCCATCTTTGCCATCATATACCAGGGACGTGCTGGCCATTGGGAAAAGCGGGACAACTCCCGAACGGCCGGTTCATTCCCGGCCGTTCCAGGCCGGCCATTAGGAAAAAAATAAAAATAAAATGTCGGCCTTCGTTCCATTTTTGCCAACAAAGTAAATCGTCACTGTCGGGCAGAAACCTCGTATCTCCAAGTTTCAGATGTGTAATTTTTTTCGCAAAGCAAAGCCCTGCTTCATCATACGAGGCCGTCGCACAAATGTAGTGAAAACAGCAGATCTACAAGCACACAACGCCTCGCACCGCGAGGCGTTGTGTGCTTGTAGATCGGCTGTTTTCACTAGTTTAATTATTTTTTTAAATGATAAATACAAAACAAACAGTTTTGGACATACAAGGTTTCCACCCGACAATGACGACATATAACTCATGTAATTGGCCCACTGGCTTGTCAGTTGTCATGATCTGAAATGGCAAATCTTAGCAGCAGCGCTATGGAGAGAGATCTCTCTCTATAGCGCGCAATGAGGGCCTCTCCAACTCTTTTCCCCGGGCTGAATCAGGGGCCCAGCACGTCCCTGCCATATACCTGAACTGACGCCACTGATCTCACACGTGACATGTCCTCCTAGACTCTTCGCCCCTCCTGGCCCCCAAACTGTGGAATAAACTCTCCATTGCAATTAGAACTGTAGACTCACTCCCTAATTTCCGCTGTGGTCTGAAGACTCACCTCTTCAGACTCCACCTTAGCCCATAGCACTTACCATAACACTTGCCTACCCTCAATGACCATACATACACTTTAGAGAGCATTTTTGATTGTATAATGTATTTTACTGATAGGTGCTTGGTCTACCTACTGTATATGTTTTTTCTTAGATTACTATTTCTATACATTTGATGTATTGATGTTGATATATTGATATATTACCTTGCTTATTGTAAATCGCTCTGGATTAACCCTGCAAGGCCCAGCGTTGCTTTTTGGCAACATTTTTTAAATCATTTAAAAAAAATGTTATAATTAGTTTTCCTGTTCTTTTTTCACATCAACATCACCATTTAATCCTATTGTTTAGTATTACATTGCCATTGGCCACGATATCTGCATATAAATACCCCCCACAGAGGCTGACATTCACACCTCCCAGAGAAGTTGAAATTCCAGCGTCTGGACGAACAACATTCACTTTTTAACTGAAGCTATTCCTCACTAAAACATAAGTAAAATGCCTGTAATATTTTTTTTTCGTGATCATTAGAATGTCTAGAAAACGTGCATATGTTAATATTGTGAAAAATATCCCCAATATGCAAATTAGAGCATGATTTATGATTTATGGCTATAAAACCTTACACCATCTGATTTTTTGTATTTATTTTTTGGCCAGTAGAAATTAATTCGGGTCTTGCAGGGTTAAGAGTGTCTGCTAAATGCCTAAATTGTAAATTGACACAGTGGGCCTTATTTTCGTCCGTGCTAAACCATGAACCCCTAAACTTCTTTGCCTTTTTTACTATAAAAAAAAAATACAAAATTAAATACTTCAAATAGCCGATCTACATCGATATGTTGTGAGCTTGTAGATCAACTATTTGAACTATTTAAAAATGTTTTTCAAAACAGTAAAAAAAAGGCAAAGAAGTTTAAGGGATTAGGGTTTAGCTTGGCGAAAATAGGGCCCATTTTTTATGTTTGAGGATGGTCTGAATCATGTTCTGGTCCTTTTGCTGATTAACCCATTTAGGCCTAGAATTATTGAATGCTTTAACCAGTGAAAAATAGCAGATATACAAGCTCACAGCGCGGCACCGAGTGCCGCGCTGCGAGCTTGTAGATCTGCTATTTTTGAAAAAGTCGTGAAAATGTGTGCAAATCTTTGAATATATGTATTTTCAAAGCGAACGTTTGTAACTCAAATTTTGCTTCTGGGTGGTCCCTGGAACTAGATATTTTGAAATGGGGGTCCGTGGCCAAATAAATATCATTTTGGGGGTCCTTCACATGAAAAGGATTGAGAACCACTGACATAGTAGTCTCTCAAGAACAGACTAACTGAGCTCCAGTTATGTGAAAAGGACCTTTTCTTTGAAGATGGCTGGCCAGATTGCTGACATAGAAACATAGGTTCTTTCCAAAAATCTTAGAAGGATTCAAAAGACACTCATAGAATCGGGTCAAAATTCTAATTTTCACGATTTTTCAAAAATAGCAGATCTACAAGCTCGCAGCGCGGCACTCGGTGCCGCGCTGTGAGCTTGTATATCTGCTATTTTTTTTATATTTAAAGCATAAAATATTGCGTCATAATGTGTTCAGGCCTAAAAGGGGTGCAGAGAAGATCAAACACATGGTCCTGGAGAGGTGGTCTGCAGGAACAGAACAGACATCTGTCCATAATATGAGCAACAGACTGATCAAAATGACAGTAGTGAGGAACAGAGGCTGGCTCCTCTTCCGAATGATTTCCAACGTTTTTAAGGCCAAGGAGGACCCCTTAGCTTAAAGAGAGATGCAGCAGGGACTCCCACTACATATCGTATGAAATTGCATTGGAGATGAAACTTTTAAACAGAAACTTTTTAATGGATTTAATTTGACAGCACTGCTATCAGTGTTGTATTCATGTTTCATGTAGTCTCGCGTGGCCAAACTGTTGCCTCCGCGATGTGGTCAAATGCTCCCGGCATACAGTCTAGTAAAGGGAAATGGAAACGATGAGTGCGAGATGAAGCGGAAGTGAAGCCCCCTCGTCACTTCCGTTTCAGTCTCACATCGCACACATTTATCGTTATATAAATAAAAATCATATAAGCATGTTTAGCTTGCTGCTTAGCAGAAATGACATTTTAAAATATATTTTCTTGAACGGTAATGCCCGTTTCCATTACTCGCCGTTAGAGAGCTGCTGTTCCAGACTCTATATAGCATTCAGAGATTGTGGAATAGTTGTCTGGCTACGCGAGACTATGTTTCATGTAAATTACATTTAACCACTTAAACTATCAATACTCTGTACTTACAGTCTGCTATTTTTTTTGGTTACACTCCGACATGTCTCCTTTCCGACATGTCTCCATTCCGACACTAACCCTATCTCTAACCCTTACCCTAAACTTAACCTCTATGGAAGTGTCGCCAATCCGACAATAAGAAGTCACTTTCGGAGTGGCGACATGTCGGAATGGAGAGCGACACCCATTTTCTTTTTCATCCTTTACTTCAAACTTCTTTGTCAAAAATTGATCTACAACCTCACAGCACCTCGCAGCGCGATGCGTTATGAACTTGTAGATCTGATAATTTTGTCTAACGTTCTCCTCAGCATAGGGATGCTAGGGTTCAAGTGGTTAACGTTAAAAAATATCCTACCACACAAAAGATTGGTGGCCCCCTGTAGTAACTCTGAGGGACCCCCTGTTGAAGACCCTTGTTTTACTATAGGCTGTACAGTACATTACTACATTTAACCACATTAATCCTGGTGATATTATGTTTTTCACATAGCTGATTGACAAGCTCGCAATGCATCATGATGGCATGCGCTGTGGGCATATAGACCAGCTATTATTGCTATTTGTCATACTCAACTCAGATTTTACTTATATAGCACATTTAACATAACCAGGTCAACCAACAAAACAATGCAATATTAACAGACATTAGCATACAATGAAATAAACACAAACAAAACATTACCACCACCAGTAAGGGAAAAAAACAAGGCCCATTAGCTGTCACTGAAGGCCAGGGTTAAACCCAGGCCAGTAAACCCAGGCCAGTAAACCCAGGCCAGGGCCTGGGTTTACTAGAGATGTTAAAATAACTATCGACTGGGTGGCTCTGATGTGTTTGGGATAGAGATGGGACGTTCGCGAACGAATGGAGTCTTTTGAACGGCTCTTTGAAATGAATGATGGGATCCGGTTCGCAGTAGGGAGCCGTTCCTTTCTAATGCACATATGGTGGGACAAGTAGACCTACTCAAAGTCTTTACTTTAAAGTATCAATACTACAATGTAGAAATACTCTGCCACAAGTAGAAATTAAAATGTACTTGAGTAAGTAGTAAGTACAAAAGTATTGGTATCAAAATGTACGTAAAGTACCAAAAGTAGAAACTACTCATTATGCAGAATGTCCCATTTCACAAGTTTTCCAATGAATGTAGAAAATAGCTGATCTACAAGCTCACAATGCGTCGCGTTGTGACGCATTGTGAGCTTGTAGATCAGCTATTTTCAAATGGCAGAAATGTATCATATGGCCAAAATGTATAGGCCTATAGGGTTGAAGTGATTTGCAATCATCAAAATCTACAAAGTAACCAGAAATGAGCCAGTCTTTTGAACGGCTCTTTGAAAGGAATGGATCCCAGAGATCCAGCTCACTTCATAGAGCCATAAATCCCATCTCTAGTTTGGGAACTTGTACCAGAGCCTTATACCTCGCCCATGGTACGAGGAAGTATAGGTGGTTGAAAGAACACCTATTTTCAACCCTATCTTCATATAATCGGTTCTCTCTCATGCTCAATATATAAGATGGCACCATTTCTGTCCGCTCGCTCTAGGTCTCAGAGGTGGGCTGTGGATAGTATGGAAATATGCCATTGACCTCATCAGTGGGGATTTCAAGCTCATGGAATTGGAACAGGGACGTGCTGGCCATTGGGAAAAGCGGGACAACTCCCGAACGGCCGGTTCATTCCCGGCCGGTCCAGGCCGGCCATTAGGAAAAAATTCCATTTTGGGGGCTGGGCGGCCAACAAAGTAAATCGTCACTGTCGGGCAGAAACCTTGTATCTCCAAGTTTCAAATTTGTAAATTCTTTCGCAAAGCAAAGCCCTGCTTCATCATACAAGGCCGTCGCACAAAAGTAGTAGCAGATCTACAAGCACACAACGCCTCGCACCTAGATCGGCTGTTTTCACTAGTTTAATTCATTTTTTAAATGATAAATACAAAACAAACGGTTTTGGACGTACAAGGTTTCCACCCGACAACGACGAAATATAACTCATGTAATTGGCCCACTGGCTTGTCACTTGTCATGAACTGAAATGGCAAATCTTTGAGTAGCAGCAGCACTATAGAGAGAGATCTCTCTCTATAGCGCACAATGAGGGCCTCTACAACTCTTTTTCCCGGGCTGAATCAGGGGCCCAGCACGTCCCTGAATTGGAAACTGCATTCTTTATCTTCCTGGAGAGTTAGCTAACTCTGCCGCCACTATTCTTGCATCAATACATGTGAAATCCTTTTCTTTCTTTTTTTTTTTTTTTTTTTACCACAAAGTATGTAATTTGGTAGGCTTTTGTTTCTTTTTTTCACTATGACAGAGTGTGTACAGTATATAGAAATGGTACACTCCTAGTGAGCATTTGCGAGGACCCGGGCAGAAACCTCGTATCTCCAACTTTCAAATTTGTACGTTTTTCGCCAAGTAAAGCCCTGCTTCATCATACAAGGCTGTCGCACAAAACTAGTGAAAACAGCCGATCTACAAGCACACTAGTTTTGTTCATTTTTTAAATGATAAATACAAAACAAATGCTTTTGGACATACAAGGTTTCCACCCAACAACGACTATATATATAGTTGATGTTGAAAGAAGGTCAAATGAAGAGAACCAGCCAATGGTCTCTCCCCTGGAACATCACTTCTCTTGTTGCAAGACAATTTTGCAGATTTGAACCTAGAATCATGTCTTTTGTAATTGTGAGGAGAATTGGCGAAAATCTGTTATATTTCCAAACAAGTTCCCAGTGTGTCAAGAGCTCACAGTGTCTGGAAGAGCTCTGCTAGCCTTCGTAAAATGATGTGTTTTTTATGTTGGCTAGCGGAGAGTCAGGTTTATAAAATCAGCTAAAAAGGCCCTGTGTCCACCAAAGCATTTTTGCCAGCTCAAAAGAAACACAATGAGTAGTGTATGAATGAGTGAACCATTGTAAAGTGCTTAGAAAAAACGCTATAAAATAATGCAATTCATTATAATGTATGGTTCTTTCTTTCAAAATTGACTTTCAGATCTTGTAAAAAGGTTGACCACACCCATCCGCATCTGTTCAGACAGAGCAAGAAAGTCAACTGGGACCAGGGGTGTCATACCAAATCTCGAGCCCTGTGCTTTAACTTTTGAAAAATAGCAGATATACAAGCTCACAGCGCGGCACCGAGTGCCGCACTGCAAGCTTGTAGATCTGCTATTTTTGAAAAATCGTGAAAATGTGTCCATTTCAATTTGAATATTTCAAATCCTTCTATGGTTTTTTGAAAAAACAATGTTTCTATGTCATGTGAAGGACCCCGAAAATTATATGTATTTGGCCACGGACCCCCATCTCAAAATATTTAATTCCAGGGACCCCCAGAAGCAAAATTTGAGCTTAAGAAATACATAATATTCAAAGATTTGCACACATTTCCACGACTTTTCAAAAATAGCAGATCTACAAGCTCGCAGCGCGGCACTCGGTGCCGCGCTGTGAGCTTGTATATCTGCTATTTTTCAATAGTTAAAGCACAAACTAATTAAGGCCCCTCCACGTTGGGCCCTAGTAACTCAGTCCCACTTCCCTCCCTCCCGTGTGACGCCCATGACTGGGACTGCCATGTTCTTTCACTCCGTCAGCTGCATGTGCTTGCTTGTGAGTGAGAGCCCGTCCTCTAGCTGAACTATTAAAGCTGTGCTTGTCACCGGGCACAGCATGGAACGCCATCTCACCTCCAGTACAGTGATGTGCCTGGGGTGTGTGCAGCACTGCTGGCCAGCTGGCGCCCTCTATGAAATGGCTCTTTTTGTTTTACTAAATGCATCCCGCTAAACATGTGTTTGACGATGTGTGATGATGTTTAACGGTTCTTAGCATCTCAGCGTGACAACCCACATATTTCATATCAAGCTGATTTGTGAGAGTTAAGTTGGGACATAAATGATTTATTTCATAGATGCGTACAGTATTCGTATAAGGGTACGCTCACTTATCAACGACAAAAACAAAACAGGCACAGCCTTTTTTCTTCAAACGCTATGAGAAATGCCAAAAGTCAACCACAGACGGCAGACCGGTCAGGCTCGCCGCACTCGCATGCTGCGCTGTCTGTCAACCCCCACCTCTTCATGGCTGATTGGAAGCAGCCCGACTCCAGTGCACAGGCGGTTCAGGTCCTCTTCTTCAGGGCATCACCCGGTCCCGGGTCCCAGAAGGTGCTGATCAGAGAGCTCTTTCTGGCTATAAGCAGAGTGCTTTTAAAAGTTGAGAATATAGTTTAAAGACCTTGTGCCATTTTTTTTAAATAGTCTAAATCCAGTCAGGTCACATGCAGGTCACATGAAATCCGATTTTGAAAAACCACATCCAGAGGTGGTTTCAAATCCGAATATGAGGATATCTGTCTCAGTCTGAAAGCAGTAACCACATCCACCCCATAGAGTTATACGCAAGTCACATGCAAGTCACATCAAACTGACCAAACGTCACGTACGACCCGAGCACGGCTGTAATGACGTCATTACAGAGCGCAAGTATTTACAATTTCATTAAAGCGCACTGAGCACATGAGAAAAACAAGAGAGGAGAGAGAAAACACGTGAGCTAAATAGATAAAACCAGAGAGAAGAGCGAAACACAAGTGTAAAGAAAAGAAGAGAGGAAAAACAATATTTTAACGTGTGTTTGTTTTTGTTGTCGCATTTCCTGAACGTAATCAACTAGCGCCAACGTTGAGACGTAACGTCATGACGACTACGTCGTTACCACGGTAACCAAAGCAGATATGTCGCTGCAGGGCAGCTTTGGGCAGACACTGTTAAAATCAGTCTGAACACACAGATCAGATCTATGTAGCTTGCAAATGCAGTGTGAAAAGTCGGGCCAAAAGATCAGATTTGAGAACCAAATCGGATTTGGGCTGGATTTGACTGCAGTCTAAATCCGGCCTAATATTTGACAATTTGGCCAGTGTTTGACATTTTAGAGGTATTAAAAAGTCCTTAAATTGTCACTTTAGAAATGTGTAGATACCCTCTATACACTTAAACTTTATGTTGGTTTGTTTACTGTTGAGTGAGAAAACAATGTTGCACATTAAGTTAATCATCTGGGGACCTCCCCAAAATAATTCGGGGACCCTCCCAAAATAATTTGGGTACCCCCCTGGGCGTCCCGACCCACAGGTTGAGAACCCCTGCTTTAAAGCATACATATTTATCACTGGTTATACAACAGGTAGTTCCGACGAAGCAATCTAATTGGTTGAAATAGCTTTCTACCCGTGCGAATAATGAGCATCACCACACAGGTCTAATCAAATGTAAACATCAGCCGTGCCGGGTCGTGTCCCAGCACTACGCAAAGTGGCTACACTAGCAGTTTTCATGTGAAGTTCAGTGACATAGTGGCGAAATCTGGCATGAATAATGTATCTAATTACAATGACATTAAGTTGCCGTGTTTTTTTATAAGGGTAACTGTACCCTTACAAGGCTGTAGCCTCGTTCCTGCAGCAAGGCTGACGTGCCGATAACCACAATAATGCACACCCTCATGTAATATTGCTTAATTCACCAACGTTAGCTGCACTGCTCCATACAGAGAAAGGCAGCAGTCAGGAAAGAGGTGACAGCCTGCAAAGAGAAACAAAGACAGTTGGTGTTACGCTGACAGCTTGTCTATAAAAGATCAATACATTTTGGCCGATAAATATGCCACGTAGTTGCTCAGTCTTCATTAATTTCACATCTACAACAACTAGTTTAAAACTTCATTAATGTCCGTACTTTCCATAGGCTCAGTTTACAGTATGTCGATCGCATACTGCCTGTTTTTCATTTTCAGCAACAAAGAATGCTGTATGCAGCACTTGTCCTTCATAAAATGCACCTATAGTTTGGAACATACAGTATTATGGACATGATCTTCATATGGCTTCATTATGCACACCATTTGTGTTTGTGTTGCCTTTAAAATAAGGGCAT
Source organism: Nannobrachium achirus (assembly GCF_963921795.1). Classification (NCBI taxonomy): domain Eukaryota; kingdom Metazoa; phylum Chordata; class Actinopteri; order Myctophiformes; family Myctophidae; genus Nannobrachium; species Nannobrachium achirus. The sequence continues at coordinate 43,702,101 of NC_137829.1, read as the reverse complement.
TGCCTTTTTTACATTAAAACCTATGGGAAATGACCAAAAGGCGACCACATTAAAAAGGCGCTTGTCAGTGCGCTTTTCATTTTTTTTTTTTTTTTTTGGCAGAGCGGAGCTCTTTCAAGGAAGGAGAGGCTTCTCTTGAGGCTTGCCTGGGAATGCTTTTCCTGTATATTAAACCTATTACTAGTAGCCTACCAATGTAATTACATCGTATTTGATGTATCATTCACCATGGATTTGATATTTTCACATTATATAATTATGTATTATACATAATACATATGTATATTGTATATACTTCTTTCTACCTGCCAGTCTTCATCTTTCCACCACATTCAAGTCAAGACTCATTCATTCTCATTAACAAGGCAGCTGAAATTAAAGGACCAGTTTTTTAAAAAAGGGAAAAAGACAGAAAGAAAGGAAACAGGTGGTAAACCCGATAATGGAAACCACAGAGAATGTAATTAAAATACGTGGGAGGTAGTGGAGGCGATAAAACGAGAGTGATTGATTGACCACGAGGTGCTAGGCAACAGTATTAAAGGCATGTCACTGCGATTCCTCATGACCCGGTATAGGCTATTACGAAGATATGATGTTGGCATCCCCTTTTCACTTTCCCCTCTTGTTTCTCCGCTTTGTGTTAGTCATTGAAAAAAATAAAACAGAAACCCCATTTGAAAACAACACACAACAACAGACTGTGGCTCTCTCTGACAGGCCAAAGTGTTTCCCTTTGAAAGATGGATGCAGCTAAAGACTTGGCTTGTTAGTGTAGTAGACACATCTTCTATAATATGCACATGCATAAAACATCTGCTTCTCTAAATAAAGGGATTGCCCCTGTGACATGCAGAGTGGTACAGAGACAGGCTGAGCACAGGGAGCAGCACACTTTGGCCATGGACACCTGGTGACAGTGGAGGAAAAAGTACTAAATCTTTTTTTAAGTAAAAGTATCAATACTGCAGTATAGAAATACTCTGTTAGGCTGCAGCCACACCAAAATACCGGTCCCATCCTATTTTACAGTACACTTTAAGACAGAATAAGACAGAATAAAGCCATAATAAGAAATAATGTGTTGGTAATTAGAGCTAATATATTTTATTAGACAGAAACAAAGACAGAATAGAAGAAAGAGCGAATACATTCTCTGGCACTGGCACCTACCTGCCGCAGTAGGACCAGCGGCCGGTCCGTGCGACGGTACCTGCCGCTGCAGTTCCGCGGCAGGTGCGTGTGCCAGAGAATGTATTTGCTCTTTCTGCTATTCTCTTTGTTTTTTTCTAATAAAATAATATTAGCTCTAATTACCAACACATTATTTCTTATTATGGCTTTATTCTGTCTTATTCTGTCTTAAAGTGTACTGTAATAGGATGGGACCAAAATACCTATGAGAGTGGAATCCGCGTTCCGCCAATGCATTTCAGTGGGAAGGGGGCGTTTTCATGTTCAGTGGAGGATATGTGCACGCCGAGCCGACCTTGCGTCTATGCTGGAGCTCCGGTTTTCCCCCTCTGTCCAATCAGGTGAGTCGAAGGCGAAATGGGGAGGGTTCTGGAAGTGACTGATAGGTGCGTCGCTGTCTTTGGGACAAATGCGCTCTCTCTGTTTTTAGTCAGCCGCGCACCAAAATAGTTTATCCGCTGGTGACCATATTTTGGTGTGTGTGCACCCTAAAGCCTCTATCAGAGTCCAGGGTGAAGAGCTATTCACCGCAAGTTTTAGGTGTAAAGCTATCCACCTAAAGTGAGAAAATAAGTGGAGGCCATCATAGTCAGTCACGGGGTGAAGTACTATCACTGTGACTGACTGGTCTAGATCGACCAATCAGTGAACGGGGTGAAGAGCCTATCTGTCTGAAAGTAAAAACAGAGAGATGTGTAAGGACTCGCGGTGGAAAGCTCTTCACCGTGAGGAATGACGTAACGTTGTAGTTTTATGACTCAAAAAGACTACACGCGGTGGATACTGGATAGCTCTTCACCGCGGTACCGACTCTGATAGGGGCTTTAGGCTGCAGTCACACCAAAGTAGGCTATATGAGAGTGGATTCCCCATTCCACCGATGTATTTCAATGGGAATGGAGCGGTTTCATGCACGTAGAGGATTTCTGCGTGCTGCGCAGACCTTGCGTTTATGCTGGAGCAGAACATTCTCCACGTAGTCGCCGGTTTCCCCCTCTGTCCAATCGGTTGAGTCGAAGGCAGATACAGGGAGTGAGTGAGTGACTGGTGCGTCACAGGCTTTGGGACAAAATGCGCTCTCTGCGTTTTTAGTCACCGCGCACAAAAAGAGTTTATCTGCTGGCAACCATACTTTGGTGTGACCGTGCCCTTACAAGTCAAAGTCCGGAATTCAAAATGTACTTGAGTAAAAGTGCAAAAGTACTGCCATCAAAATATACTTAGTACAAAGTGTTTGAAAATAGCCTAGGGTAAATTGGATTAATGTTTGTTTTATAATAATAATTTATTTCCGAAAGTAACTAGTAACTTAAGTTTCCAAATAATTGAAGTGGAGTAAAATAACAATATTTGGATCCGAGATGTATAGTGGAAACAAATTGGAAATTGGAAATGCTCAAGTAAAGTACCAATACCTCGAGTTCTTAAGTAAATGTATTTACATTTACAATTACTTTACACCACTGCCTGGGGACGTGTCTCACATCAGCTAGGCCCTGATCCTGTCAGCTTCACTCTGTATCTCTGCTGGTTGTGGATGCAGTGTTTTTGACACTGCAACTTCGAAGTTGATCATATTGGGACATATTGTACCTAGACTGATTACAAGGCAGGTTCTCCAATGGATTATGCGAAAGGAAATACTAAACACTTTATCTTTTGTTTGAGATTGATGCATTTTGGTGACAAGCCAACAGTCTAAAAGCCCCAAGGGTGGACCCTGTTCTTCCTCTACTTTAATATTTTATTTAATACATTTTCTCCTAATTTAGTCGCTATGCCACATCTCAAATTCAGTGTGCAGAGCACCCACACAGTTGAGGGTGTAGTTTTGTCACCTATCTTTTTTGGGCTGTAGTCATTATTGTAGGAGTCACTGGCGCAGGAACACATTATGTTCTCCCCATCCGGCTTCCCTAATAGTGCTCCTATGAATGCCCGGCCAAGCCAGAGGCGCCACAGAGGATTCAAACCTATAGTCTCCACAGTGGTGCGTGGGCGAGAACTTTACCGCTGTGCCAATCCAGCACCATTTATGAGACTACAGATCCTTCTCGAAAACATAGAATATTGTGTAAAAGTACATTCACACGTTCATATATTTCTCGAAACCTTCATAGATACATTGAATATTCATTGAATTATTCCAAATCTTTTTTTGTTAAAACCTTGAATTTTTATGGCATACAGCTCATGAATATCAAAAGTCCATATTTCAAAATATTACAATATTACACAAGACCACTCAAAACAAGGATTTATAATAGAAATGTAAACCTTCTGAAGTCAGAGTTACTTGAAGTTCAGTGGGAAGTTTCCGCAGTCAGTTATGATTTAGGGTGCTAAGGCATCTGCAATGCTTTTTCACACAATATTCAAATCTTTCGAGAAGGATCTGTATGTTGAAAGAGGAAAGGTCATGGCGTCAATCAAATGCTTGAAGGTACGTGCAATGGTTTTATTATTTTCATAGTTATTTATTTTCTTCTTCATTATTTTCACGTCTTAGAGGTGCAGATACCTTTATTAGTTTGTTGTATACTGTATGTTTTTGTGTACTATTGAGTGAGAAAACAATGGTGCACATTAAGCAAATTATGTGAGGACATCTCTCTAGGTCGTCCTCAGACGAGTCCCCCATCGTCGCTTCTGGTCATCCCGGTTCTCATACATCCAGCTTGTTTTGCGCTCCTGCGTCTTTATTGAATACATCCACACATGTTAGTGTGGGACGTCCTCGTGAACCGGTGCCTGGCTGGCTGGCAGCTACTGGTGTCTTTGGCAGTGTCCTGCAAGTCTCACTCTCCTGTCTGCTATTTTATCGCTCACCCGTAATATTCCAGCATGCAGATTCTTGTTGGTAACGTGTACTTTTGCTGATGTTGAGCACTACACGTCATAACATTCTGGTGTAGCACCCTTCTAGAGACTTCTGCAGAGTTGGCTTCAGGGTCCAACATTCACTGCCATATAGGAGAACAGACTCTACCGTCGCATAGAAGAAGCTGAGTTTGATGTCAGGGAAGGTTGGAGTTCCATACACTGGCCATGCCATTCAGGGCCCTTCATGCAAGTGCCTTCCTTCCTCACTTTAAGATCTTGCACTGTTGAGTTGACCCATGAGCTGTACTTGACTTCCTTCAGAGCAGTACCTCCTGTTGTCAGAGGTGGATGTTCCGTTTGGATGTTTTCTTGGCATTCAGCCGTAGGCCAACCTTGGAACACTGACTCCCTGTGCTTGCTCCACGTGGTTGGAGAGTAAGCTGATGTCATCTTCGTAGTCCAGGTCTGTCATGAGTCAGGACTACTGCAGGGTGTCGTCTTGACCTCCTTGGTGTAAGAGTGGGGCCAAGATCCTGCTCTCGTCCACTGATGGCCTTTCTGAGAGCGTAGTCCAGGACTATGACAAAGAGGAAGGGGGCTAGGGTTTCTCCTTGCAGAACCCCAGCCAGGATGTCAAACTCCTCACTGTTACCATCTGGGGTCACCACCTTGGCCTGTGTTCCTGCATACATGGCCCAGAGTAAGATGGGAGGGACACCGTAGGCCTTCAGGATCTTCATCATCGTGCCTCTGTGTATTGAGTCAAATGCATTTTTGAAGTCAATAAAGCACAATACAGCCGTCAGGTTGTTCTTCTTCCCCTCCTCGATTATTCTCCTCAGGGCCAACTTAAGGGACATCCTTGGGACTAAAATGGCAGGCGGACAGATGGACTGACCAACTGACTGACCAACCGACACTGACTGAGAGTCCCACCACTAGCAGCAGGATGTTGTAGTTATAATGATGAGAATGGAATTGATGCTGACGATGATGACATTTAGTAATAACTCCCTCCAAGACTCTGTTATCATCACAATTGCTGTGGCATTCACAATTAATGGTCATAGTTATTATGGTGAAGGCCACAATATGACTGCACGTGACCATACAATGTTCAAATACCATTCTGGATGAAGCTCTATAAGGGTGGCGTGCAGTGGACCGTCGTTGGGCCACATAGGACATGCTGTATATGAAATAACTCTGTCTAAGCATTGGGCTATTTAAGAAAGCATCGGTCCTAATTAGATGAAGACGTAAACTCTTTAGATGAGTCGATAAGAGGGAACCGCCTAATGTGATCTCCAGCAGATTGAAAAGCATTTAATGCAAAGTATCAGTGACTGCTCAAATGGGATTGTGTGGCCACAGCTCTGGTGCCATCAGCATTTAGCTAAAGTACCCACCCAACAATGTGGCTGACCCAGGGAAAAAGAAACAGCATAACCTTTTAGAGCACACAGCAGCCTTTTCAATAAGGGGAGAGAGACAATCCGGAAATTAAATTATCCCCCGCACGTTAAATTACAGTAAAAGAAGCAAAAGGGCCATCCCATTGTGGACACATTCATATCCAAAACCGTTTGTTTTGTATTTATCATTTATAAAATGATGTAAACTAGTGAAAACAGCCGATCTACAAGCACACAACGCCTCGCACTGCGAGGCGTTGTGTGCTTGTAGTTCAGCTGTTTTCACTACTGTTGTGCGATGGCCATATGATGAAGCAGTGCTTTACTTTGCGAGAAAATTTACAAATTTGAAACTTGGAGATACGAGGTTTCTGCCCGACAGTGACGTTATGCTTAACTTTGTGTATGCAACAACGATGTATTTTCACAGGTTTTTGGTGTGCTAGCATCAAGTTCTCATGACATGCTTATAATAGGTTACAGGCAAATTAGTTTGTGCTATAATTTTAGAGATAATAGCGGCTGATTATGCAATGACTTTAATGATGAAGTAGAACAATATAGCCTTTCAGATGTGCTCTACTGCCAGCAACATTAAAACAGGGAGAAATACCACACACTCAGTCAGAACACTATACTGGATGTCCATATTTCTTCATTCACCAAACACCAATGTTTTGTATTTGAGCTGTTTTCATTATATACTGTATTATTCGTCGTTCAACAAATAATAAAAATAGCAGATCTACAAGCCCACATTCTAAGCTTTTAGTGTTTTCTATGCGCATCCATACACCCCCTCTGCCCCTCCAAACTGAGGGGGTAGAGCTATTGTGAGGTAAGTTGCAAGTTGTGAAGCATTCTTTTTCTAATACTTTTAGATAAAGCATTAAAAATAAACCTCTCGCGGTAAAGTGGTAAAGTCCCTGCCCACCACCACGGAGGTTGTGGGTTTCAAATCCACTGTGGTACATCTGACTTTGTCGGACGTCTATGCGAACACAATTGGCCCGTGTTTGGGGGAGGGAAGCTGGGCGGGGAGGGTGACATTTGTCACTGCACGTATTCCCTACAGGCTGGGGCATCAACTGTCAGCAGAGAGTGTTGGGTGGGAGGCACCCTGGGCAAGATATAACTTCCGCTTGGTTCCAAGATTTCTAGTGGAAGTGCTGCATTTACCGGACGTTACGTCATGCAGTGCGGGTCTTTTTACATTGCCCAGCGAAAAAAATAGAACTTCCGGGAAAATTCAGCCCCACCTCCTAGAACGGTCTCTGCCTCATATCTTGACCAGGCTTTTCTCTTCGCAGATGAGTAAGCCTGGCTACGCGAGGCTAGGTGGGAGGAGTATAACGAAGGCCCTACTGTACGTCCTCCCGGTTGGGGCTCCTCACTGGCAGGTCTATGGGTCAGTAGGATACAACAGCAGTGACAAACACAGAAATGTGTTGGGAGGAGGGATCAAATGGCATAACGACTCAATTGGGGAGGAAAAAGGGGGCTACTCTAAATTTAGTTAAATAAATCCCCCACAACGTGAAGATGTAAAGCTGTTCTTGATATGGACAGAGGATGAATACAACACAAATGCACACGACTATAAAGTGGATACATGTTCAATACAGACGCACAGAAATTGATAACACATCAAGTAGCAGCACTGCAGGAGCTTGAAGAATGGGTTTCACATGAACAGAATAGTTTAGCCAGCAGAGCATTTCTCCTTTAGGGATAATATCAGCTTGGACAGGTGATTGATGTGCATGCCTTGTTTATCAATTTACAGGAAGCCACGAATTGGGCGTCTGTTGTGTGACAGGTTTGTATCATATCGTTATAGACCATGCCATAGCTACCGACAGAAGATATATGACTGTTGGACTTAATCTATTAATAGCCATGGACACAAATTCATTGGCTGTTGTTTTGTTTTTTTCTTCTTCTTTTTGATAAAATATGTCTTTTGTCTCATTTGCTGTGTATGTATGCAATTCAATCAGACTACAATGGAAACATGCTTTCACTTTTATCTTAACGTGTGTGATTGCGCCTGAGGTGAAGAGAACAACACTGAAGCCATTTGTGATTCTCAAGGCAGCTAGGACTGCAAGGGTAAGGCAAGGACGTTTATTTGTACAACACATTTCAATGACAAAGTCAATTTGAAGTCCTTTACACGAGGCATTAACTCATTTACTACCAATGACGAGATATGACAAGCTATTTTAAAAAGCCTTCTGTACCAATGATGAGTGTTTTTATTGCATTTAATCCAACATTACGCTGCTGTTTATCTGCTCAAAAAGTAGTGATTCTGGTTTTGACTGGAAACAGTTAAAAACCGGATATGAAAAAAGAAAAATCGCCATTGGCTCTCATTTTAAATTTAGCAGGAAAACACCCACTTCTCTGTCTCCTGATCCGGCCACTTGCTAGCGGTTGGTCGCGGCGACATGGACGTTTTTGTAATCATATCTGTGCGGCGACATGCACGCAGACCGTGCACCATCCGTGCACCATCACGCACGGATGGACACGCTGCGAGCACATTAAAAGGTAAGACAAAAAATTACCGGGATATGACAAGTATGGTTAAATATTCCAGTAGTAAATGAGGCAAATTAAATCCACTTAAAAGCAGTGGTGGACATGTGCTCAACTAAACAAGTATTAAAAAGTGCATGCATTAAGACAGTAAGTACAAAGAATATATTTTTCATATCGATACATTGCTGTTACAGAAACTTGTACATCTCTGAAACCACCAAGCGTGCACTGACTTACGATCCCTACGCTATACAAAGCCTACACCTAAAAATACAGAAATGCAATTGAATCAGCAAAAAGGAAAACTCAATAAACATTTGGTAAACACAGTAAACATTTGAAAAAAATATATAAAATGTTATCAAAATCTCAAACGTTTACATGAGCTTTGGCCATTGGTGTTCTGGTTTGTCAGACTCATTGAGCTGGTGCTGTGATTGGCTGGTGCTGTGATTGGTTCCCTTCTGTGAATTGTGTGGCCAATTGCATTAGTAAGTAAATTAGTAAGTAAATATTATATAGCAAATACTGGTGGAAAATACAAAATGGACTTACTGTAATTGCAGTACTCAAGTAAATATACTTTGTTACAGTCCACCACTGTCTACAGTGATAGCATTATAAAATAGAGAAACCAAAACACACAGTAATAGAATACTAAATAAATAAAGGTTATGGTTATTCCTCAGGAGTATCACATCGTTTGAAAGCATTTTACTATCAGACGGCACCCCCTAGTCAAGCACTTCTTAGACTATGGCCCCAAGGTACGAACCACTGTCTTTCAGTAGTGCTCCTTTGCGCACACACCCACACACCGTGCACACTCCTGGTTCGCGCACACACACACACACACACACACACACACACACACACACACACACACACACACACACACACACACACACACACACACACACACACACACACACACACACAGCATGGGGTCCCTCTGTTGTGTGCACACCAGGAGTCCCTCTGGTGAATGGTGCGTGGGACCCTGGACCCGAAGGACCCCTGTTTTAAGCACTTTTGGTAGTAAATAGAAAAGAAATCAGCAGCCAGTAGTACTGTTACTGTACCTGTATAATGATGTTTTAGGTATTGGATGAAGTGGCAGTGGAAGATGACTTGACTTGAGGGACTTTAATCCACATTCAATTCATGTGTTGGAAGATATTCTTGTTACATCACTGTATAAACGACAGTGTTGATTGCAATAAATGTGTGTTTCCCCCATTTATTTAGAGAACCGCCCGACCAATCAACCTCAAACTCGGTGTCCGTATCGCCGAGGACTCAAGGGACTGACGCCCTGAGTGAAGTCGTTTTGGATTGGCAGTTGTCCATAAAATAACGATTAATCTGCAAATCCCCATGATGACATCAATATGATGTCATAGTTCTGACGCCATAGACTGGCCTGCAACCCATATTTGGACATGGCTGGCAAGGAACTCCATACAGGGGCATTCATATACCTCCATATATAGGCATAAAAGTAACACAGACAGACGGGTTGGCTACAATGAGTACAATCGGTATTGCATAACCAGGGGCGTGCAACTGCATTTCCAACAGGCATCGTTCCCGACTTGCGTTGTTCCAAAGTAAGCCAGTGCCCACTGTTCTTCTAGGAATAATAATTATACTAATAGTACTAATAATCACTAAAGAAAAAAATAATTCAACTTTATTAGGGGAAAAAACAATAAAATAACTTACAGCAGGGGTCTTCAACGTTTTCAGGGCAAGGACCCCTTAGTTGAGAGAGAGATGAAGCAGGGACCCCCACAACCTCATAGATTCCATATAGTTTCATTGTTTGGCAGCACAATCATCAGTGTATTTTGGATTCAGGTCAATTTGTGTTTTCAGATATTTAACCACTTGAACTGTCAATACTTATAAAACTTGACCTTTCACTCTATACTTAGTCTGCTCTTTTTCCCCTCTACAAAAATAGCCGATCTACAAGCTCACAACGCCTTGCAGTGCGAGGCGTTGTGAGCTTGTAGATCTGCTATTTCTGGCTAAAGTTCTCAGAATATGGACGCTAGGGTTCAAGTGGTTAATATAAAAAAGGAGAAAAAAAGTTTCTATCACTCAAAGATTTGGAGGACCCCCTGTAGTAACTCTGAGGACCCCCTGTAGTAACTCTGAGGACCCCCTAGGGGTCCCGGACCCCCTGTTGAAGACCCCTGACTTACACTATGTAGAAGAGTAAATTCAGTATAAACTGTACGACAAGCAGTTGAGAGATTATGAGGCAATTCTCTACGAGTGCTCAAAAATAGTACTGTAACCTGTTCATGATATCAAGTGGCATAGAGCTGTGCAGCAACAAAGACGACCTTATAAAAGCGAATGGCAGCTCACTAAAAGCGGGTCACGTCTTTTCCGAGTGCCCGCGATAAATCTGAGTTAGATGAATCTTTTGCGTTTGAAAAAAGAATAAGGCATATTCCCTTCTACTTGAGATTAACGTCTGTTTTAAAAATACTTCATAAAACAAGACGAGGTGGAAGGGAGAAGCCAAGTGAGAGGAGGTCATTTAAAATCCCTCCATTTTATTCATGAAGCAAAGCCTGCTGTGACGCTTTTTTTTGCATCACAGAGGACCACTTTTGTGGTCCTTTTCATGTGCATAAGTGATTTGATACATTTCAGAGTAGTGCTGTAGTAGTAATAGTACTGCCATCACACAAAGCTGCAAGGGTAGCTACTATATCGTTGTTTTTCGTTGTCCAAAACCGTGTTTGTGTTGTATTTATCATTTTAAAATAGAGAAAATAGATGATCTACAAGCACACAATGCCGTTGTGTGCTTGTTGATCTGCTATTTTCACTGGTTTTGTGCGACGGTCCTGTATGGTTAAGCAGGACAACTCACGTGTCACCAAGCTATTTTTGTTGAATAAATAATAGGCTTTACTAGCCAATAATAGGGATGCCAGGGTTCATTTGGTTACGTGGTTTAAGGGGAAGCTGTCCTTATTTGCCACTTGTCACCAAATGTTTGCTCAGTGTGCAAACATTGTGTGTCTCTATAATAAAATGGAATTGAATTCCCCTGAATTAACCAAGTCTTTTTTTTCCACGAGGAACTGCACTCAGCATGCATCATGTGCTTGAGTAGAAGTGTTATTGTAAATCGTCGCCGTCAGGCAGAAACCTCAATTCTCCATATTTCTCCTTTTTATATTTTCTCTGTTAATTAAAGCCCTACTTCATCATACGAGTGTCACACAAAAGTAGTGAAAATATCAGATCTACAAGCCCACAATGCGTCGCATCGCGGCGAGTTGTGAGCTTGTAGATTGGCTATTTTCACTATGTCATGTAATTTAAAATAAAACAGAACGGTTAGAAACACAATGTTTGTGGTCCCATACAGATGTATGGCAGCCCAGGCAGCCACAGTTAAGCCCTTTTTTGACTGCAGCTTTAGCACCACACTACACCACACTACACCGCACCACACCGCACCACATACAAATATCTACATTTTCCATTACACAAAAGTACCCCTATCGGTAAGAAACAAATTGACCCCTTTAACTGTGATTATAATAGGCCTACAATCTAAATTTGTATTACAACTATCCTTATTATAATACACTATAATGGATTATTACTGTGATTATGATAACTATACATAAATGATTATAATGTATTACTATGATAATTATAATACACTATAATAGATTATAACAGTGATTATAACACAATAGAATCTATTATCATATATTACAACTATATCCTGGTAGTCTAAATGAAAAGTCAGTGAGTGGTCAGTCATTATGAAGTGTTTGGCCCTGGTTGGCCTAGCTCAGACCTACTCTGGAGTGGATACTTTTTAGTACCAAGTTTGGTACCACTTTCACACCACTCTACCCAGGTCCTTGTAGTGGAAAACCTGGCACAAGTGGGCCGTGTGGTGTGGTGTGGTGTTGGGCCATGTCAGTGGAAAAGGGGCTTTATAGGGAGTGCATCAGTGTAAAACTGAGTATATTGCTGCTGGGAGGTAATGTTGCTGCTGCCCTTGTACCACTGGTGCACATGACACAGCTCCTATGACTCGACGGTTCCCAAAACAGTGTGGGGGTCCAGTCCAGGGATGTAGTGGGGGGGGGGGGGACGGGACGGGACGCGGGGGTACGGAGTGCCCACACTTCTCTCAAGTCAAGTCAGTTGATATTATATTTTCAGGTCGTTCTGACCCAGCAATTGGTTGAAATAGGCTCGCCAGCCGTGCTGAAATGAACAGCAGATGGTAATATAAGATTTGAAAATGGATTAATTAATTGGAAATATCAGTTGTGTAGCTATTTTGCATGGGAAGTTTGGGTGATGATCCGGTCATCAAATTATTGGTTGATAACCACTGGTCTAAGGCTATTTCTGCCGCCGCGCAGACCCGTTTTAAGCCGTGTGCACGCGCACGGACGCACGTGCATGTGCGTGCACGCGCGGGGAGTGCCCACACTTCCAAATTTAGCACTACAACACTGGTCCAGTCCAGGTGCGCTGTGGCATTTTGTGACAGGTGTAACAGTGGTGATTCGAACCTCCCCACCTGGCTTCGAATCCGGGTCTCCCGCATGAAATTCCAATATCTTAACCATTACTCCAAAGGGATATCCCTATAGAACGAGGGCAGATACTAGACTTTTGAGGCTTCAGGCTGGGGCTGCGACTCTCTCCGCCACACTCACCCCCCTTTGACCTCCTCCTACGGGGAAGCCCGAATCCGGGTCACGGCACCAATGTAACAGAGGTGATCCGAACCTCCCCACCCGGCTTCGAACCCCGGTTTCCCGCGTGAAAGTCCAATATCTTAACCATTACTCCAATGGGAGATACTAGATTTTTGAAGCTTCAGGCTGGGGCTGCGACTCTCTCCGCTACACAAGCACATGTATATTATTAGTGCAATGCTGTATGGACGGGTTTCTGGTCCACGTTACACTGATAAGAAGTAGATGCGTGCGCATGTTCGGTACAAAAATTAGCCAATGAAACCAGCGCTCCCCAAAACAACAGGTTTGGGGATTGGTGGGAATTGATTACATGATACATTCAGCTGTGCATTTATTCTCAATGTTTGTAAACAAGAAACCCGTCTATAGAACTAGTTATGCATTTTCTTTTTCTTTCCCAATCTGTACTTTCCCAATACTTTCCAAAATTGGGAAAGTACAGTAGCTAGTGTAGCCTACAAGCTGACAGCGCCTTGCATTGCATTGTGTGGAGACTTGAGAACATGTACAATACATGTATCTGCTATTTTTGCTATGAATCAAGGTGGGGCAGTGAAAAGTGTCTCACATAATATAATATGATATGATATGATATGATATGATATGATATGATATGATATGATATGATATGATATAATATAATATAATATAATATAATATATAAACTAGGGCTGGGACTTTAACTGATTAATTGTGATTAATTAATTACAGAAAATTAACGCGATTAAAAGAATTAACGCATTTTAATCGCACTTAGTTTTTGCACCACATAACCTTCAGTTTCGGGCATACCGATTATAGCAATGCACCAACCAAGAAGAGACAAACGCAAAGGGAGAAGTAGCCGATCAGAGCGCTTTGCTTAGCCCAGTGGATGCGCAATTTAGATTTAAAAAACTCACTCGTTGATTCACTCGTACAACAAAATGTGTTTTACTTGAAAAAAAAGCTTCTCGGGTCAAATATTAATATGCGATTAAAATGCGATTAATTAATTACAAAGCCAGTAATGAATTCGATTGACTTTTTTTAATCGCATCCCAGCCCTAATATAAACATACAAAGGTTGCACAGAGGTAAAGTGCCAGTGCCTGCCACACAGACAGTGTGTTTTGGGGAGGGAAGCTGGATGGGGAGGGTGATAATTGTCACAGCACGTAATCCTACGTACACGGGGGGGTGGCGGAACCTGTCAGCAGGGAGTGTTGGGCGAGAGGAGTAGGACGAAGGCTCTACGTCCTCACTAGCAGGTGATTCAGTATAGGATACAACAGCAGTGACAACACAGAAATGTGTGTGAGGAGGAATCAATTAACATGATGACAAAATCGGGGAAGAAAAAACATAAACATGAATGCTATCATGCCACAGGCAGATGCAACTGCACCACTCTACTCTGTTCACAAATCTAGAAAGTGTACAAAATTGGTCTGATTTTTTATTTTATTTTTTCACCAAAGACCACCGGCAAGAAAATATCGTGATAATCAATATGGCTGTGCTTCAAATAGTTGTCGAGTCTCATCATCATGCAGCAACATTACAGGTGATGGTATCGATTTAAGGCATAAATAATGCTAGCCTTGAATTACTAATTCACTGCCACGAATGCCTGAGAGTGTCACGGGAGGGATTTGTGATGAATACCAGTGGCGTCAGTTCAGCAAAAGCTTAGAGTATGGCAAAGATGGGAGTCCTCATGGATAAGAGGCATTACATTTTGTATAACACGGTTATATTGTGAAAATAGCAGATCTACATGCTCACAATGCCTCGCGCTGCGAGGCGTTGTGAGCATGTAGATCTGCTATTTTCACAATGAAAAAAAAAAGAATTTTGGCAGTTTTTTACACAGGTTTCTACGGTTTCTTGGTCTGGATATGGCAGCCTGGAACGGTTGTTCAAGTGCAGCTAAACTTGGCATGTTAGTAAATGTGCCTCAATTAACAATAATGCATTGCACCTGTGCAGCTGACCTGCGGAACCTGAGAATATACCATTTTGTCAAGATGGGGAGAAGTGTGGAGAATAGTTAAAGTGACCATTTTGTTACATTTTGCATTTGTAGTTATTTTACTGTAATTTAACAACACAATAACCAGCGCAGATAGACAAAGAGACATTCATGGATTCATATTTAAAAGTAACTTTTATTTTCCCCCCTGGACCCATGGGGTATGGCAGCTGCATACCCCTGCCATACCCAATTGACGCCCCTGTTATAGACGGAACAACCCCTCTCCACCAGGGAGGGCTGGGCAATAGGGGTGTAACGATACATTTTAATAGCGATTCGATCACGATACATGGTTGACGATACGATACATGGACGATATTGGTTCATTCATGGCGATATGATACGATTCGATTCAATGATTTAAAATCGATATAGTAACTATTTAGCAAAGACATTAAATCTGTGTGAAAGGTGTGGATAGTGCAGGTTTTTAAGGGAAACATGTATTATTATGGATATAAATAAGTAAACACAGTGATTATCTGCCAAATACATGGACATTGTATATGGACAAACCTGCACCTTGACATGAACCCAATGATTACACACATTTATCGATAGACCAGTGTAGCTATATGGAAAGGAAAAGTAATTAAACTCATTTTTTCTTCTTAAAAATGCTAAATACAATGCACAAGTAGGTAGTATCGATACAATCGATTATTTGCACTGCCGATTCGATACGATACAAATTAAAACGATACGATTCGATTTTAGCTGTTTTCATTTCGATATACTTCGATTTTTTAAGTTAAAAACGATATTTCGATACAGTTACTATATCGTTACACCCCTACTGGGCAATAATTTCTCCTCTGGGATCAGGGATGGTGAATTCCTGCCCTCTCTCCGCCTGAGCACAATAATAAGCCTGTCAGTGTGATTTAAAAAGCCTGTGGCAGTGTTATGAGCGACACCGCCAGATTTACAATAATTCATAAATCTCGAGCAATAAAGGATAAATCAATAGCAGTGTGAGTGTAAACTGTTTTCTCTTCCCTCTCCGTCGAGTGTCATAGCTTAGAGGAGGGAACATAATTTAATTGCCTGGGAATCACAAGAAGACACATGGTGTAGATTATGCTGCTCTTATAGTGCTGACAGCACATTGAAATATAGAAGTATTTTGTTTATAATATACTGTACAGTACAGTACCGCTGGCACCATAAACCCCTCTGTGTTTCTAACGTCTTGATGCAATTAGAAATACATTTGTTTTCATCTTAACAGAGCAATTATCTTTATATCATTGGTCCTCACTAATAACAATGTACTAATTCAAATACATTTTTATTATAAGATGCTACCATTTATTTCTGTCTCATGGGCTGAGGACAGTTCAGAAATCTGCCTAAATGACATGATTGGTAAACAGGTTTTGTCATTTCAAACAGGATTTAAGATTAATATTATTATTATTATTTTTCACAGCAGAGCATTGCTATCATTGCAGAAAGAGCAAGGCAGTAGCTTCTTTTGTTAGCTTCTAAACCTCATCGATGATGATGTCACTGGTAGGCATTCTTCTGAAACGTCCACAGCCCACCAGTGTGAGACACAGAGCAGAGTAGATTGTGCCTTCTTATAATGAGCAAATGTGAGTACCAATTACCAGTAAGACTCTAATCGGGAGATAAGCGACCGTCTGGTCAGCAGTGTCCAAAAATGTGTTTTAAAAAATTGGCCTGATGGTGGCGCTAAATGGGACAGATCCATGTTGATGACATGACTTTAGAGATACTATGTATCGCTTTGTGTGATTTCAGGGCAAAATCTGTAGGAGCGGTGTCCAAAAATTTGATTTGCAAGAATCGGCGCTAGAAGAGGGCCATGTGAGAAATGAGGGGTGGAGGTTGTGGTTTGGCAGCCAAGGAGTGTGTGTGCATATTTTGGCATGGATAGGGGCAACGGTGGCAGAGAGGGGAAACGTGTGACATGATGTGACATGACGTGACGTGACGTGACGTGACGTGACGTGACGTGACGTGACGTGACGTGACGTGACGTGACGTGACGTGACGTGACGTGACGTGACGTGACGTGACGTGACGTGACGTGACGTGACGTGACAGACTGACAGCCGGTGGAGGTTTTGATAGTAACTGCGACCTCACGGTCGCAACAAAGATAAGGTTGAAATCGTTCTTTTAAAGGTAGGGTAAGTGATTTAATTTAAGTTTCAGTTTTCATGTAGGTGACAGGCGGGGGCCTTCCTCCAATCATGATGAATTGGGGGCAGGCCTTGGTGCGCGTAATAGAAGAGAATACAAGTGTGGAGAATATCATTATAATACCTTGTTAAAGTGACCATTTTGTTAAATTTTGCATTTGTAGTTATTTTACTGTAATTTAACAACATAATAACCAGCACAGTAGACAAAGAGACATTCATGGATTTATATTTAAAAGTAACTTTTATGTTCCCCCCCTGAACCCATGCAGGGTATGGCAGCTGCATACCCCTGCCATACCCAATTGACGACCCTGGGCTGAAGTCCAAATATGGACCAAACACGTAGTAACTAGTAACTAGTAACTAGTAACTAGTAACTAGTACCATCAGAACATAGACCCATTTTGTTATTATTTGAATTAAATGCAATCACTTAACCTGAACTACTCTGATCTGCCCGAGGAACCACCTGTATGCTCCCGCCTTGGAAGTAAAACAGGAAAACAGGGAACATTATCAATCAAAGCGACAGACCTGGCAATAAAATAGAAATCTGGATGAGCGACTGTGCCTTCAGACCACTTGAGTGCCTCACAGAGGAAGAGCTTTGACATTTCAATGCATTAGCGAACACAGGGATGGGTTTAGGGAATTTTACTCTGTTTCAAACTGCTGTTGTTACCCTCCCCAAACACACACGCACGCACGCACGCACGCACGCACGCACGCACGCACGCAGGGGCGTCACACCAAATTCTGGGCCCTGGGTACAAGGATTCACTGCGGGCCCCCCATGAATGTTAACTATTGAAAAATAGCAGATATACAAGCTCACAGCGCGGCACCGAGTGCCGCGCTGCGAGCTTGTATACCTGCTATTTTTGAAAAATCGTGAAAATGTGTGCAAGAAACCTATGTCAAGGACCCCCAAGATGATATGTATTTGGCCACGGACCCCGATCTCAAAATATTTAGTTCCAGGGACCCCCAGAAGCAGAATTTGAGTTAGAAATGTTCGCTTAAAAAATACATATTATTCAAAGATTTTCACACATTTTCACAACTTTTCAAAAATAGCAGATATACAAGCTCGCAGCGCGGCAATCTGCTATTTTTCAATAGATAAAGTTATTAGGGCCCCTCCACCTTGGGCCCCAGTAACTCAGTCCCACTTTCCTACCCCTTGTGACGCCCTGCACGCACGCACGCACACACACGCACGCACACACACGCACGCACACACACGCACCATTTTGTTTTCTTCATAAATTAAATAATAATGGTTGTATTTGTGTGTCACGCATTTCCCCTGTCAGCTTATCGCCGTGCGCTTGCATTTTGTTTGTATCCTCCTGTCTGAGTTTAGGCCTGAGACTTACAGAGATAAACGAATGAAACAAACTCACCGGATTGCATGTTGTTTGCGAAAGCCTACATTTTGTCAACTGGATGGCAGAATCTTTACGCGTCGCTTCATGGACTGGCTGGAAGCAGTCTTTTCAGATGCTTTGGCTCTAGCTTTCACCGGGATCATCGCAGCTCATAAATGTGCAAAACAGTAAGATAATAAATATCAAAAATAATAAATCCAGTGGAGCTAAGCCCACAAATTCCCTGAGCCACACACTGGTGGCTAGAAGGGCCCTTTTCATTTGAAATGGTTAAAACGTCTTAATCTGGCTCTGGCTGCACTACTAATTTGAGAGCAATTGGCCATGGGACCTTTCACGCACAAAATATTCATCACCTGCATTGGCTGAAGAATTCCCTGTGGGGCTCGCATTGTTCCAATGGGTCGTCTTGGATGCAGCCACTCACCCTTAAGCCGATGTATAAGCTTACAACGCGGTGTGCCTGCATTGAGAGCTTATATGGGCATTTTTTTTTTAACGTGTGACAACGTTGTACGGCAAAGCATAAATCGGGCTTTAATGAGGCCTGCACTGTGTAGCCATTTATTGAACCGGTCTGAACCGAGAGTCAGTCCAAGAGTCTCCCTGCGATCGACCGCCTCGTTCTGAGGTAGGCGGAGGCAGGCTGAGGGTTAATGAAATTGAGGAAGGGATGGTTAAGTTTGTAATTGGGTCCTTTCTGCACAGCACATTGATTTGGAGGCAGAGAATCCCATGTTTTCTGATGCCAGGTGGTTGGTCATGGGAGATTGGGGTAAATGATTAATTCTATCAGGTAGAATGCTCCAGGGCAAATCAAATAACTCTAGCGATTTGATTACAAAGCCAATGTCTGAATCGGCTGCCTTAAAATAAATGCACTGCTAGAAATATCAGAGTGGACGCATGGATGTGTACACGCACCAGCACACGCACACGCGCACACACACACACACACACACACGCACGCACGCACGCACGCACGCACGCACGCACGCACGCACGCACGCACGCACGCACGCACACACACGCATGCACGTAAAGTAGCCTACACACACACAGACATACCGGTACAGTACTGGTACAGGTACTGTCCATGCCCGTTAACGATCCACATCCTTGTTGTTTCTCTGTCTGTAATAAACCTTTGTTCAGAGTAATAGGACATTAGAATCACTAAATCAGCACAGCATGGAGAGAGGGGTGCCATAAAGAAAGATTTAGAGTCAGTGGGTGTTGATGGTGGTGGTGATGGTGGTGGGTAGTGGGTACTAGGCAACAACAAACAAGAAAACATCATGGTGTTAAATAAATACATGCTGGCATTCATCTTCTCTAATGGAGGACAGAGTGAGCAAGAGAAAGAAAGAAATGTGTTTACCCAACTCCTCTGTTTACTGTGGTGATAGATGCACACTGCCATGCACATAGAACTTCATCCTTGCTTCTTTCCATGCCTCCATCAGCGACAACCTAAGGCCGGAGACGTTGCGTTTACAGGTTGTTCGTCCGTCCGTCCGTCCACCCGTCCGTCCCAGCCGTGTGAACGCAGGGGCGTCACACCAAATTCTGGGCCCTGGGTACAAGGATTCACTGCGGGCCCCCCATGAATGTTAACTATTGAAAAATAGCAGATATACAAGCTCGCAGCACGGCACCGAGTGCCGCGCTGCGAGCTTGTAGATCTGCTATTTTTGAAAAAAATATGAAAATGTGTGCAAGAAACCTATGTTTCCATTTCAGTGGTGCTCAAACCTTTTCATGTCAAGGACCCCCAAAATGATATGTATTTGGTCACGGACCCCCATCTCAAAATATTTAGTTCCAGGGACACATTTTCACGACTTTTCAAAAATAGCAGATCTACTGTAAGCTTGTATATCTGCTATCACTCCCCCCCCTTGTGACGCCCCTGTGTGAACGTGATATCTCAGGAAAGCTACGGTATATGGGAATTTCAAGACATTTGACACTTGGACTCAAGGATGAACTGTTTAGATGTACATGTAGGTGGTCAAAGATTAAGGTAACTGACTTCACAAAACACCTTCATTAAATTCCTTCAAAGTGTTCATTCACATCATATACTGTATTATATGAGTCTGGACAGACATGGATGTATAAAACAGCAACTATAGTTGGTGGAGAAATACAACCGCAATGCTGTATTCTACATGTCTCACCCCCGGCACCTCTGACATTTGTGATTTTACATAATCTACTTGTGCTTACATTTACAGAACACAAATCCAATATGAATGATCATTTTAAAAGCCTTAAACATTCCTGACTGTGTCATCTTACAGTGTGTCTACTACAGATGTTTATTGTTTGTTGATTATTGTCATTTGATTTGAACTATATGCTCACATTTACTCTCATTCATTTAGTTATATTTTCAAGCCCATGTTCTCCACCAATACCTTTACCTTTCATTGTCTCGGCCAGGCTGAAGGTGTGGCCGAGACAATGTATTCGCCCCGGTCGGTAGGTCCGTTTGTGTGTCCGTAATAGCAAAAAAAACAAACAGATTTTGTCCAAACATCACGCAAATCGGTAAACAGTATCTGCATAGTCATGTGATCAAGACGGATCTGTCCGGTTTTTCATAATCCTGATTGGCTTCCGAAGTTTGCAGGAAGGGTCTGTTTTGAACGAAATGCCTCAAATCATGAACCCAGCGTGATTGGCATGCAACTTTGCCCGCACATTCCCACTATAGGCCATAGAAGAAAAGCCCTACATGCTTCAAATTGGCCTCATGGTGGCGTGATAACAGGACAATTCCCGTTTTGGCCTATAACTCTGGATCCCGATCATCTGCTGGCCCACAATAAATACCTGGCCTGGCGGAGACCTGTGCTCCGAGGAGCACTCTAGTTCTGAGAATGTTGAGACATTTGTTGGGCTGTCGACGAAGGTTTTGCTGAATGCATGAATTTGTGCAGTCAGTATGTGTCTTCTAGATTGCAACAATAAGGACAAGAAAAACCTTGGGGTTGCTTCATTGACAGTAAATGGGAGATAGATTTTTTTGGACACGGTGACATTAACCTGGGTGATTTTATGGGATACTGGCACCTCTGCTGATTCTGTTTGCAACAACAAATACATTAAGCCCATTTAGAGACAAAAGTTTTACCAAGCTGTCTGTCTTCTATTTATTGTCAGTGACGTTGTTTTATTCTCTTAATATACAACTTTGTTTCTCTGTTTCCAAGCTTTAGCAAGCTTGGTTCCCTCTTGTCTGGCTTTGCAAGACACTGCAGCCTAATATTATTGTGCAATTATACAGTCAAAGCTCTGCAACATTGTTTTATGATGAAGCTGCTTGTTTGTGAGGATGACATGTTCCTTTCTTCTCCCGTTCCCTTCAGTTCTGAAATCTTCCATTGTGTCAAATAATTTCTAATTACTACTGTTGGTCTATAAAGCTTTGAATGGTTTAGGGCCTAAATACATTTCTGATCTCCCCAGCAGTTCTCTCAGGTCATCAGTGAAAGGACTGCTTTCTGTTCCCAAAACAAAAGATAAACGTTTTTACACCACATATCTTTAACAAACTCCCAGAAAACGGCATGTCTGCTGACTGCTGCCCATAAATTATTTTAAACCACAAATAAAGACCTTTTCTCTTTGCCTTTGATTGAGTTCTTTTTCTTCTTGCTTTCTCAAATTCTGCACTGCAATTGTATTTGTTCTTTTTTACTTCTTGAGTTTTATGCATCATTGTGTTTCCTTTGCTTGATGCTTTTTGTAAATACTATACAAATAAAAATGCCTTGCCTTGGCCATTCTATAACTCTTCCTGAATAAACAACAACAACAACAACAATTTCACCCACTCTTTTACACCCTGTATTGTGCGATGTGACAGTAAATCTTTGTAATTGTTGCCATCTTAGTTTGACTATTAGCTCTCTCTTTATCAACAGCTTGCCAAGCCCTACCACAAAGCATGCCTTGCTCTGTTTACTACAACACAAGGACAGTGTTACAGCAAGAAAACAATGATGTTCTGAGGTGGTGCACTTTGATCTTGTTGATTCAAAAGTTAAACACAATTAACTGTTATTGTGCCTATCCCGAACTAGTTCGGGATAGTTTGGACCTTATTAACGTTCGGGGTGCCAATCCCGAACTAGTTTGGCTTTAAAAAAAAAAAAATCCAGAGGTCTTACCGAAGCACTTGGCTAAATTTTCGAGCCGGGCCGCCGGCCGTCATCTGTTTACACGGCCCGCGAGAGCTCCAATGCAATCCAGGATCTTTAGAGCTCATTTTCTCTGTTCCATGCATATCCATGAGGTGTGCAAGGTTTAATCACGGCTAAATCGCCGAAAATAGGGCTTCTAAAATGCTTGGTAGCCAATAGCTAACTTCAAGCTAACTTCATCCTGTTCCTGTTCATGCACAAAGGAAAGTGTTCAGGCGCGTCATGGCTGCGCATGGCTTGTGCATATACAGCGTATGTCTATGGTGGATTCTATGGCCATTGGGCGCCCTAGTGGTGATTCTGGGCACTGAAAGGGTTTTAAGGTGCAATACTTTTCAAATCGAATTGAATGAATTGAAACTGAATGGATAAGACTAAGAGTTTTGTCCTGGCTGGCAAAAAGTCCCTTCCTTCCGGTGAACCACAAGGATTGACTGTGTTCCATTCATGTAAAAATGTCTACAGTTTCCGCTTAATACATTTCCAGACTCGCTGGGCCTCTTTAACCGTCAACCTGACCCAGGGGCGTTACACCCAATTCTGGGCCCTGCAGGGTACAAGGATTCACTGCGGGCCCCCCATGAATGTTAACTATTGAAAAATAGCAGATATACAATGCGAGCTTGTAGATCTGCTATTTTTGAAAAATCGTGAAAATGTGTGCAAGGAACCTATGTTTCCGTGTCAGTGGTGCTCAAACTTTTTCTTGTCAAGGTGATATGTATTTGGCCACGGGCCCCCATCTCAAAATATTTACCGGTAGTTCCAGGGACCCCCAAGAAGCAACATTTGAGTTACAAACGTTCGCTTTAAAAATACATATATTCAAAGATTTGCACAGATTTTCACGACTTTTCAAAAATAGCAGATCTACAAGCTAGCAGCGCGGCACTCGGTGCCGCGCTGTGAGCTTGTATATCTGCTATTTTTCAATAGCTACCTGACCCCCCTCTATCCAATCCAAAAGAAAAGGATTTATTCTTACATCTGCGAGACGGCAAGTTAAATTGGTGCCTCCGAAAGTGCTGTATTTTTCAAGCTTGTTTTTTTAATTCATGGCAATTTTATGTAATCACCGACAAAATTCATGTTTTCACCTTTTGTTGGAATAAGCCTTAGCTCCGTTTTACACTTATCAGACTCTCTGAAAGGAAAAGGCTCTACTTTACCATGGGCTTTTTGCTGAAGTGTTATTTTATTGCCAGACCCAGGGGGTCGGCCTACATAAGGCTTTGTCGGTCGGTCTGTCGGTCGGTCTGTCGGTCCCTCTTTTCCTCAGTGTGCCTGTCCCTCTTTTCCTCAGTGTGCCTGCTCATCTGCCCCTCCCTTCCCTTGCTGGGCTGATTGCCTTGAGTGCCGTCACCTGTACAGGACCAGCTGAGTTGAGTTGGCTGACGAGCTGCTGACACTATAAATTCCTCAGCCCATCTACAAGCTCACAAACATTTCCAGCTGCTCAGCCTATACAATCCTGTGTGTTCATGTGTTAGTTCAGTGCCATACTAGTGAAAACAGCCGATCTACAAGCTCACTACGCTTTGTTGCTGAGACTATAAAATCCTGTGTGTTCATGTGTTAGTTCAGTGCCATACTAGTTTTCATTGCGGGTCTGGCACGACCAGGTGACCTGGTCTAGTTTTAGAAATAGCTACTGATGCAGAGGAATCAGAGGTGTTAACCATATAAAGTGAACGGATATGGAAAGAAAACCCTTTTAACCTATATAGGGGATATTCTAGTCTAAATTAAATAGACGTTTTTTAGACTCGTAAAGGTTAATCCTTTGTGGAGCACAACAAAAATAGTATTTTTCAGGACTTTTCCTTTTGTTCTTAAAACAAGATTTTAATTACGTGATACATTTTACACAAAAACAAACACATGAACCCTAGCATGTCATATTAGGTGAACATTCTGCAAAAGTAGACAATAGTCAAGGGGCCAAAACTGAATGGCAAAAATGGCAAAAGTGCTTCAGAAATTAGTTTTGCGGCTATGTTTGGGTAGAAGCTGACAACCTTTTTTTTGTAGACAATACAAACATTCAGCAGAATTAAAGCTCACAACATGTCTCGTCATGACTCATAGTGAACTTGTAGGTCTGCTACTTTCGCCAAAGAGATTTGATATAGGAGGAAAAAAGAATGTGACCCCTGGGATACCCTGGTCAACAAAATACGTAAAAATGTATCGGTTAGGACAGGGGTCTTCAGCGTTGTTCAGCCCAAGGACCACTTAGCTGAGAGGGAGATGAAGCAGGGACCCCCTAATGTATAACATTGTGTTGCAGATTAAACTTTTACATAGATTTCATAGATAG
Source organism: Nannobrachium achirus (assembly GCF_963921795.1). Lineage (NCBI taxonomy): Eukaryota > Metazoa > Chordata > Actinopteri > Myctophiformes > Myctophidae > Nannobrachium > Nannobrachium achirus. The sequence goes on along the minus strand of NC_137829.1, from coordinate 43,677,243 downwards.
CTTATAGACTTGTTTGACAACACTGTAGAGGGTATGCACATCCACTGGGACACGCCCCCCTAATCTAGACTGAGTGGCAAAAAATGGTAAATAAAATGGTAAATGGTGCATTTATATAGCGCTTTTATCCAAAGCGCTTTACAGAGATTGTGCATTACATTCACCCATTCACGCACACATTCATACACCGGTGGCGGAGGAAACCATGCAAGGCACCAACCTGCTCGGCGGGAGCAATGTGGGGTTCAGAGTCTTGCCCAAGGACCCTTCGACATTAACTCAGGGGGAGCCCGGATTCGAACTGGGAACCCTTCGTGCTCTAATAACAGTTTCTCTACCCCTGAGCTATGCCGCCCCCAAAACATTGAGCAGCATGGAGCATTGGAGTTTGGAAGTGCTAGTTGCAAATCACTCAATGGCCCTGCATACCACCTGTTTCTACATTGCACATAATGCAGGAGGCAGCAGGATGTTGTGTTGTTGAAAACGAGTGCTTCCAAACTCCGACACTTGGAAAAATAATCACCAGCACAGAATGTCTTGACAGAATGTAGCTCATAACATGCCTATGGTGGATTGTTATGAAACAAAAACTTTGCAGATAGAAAGAGGATAATTCAAGCTTTCAGTACAGCTGCAATGTTGGTGAGTTTAACTTTGTTTAATACAACCAGATAGGACTTTTCTGTTTGGATGTATGGGCTGTCAATGGCAGAAATTAGTTTTTTGCCACTCAGTAGACCCACATAACTCCAGCAACAGTGATGTCACGTGCATACCCTCTATTATCAGTGTTGGATTGGCTATAGTTCATGGGGTGCGTAATTGATACTAAATAATTATTTTTGTTGGGATGAACTACTGTACTCCTTTAAAGGGACATGAATTTACATTTTTCCAATTTTTATGTATTTGTTGGTGTCCCACCAGCACGTTCTATCCTCACAAATTCCTATTTCTGACCATTGTGTCTTTCTCAGTTTATGGGCAGATCTATGTAAGCAGGTCTCAGAACGGGTCTGATTTTAGGTCTGATTGTGACATCACAATCGGGACCTATACTGCTACTGGTGTGCCGAGTGGGGGTTGGGGAGGGGTGGGGAGGGGTGGGCAGGCCTGAGAAGGAGGCAGGAGGAGCTGGGAGAGGGTTGGGGAGGGGTGGTCAGGCCTGCTGAGCAGGAGGTGGGGAGGAGTGTGGGGAGAAAACTGGCTCAATAGCGCAGTCCTTCCACTCAGGACAAGGTGGTACTGCAGCTGAAAATGCTCTGAAAGCCAGGCAGAAATGACAGGGGCTCTGTCTTCAGGAGTGGTAATTTAGCCTCAAATCTTTTGAAAAACGTTTTTGGGACACAAACAATGTTATATAAAGTATTTTTAAATGCATGGTGTAGAACCTTTAAGTGGTTATGCAGGGCTAGAAATGCTTTCAATGAATGTTGGAGTGATGATTTAACAGAATGGTTTTGTTTAATCATTTGCCAAGCCTATAATTACCCTTATAGTGACCAGCTTCCTTGTCTATTTGTTTTTCCTTATTTAAAAGTAGGTGGATGAACAAAAAAAGAGGAAACCTGTTTCCATTATGGTCCACATCAGCATTCAAAATGCGCACCAACCCTGAAGTCACGTCCAGATATAACATTTTATTATTGATGTCAAGGTTAGTTTGACCCTGTCAGCTCATCTTGTGGGATCCATTTTGGTCACAAGTTCCCAACCCACTGCTTGAGTGTATGCCTGACGACACCCACGTCACACAGATACAGGAAGTCAAGAGGAGTTTGGGAGTCTTGTTTCCCAGTCTTTGTCTTGCTTTCCTATTGTCTTTGTTATTACTTTGTGGTTCCATATATTCAGAGCCTGATCCAACCCTACAAACCCTCCCTCTCACTCAGATCAGCGAACACAAGGAAGCTGCCAGAACCTTCCCTGAAACATCCGGGGCAACACTCCACACACAATCCCAGACTCTTCTCCCTTTTGGCCCCCAAACTGTGGATGTTAGAACCGCAGACTCACTCCTAATCTTCCGCCGTAGTCTGAAGACTCACATCTTAAGACTCCACCTTAGCCCATAGCACTTGCCGTAAGCACTTGCCCAAGCCTTGACAACCTTGCAGGCCTATTCAAAGGCTAAAATGAAATGTAGATTGCACAATATGTAGAAAGATGCCAGGTAATTTGTAGACCTGGCTGGCTAGTTCCAATGTACAGATTATAGATTTTTTGATGTTATACTGTTTAGACTGATGGTTTACCTATGATCCTAAATGACTATGTCTATGCATTAATGTATTACCTCTGCTAAATGCCTATTCACCGTTTGTCAGCCTTCTGATTGGTCCCTGAGACTCCCTGACTGGCCAACCAGAAAAATACATTCACTTTTTGCAAGCGGGGGTGGAGTTCTGCAGTCGGAGAAAGTGGCAGCCGTCTTTCACCAGGCTGTCCGCACTGCGGAGCACGGCCAGGCCGCTCGCGACCATAGCGTTTGCGATCATTGTAACACATGGACCTTACACATGGACCTTATCAATGTAACTAAGAGTTACGATTGGGTACATATATTTTAAATGGGCAGAATTACGAAAAGCCAGCCTATTATGTGAGGAGAACTATAATCTGGCTGTCCTCTTCCTACCCAAGATGCAATGCGCTTTTTCTTTCTATTTCTATTCTCTCTCTGATCCAGAGGATTAAACTAATTAAAACATATATTTTCGGGGGAAAACTACTGTTTTGCTATGTAATTACTGTACCCTTTTCTTCCCTTTTTATTAATATCACGTAGATGTGTTTTTTGGGGTACTTTATATAGCTGTAATGAGGCTATGAAAAAATAAAAAAATACCATTCACTGCCACTATAAAAGAATCTGCAATGGGGGATTCTGTCCCACTGGGATTAAACAAATTAAAACATATATTTTCGGGGAAACCCCCTGTTTTGCAATGTAACTACTGTACTTACTACTGTCTTCCCTTTTTATTAATATCACCTAGATGTTTTTCCTTTGGTACTTTATATATCTGTAATGAGGCTATGAAAAAATAAAAAAAATCCCATTCACTGCCACTATAAAAACAATCTGCCCAGGGTTAATGTCCCACCATAGTAACAGGGCAGAATGGGGCGGGATTTGCAAAAGCCTCAATTGTATATATTTTTTTAAATTGTGTAAAATGAAAGAGAACATTGCCTGGGACCATGACAGTTTTATACTTTTATTTTTTGGGTTGGAGCGAGCCCACACTGTTTTGTAGGAACAGTATTTCTAGTTGTGAATTGTAATTACTTGCACCAGCACAACGCACAAGCACTGCTTTTGGCTGCGTGTGTACGTATGTCGGTGTCTGCCTGTGTCTAAGCCCGTAGCCCAATCAGGGACAAGCATTTCTGGCAACTTCATCATTAACAGCCAATGAGGGACCAGCATTCCTGGTGATGCCAGTGACGATGTCACTGGCATTGCCAGTGGCGATGTCAGTGACACAAGTTGGCACCTTGACAGAGTGCAGTTTTAGTTGTGTAAGTATTAGCATTCTAGCCACTGTATAGTGTAATCTGCATATTCCTAGTACCTGACACCTGCTCTGCCTGCCTGAACTGACCTGTGTGTAAATGACCGCCAACTAAAGGTTATTGCTATTTGTATGGTTATAATTTTAGTCTTTATCTACCCATTTTTTGCTACATTTGAGACTATTTTCTGTGTGTTGTTTCCAAAAACGTCCACTGGGTGGCAGAGTTTCCTAATAGTTACCTGTTGCATTCAGTCATTTGGGGGGGAATTCTGGGAGATTTCTAAAAAGCAAGATGGCTGAAGCCAGTCCAAAACAAACTTTTGTCAAGAACAAATAAGTCATAATTTCATGTTTAACACCCCTTGGAAGGCGGAATGAGGTTAGTAAGATAAACATTTCATAGAGTGCCAAGTGTGTGTCTGTTTATTTATGGTTAAAAATATCGTTTTTCATTGCTCATTAAATGTAGACACTTTGAAGCCATGCCAGGATGAATGCGACACATGTTAGGCCTATAGTCTAAAGCATTATGTTTTGTCAAGGTGAATTTCAATTTATTGTCTTAAGAGGTCCTATCTGTACAATTTAAGAAGAATGCTATTTGGCTTTCTTGTCAAGTTTAGCTTATTCTGGTCAATTTAACTGTTTAATGACTTTATTGTATTGTTGTGTTACTATAGACTCGACGTTAATGCATATTTTTTTGTCTTATTTGGTCTATAGTTTCTCGGTGCAAATGGTGCTGCTACCCATGGTGCTATTGGTGCTTCACCAACATGAAGCAGCGTCTGTTCGGAACTCTACTGTCTCATCGTTCTCGTCCACTACCAATCCGGGGGGCTTTTACACTGTGAGTCTTGACCTTTTGTTTGTATTTACTGTATGTTTTGGATGTCTGCATGCTCCATATTTGGACTGCTTCTCTATCTCTACCTGCTTCACTATGCAGTAAGCCTTTTTTTATTTTATCAATTAACCGGTCATCTATTACTTGAGTCCTCCTTTCCCCCCTAACAAAGCAAGCCAGTACCCATAGCTATAGGGGGATGCGACGATAAGCGATATTATCGTTTATCATGATAGAAAACACTCACGATAATCGTATCGTGGAGATTTAATTCATCGCGATATCGTCCTCCGTCATGCACTGGGATCAATTCACCTTTTATTTTCCGAGCTGCATATTCGGTACCACTTGAACCTTCTATAATTGGTAGGTACTACAGTCTTTTTTTAACTCTCTATTTACCAAAAAAATAGCAGTTGCGACACGTTGTGAGCTTGTATATCTGCTATTTTTTGGCAAATGTTCCGCCCCTGGATAATGGATTTTGATTATCGCGATAATGTCTTAAATCGCGATTTCTTTTGTCACAAACATCGTGATGTAACATTTTCATATCGTCCCATCCCTACCCATAGCAACAATCGAGCTCTCCACCCTTTCATCTTCCACCATCACGATTGCTTATCAAAACAGCTGAACTGGTAGCCAGTCCAACCTATTAATGTGTATTGCAGAGCAGGGGTCTTCAGCGTTTTCAGGCCAGGGACCCCTTAGCTGAGGGAGAGAGATAGATGAAGCAGGGACCCCCACTACGTATTGTTTAAAATTGTGTTGCTGTTTAAAAATGTTCATAGATTTCTTAGACAGCGTAGACTTGTTTGACAGCACTGTCATCATGTTGGAGTAATGTGTATTCTCAGACATTGAACCACTTGAACCGTCAAATACGTTCTTCTTTTCCCTCTACAAACCTCTTTGCCAAACATAGCCGATCTACAAGCTTACAACGCCTCGCAGTAAGCCTGTAGATCTGCTATTTTTGGCTAATGTTCCACTCAGAATAGGGATGCTAGGGTTCACATGGTTCATGTAAAAAACAAGATCCTAGGTGTCCCGGACCCCCTGTTGAAGACCCCTGTTATAGAGGGATGGGAAGGAAAATGTCCTTCAATAAAAAGAGTGCATGACAGTAAAATGAACAACACTAATGTATAATTGCTCTCTGCATCGTTACATGGCATAACGTAACACTAATCATAATCATAGAGTATAAGTTCAGGAGGACGAGTGATCCTGAACTTTTGTTGTAGGGCTGCGTGGCACCATATGCCAGAATAGCGTGAAGGCATCAGCCAGGGACGTGCTGGGCCCCTGATTCAGCCCGGGAAAAAGAGTTGGAGAGGCCCTCATTACGCTCTATAGAGAGAGATCTCTCTCTATAGCGCTGCTGCTACTCAAAGATTTGCCATTTCAGATCACGACAAGTGACAAGCCAGTGGGCCAATTACATGAGTTATATTTCGTAGTTGTCGGGTGGAAACCTTGTACGTCCAAAACCGTTTGTTTTGTATTTATCATTTAAAAAATGAATTAAACTAGTGAAAACAGCCGATCTACAAGCACACAACGCCTCGCGGGTGTGTGCTTGTAGATTTTGTGCGCCTTGTATGATGAAGCAGGGCTTTGCTTTGCGAAAAAATGTATACATTTGAAACTTGGAGATACAAGGTTTCTGCCCGACAGTGACGATTTACTTTGTTGGCCGCCCAGCCCCCAAAATGGAACGAAGGCTGACATTTTATTTAATTTTTTTTCCTAATGGCCGGCCTGGAACCGCCCGGGAATGAACCGGCCGTTCGGGAGTTGTCCCGCTTTTCCCAATGGCCAGCACGTCCCTGGCATCAGCGATGCGATTATGAATGCTATACATTTCGTTCCTCTGTAATCACTGGAGAGGAGAAGACGCCATCTTGCGCCCTGCCTTTTGTTTATTTCATGCACCAGTTGATTTTTTAATTCTAGAGGTGCCGTGAATGCGCTTCTTATCAAACAAAAACACCATCACTCCTCCTCATGCTGATGAGCCCCCGACGGGAGAGGAGACAAAACAAACAACAGTGTCTCCACTGATGCTCAATTTATGTGCAATTTTAACACAGGCATATTCATTTACTTGTTAACACCGGGATGCGGCAGTGTGGCTTTTGTTTTTAAGGGCTGCGGCGGTTACTTAACTCTCAAATACCCGGAACGCTCCCGAGTCGTGTTAGATTTTAACCACTTTAACCATTATTTTATGCTTTAACTTTAGAAAAATAGCAGATATACAAGCTCACAGCGCGGCACCGAGTGCCGCGCTGCGAGCTTGTAGATCTGCTATTTTTGAAAAATCTTGAAAATGAGTGGAAGTCTTTGAATATCTTTGACCCGATCTTTGACCCGACTTCTAAATCCTTCCTCTAAATCATGCTGTTCTCAAACCTTTTCATGGCAAGGACCCCCAAAATTACAGGTATTTGGCCGCGGACACCCATCTCAAAATATGTTGTTCCAGGGACCACCCAGAAGTAAATATTTAGTTACAAATGTTCGCTTTTAACCCTGCAAGGCCCAGCGTTGCTTTTTGGCAACGTTTTTTAAATCATTTTTTAAATTTTTTTATAATTAGTTTTCCTGTTCTTTTTTCACATTAACATCACCATTAAATCCTATTGTTTAGTATTACAATGCCATTGGCCACGATATTTGCATATAAATACCCGCCACAGAGGCTGACATTCACACCTCCCAGAGAAGTTGAAATTCCAGCATCTGGACGAACAACATCTCACTTTTTAACTGAAGCTATTCCTCACTAAAACATAAGTAAAATACCTGTAATATTTTTTTCGTGATCATTAGAATGTCTAGAACATGTACATGTGTTATTATTGTGAAAAATATCCCCAAACTGCAAATTAGAGCATGATTTATGATTTATGATTTATGGCTATAAAACCTTACAAAAACATTATTAATTACATTTTCCTGTGATTAGGACTCCTACAACACCATCTGATTTTTTTTTTTTTATTTCAGTAGAAATTAATTCGGGTCTTGCAGGGTTAAGCAGCATATCATGAAAATACATTTTTGATCCTTCTTTTTTTCTCCATGTCACTTGATTCAGTCAGTAATGGACATACCCACCCAATGTCTAGAGGCTTAAAAACACAATGACACTGTAAAGACCCACCAGCACAATCTGACTGAATTTGTACAGAGCAGAGCAATGCAATGTGCTGGTGGGGGAAGCCTGAAGACGATTATGATGATTACAGAGAAAGAATAATCTAGTCTAGCGGTTTCTCTGCCATAGAAAGCTGACAATGAAATTCTTGTCATCTTACTCACTAAAGCAATGCCGTTTGAGTTGTCTCGGTATCGTGTGCTACAATGGCGATGTCTTCATTGTCTCAAGTCATGAATGCATAATAGCCCGACTTATGGCCCTGTTGTGCGACACCATTATACGACGGAGCATAAATGAAGCTTTATCCCTCTCTGCTCGGTTTTCCTGTGAGAGATGAGGAGGACATTGGACAGGAAATGAAATCCTTTGAGCGGCTATGGGAAGGGAATGAAAATTTGTATGCAATGATTAATGGGTCTTGTGTAATTTAGCCCATTTAGGCCTAGAATTATACTATTGAATTATACTATTGAAAAATAGCAGATATACACTCACAGCGCGGCACCAAGTGCCGTGCTGCGATCTTATATAGATCTGTTATTTTTGAAAAATCGTGAAGATTTGTGCAAATTTTTCAATATATATTTTTCAAAGCAAACTTTTGTTAACTCAAATCTCTGCTTCTGGGGGGTCCCTGGAACAACATATTTTGAGATGGGGGGGGGGGGGGGGGGGGGGTCTGCGGCCAAATAAATGTAATTTTGGGGGTCCTTGACATGAAAAAGTTTGAGAACAGCTGATTTAGAGGAAGGATTTAGAAGTTGGGTCAAAGATCGGGTCAAAGATATTCAAAGACTTGCACACATTTTCAAGATTTTTCAAAAATAGCAGATCTACAAGCTCGCAGCGCGGCACTCGGTGCCGCGCTGTGAGCTTGTATGTCTGCTATTTTTCAATAGTTAAAGCATAAAATAATGGTTAAAGTGGTTCAAATCTAACGCAACTCGGGCGCGTTCCAGATATTTGAGGGTTACGTAACATTACACTGTCTTGTTGTGAATGTGGGAGGTAAACAAGGCAGTGATGGCTGAGATGGCTGATATCGCGACGTCATTGCCATGTGTCTGAATGGGTCAATGATTGACCACGATTTGGCCCATGCACGCTTTCGGGGTGAAATGAATAGATGCCAATCAAGCCCATGCTATTCTGTCGCTCTAGGGAAGCCCAGCTGTAAATGGACGGAGCTCAATTCCTGATTCATCGCAGTCTTTTTTGATGTTGACCAAAATCATCGATTTCACTGTGTGGCACAGGGGAAAAAAAGTCTGTGTGGTGTAATTCTAATGGGGGTTAATGTAAATAGATTAGCATGTGAAATTACTCAACTGTCATAGCTACTGTAACTCATTCTCCTTTTTGTAGATGGCAGCTTGCATATCGTCACTGTCGGGCAGAAACCTCGTACCTCCAAGTTTCAAATTTGTAAATTTTTTCGCAATGTTTAAAGCACTGCTTCATCATATGGCCATCGCACAAAAGTCGTGAAAATAGCTGATCTACAAGCACACAACGCCTCGCGGTGCGAGGCGTTGTGTGCTTGTAGATCATCTGTTTTCACTAGTTTAAATCATTTAAAAAATTATAAATACAAAACAAACGGTTTTGGACATACAAGGTTTCCACCCGACAACGACGATATAGGCACACAGACAGGTACAAAACTCCATTAACAAATGAGAACTCAGCACCTATTCAAACACACTTGACAGGTGTATGAGAAACACACGTAGGAAACAAATGATACGATGAACGTGGATCGATTGAAACAACTGTACTGACCAGTGGACCAAAGGGATTTTTATTTTATTGTATTTTCTATACACCAGTAAGTTCAAACCTCAGTAAAGCAGAAATGGTTTCAGTGAAGGAAAAAATAGCATGTAGGCGTGAGCATTGTTTGAACAGACAAGACACAAAAGGGGGTATTTGAATAGACATGATAATCAAGCTGTAATCCAAAGGAATTAATAGACCATTTTGTTCAATCCTGTGGTCAACAGTACAAAGATTTGGCACCAGCTTTAAGGCTTTTCTTGAGTTTTTGGTACGGTTTTTGACGTGATTAGAAACAGATATCATATAAGATTAGGATCAATTCACGTATCTAGCCTGCATTTGCCCTGGTTGGGGAGTGCAATGAAAGGACCAGGAGGGTTAAAACTGATATCAGCCCCTAGGACTGATATGTCAATAGCTGAACAATTGGTGTAAACTAAAATTGCTGCATTGCCAATTTGCCATTTCGAGGTTATGCAACTGAGGGCTAGCGCATACAAGCCTGAGACATAACTACATTATGAATACTTGGGTGATATATCTGCATCTACTCTTTGATGTTCATACAGGGGCAGTAGAGGAGGTCTCATCACAAGCAGTACATCAGCAATGGATCAGGCTGGACCGCCGATTTGATCCACCTATAAATAAAGTGGTGGCCCATAGAGAGAGAGAGAGAGAATGATTGTGGATGCAGTAAATGGCCACTATGTAAGCTTGAATCACATTTTGCTACCCTTCTCCCTGCTCAGTTAGACAACTCTCGTATGCATTTCACACTCAAGGCCACATCTGGACCGTATAAATGATTGTCATTTTGATTCAAGAGGTCTTAAGCCATCAATATCAAATAGACGCAAATGCGCACTCTCCCTTTTTAATCTGTTAGTTATCAGACTTTTGCATCTGGTTGTTTGATATTTGGTAAAATGCTAACTTTATTATAATCACGGACAGGCATAACATCTGATATGAATAAAGGGGACTTCGTACTGCAGTACGTGATGGGTGAAACATGCATGCCCATATGAAATGATAAAATGATGGCTGTGGGATTACTTTAGTAGTTATTATTGCGTGGAGTTGTGGTTGCCCTTTGAGCTTCTCGTAGCCTGGTAAACCATCCCAGTTGCGTGAATTCACATAATTATGTGTCTTCTGCAGACTGCAGTCTGGCCCCAAGTACTGGTGTTTTGCAGAAACCAAAAAGTGTAAGGGCCAATCAGCATAATGATGTGCTAAGGACCCTGTGATTGACAGACGCTGCAGTATTAGGATGTAGAAATGACATTGCTTTTTGCAGTGCTGGGCAAGTTACTGAAAATCACCACTTAGTTAAAAAGTTACGTGTCACTGCACTCAAAAAGTAACTGAATTAGCCTACCAACTGAGTTACTGCTTGAAAAAAAAGTGCATTTATATAGAACTTGTTATCCAAAGTGTTTACATAGATTGTGCATTACATTCACGCATTCACACAATTATGGCGGAGGAAACCCTGCAAGGCACCAACCTGCACACCGGGAGCAATTAGGGGTTCAGCTTCTTGCTCGTGGACACTTCGTCACTAACTCTGGGGGAGCCCGGGATCGAACCGGGAACCTCTGCTCTAAACCTCACGGTTCCCATCTGGCCGCTCTACCGGCCATTCTACCCCTCTGCCACTGCCGCCCAACTACTAAGGAAAGAAAAAAAAATGTTTTTGCCACACTATTGACGTACGCATTATTTTAGTGTTGCTTTGGCACAGTGTGTGTCCCTTTGAGGCCAATAAACCATTGAAAGGAAATTATTGTGCGCTGGCTGCTTTATTAATACAGTATTATGTGTTTTGGCTGTGCACCTAAAACCAGTTTATTGTGTTTTTTTTAGTGTTGATTCCATCTATCATTGTAGCTATGATGAAAAGTAGTAGTCCACAACAGACTCAACTGTTTACAGGAAGCATGTCTTCAGCAATGTGTGTGTGTGTGCGTGCGCGGTGTGTGTGTGCGCGCGTGTGCATGAGTGCTTACTGAGTAGTGGTGTAGGCTATGTCTTTTGCACCAGAAAATGTCACAAACCAAACCATGCCCTCATCTGCGTAAACTTTCTCTTCACTTGACAAGAAGGCAAGAAAGTCACAGAAAGTTTGTTGTACATTTGTTAGAACAAAATATTGTGACTGGGTTTTGTTTAAAAAATTGATCCAACATGTGTTTTTTGTTCAAGCTCAAGTTCATTTGAACAGTTTCCAGATATATCCATTTCCTAATGTGATGCCATATAATTATCATCATGCATAATGTAATACGCAGATTATAGATTATCACAATTTTGGAATAATTGCAAAAAAGATGTTGATGTGCCACAGGATATTCTGTAAGTGTGTTTCCATCACATACGAATGGGAGATTGATAGATCTTCCCCAATGCTCAAGATCATCCCCGGTCTCATTAATTGTTCAGGGGCCTCTAGGGACCGTGTAGTATAGAGCAAACCGCTTACATTTGTGACTGATTAAATGCAAACTTGTATGTGCATTTTCCTAGTGTATGAAACGGTGTTGTTTTTGACAGCAACATTTGATTTAGTTTTAGTCATAGTCTTTTTAATAAAATGTAATTTAGTTTTAGTCATAATTTAGTCACCTGAAAAGTTTTAGTTTTAGTCAAATTTTAGTCGACTAAATATCATAAGATTTTAGGCGACTAAATCTACAGTTGATTTAGTCTACTGAAATCGTAATGACTGATTTTACACTTGCTGCGACGCGTTGTGAGCTTGTAGATCTGCTATTTTCATCACACCTGAGAGCAACGAAACATAAAATGACCCTTCTCCACTAGGCCCTCCCTATCGTTTTAGTATAGTTTTTATTTTGTTGACGAAATTGTCAATATATTTTGTCTTAGTTTTAGTCATCACAGCTTAGTTTTTATTTAGTTTGTCATAACGCAGTCGACAAACATTTTTGTCATAGTTTTAGTCGACAAAATCAACACTATGAAAAGCTAAACATGTAATTTCAGATACTCAAATGACCCACAAGAACATTGACACAAGGAAAATAACATTTCTCTCGTTTTATGTGGGGTTCATTTGGGGTCTAGGTTGTATCATCCCTTGAAGCAACAGCAAGCCCATTAGGAGCTCTGTGGTTTAGGAGGTGTGGAGGGTGAACTGGAAACGGGGTCACTTTCATTTGTCCATGCATGCTTATTCACTTTTTGGGTCCCAAAATTACTTCTGTGCATATACTGTCGAGGTTATTCCTTACATGTGGTGCCAGTCAAAACTGGAAGGCGTACTGAGATGTTCATAAAACTACTGTCTGACACGGAGTGAAAATGATGCCGTGTCAGTGGCCACTGAACTTAGACAGCTGTTGGTGTCCCCGTTGGGGATGCTCAATACCGAACAAGCAGTGTTTGATTTGTTGCCAATAGGGATGGGACGATAAGCGATATTATCGTATATCGTGATAAAAATCACTCGCGATAATCGTATTGTGGAGATTTAATTTATCGTGATATCGTCCTCCCTCATGCACTGGGATCAATTCACCTTTTATTTGCCGAGCAGATATCCGGTACCACTTAAACCCTCTATTGGCAATACGTACTTTTAATATACGTACTTGATACAGTCTTTTTTTCACTCTCTATCAAATGTCTTTGCCAAAAAATAGCCGATCTACAAGCTCACAACGCGTTGCAAAGTGAGCTTGTAGATCTGCTATTTTTTGGCAAATGTTCCGCCCCAGGATAATGGATTTTGATTATCACGATGATATCGCAAATCGCGATTTCTTTTGTCACAATAAACGTGATATGACATTTTCATATCGTCCCATCCCTAGTTGCCAATTGCCATTAGGGCAATTGGCAACTAGGGCACACACTAGTTGGTGTGTGTGTGTGTGTGTGTGTGTGTGTGTGTGTGTGTGTGTGTGTGTGTGTGTGTGTGTGTGTGTGTGTGTGTGTGTGTGTGTGTGTGTGTGTGTGTGTGTGTGTGTGTGTGTGTGTGTGTGTGTGTGTGTGTGTGTGTGTGTGTGTGTGTGTGTGTGTAATGTCTATAGACCGAGTACTGTTGTTTTGACTGGTATTTTCTATAGACTAATAGGACTCTCAAACTGGAATTGGAATCGGACCCAAAAATGTGGCATTGGTCTGGCGCTGCTTGTGTATTCTGCTTCACATGAGTTACCAACGCCTGCTAAGCCAGCTGATGCACTAGCTAGCCAATAGCCATACGATGTGGATAAACCATACATACGACTATTCGGTTTCTTCATTTCAGAAATCAGCAAATGTTGAACTGGGCCAATGTCACCAAAAGGGGGACATAATATACACAGGGTTAAAACGTCCTTTCTTCACGTACTTAGTGAAACATTCACCTTTTATAGCCCCTTGTTCCCTTGGTTGTTCGTGTCACTTGGACCTTCATAGTTCATACTGCTTTCCTGCTTGTACGTCATTGCCTGAAGCCGTCACAGAAGGCTTCACTGAGGATTTATTCACGGGGTTATGCTCCAGTTGAGGATTAAAAAAAATCTATATCCCCAAAGTCTTGCTTGCCTTGACTTTAATTGTACTCACCTAGTACACGCCCCTTGCACTTTAGCATGGTGAACCCTGTGGTTTTCAGACTGGTGGTAGCCAGGGGCCGCCAGTGCAAGGGGCCAATTGGAAACGAGAGGAAAACGGAGAGAGAGAAATATATTCAACCAGGTGTACCTATTTTGGGCATGTCATGAGACGGACATCATTTTCGAAAAGGACTTTTTAAGTAGTTAAATAACAATAAAGTTCTGTATAGTCATTCACGTTGTATTTACTTATTTTCTTCTTTATTGTATAGAGTTAAATGTTCTTTTTACAAAGTTGCAGTTCAATATATTATTTTTAATAAAACGTTTTTCTATCAAAACGTTACATGTTTCAATTTAATTTGGATATGTTCACTTTTTCACTAAATAGTGGTCGAAATTCTGCAGTGATCAGCCTTTAGTCTCATGCAACCTTTAGCCTACTCATACTGACTCTTACTATGGGTTTGAGTTTTACAAATTGCTTGCAAAACTGTAGCTGGAGGGCATGGGCACAATATGCTTTTTTTTCATGTTTTTTTTTCTTTCTTTTTTTTAAGAGCAGCATTATCCAATTCACAAGGGTCACTGCCTCTGCATTTCAGCACAATGCAGTGACACCACAGCCCTTTTCCTTCTCTGTTTGCCTTGCTGTATCTGCAAACGCCCCCACGCCCCCCACCCCCACGCCCCCCACCCCCACATTCGTCCCTCTTATCGCCTGCGGCCAGGCCGTCGTGCCACCGCTTGTCGGGCCGACCTCTAGGGAAGTCTGGGCCCCAAACTGAGGTGTGAGCACATTCTGAGAGACCCGCGGAGCATGACTGGGCCCGGAGTGATGCAGAGAGAGACGAAACCTTGACTCTGCCATAGCCAGCACCTTGACTCTCTGACCACCATCCATTCCTAATTTATCAGCTATATGTACTGGAACTTCTAAAGGTGGAGGGCAAAGCTACACCTACAGCACACCAAGCCGCGAAGTGGAATAACACAATTACTGGTACCGCGGAAATATGTAATGTAATAAAAGTTCACACGTGAAAAACTTCAAACCCCACTTGCAATATAAGCATGAGCTGCGCCACACAAGGCACACAATAGTAAAAGATAAACACATCACACTCTGGGCTGTGTGAATGTTAATTGATGCCAACGGTAATGTGAGAGACATAGTACACAAGACATTCTAATAGGATATGCACATTTTTATTTCTTCATACGGTATTTCAGTATGATGATTTCTCTACTCAGATGGTCCATTATCTGGTTGGCTGAAATAAGGTTTGAGGGTTGTGTGCAGTATTAATTTTGATGGCACATTTTGATTTAGTTTGAGTCATAGTCTTTTGAATACAATTTCATTTCGTTTTTGTCATATTTTAGTCATGTGAAATGTTTTAGATTTAGTCAAGTTTTAGTAGACTAAATCAACAGTTGATTTTGTTGACAAGCTCACTTGTAGATCTGCTATTTTCAGGGCGCAACACCCGAGTGCAACCAAACATAAAATGACTTGTCTTTTAGTTCTACTGGATCTCCTCTCCATTAGTCCCTCTCTAACTATTTAGTCTAGTTTTTATTTGTTGGTGAAATAGTCAATATACATAGTCTTGGTTTTAGTCATCATAGCTGATTATTTACTGAGTTTTTATTTAGTTTTTGTCAGTGAAAAAAAGTAGTCGACGGACATTTTTCGTCTTAGTTTTAGTCGACGAAATCAACACTGGTTGTGCGAGAAAGCCTATTATCGCCACCTCCCTGCCTGCCTCCGCACAGGGAAAAGGAGTTGACCTCCTTCCCTGTCCTTTATGCTGAAGGAGGAGCCACACATTAAAAACCTCTCTAGGATACATAAAGGAAAAGTATTTTTTATGCCCAGCTTCATATCAAGATTGCTCTGGGATTCTGATTTGAATGCAAATGGGATACATTTTTAATACAGCGACACGGGTTGGTGTTGGTGGAGTAGGTTTGATATGTGTGTGTGTGTGTGTGTGTGTGTGTGTGTGTGTGTGTGTGTGTGCGTGCGCGTGCGTGCGTGCGTGCGTGTGTGCGTGCGTGCGTGCGTTCGTGCGGTGGGGACTGGGGGATCGTCCGCATGGAGATTAATGACTATTCTGTTGCACTGGCATGGAGGTGGTGAATTCCAATTCCTCCTCTGTCTGCCTCCAGCCCTGTCTGCCTCAGAAGAAGACGAAACACAAGATGATGATGACGGTAATGATTAGGGGTGTAACGATACATTTTAATAGCGATTCGATACATATCACGATACATGGTTGACGATACGATACATGGACGATATTGGTTCATTCATGGCGATACGATACGATTCGATTCAATGATTTAAAATCGATATAGTAACTATTTAGCAAAGAAATGTAATCTGTGTGAAAGATGTGGATAGTGCAGGTTTTTAAGGGAAACATGTATTATTATGGATATAAATAAGTAAACACAGTGATTATCTGCCAAATACATGGACATTGTAAATGAACAAACCTGCACCTTGACATGAACCCAGAGATTACACACATTTATCGATAGACCAGTGTAGCTATATGGAAAGGAAAAGTAATTAAACCCCCCTCCTTTAAAAAATGTCTTCTTAAAAATGCTAAATACAATGCACAAGTAGGTAGTATCGATACCATCGATTCTTTGCAATGCCGATTTGATACAATACAAAATAAAACAATACGATTCGATTCATTTTAGCTATTTTCATTTCGATAAACTTCGATTATTTTAAGTTAAAAAACAATATTTCGATACAGTTACTATATCGTTACACCCCTAGTAATGATGGTAAGATCCTCAGACAGGGATATCCCTGTGAATATATGATCACACAACACACAATCGTTTTGGATGGCCGATGTCACGTCATTAAGCTGAATATAATGTCAAATGTGGGTTTGGTCAGCTGTAACTATGAGAGGATAGTAACTGTGTGAGTTTTGAGAGTTGGGGATTGCCAAAGGTCTTCTGTAGATTTGTTTTTTGTGATCTCCATTGCTTTGTAAGGACAGTGTAAGCAGGGGCGTCACAAGGGGTAGGAAAGTGGGACTGAGTTACCAGGGCCCAAGGTGGAGGGGCCCTAGTAACTTTAGCTATTGAAAAATAGCAGATATACAAGCTCACAGTGCCGCGCTGCGAGCTTGTAGATCTGCTATTTTTGAAAAGTCGTGAAAATGTGTGCAAATCTTTGAATATGTATTTTTTTAAGCGGACATTTGTACCTCAAATTTTGCTTCCGGGGGGGGGGGGGGGGGGGTCCCTGGAACTAAATATTTTGAGATGGGGGTCCGTGGCCAAATTCATATCATTTTGGGGGTCCTTCACATGAAAAAGTTTGAGCATCACTGCCATGGAAACATGGGTTTCTTGCACACTTTTTTCAAAAATAGCAGATATACAAGCTTGCAGCGCGGCACTCGGTGCCGCGCTGTGAGCTTGTATATCTGCTATTTTTCAATAGTTAACATTCAAGGGGGGCCCGCAGTGAATCCTTGTACCCAGGGCCCAGAATTTGGTGTGACGCCCCTGAGTGTAAGATTACTCTCTGGCTGTGGAACAGCCCTGGCAATAACATAAACATCAAACCTATTTATCTCATGTTGGCAACGGTCCAGAAAAAGTTGTCAACAAGATGGTGAGATGTTCTTATTGTACAACAAGAGGAGAGATGGACCATTACTTTTGGTGCGACATTGCAGGGAAGCCCGGCGAATTCACTGAATCCCTTCGCTTGCTTTTTGTGCTATAAGCCATGAACCCACACCAGTATTCCATTAGTCAAAAAGACCCAGCTGTATTGGCTTTAGAACCTTTTATGTTATTGCAGTACCGGTCATTTGAAACCCTTTTGAATAATCATTATTGCATGCATAGTCCTCTTTCCATTTTGGCTGGGAGAGATTGATGCATAGTTATCTCCAGGCTAGAACGGCTAGGGGTGGGGATTATGTTTAGGGATGCGCGATATTGGTATCGCCAATATCAGCCTTAAAAATACAATATCAATTATATTTTATAATCTTTGCAGATATTTTATTTAAAAATATTTATATTTGAATGTGAAGCTGAAAAAGTATGTTGTGATGATGAAGGCTGCAGATTCAATCAGTGTTTTCTGGGGAAGCTTTCAAAAGAAAAAAACGTTAAGTAGAAACACTACATTTAAGTTGTTTGAACTAATTATGTGCAAATGTAGGCCTAATAAATAAGGTGATACTGTACGAATGTACAGTTTTTTAGATGCAGATGCATCTGCACCCAGAATAACGTGAATGGAAACCCTACTGGTAACTTACGAACATTATCGGCCTCACGGCCAGTAAATGCTGAAACGCGTTTACGTTTAGGCTATCAGCCTTCCTGACAGCAGATCATGATTTAATCTTGGTTACTACTCAGTTCTGAGGAACTGAGTAGTAACCAAAATATTCTAACCAAAAGATCTCTGCTACATGGGCCGAGGCAGGATACTGTATTCTAGCTTTGCATACATGTCTGAAAAAGATATACTATAAAATGTCCCATAAATTCACAATTTTCTTCCAACAGAGCAGTAATTACAGTATGTGATGCCATCATGGAGCCAGTGCTGTATTATTTCCAACATCTCCACCTTTGAAACGCCTCTCTAATAAATATTGGGCATATTAAAGTTTTCCCAGACAGTCTTTTCCAGCTACATAGACAATAAGGTGGCATTATTAATAGGCCCCTACATAAAGCCTCCTTTGTGCGGCCATCCATCACTGGATTATAATATTTAATGGGTGTAGTGATACAGTACAATACACCTTAGTCCAGCCTTCCAACTTGCAGTGGAAGCTTTGGTTGTCCATTAGGAGCTAATTTCCCAAGCCTTTTGTTTCCTCTTTTACTGGCCTTGTCTCTAAAACCTTTTTGTCCTTTCGTTTATTGCCAAGCCAACTCATTAAATGGCAATTCCACCCTAAAATGTAATTCGCATGCTCCATGAGCTCAGCAGTCGAATCAAAGTTGGTGAACATAGAGAATGCTCTCCCAAAGCCCCGCTGGAATAGAGGATTAACATGGTCATTACAGCCACAATCACACTTGTAGATTATTCGTGCCCGCTGGTAATTGTGAAACGGCATTGTCGAGTTTCTGATGTTTAACAATTATACCTGGTACAGTAACCTATTTATTTCACCCGCGCCCAACAGTTTGATACACAGCAGGTCTTTTTAATGACCCTGTTGTAGCATATCTTTGAGAGCTTTGCTTTTAGGTAACAAAAGTAAAAAAAAAAAACACAGGATCAAGCACCTTTGTTCCAGTCACTGTGAGATACACAATACCACAATTATATTTTGCATTTAAACCACCCATTATTATTTATGTTCTTACTTGCTCTCTCAGATAAGTTAAAAGTGTGCAACCGATCTGACATGTCTTTGACGATATAGACATCACACATGAAAGCTGTAAAGCCCCTGGCGCTCTCGGCCTTGCAACACAGGCAAAATAACAGACTCACACTTTAGGAATGTAAGGGAGGAATGATAAGGCAAACAGAGCAGGGATGGCTGGCCGCCTTATCCCAGTTAGTCTCCTTTCCATAATACAACGGCTATTGAACGTGGACAGTTTCCACATGCATGCATGCCTGCTAACACTCACAAGTCCCCCATGACTACATAATGTTATTGAATGTGAACCATTGCTTTTCCTCCTGCCGACCATGCCAGTGCAACAGCTTCCAATCGAGGACTAGTACTGAATGTCTTGTTAGGGGAGTGCTATTATATGAATAATCCACTGTGTGTGGTGTTCGCAGTATAGTGCACAAAGTCCACTCAACCCCCAGTACTTGAGTCAAAATATTTCAATTATTTCACTACAAAGTTGCTCAGTCAAATGTGTGCTTATGAGTTTCTTTTTAATATTAATTCTGAGACATGCAGGGAGTCAAAAGTACAGTGGTTGTCTTTGAAATGTAGATGAGTGAATAAGCTTTAAAAAAAATAATAAATACAAATACAGATACTAAAAATAAAGTACAGTACAGTACTCATGTAAATGTTCATTGCTGTCCACCACTGGTTGTTCGTTGAGTCTGTTGGACAGCATTGCACTCTCCTGCCAATACGATCGCACTGGAGAGGTTCAGAGCTCAGATCAGGGGAAATGAGAGATTGGTGTGCGGCTGTAGGTGCAGGGCTGCCTATATCCCCCTGCACTGCGTACAGGGGCGTCACGGGGAGGGAGTGGGTACTGAGTTACTAGGGCCCAAGGTGGAGGGGCCTTAATTATTTTATATTTTAGCTATTGAAAAATTGCAGATCTTCAAGCTCACAGCGCAGATCTACAAGCTCACAAGCTCACAGCGCTGCGAGCTTGTAGATCTTTTTGTGTTTAAATCCCATTTAAACACAATTTAAAAAAATAAATAGCAGATCTACAAGCTTGTGAGCTTGTATATCTATTTTTCAATAGTTAAAGCACAAAATAATGTGTTCCCAGTCTAAACGGGTTAAACCACCTCCCCCTATGAAGAACATTCATGGGGGGGGGCCCGGAAGTATCCTTGTACCCATGGGGCCCAGAGTTTTTTCGCGACACCCCAGACTGCGTAGACACAGTCCTCATCCTGAACTGTCATGGGAGAGCCAGCATCACAGAGCCATAATCCTGAATGCATTACCTTGATCCTCAAACTTGGCTTGCCACAAGAAAAAAAAAAGGAGGTGGAGTGAGGTGGCTGGGTAAATACAGATGCTAAACCCCGCGCGCTGCCGTGTGAATGCAGATAGTGCTGTTAACCTTGCAAGGCCCAGCGTTGCTTTTTGGCAACGTTTTTTAAATCATTTTTAAAAAAACGTTATAATTAGTTTTCCTGTTATTTTTTCACATTAACATCACCATTAAATCCTATTGTTTAGTATTACAATGCCATTGGCCACGATATTTGCATATAAATACCCCCCACAGGGGCTGACATTCACACCTCCCAGAGAAGTTGAAATTCCAGCGTCTGGACGAACAACATCTCACTTTTTAACTGAAGCTATTCCTCACTAAAACATAAGTAAAATGCCTGTAATATTGTTTTTTCGTGACCATTAGAATGTCTAGAACATGTATGTTATTATTGTGAAAAATATCCCCAAAATGCAAATTAGAGCATGATTTATGATTTATGATTTATGGCTATAAAACCTTACAAAAACATTATTAATTTTTTAACATTACATTTTCCTGTGATTGGGGCTCCTACAACACCATCTGATTTTTTTTAATTTTTTTGGGCCAGTAGAAATTAATTCGGGTCTTGCAGGGTTAAGGTGCCGGGGCGACAGAAAATGGGCTACTACTCTGCGTTTAACAAAAGTGGTACAGTATCGGATCTCGTTTTTCATGAACAGAAGCCCAATCTTATCTCTCGGCGAGGGACACCAAGACCTTGGGTCAGTGGAGAGGAAACGACAGCAGCACATTAATCACAATCAGTGTGTCTGCCTTGACTAAGCACACACTTCACCTGAGAATATTGGCTCCAAATGACTGACTGAACGGCTATCCACTCCCTTTGCAGGAAAATGGCCCAAGCCGGGCCCAGCCTGCTCATCAAACAATCCAAAGAAGGCAATATTTCTCTAAACGAGCTCTGCTTCTCAACCATTAGTCCCGCCGTTCCTCTTTCATCGAAGGCCCCCCCTAATAGGCTCCTTCTTGGGACAGGTGCTCTGCAAATTGCTTCCCCTAAATGATTAACGAGGGGGGAGGCTCGCCCTGGTGGGGCTCAGATTGAAGCCTGTGCGTTGAGACTCTCGTAGGAGTTGAAATGTGGCGGGGAGATGATGATAGCGGTGGCGTTCCATTTAATGAGGTCAGAAATGTCCTCCACACTTTGCATTGCCAGCGTGCATAAAACTCAGCCTTGTACCATTGACTAAATGGCCATCATGTGCAGTCATGTCCATGCATTAGGCAGTTTAATTGCCATGTACTGTAAATCCAAGGGGGTGCGTCGTGCGTTGCTGGGAGCTCAATCTGAAATAGCATGTTGTGCAGGGCCTGGGATCAAGGTCACCCATGCAGAAATAGCTGCTACAGGTACCGTCTTTGACACATGTATGCGACTGCGAAACGAGATGGCCCGAACTCAGTCCTCCTTCCGTATATGTATGTGATTGTGTGTAGGCATTCTTTATGAATACAGAGAGAGAGAAAGAGTTTGAAAACATGACATGAAAAAAAATCCCATACCGGCTGGATGAAGTACAACATGCAAACACAGCAGCAAGATTTGTGAGCTGCTGTGATAGAAGGATATCAAATTGAACACAAACACCTTAAAGACTACTAATCATGTCTGCATTGACTACCAGTACATAAAAACAGTTTTACTCCCTTCAATTGTACATATTTTGTTTTGATTGCATTGTATTGATTTATTGTATTGTGTACACTTCTGCTTTGGTAATGAACTGTAAACGTATGTTTTCTCATGCCAATAAAGCCCATTGAATTGGAGAGGGAGAGAGAGAGAGAGAGGGGGAGAGAGAGAGAGAGAGAGAGAGAGAGAGAGAGAGGAGAGAGAGAGAGAGAGAGAGAGAGAGAGAGAGAGAGAGAGAGAGAGAGAGAGAGAGAGAGAGAGAGAGAGAGAGAGAGAGAGAGAGAGAGAGAGAGAGAGAGAGAGAGAGAGAGAGAGAGAGAGAGAGAGAGAGATAACAGGCTCCCTATTCATTTAAAACTCAAGTTTCCGATAGATTGCTACACATGCAACATACAGGCCACTACTGCGGAAAGTCACATGGGGAAAACCTCAAACCTCGACACAGGAAGCTGGTTGCAAGGCACAGCACTGTGCTTATTACAAATGTACAGGCTTTTCAAGCATTCAGGCGAGAGCTTAGAAGCATCGCCAAGTCAGATATCGAATATGAGGAACGTGAGAATCTATGAGGAACGTGAGAATCTATATTGCATTGTGTCCCCGGCCTGGGAAAGTCAGTACTTAGTTGTTCATTTGCTCAAATGTTTTCGAAGTTGTTTGCCAAGTTTTTTAAGCTGACAGCGCAAATACAGCTTCCCTAGTGCAGGGACAGCATTTTCAGACAAGAACAAATGGCTGAAATGTTGTCACCAATCCCTCAGAATATCATCAAGACCTTCAGGATCCCTCTGAAAATGGTTTCTTGATGGAGTGCTGACAAGAATGAGATTGGACCAGTTTTTTGGACAAAACTCTCAAAGCAACTACTTGATTAAACATCCCCATGATACTCATCAAGGCTCAGAATGGCCTACTTAACACAAGGTTCTTTTGATAAATGACCATAGCCATGAATCTGTGCTGTGAATTCTATTTACCCTAGATATGCCTCTGTAAGGATATACAGTTTATATATTTGTGTTTACTCCATTTGTTGCAAATGTACAGTAGTTCCCTAGGAGAGGACTTGTAGTTATTCACTGTCTAATCTCTCCATCAAGAAATACTTATTAACGCCACAAAATCCCAAGTGTTGATTTTATACCAACAGAGGGTAAAAATGTACCCTTACTGATCCATATTTACTCTATTGATTATTTTTTTGCAGTGCAGTTATCGACACTGCTAATTTACAACCAGTCTTTCATCTTTGTATTGTGTTAGTTTTGCTGGTTTCTCAAGCTATTCGGTTCTTGGTTGTGACAAAGCATATTCTTTTCATTGACTCTAATGTCAAGCAGTAGCATAATTTGTATAGGGTTGATGGGTTTCATAAACCCAAGGGCCCCCCCTACTGTTTTGAGTTTTTTTGTTAAATTAATTTTGTTTTCAATAAATAAAAATAGCCACTCTACATATAAATGAATAGGCTATTATATGTATTTTGTCATTTCCAATATATTAGGAGTCTCTAATCTCCCAATCTGGCTAGCCATCGCCAAGGAAAGGTCTGTAATCGAGAGACTACTAATCTCCTAATACTATATGGGCCCCCTCACAGCAGTACAGGGCCCTTTTGAATTGAAAACCCATACGGAATAAGGTCTAATTTCGCCCCTGATGTCAAGTGACATTTGTTTTGGAATACATTTGCAAATATTACTATTGTTGTTATGTATTTCTAACTGGTGGTTGGTGGGTGTGCTTCAGATGAAATTGTTTTGAGTCGATTGTGACCATGCTATTCAATTTGAATCGTGGAATCAATGCGCTTGTTTGGTAACCAGTGATGGGTAATTGTGTTGGACGTGTTATTGTTGAATTATGTTGAAATACCTTTCGTCGTGTAAGAACATACTAGCCTCCTGGCATTTTTCTTCTCTGTCTCTGCTCAATGGCAGTTAGCGAATCAATATCCATCTGACACAGCGCGCACATCAGAAGGCACATTTTGGTGGTGGTTTAAATAAAGAAGAACATACAGTAACTGAGAACGAGCAAGTGATCATTAAGTTCATATGTCAGTTCAGCAAAAGCTAGGGTATGGCAAAGATGGGAGTCCTCATGGAAAAGAGGCATTACATTTTGTATAACACGGTTCTATTGTGAAAATAGCAGATCTATATGCTCACAATCTATATGCCTCGCGCTGCGAGGCGTTGACAGTGTCTGAAAAAAATAAAGTTTTGTCAGTATTTTACACAGGTTTCTACGGTTTCTTGGGCTGGATATGGCAGCCTAGAATTGTTGTTCAAGTGTTAGTAAACGTGCCACATGAATTGCACCCGTGCAGCTGACCTACAGAACCTGGGAATTTACCATCTTGTCAAGATGGGGAGAATAAAAGTGTGGAGAATATAATTATAATACTTTGTTAACTCATACTCTGCGATCCCCGTCGAAACCGTTGATTTCCCGTTGTACCTCTCTGCGATGCCCGTCGTTCCCGGAAATTTAATTAGCTTTAATCATTATGAAACAATTAAAAGTATGATCGCTGTATATGGCCGCTTCGGAGTCTTAGGCCCGCCCCCTAACTGTATCCTGCCGTATTTCCAGTCTGGACCGGATCTAGCTTTCCGTATCCCGTCTGAGCCTGGGCCATAGTCCCGCCTCCATTGGTTTACATTGTAACAGATGAGGAAGCTACTCGGCGATGGAAAGCTAGTTTTTCAATCCGATTTTTGCGTTTGGAAACTTTGATCCAGTCTCTACACGCCTGGATTATGATCCCCGCACATATCGTGCGTTTTGTGCGCGAACGTGTCCACGTGTTACCATAGCGCACAGATGGCTTTTTTCAATGTTTTTTCATGTAAACACTGGCGGATAAGCAGGGATACAGCGTGGCAACGGATATGTCTATTTCAATGGGGTTGTTTTTATTCGAAAGCTGTCACCGAGTCTACACGTCTACTAGATGAGTCGCGCACAGATTGTGCATGATGCGTGCGCGTGCCCACGTTAAAAGGTAAGGGCAATTTGGCAGCTGCTTACTACAGCTATATGTTTAAAATGGCAGCAAAATTGTTAAAGTGTCCATTTTGTAAAAGTTTGCATTTGTAGTTATTTTACTGTAATTTAACAACATAATAACCATCACAGATAGAAAAAGAGACATTCATGGATTTATATTTAAAAGTAACTTTTATTTTCCCCCCTGGACCCAGGGTATGGCAGCTGCATACCCCTGCCATACCCAATTGACGCCCCTGATGTCAAGATATCAAAGATCTGTTTACTGCTAGATGTTCCACGGCTGATAATTGTTCGCTTCTCCAACCCGTCATCTAAATAGAAATGTGTCTGAGATTGACTTAAAGGGAAATGGAATAGCGATTGGTTTATTTAATGCAACACCTAAACACACTCATGAATAATCTAGAGGCTTAATACCAACCAACAGTGCTGTGTGCCTTGCTGCGCCACCATCACTTTCATCTTCATGACCATTCCTTGTGATGAGGTCATTTCTAAAGCAATGGCCTGAAGAAGACTGTCATGTTGAAACATTATCTATTTAAAACATAAAGTTTGACATTCAGGCTACGAGTGTGTGGCTGCTCTTCCTGGCCTATCCACGGCTTTCCAACGCCCCATAGTGCATTGCGCAGACGTTGTACCGAGCTTCCGGCGCCGCAGCAGAGTGTGATTTATAAGCTCACAACGGGCTGCATCTGCGACGTGAGCTTGTATGTCTGCTGTTAAACCGGAAGTGTGGTCCAAATAATCTCCAGTCTGTCTCCAGTTTACTCCTGTGGAAACAGGTGGATGCACTAGTAGTCCAGGGGTCTTCAACGTTTTTCAGCCCAATTAAGGACCCCTTAGCTGAGAGAGAGGAGAAGCAGCCCCCTCTACATGTTTGAATACAATTGTGTTGCAGATTAAACCTTTCCATATATTTCATAGATAGCTTCATAGACAGGTTTGACATCACTCTCATCAGTGTCTGTTGGATTCGTGTGTGTGTGTGTGTGTGTGTGTGTGTGTGTGTGTGTGTGTGTGTGTGTGTGTGTGTGTGTGTGTGTGTGTGTGTGTGTGTGTGTGTGTGTGTGTGTGTGTGTGTGTGTGTGTGTGTGTGTGTGTGTGTGTGTGTGTGTGTGTGTGTGTGTGTGTGTGTGTGTGTGTGTGTGTTCGTTCAGTCCTTTGACCACTTAAACCGTCAATACTTAGTGAACTTGACAGTGCTGTCAAACAAGTCTATGAGGCTACCTATGAAATCTGATTCAAGCTTGGCAATTTTTGTCTAAAGTTCTCCTCAGAATAGGGGTGCTAGGGTTTGGACCCAGCCATTGAAGACCCCTGCTGTAGTCTAAAACAAACGGGATAACGGGAGGCTTACCGCATTTTACTCAAGACTTCTCAGGATGTTAAAGGGATATTCCACTTTCAACAGGGAGCAGTGGAAGGGCCTCTCTCCACATACACACCCATTGTAACTTCAAACTCCATTTTAACCATGATAGATTCATTAAAAACACCAGTTATTTTTTCTGGTGACTCATACTACCCTCCTAATATGTGAGCAGGCCGTGTCGATAACTTTTTTTCATTTATTTTTAATAATTATTTGGGAAAATCGAAAAACCAGTGTTTTTAATGAATCTATCATGGTTAAAATGAAGTTTGAAGTTACAATGAGTGTGTGTGGGGAGAGGCCCTGGGCCTGGAGGGCCTGGTAACATTTACATCAAATATCTAAATATTCAATCAAGCTAATTAAAAACTGTTCAGGGTGTTCATAAAAGCCTGATTAGATGATAAAATTACAGAAAGTTTTTTTGAAAGTGAAATATCCCTTTAACTCGACCAACCACCACTGCTTCAAGGCTAAAGGCTATAAATCTCTGTGTGGCTCAGAAATAGATGGTGCTTAAAGGTATAAGACTTCAGAAGTGTTACTGCTGATGTCAGATATAAATCATGTGTTTGGGGCGCATTTGATGCCTTCCACTACAGGGATGGTTGATGGCAGTGCTTGTGCGTGTGCAGCACGTGCACTCATGTGTTCAAGCACATGTGTGCTGTGCACGTCCACAGTGTGAGAGAGGGGTATTTGACTTGTCCTTGGGCTGGCAATCAGTGGATAATGAGTGGCTGCTACATCAGCTCTTATTAGTCTGTGCCTGCCAGGGCCCAAGGGAGGCTGCGATGCCTCGTTCTTGAATGATAGAAATAACTTGGCAACAGAGGCTGCCTCACACAAACAAAGAGAGAGACTTCAGCCTCAATGGCAGATCTCTGCTGTGTGAGATATGTGTGACGAGGCCACTTCATTTGTTATTAGGAATTGTCTTTGTCTTTTCGTTTCCCTTTTCTTTTTCGTTTGCTGTAGGGAGTTAAAAAGCCCTTTTAAAAGCGAGTACATCTGTAGCTCATTTTCACTTTAAATCTCAACCATTTCTGCCTTACCCAAACCTTCTGATGCGCGAAACATGTCAAGAAATCACAGCCACTTGAATCGACCAGCATTTGGTTAACAAAGTCCCGTCAACGTTAGTTAAAGCAGGGATGTCATCAAATCCCCTCAGTCAATTTCTGTGTAATCTGACATGCAGTAGTTGGCAGCTCTTCTGCACCCTTTGAGATCCACCACCAAGTTGCAGTTAATTTGCTTCAGTTGTTTGTTCGAGCGTTGTGTTTGCGGGTTCTCTGAGCAAGGTCTGGGTTGTTTGTGAACATCAAAGGACCGTCTGGGACCGGAATGAACAAACCTGACTGTAGGCATATAGGCATGAGATAAGAACCTGCGGGTGGCAGGTGCAATTGTATGGTGGCTAAGGAGAGGACTAGAACCATGCAGTCTGATACTGATCGGTTTGGCCGACATGTCGGCCATTATTTGACTTCTATGAAGAGATCATCGGGGTTTGTTAGTTCTGTCACAATACATGGTTTTATACAAAAAAAAAGAAAAGAAAGAAAAAACAGCCCATGTACACCAACATCAGTTGATATATTTCTTTCCATTCCAACCCGACTATGTCATTTTTACCTTGACATTGATTGTGAACTGGTCATTTTCACCAATGAAAAGACATGTCGTTCAAGACACACGCAGGGTTGCATGCATGTGTGTGCACAAACGCATGCATGCACGTGCGTGCGTACGCGCACACACACACACACACACACACACACACACACACACACACACACACACACACACACACACACACACACACACACACACATACACAAAGAGGCCTGATTACAATAGGTCTACCGTGAGTACACTACACACAGTAATAAATTGTCGGTTTTTAATGGGTGACTGCATTTCCTGGATATGGCTGTAAGAAAATATGTCACTTTATGAATGTAATGTTATAACAAAAGTGTTGTAGTGAGGAGCAATAGGGTAAAAGTGCTGAGGATGCAACACCACAGATGAATTCCACCAAAAGCCCTCGAGTGCTGGCACCTGGAGATTTCCGGTGTGCAAAATCCAGCAAGTGTAGCAACTCTGTGAGCAGAGTTTTCCCTGTAATACATCACTCTATTCACCACCAGGAGCTATTTCTGGTACGGCGCAACAAGTGAGCAACCGAGTGCAGAAGATTATTTCCGAGGTCGCAGGAACTGTTCTGTGGCACTCAGTTTAACCACTTAAAGTTAAGCCATTCTTTGTTGTACGACGAACAGCGAACATGTATGCATGTATTTCTTTACATTTTGTACTAGAAATGTCCCCGGACCACTGGTTGAAAACCACTGATCTATAATGACAATCTTGGCACTTTGCCCTGCTGGGCTGAAAACACACTCACGTCACTACTCTCAAACATGAATGTTATTTTGTTAACATGAAAAAACACACAATAAAAATACTTGAAATATTATTACAGTGGCCAGAATAGAATAGTAATAATAAAAAATGAATCTTCTGTTATAACCTTTGGGTTAATACTTCACTGTCTGTATTTGGCCCCCAAACCAAGTGTAAGCTTCTTAACAGGCATGCTGCCAATTGCCCCAGCTGAGGCTGTCACAAGCATTTGTTTGTGGGCTTGCAACTGGGCCTGGCTGGATATCAAATTAATGAGGGATACACTACATTGCCAACTATTTTCACTGTCTGGTTGGAAATGATTGTTATAGTTCAGTAATCATCACAACCTCCACAAGTAACGGTATCTGCGTATAATGTGACAACCCCGTCAAAGCCGGCACATCCCTGTAGTGTCTGATTTTGCGTTTCCAAACACATGCTGTTCCAATAAAATGCCACCGTCGACATCATTAGTGCTGGGCAGTGGGCACACAATGGTGGTGAATCGCTTTAACACGCAGACCATGGAAGCATTCACAGGCAAATACTGGGTTGATACCAATCACTTCCTAGTCGTGGATAGGCCTGTATAGGCCTCGCTTGAGGCAAGGCAGTGTGTCTGTGCTCCCTGAATGCACCTGTCACTTCTCAAGATGGCAGCGCCGTCGTGACATGGCCTTCTCAAGGATGCAACACTGTGGCAATAGCATCTGCTGTCTGATAATATATGCCGGCCGTGTGACGCCTGTGTCAGCTATCCCTGGCCCTTTGGCATTTGCAACAGGACACAGACATGGAGAGAAGCAACAGCAGTGGGGGGGACAGCGACAGCGGCTCGCGGATCATTTATTCATTCATTCATACATTTGTTTGTTTGCACGCGGGCGGGCGGGCGGGGATGACATGTTACAGAACGTAAAGCCTATTCATTCTGTGGTGTAGATAAGGCTGAACTGATATCGGGGCAGGTCCCTAAAAGGCGGACGCCTGGCGGGACACCCTGCAGGCGAGAGTAATGAGAGCCGAGGTGTCCCAGCTGAGGAAGCAGACAAGCGATGTGTCGGAGAGGCGGTGAGCCTCGGGTGGGGCGTTCGCCCCGTCTGCTCCCAATTAGAAAATGAATGAGTGGGTAGCTTTCTCTGGGGCCTCGGTGGTTGTGTGTGTGTGTGTGTGTGTGTGTGTGTGTGTGTGTGTGTGTGTGTGTGTGTGTGTGTGTGTGTGTGTGTGTGTGTGTGTGTGTGTGTGTGTGTGTGTGTGTGTGTGTGTGTGTGTGTGTGTGTGTGTGTGTGTGTGTGTGTGTGTGTGTGTGGGGGGGGGGGGGGGGGGGGGTGTCCGTCCTTTGAACTATGGCATGACACATGAAAGGAAAACCCCAGCTTGCTCTTTCGCTGCAGTCCTCTCAGTCACTCTAGCGCTGTCAGCTGAAAGCTCAGTTTAGCTACTGTATGTATGTTGCATTGAGGCTCACTGTGGGCTTTCCCCGACAAGTCCATACATTTATTTGTGGACAGTGTGTCTGTCAGAGGCGAACTGAGTGAATCCATAGGTTAGGCAACTATAAATCTCCCGGGTGCCTTTTAAGCTAATTGTTAAGAGGAAGGCATTGGGGGGGTGCTCTCCATTCCGACATGTCTCCATTCCGACATTGACTTCTTATTGTCGGAGTGGCAACACTTCCATAGAGGTTAGAGATAGGGTCAGTGTCGGAATGGAGACACGTCGGAAAGGAGACATGTCGGAATGGAGACAAGTAAACGAAGGCATGCACCGTTTATGCCTTTGCTAAACTCTGAAGAGAGAATTGTACAGTACATGTGAATAGGCTCGGGTACATTTGAACTCTGAGCCATTTGGAATAATTAGTTGACTTAAGTTGCGTGGAATATACAGTTTGTCTTTGGAAAAGGCCCCATCCCTCTTCATGCTGCCTCTCATTAACTGAACATAATTTGTAGAGTGTAAGTATGGTTTAAGAATTACTGTGTGCTTGTTTACGGAGACGGAGATTTTTTTTTACTCCATGGCAACAAATGTATCTAATTGGGCTGGCAGCCTAAGTGTGCTCAGGAGGATGCAACTAATGAACTTAATCACTACGTTTGGACCTAGAGAACATGAGAATGTAGGAGTTTCAAATGTCACAGACTAATATATTTTAGACTTTGCAGTGTATTTAACCACGTTGCCTAGACTCTAGACTCAAAGGCAAACACTGCAAAACATGGACCGCAGGGCCGAGCAAGCACATTACCATTACGAAAAGGAGTAATTAAACAGAAGTAGACGGACAGACACACACACATTCGCGGGACGGACGGCTGGGGCAAAAACATAAAACAACTGATTTAGAAGGCATTTGTAGAATTGGACTCAGGTCTTAAAGGGATAGTTCACCCCCAAAATTACTTTTTACTCACCCCATGCAGACTTGAATTCATGGATATTTTTTATGTTTTTGTCACATTCCTAAGCCAATAATTTGAATAGACTCTTTGTGTCTCCATAGGAAACAAATCAAACTCTTTGTGTCTCCATAGGGAACCACTACAGGTCTTTTCAAATCGCATTTGAAGTTAAATAAGAGGGACTTTAGGTTAAATGCGACACCAAATGACACCCCTCTTTGGAACATGATAGCCGCCAAGGTGTCATCACTAGAAGGGAAGAAGAGAAGCTCAGTCTGGTGTGCATCGAGCTTGAGGTGGTTGGAAGAGAGCCAGGCATGAAGTGATGTCCTCAACCTGTGAGGCAGAGGGAGGGGAGGAGAAAAACAGTTGTGTGTCATCAGCCTAATAGCGCTCACGCCGGCAGCGACGTCGTCAGTACGTATTTGCCATGTGTGTCGCTGTCACAAACGCCTGCGTTCCCTGTCGCTTGCAGCCAGCTTGCGGGGCGTGGCTTACATAGGTCTAAGGAATTGTGCTGCTGAAGAGCCAATTGTAGCTTGCTTGGGAAGCCATGAGTATACCGTTGTTTTGGGTTGAGATTGGCACATTTCCTGGGTTAGGGTTTTTTAGTTTTTTTTACTCATTTGAAACTACATTGCAGTGCACATCATGGGGTGATCACTGCTTGCCTCCTTTGAATTGTTCTATTTTTATTTTTGTTTATTTTCTTTTTATTTTGTTGCTGAGTGAGGTCAACAGACAAAGTGATATGAGTGAGATGAAAAAAAAATAAAAACCTGAGTGAAATGTGCCAATGTGAACCAGAGACATCGGTATCACTCTACAACACTCATTTAGCGCATTTAAAAACACGATTAAGGATTATTCACCCACTGATTGCATATGGCCTGTCCTGCTTCCTCATGTCCCCCTGATCTTTGCCCCCCCCCCCCCCCCCCCCCACCAAGGAAGGCCCAGACCCCAGGTTGGGAACCACTACTATAAAAGGATGTGTCTAGCAGTCAGAGCTCCCTACAAGACCTCTTCACCGGCCTCCTGATTCCGAAAATACCCGACAGCACCCGTGGCCCTATGGGTTCGATCTGTGCTTTATAATAATCACTCTGGGCTGGGTCGAAATGGGTCACATTACATCGGAACTCTGGTCTGTCTATCATTATGTGTAATACCCAAGTTCAATGTCAAGGTTGTACTTTATTGTTAAGTCTTTTGTACCGGGTTAGGGTTAGTACTGTTTGGCATCCTTCAGAGAATGCAGTAATCCAAAGCAACTTACAATAAACAGGTAAAACATCAATATAAGATGACATGTCAGTACATCAACAACAATACAACAGATGCATAGGAATATCAATCTAGAAAAATTGTGTGACTGTGTGTGCGGCTCGCTGCACTGATGAGGAGAGAAACGCAACAAAGTGCTGTTTAACTTTGCGATGTTTCAGGCTGATTTAGGATCGGATTACTGCATCACAAAAAAGAAAAACATTGAGCTACGCTGCGCAATGCATGCTTACCATACTGCAAGGCAAGCCGGCTGCCAGGCTGTTTTGAAAACAGCGGCGTACAATCATGGATTCATGGGCGCCCGCGGCCTAGCGGACCTCATGGGCTCTGATGCCTGACAGTGTGTTGCTGTTTCGGAACAGGTCGGAATTAAGCCCTTTGCACAGAGGACCGTTGCGTTTTTTTTTTCCCGTTTGCTGCATTGGATTTGGTGTGCAAGGCTGTGCGGAATCCACACTGCGGATCCGAAAAGGAGTCATAAAATGAGTCAATGAGTTTTTACCGCATGCGACAAGACGCACGAAGGTGCGTCAAGATGCATGAGGTCGTAGAGAATCATTGTTTTCTTTTAAAAAAATGCAACAGTCCGTTTTGTCAATGCGAAAGAACGCGTCTGTGTGCAAAGCCCTTAAAGTTATACCATGTAACTTTTTTTATAAAACAAATCTTAAAATTGTCCTAACTGTTAAATCGCTAAAGTTTTAGAACCCCCACTCCGTTAATTTCAGCTTCTAAAGCCTTCTCTTTATATGTTTTCTATGAGCCGTGAGGGGGGGGAGAATTTCGTGGCAAAATGACGTCATCTGCATCATGTGTATACGTTGGCCAATCATATCGCAGATCATAAACACATGGTACACTACCGGCCAATCACAGGCGCATCTTGCTGACTTCTCAGGAAGTAGCTTGCCTCAACATAACAACAACATACTCGGGTGAAGGATCTGTTTCTCCGGAATGCCTGAATGCACAGGAACCAGGGACCCCTCTAAAGATAGATCTCGGCGAGGTGGAGGCAGACGCGATGGTGAGAAGCCCGGTCCGCGGCGAAAAACGTCCGAAAGACGCGGACGGGACCGCGGTTTGCTATACAGCTCTGACCAGCTCTACTCCCTACTGCCCAGTATCTGCACAGATACCCATTTCCTGTCCCCAAACATCATAGCTTGTTCTTGCTGCAGCCCGTTTTCAAGTGAGATTTCTGGGAACTAAAGTATTATTCTTTATACAATTTGGGGGAGGATTGTTGTGAGATGAATGAAGGGATGGAATCAGTAAATTTGACACAATTTAGCAATGTTCGTTTACAAGCAATTAATATCCGCCCATACATAATCACATCACAGGGGGAATGATTGATTTGTTTTGTGCATGCCAATCAAAATGATTCATTGTGTACGCTGTAATTAACAGAGACATCCAGAAAATGCTTTCTTTTTTGACAAGGACTCAAAGACAATGGTGCGACTTTCAACAAGTCAGAAACTTGCTTGATCATGCCTAGCATGCAGAGGCGTTTCTTTTTTTTAAAATTATTATTATTATTATACAATACACGAATAACACAAGCTTTAGTACAAAAGCTCTGTGTTTATTCATTATTCATGTTGTATGCTAATTTGACTTTGTGCCTGTCTGCTCCAAGGGGAGGAAACCAAATATTAACCCTGCAAGGCCCAGCGTTGCTTTTTGGCAACATTTTTTAAATCATTTTAAAAAAAATGTTATAATTAGTTTTCCTGTTCTTTTTTCACATTAACATCACCATTAAATCCTATTGTTTAGTATTACAGTGCCATTGGCCACGATATTTGCATATAAATACCCCCACAGAGGCTGACATTCACACCTCCCAGAGAAGTTGAAATTCCAGCGTCTGGACGAACAACATTTCACTTTTAACTGAAGCTATTCCTCCCAAAAACAGAAGTAAAATGCCTGTAATATTGTTTTCGTGATCATTAGAATGTCTCGAACATGTACATGTGTTATTATTGTGAAAAATATCCCAAAAATGCAAATTAGAGCATGATTTATGATTTATGATTTATGGCTATAAAACCTTACAAAAACATTATTAATTTTTTAACATTACATTTTCCTGTGATTAGGACTCCTACAACACCATCTGATTTTTTTAATTTCTTTTGACCAGTAGAAATTAATTCGGGTCTTGCAGGGTTAAAGCCGAGGATATGACAGTCTCACTGAGGCACAGGTATGATCACTGGTGATGGAGAGACATCGCGGTTGACACGTTCCCTCGTTGCGCGGTGCTGCTTTGGCAGGCTCGCGCCTCACGCATGTGGCCGTGATTGATTTCAAAGTTGTTTTGATGTGCATTGATGCTGTGGGTTTGGGTGAAATCTTCACTTATCGTTGTTTAGATGTTTATTTTTATTAGAAGTTAATTAATTTGTTTGAATAAGAGGAGATCAAATCTTGCTCCATTATCATCATTCTGACAGTCTCGCAACGTTGTATCGTCCATCTTTTGGTGTCCCTCCCAGATGAATTAAGTTCTGCCAAAACAAAGCAGGACGTGCTAGCCTTTGGCTCTCTACTGCAGTGGTTCTCAACCTTTTCAGGCAGCGACCCCCAAAATAATCATATTTTAACTGATTATTCCCTCTCTGAAGAGAACTAAGAGTCGAGGAATTACATTTTGTCTATCACGGTTGGCGTTGTGAGCAAGTAGATCGGCTATTTTCACAATTTCTGCCTCTAATATTTGACAATTTGTCCAATGTTTAATATGCCATTTTAGAGGTATTAACTCTTATTGTGCCGATCCCGAACAAGTTCGGCTTTATTTCAATCCAATACAATTTTTTTTAATTATTTTACTTACCCCGAGCTGCTTGTAGAGCCGTGGGTGGTCCTGGCTCGTCCTACGCTTTCCAGCGAGCCATTTTACATGGTCCGACGATATATTCATTAAAAATGGTTTAAAATACATTTTTGAGCCCCCCAATGTTCACCGAATGTTCGGCGCCGCCGGCGGCACGACGTCCAGTGTGCCGTTCCCGAATTAATGCTGCTTTTTTAATGAAATGAATAAAATGATCCGAGGCCTACTGAAGCCCCGGCCTAAATTTTACATCTAACATAATAAACATCTTTGAAGGTCATTTTCTCTGGATTGTGTTTTTAGGGAGGCGGCGCGAGGTTTATTTACGGCGAAATCGCCGAAAAATTATCTTTTAAATGAGAACAAGCTATAGCTATTTTGTAGCCATTTTCATCCGGGACCTTTTCATGACGTGCACGAACGTGAGCACGCGCGTCACTGCAACGTGAGTCCCCGGATGCTAATGCGCTCGCCTATGAGAGATACCCTGGCATTCTTTGGCGCCCTCTAGGGGCGGGCACTGGAAGGGTTAAAAAGTCCTTAACTTGTCAATTTAGAAACGTGCAGTTACCCCTTATACACTTAAACTTTATGTTGGTTTGTTTACTGTTGGGTGAGAAAACAGT
Organism: Nannobrachium achirus; assembly: GCF_963921795.1. Lineage (NCBI taxonomy): Eukaryota > Metazoa > Chordata > Actinopteri > Myctophiformes > Myctophidae > Nannobrachium > Nannobrachium achirus. The sequence goes on along the minus strand of NC_137829.1, from coordinate 43,640,984 downwards.
GTTATACATTAAGTTAATCATCTGAGGACCCCCCCAAAATAATTTAGGGACCCCCCTGTGGGTCCCGACCCACAGGTTGAGAACCACTGCTCTACTGGGCCGGCACAGTGAGCTACCTGCTCAAATGGAAAGATGCTGCCCTGTGCACTCCCCCTGGTATAGAGATATGTAATGCATGAACCTAGGGAAAGATCTGTCATAACATTAGACGCTTAATGTTATGACAGATTTTCTCCCAGATTCATGAGGATCAGATGACAATTTTTTTTTACTTTCTCTTTCTTACAAATGTTTTGAGAAAGCCACCACAGTAGTCTCTGAGTATAGTCACCTTTCCACAACCCGTTATTATTGTTATTATATATTTTTGTTATTATTATTCTTTTACAGTTTATTAAAACATTATGTATGTATGTGTTTATTTATTTAACTTTATATTGTATTTCTTTTTAAAGAAATGTACCTATGATTTGGCTAGCTGGGTTTGGCTTCACTTGGTCATGTCTTTATGTGTTATGATACTTAAATAAAATGACCTTTGAAAGAAAAGAATATGCAACATGAAACACAAAGCTCAAGGTCAGTATCCAAACGCCACACAGCAGTCCATGCGGCGCATTTCCATCTGGTCGACGCTGACAGTAACTTGTTCTCTTTTCAATTCTCCCTCTTGTGCAAGGCATGCAGCTGCTCTCATTTCACGTATAAGCACTTGGCACTGCTTACGTGATTCCCCCATCAACTGCGATTGTTTTGCTTGGAGCAGCCGGTGCTAAAATGAGACGGCGCATGCCCTTAATTCTGAGCAGATGGAATCTAAATAGATGTTCCTTGGACTGTGCGAGGTCACAGTGGAAGACTCAATCGGTGTGCGTGGGCTTTATTCAATTAGCTGACTCCTCTGAGCCTCACAGCAGCCAGGTGGGACCTCACTCTGTGCTGCAGCTGCATTGAGAGAAACACACGCTCTTACACAACCGCATTCCCACCTTCCGATCCCATAGCGTAGAAGAATGAATTGAATGAGGAAAACACCACTCCTACGTCTGACTTTGTGTGTATGTCCCTATGTCCGTATAGTAAGGGGATTTTAGAAGATATTTGACCAATCTGCGAAGTAAATCGTTACCAAGAAATTTCTTCACCAATGTGTTTCTAAAGGTGTGTAATAATATGTACTAAAAGGTTGAAATTCAACTCCCGGGGGAAACCTCATAAAAAAACTGATTTGTGTTTGTGTCCCATTAATTTATACAGGAAAAAAATACAAAAAAATAAATATGCTTTAAGTAGCATGTGAGTGGTCAAACTAGGTATTTTTTCATGATGCTGAATCCATTGCAAGCATTTGTTTTGCATGAAAAACATTCCTTGGGCTAAAATCGGACCCACAAAGCGATGGTTTAGTGATGAATCATCACTTTTCACCGTTTTGTAGGGGCCATTTGTAGCCCACGGAATGTTTTTCGTGCAAAACAAATGCTTGCAATGGATTCAGCATCTTGAAAAAACCCTAGTTTGACCCCTCACTTAAAGCATATTTATTTTTTGTATTTTTTTTCCCTGTATATTGTGTATTAATGGGACACAAACACAAATAATTCTTTTATGAGAATTTCAACCTTTTAGTACATATTATTACACACCTTTAGAAACACATTGGTGAAGAAATTTCTTGGTAACGATTTACTTCGCAGATTTTCTTATGTTCCCCTTACTAGTAGTAGGAGACAGGAGACTTAACGTCATAAAAAGTATGCAGAGACCGACATCACCACAGCTGATGTCACGGACAAAGCGGCCCACACAAGGAGGTATGCATGTGTGTTGTGTTTGATACCATTCGCCCAGGTGCGATTTTATTTATTTATTCACCTGTAAGACTCCCTAATCGGGAGATAAGCGACGGTCAGGTCACATGTTCCGCTTTGCGTGATTTTAGGGCAAAATCTGTTGGAGCTGTGTCCAGAAATGTGTTTGAATCGGCCTGATGGTGGCGCTAAATGGGACAGATCCATGTGTTATTCTGCACAGTCTTGCAGAACATGTCCCACTGCTTGTACCTGTATGAGTGAATGACAAATAAACCTGTCTTGATTCTTAACCATGGTCTCTTCATTAACAATGAATCAATCTATTGGTGTGGCTAAGCACTCACTGGAATGCGAAAAGTCCTAATTCTGAAGCTTATTAGTGTTATTAATGATCTTGCTAATAATATGCGCTGCCTTTAACGCCCTTCCTTTAGTCTTGAAGCCTGACTGAGGTCGATGATGGATTGCCGGAGTTGTGTTGCCTAAAATACACAGATGAGATATTTCATCACGAATAAGATGATGAATGGGCTGACATTGCGTTGGTGCATTGCAGCCTCCCATCTCTCCTCATCAATCTAAACTCAATCATGTTCCCGATGAACTGCAAACTCTCTATATAATTTTAATTGCAGTCTACGTTGTAGCATTGTAAAGGACAAATAAATAAAACGGGTGAAGTGGCTGTCGGGAGTTCGAAAGTGTCTTTTTCTAAAGGCACATCGGCGTGCAGTAACATCTTGCAGGGTCAACCTCACAGGCCCATTTGGGTACGTTTGTACACTCTACTCGAGTTAAAACAAACACTGAGGCTTTTTACGGCGCACACGTCTCTCTCTGTATCACCAAGGCCAGCAGAGCATGAAAGTCAGCTCTGTTGAGTATGTTGTCCTATCTGGATGACTGATCTCACAATGGATGTATCACTGGACAGGAAGGCAAGAACAGACAACAACTACTGTACTTGTTGAAATGGATGAAACCATTGACAATAGTTCCCCACAATGTATACAGTACAGTACAGTACAGTGCAGCTTAGGGCTGGGCTGGCAAATATCACAATATTTATATTATTTTCTTCTTAAAGGGGGAGTAAGTGATCATTACTATTATAATTTTAAAAAACAAATCTTTTAATTGGTTTGTATTCTATTGCTAGTGTTTGTTCAGTAACAAGGGGTGTCCCCTTCTCCCCAGCTCTTTAGTAAACAGATACATTTCCATACCAGTTGTATGCGTTCAGGAGAACTCATTCGCAAGATAAACAAGTGAAATTGGAAGTGATGACACAAAGAAGTGAGTAGACAAAATTGGACCTGGAACACTGATTAATGGCTTCTCTGTCCTCAACCCATCGTCATGTTTTCTGGAGAGACTTAAACTCTCTATATAGCAACGATTAATCAGAATATAGAGCTTCAACTGTTTAAAAAAAATGTTTTATAACAAAAGAAAAATCACTTATTATCAAAAGTAGCGACAATCGCAGATCTGCAAGATCTGTGAGCTTATACATTTCTTATGTATAAAATAAGGCTTGTTTAATACCAGGGGGAAAAAAAGAAGCAATTAAAAACACGCAGCATATCACAATATTTGGCTCCCAAGGTGATATTTAGTCTCATATATCAAGATTTAATATCAGAGGTAAGAATATGAGATGAATATGAGGTACTGGGGAAAACATTTAGAATAGACTGAATAGTTCACTACTGTATACATAGACCTGGGCAGAAAGAGTATTTCTAAGCATTTCTCCCTCTTCTTTCACTGAATGTGTCATGGATTTGAAGTTGTGAATCAATTGAACGTGCTTGCTTTTGGGGATTTCTGCAAACCAAACATATATTTTTTATTTGTTTTAATGAAACTTATGTCTCCTTTTTTCACTTTATAGCCGAGCACCTTGTTTCACTCATAAACTCATAAATATCAAAGAGCATTTTGATGCAGCTCATTTCGTCTGACCTGATTCTGAGCTTAATAATGAAACAAGCTGTGCCATAGCGTACGTCCCCAAACATTTTCTCACCATAAATCTAATTAGAACGAGCATCCACCCTTACCAAATTTATGCACCAACCCCGGAGCAAACTCCAGCGTGGGGAATGCAAAGAGATATCTGGGCGGCTAATGGGGGTGGTTAAGGAGCTGAGGTCAGCAGCTTTGATTGAGCTAAATTCTATCTTTTCGCTTTGCAGCGCTCACTATAGCGAGCTGGGCAAGCAGCCTCTCCAGGGACCCCGGCAAAGTGCTTAGAGAGGTGGTCAGCGAGGGATAGCCCTCGTTACAGAGAGTGAGGAATCGGGGGGCCTGTGGGCCTGCTGCTGTATAAGTAATGCCCTGGAAAATGGAGGCGGTGAATACTTAAGCGAGATCCTCGAATAGAGTGGCTTGTGAAATGCCATGGCAAGCAAATCATAGAATGAGTTTTAATTGGTGTCCTGCAGAGGCTTCACTTCAGAAAAAAACTAGAATCTGGCAAAAAAATCTAAATAAAATAGGAACCACTTAGGCCATATTTAAAAAATAGTGGAAATAACCGATGTACAATATGGCATCGAGCTCGCATCGAGCTTGTAGTTTGGCTATTCGAAAAAACTAAACCAAAAGCTAAACACGTCTATAACGGCCGTGGATTGAGAAGTACTAATTGCTGAAATCTAAAATCTGATTAATCTGCAAAGATATGCATTAAAAGACATGAATTTAAGGTTAAATGCAAACGCCATGTGGCAATTGCTGTCAAAATGACGTCCTGGTGTCTTGAATCCTCGTTCTCTTTCCCCCGGGCTGAAGAAGTTCAGGCCGACGTTTCGCTGGAAAACCAGTCCTGGTTGAAAATGTCTGTCCTGAATCTTCATCCTCCTTTTCTCCTTCACTCTTCATTTCTTGATCCAGCAAAAAATGTCTGTCCTGGTTCTTCATCCTTCTTTCCTCCTTCATTCTTCATTTCTTGATCCAGCGAAGCATATGGTCTTTGCAGGACCCTAACTGATTTTGAATCGTAGCCCAGCAGGCGCTCCCTGTGGCTTTAGCCATCAAGACGGTGACTTTGAGCTGAACATGTATAGTTTACAAGGGCAGCGTCTCTGAATGCCCCCCAGACATCCGTCAGCACAGCTGGCCAGGAGGAGAGGAGAGAGCCCCCGCTAACAGGCTGTGCCGGGAGCCACAGACACATGCCAATCATTAGTCCACTGAGAGAACTGCGCTCAGTTAGCATCCTAGCCACTCAGACTCGGACTAGAGTGCCAAGAAACTGCTTTATAGACTGCACAGAAAAGAAAACTTTGTGATTCACGCTAACTTGGAATAAATAGCTGCACTGCATAATTATTGTCAAGAGGAAAAAAAGGGAAATACACTATAAAAAGAATCACTTCAAGTGAATCTTTCACCTGTTTACTTGTGCCAGCACTCGTTCTCTGACTCAAGTAGACTTGTATTTATTAAAGTAGTTGCCAGGTACATTTGAAGATGCGGATGTGCCATTTGAACACTTCACACGTCCTGCCATTGGCAAGCCAGTAGATTTTCAGGGGATTTGCAGAACATTGTTGTAGATCAGCTATTTTTGCTATTTTTATGACGACCTCAGAGGTCAGGTCGGACCTCTGACTTCAAAATGTAAATCTACCTATGAATGTGGATTCTGCTTTTCAATGGGAATGGAGTGGTTTCTTGCCATTTGCGAATTTCTGCAAAAATACTCTCCATTCTCCCTAAAAAATTAGAAAGGCAAAACAGGGAAAGAAACCTGTGGAACAAATACAGAGAAAGACAGTTCAGTGCAGCCCACAGTTGATTAACTCATACTCTGCGATCCCCGTCGAAACCGTTGATTTCCCGCTGTACCACGCTGCGATGCCTGTCGTTCCCGGAAATTTAATTGGCTTTAATCATTATGAAACAATTAAAAGTATGATCGCTGTATATGGCCGTTTCGGAGTCTTAGGCCCGCCCCCTAACTGTATCCTGCCGTATTTCCGGTTCTGACCGGATCCAGGTTTCCGTATCCTGTCCAAGGCCCAATCGTAGCTTCCGTCCCATCTGTTTACATTGTAAACAGAGGAAGGAGCAGCACGTTCATTTCATCATCTTTTTTTATTTGATAGCTTTTCGATTCTTGTGCCCGCCTGGCATATGATCCGCGCACATAGCAGACGATATGTGCGCGGATCATATGCCAGAACGTGTCCACGTGTTACCATAGCGCACAACTGGCCGTTCCCAATGTTTTCTTATGTAACACCGGCGGCTACAGCAGGGGTAACAGCCTGGCAACGGATTTGTCTATTCCAATGGATTTTTTTTTTATTCGAAAGCTGTCATCTTGTCTACCGATCTACTACATGAGTCGTGCACAGATCATGCACTATGCGTGCACGTGCCCACGTTAAAAGGTAAGGACAATTTGGCAGCTGCTTAATACAGCTATGTTTAAAATGGCAGCAAAATTGTTAACATACTGTACATTCATAAACATGATAACATACCCCAAAGGAAATGTTGGTTGCTAGTTACACTGTAATTGGTGGTGAAGTCTATTACTCCATAGTCCCTGTTTTGCCCCATCAGAAGCAGAGGCTGCATGAAATCCCATCAACGTTTATCATTTATGTATCTCGAGTAAACAGACTGGTTTTAATTTTACGACCACTGGATGGGATCAATCTTAACGATTAAAACAGCAGCCACTGGGGTCAAATGTTTCGTTATAGGTCACCAATTATGGCATGGCACTGGCACAAGCTATCTTGCAGTCCCCTCAGTTGACCGTAAGAGAGAACTTTTTTTATTATATGAAACAAAAAGTCACTGCAGTAATAAAATAGGCATAAAATAACAGTAGAACAATGTTTTGAGATCCCATCTTTTTTTGTCACGTGGTACATGCATATTGTCCTATTAGATCTCACAGCTTTCTTTTATAAACTCAACCTTAATTGTCACATCTCAAGACTAACTTTATTGTTACACAGATGTAAAAAAAAGTTGGTGAAATTATCATGTAAGCTCCAAGAAGCCAGTAAGGGCGAGATCGTCACGATGCTGCCGTCCGTCGCGATGGCCCTCTCTCCAAGAAGTTCCAAGTAAGAAAGAAAGAAAGAAAGAACATCTTTCTGCATAAGCAGCATGTTGTGAATTAGCCTATAGCACACGTTCACACATCTGCTGGACAACACATTTTAACATGAAAATGGACATTGGACTGTTCCTTTACCTTAGACCGGGGGTCTTGAATGTTTTCAGGCCAAGGACCCCATAGTTGAGAGAGAGATGAAGCAGGGACCCCCACAACCTTTTCATAGATTCCTTATAGTTTCATCGTTTGACAGCACAATCATCAGTGTATTTTCTGATTCATGTTAATTTGTGTTTTCAGATATTTAACCACTTGAGCCGTCATTACCTAATAAACTTGACCTTTTACTCTGTACTTAGTCTGCTCTTTTTCCCCTCTACACCAAACCTCTTTCCCGAAAATAGCCGATCTACAAGCTCACAACGCCTCGCGCTGCGAGGCGTTGTGAGCTTTTAGATCTGCTATTTTTGGCTAAAGTTCTCAGAAATTATGGACGCTAGGGTTCAAGTTGTTAATATAAAAAGGATTGAAAGATTTGGAGGACCCCCTGTAGTAACTCTGAGGACCCCCTAGGTGGTCCCGGACCCCCTGTTGAAGACCCCTGCCTTAGAAATTCTTTCAAAACTCTTTTTATCCCAAGCTCCCTGCCATATAGGCCAGAGTGCAAAACTGCAAGTGATTCCAAAACTATGAAGTTATTCCATCAGCCTGTGCAGTACAATACTGTACGGAGTGCAAAACACAAGGACTGGCCCTATCATGCTGGTTAGTTTGTATAATTACTTTCATAAACTGACTGATCAGCCGGTTTTGGCTGCATGCTCTAAACTACTTCATTATTTGCTGTCTGCTTTGGACAGATATGGGGCTTCTGTCATTTAAATTCCACACTGATTTTGAGGTCCCGCCTGTACAAAAACAATTGCCACAAGGGAACAGGGACGTGCTGGCCATTGGGAAAAGCGGGACAACTCCCTAACGGCCGGTTCATTCCCGGCCGGTCCCGGCTGGCCATTAGGAAAAAAATAAAAAATAAAATGTCGGCCTTCGTTTCATTTTGGGGGCTGGGCGGCCAACAAAGTAAATTGTCACTGTCGGGCAGAAACCTCGTATCTCCAAATTTCAAATGTATACAAATTTTCGCAAAGCTAAGTCATGCTTCATCATACAAGGCCGTTGCACAAAAGTAGTGAAAACAGCAGATCTACAAGCACACAACGGCGTTGTGTGCTTGTAGATCGGCTGTTTTCACTAGTTTAAAATCATTTTTAAAATGATAAATACAAAACAAACGGTTTAGAACATACAAGGTTTCCACCCGACAACGACGAAATATAACTCATGTACAGTAATTGGCCCACTGGCTTGTCACTTGTCATGATCTGAAATGGCAAATCTTTGAGTAGCGCGCAATGAGGGCCTCTCCAACTCTTTTTCCTGGGCTGAATCAGGGGCCCAGCACGTCCCTGCCTGCGTGTGGCCTTTTCATACACATGCACGACACCAAAAACATTGCAATAACATGCCCCAGCAGGAGGGAGGACATGCCCCCCTGCTGGTTACTTGCAACACAGAGTGCACCTTTACAAATGGATGTTCAACTTCTCTTTGAACTTTTTCTGCGTTAAGGTATTTCTCCGTTCCCATATCCTTGGCGTTTACCTCCCAGAGAGGGAATCAAAGTTAAGTCGCTGAATCAATTACGCTCCCAAGAATGTCTCCTCATTGTCGAGTGCCATTTCAGTAAATACAATCCTCTTAATGCTGCCGTGTCTCAGTGGCCCCATAACCAAATGATTCACACCATCAATAATTAAGTACCGTCAGTACAAAAAAAAACAGAGATACTCCTTAACACAAAAAGCGTATTGAGCTTTTCCTCAATTATTAACGGCATACAGTGGATGTGGAATGATGCAACACTTGTGAAATTAGCCTAAGCGTTGGCGGTGGGTTGCATTAATTACCAAAATTCATCTTCTGGCAGTCTTGAGTAAGGCAAACAGACTCTGTGCAAGTTCTTATTTATTCACATCACTGCAAGTGTCCCCCCCCCCCCCCCCCTCCCCGAAGGGGACAGGAGAAATAGAGACTTCTGGTACACACAGGCAAAGGATGAAGGGCGATATAAGCCTATACGTGCATATTACATATATCATCTGCCATGTATATTTATGCCGAAGTCCTCCGCATTATCTCGGTTCCTCACAGGCCTGCCACTCACTAAATAAGTGACGTATAGAGTGCCGGGGGCAGCCGTGCAGTGGTAGAAAACCAGGGGTGGAAAAGCTACTCACATTTTTTAATTAAGTAAAAGTATCAATACTGCAATGTAGAAAATACTCTGTTGCAAGTGACAGTCCGGAAGAGGCGGTGCCATAGTTTTGTACTTTTTCTGTTTTTCATGTGTCTAGGAGGTTGACAGTACTACATAGATCCCCTGGTGTGGTTGTTATGAGCAATTATGTATTCTCTTTCTATTTGGGTTTTTAGCTGGAGGATGCTACCTGCTGGGTCAAAAGTGCCGGTCCAAAAACACAGATACTTATTACATCACAGAATCAACCCCTCCCCTAATTACCATTCACCCAACATTGTGGGGTGTGGCTAACTTCAGCTGTGTCACCACCCACCATGACAACCACGCATACCAATGAACTGGTGGGTGTGGCCACATAAAAACATCATTTTAACTCTTTCTGTACACTTTTTTGGAAAAAATCTTTCTCCTAGTATAATCATAATAGTAGATAATCATGTTTTATCGGGGAAAAAAATCATGGCACCCGCACTTTAAAGTACTAAAAGTAAAAGTAGAAATACCTCAACATTGTACTTAAGTACAGTACTGTAAGTAAATGTTACTTTACACACTGGTGACGTATAGAGTGCAGGGGCAGTCGTGCAGCGGTAGAAAACCCGACCACTGCAAACAAGTATGACAGGCTCAGTCTGTAACGAATAACGGTGGATACAATTAAGGTGTCGAATCGCTGAACTCCCAGATCTTTTTGCTTTTTAATTAGAAGTGTATGGCACTGACAGAGAAAGATGAATGGAGCTCGTTCTGGGAGATCCTGACTGAGATGTAGGATTAATTATGCAATTATCTCCAAGCCTGTTGGAATCTCCCGGCATAATTGTGACGCCCATTCATTTTAACTTCTGCCACTGCTGTCTGCAGTCATTTACTGCCGCCTCTGCTGTTTTCTAACAAATTGGAGTGACATATGGTTGAAGACAACATTTCCCAAATTGGAAATACACACAAAAAAGTTTCCGTATTGTAAGTGAAGGACGATGCGTTAGGTCTGCCACTCAGGGTTGAGCTCATTGTTTATTTATTTTTTAAAGACATTTTGGGGGCTTTTCTGCCTCTATTGGATAGTACAGTTGAAAATGACAGGGAAGGGAGAGAGAGACGGGGAGTGACACACTGCAAAAAGTCTTCGACCATGAATGCAGTTTTTTCCATGGTGCACTTGGCAAGCCATGGTGGACAGCAGGCACGTGCACACATAGACATCAAAGGGGGCTTCAGCCCCTGCCCTTGTATCCGTAAAAAAGTGCCCTCTCTCCAGACCATGAATGCAGTTTTTACTATGGTGAAAGAAATGCAAACGCCCTCTTTCCATGCCATACCTAAAGGCAGCATTCAAGAGTTCAAACTCTCCTGAACTTGAATGCAGCATCTCATGTTGAAAGAATTGCCAGTGTGGTATCAAGCACCGAAAATAGCCCACCTCCAAGCTTGGAGGTCTGCTATTTTCTATATTTTCACCAAAAGGCCCTTTTAGATTCTCTGCACGTCCCTGACCACTAGGTCTTTGCACCCTACGATTGAACTCATTGTAAGAGAATTACGAGGAGTAAATGTTAATTTGTCAACATTTCCCCCTCTGCTCATATTTTAACTGCCCCCCCCCCCCCCCCCCCTGATGAGCACTAAGAGTTGAGGCATTACATTTTGTATAACACGGTTCTATTGAGAAAATAGCGCAAGGCTAAAATAACCCCCCTCAGATTGAGAAACATTGCGCTCTGTTTGGAGCGAAATATATGCCTCTGCTTTAAGGAGTTTCATGAAAATATGGATGGAAAAAATAAATATAGGCTATGGTTTTATGAGCTGTTTTAGCAAATGTCGTGACCAGAAGGAAATGCCACATGACCACATGCTGCATCGCAACACTGTGCAGCAGTTTCCTTTTATTTTTTTTACTATTTACAGTGCAAGTCGAGCACTGTGATGTGCTCTCCACCAAAGTACCAGAATATGTAAGGCTCTGCACAGGGGCGTCACACCAAATTTTGGGCCCTGGGTACAAGGATTCACTGCGGGCCCCCCATGAATGTTAACTATTGAAAAATAGCAGATCTACAAGCTCACAGCGCGGCACCGAGTGCCGCACTGCGAGCTTGTAGATCTGCTATTTTTGAAAAATTGTGAAAATGTGTGCAAGAAACCCATGTTTCCATGTCAGTGATGCTCAAACCTTTTCATGTGAAGGACCCCCAAAATGATATGAATTTGGCCACGGACCCCCATCTCAAAATATTTAGTTCCAGGGACCCCCCCGGAAGCAAAATTTGAGTCACAAATGTTCGCTTAAAAATACATATTCAAAGATTTGCACACATTTTCACGACTTTCAAAAATAGCAGATCTACAAGCTCGCAGCGCGGCACCGAGTGCCGCGCTGCTTGTATCTGCTTGTATATCTGCTATTTTTATCTGCTATTTTTCAATAGCTAAGGTTACTAGGGCCCCTCCACCTTTGGCCCTAGTAACTCAGTCCCACTTTCCTACCCCTTGTGACGCCCCTGGCTCTGCATACAGTAGGTACAAAAAACCCCCACCAAACTCCTGTGAGCTTGGGATCTGCAGTGAATATAAGCTAGGTAGTTGCTCATTAAGCACAAGTCTCTTTCATCCTCCAAGCTTTGGGGCTTGTCTACCGTGTCTGTCTTTGCCCGCTGGCAGCCGCCCCACCCCCTCTACTGATGCTGACATTCCTTTGGAGTGAGAAACTCCACTCATCTTTCCGAGCTCTGCTAGGGTCAAAGACGTGCAAGAGAGCAACAACAAGAGGCTGAGTTACGTAAAGTGTAGTCAGTGTTTTTAGGCTAATAATCGCTCCTGATAACATTGAATTTATTAGCATGACTTCAGAGCTGCAAATCATTTTGATGTGAAAGAAAAGCAAGATGGTAAAGCACTAACCCAGCGCCGCAGAGGCAGGTTATAATTTCCCGGCAGCGATGGCCTGGCCAAGAACTCCCAACGAACGTAATCGCAGTCCTTTATCAGTCCCTGATGAAGACTTGATGTGTTTGCCTTGCTCAAAGAAGATGAAGAGAAAAGGTTTCAGGTGAAAACGTATTTTTTCCTTGATTGTCTGCAGCACTCGGGGAGATTTTAAATCAAGCACGACATCTTGGATATATGTTTTTATATAGACCTATCTATTCCACTAAAGAGCACCTGTTGAGTGAGCCTTTTGGATCCATGCAGTTCTACCTTCTTTTGTTATAACAATTTACAATTTTGGCATTTAGCAGTTGCTCTTAATCCAGAGTGATTTACAGTAAGCAAGGACAGTACAACTTAATACATCAAATGCATAGAAATAGTGAAATCTCGCTATATCTTCGTGTCATTACTACTAGGAGGGCGGCAGGTTAGCTACTCACCAACGTCTGGTAAGGTTAGGGTTTGGGTTAGGTTTAGGCATAGAGGTTTAACTCATACAGTGCCCAGAATCACCACATGAGGGCGCCCAATGGCCAGAGAATCCACCATAGACATACGCTGTATATGCACAAGCCGTGCGCAGCCATGACACGCCTGAACACTTTCCTTTGTGTCATGAACAGGAACAGGATGAAGTTAGCTTGAAGTTAGCTATTGGCTACCAAGCATTTTAGAAGCCCTATTTTCGGCGATTTAGCCATGATTAAACCTTGTGCACCTCATGGATATGCATGGAACAGAGAAAATGAGCTCTAAAGATCATGGATTGCATTGGAGTGGACGGCAAATATCGGCGGCGCGGCGCGCTCGCGGGCCGATGTAAACAGACAGCCGGGGGTCGGCTCGAAAATTTAGCCCGGTGCTTCGGCTTTTTTTATAAAAAGCCGGACTAGTTCGGGATCGGCACACCGGCCGATCAAAAGGCCGAAATAAAGCCGAACTAGTTCGGGATAGGCACAAAAAGAGTTAACATTCACCAGCGTCTGCGTCTTAGCATTTCACCAGGTTAACATTCACCTACATCGAAATACTGGGACGTAGAACAAATGTTATGTCGAAATATCCACACGCACATATCTAGGACAGGGTTTCTCAAAGTGGGTGCCGTGGCACCCTATAGGGTGCTGTGCCACAGAATACTTTGATCATTTTTGGTATTTATCACTGACACTTCAGTTTAACAGTAGGCCTACACCAAGTCTCTTCATCCAAAATAGCATGAAGAGACTGAGCATGATCGACAAGCTCACAACACGCCATGCGTTGTGAGCTTGTAGATCGCCCATTTTTTGGTGGATGTTCCCCCCAGAATAAGGATGCTGGGGTTTTAAGTGGCTAAACGGCAAGTATAACAGTAATTTCCGATCTGTCCTAATGGAAACTGATTTTTTCTCAAGTTTTCCTTGTGCCATACTGTATCTTAGGGGGAAACATTTACATATTTGACATAAATGTAAGGTACTGTAGGAAGTAACCATGATGGGGATTATTTACAGAAAAAAAAGTTACATGGTACAACTTTAAGCTATATACACTATGAGATGCCAGGTCAACAATGACCTGGCATCAGACTACATAACATCTAAATGACATTTTAGCCTTTGCATAAGCCTGCAAGGTCGTCGAGGCTTGGGCAAGTTCTACGGCTAGTGCAAAATGGCAGTGTTTGTGGGTGGGAAGCTGACAGGAGATTGTGTTGTTTGGGGCAGTGGTTCTCAACCTTTTCAGGCCGCGACCCCCAAAGTAATCATATTTGAACTGGGGACCCCCCCACCCTATACGAGCACTAAGAGTTGAGGCATTACATTAATTTTGTATAACACAGTTCTATTGTGAAAATAGCAGATCTACATGTTGACAACGCCTCACGTTGCGAGGCGGTGTAAACATGTAGATCGGCTATTTTCACAATTTCTGCTTCTTATAATTGACTATTATTTTGACCAATCTTTAATTTGTCATTTTAGAGTTATTAAAAATTTCTCAAATTGTCACTTTAGAAATGTGTAGATACCCTCTATACACTTAAACTTTATGCTGGTTTGTTTACTGTTGAGTGAGAAAACAATGTTAAGCACATTAAGTTAATCATTCTGGGGACTCCCCCAAAATAATTTGGGGACCCCCCTGGGGGTCCCGACCAACAGGTTGAGAACCACTGGTTTGGGGCACCTGTTAATCAGCACGAAGGAGAACAGGCTGAGAGGCTGTGAAGGCTGTGTAGACAAAACTCTGCAATTATTTATTCTCCTTGTGGTACAAAAAGGTACATTTTCTGTGACCTTGAGCTGACCTGTCCTCGGGGCCGGGGCACTGTATTCAAATAATGACCTTCGTAGAACCAACTTGTGCTCTACTTGCATGGCTATTCCATTTGCGAGGAGATATCAGGATGCCACAACCACAAGATATGATATTCCTTCCCGCTGAGCTCCAACAGATCCTGATCTAACAACAGTACTGTATATGCATTTGATGTACAACAATCTGGGAACTCATGCACATAAGACAAACTTTACAAAAGAAAGTTAAGTACAATGAAATAAAGTTACCGAGTTTGACATTGATATTGAAATTGACAGAAATCAATGACACAGCAACTCCAAAGTGACCTTTCCATCAAAGCCGTCATCTGCCCTTCACTAATCAATCCTGCGATGGACATGCTCATTCTGAAGGGAGTTTCAATCGTGTCTGTCATGATAAGGTCATTCACCCACCGTCTGTGAAAGTATTTTTGGCACCTTGGACACATTCCACTTTATACCTCACAAGAGCAGCGCTGCAGCCTTCATTCTTCAATTTGGGACTTGATTGACAGGTGGTATGTCAGACATTAACCCATTTAGGCCTAGAATTATTGAATGCTTTAACCAGTGAAAAATAGCAGATAATACAAGCTCACAGCGCGGCACCGAGTGCCGCGCTGCGAGCTTGTAGATCTGCTATTTTTTGAAAAAGTCGTGAAAATGTGTGCAAATCTTTGAATATATGTATTTTCAAAGCGAATGTTTGTAACTAAAATTTTGCTTCTGGGTGGTCCCTGGAACGGAATATTTTGAGACGGGGGTCCGTGGCCAAATAGATATCATTTTGGGGGTCCTTCACATGAAAAGGTTTGAGAACCACTGACATATATAGTCTCTCAAGAACAGACTAACTGAGCTCCAGTTAAGTGACCTTTTCTTTGACAATGGCTGGCCAGATTGCTGACATAGAAACATAGGTTTAAAAAAAAAAAAAAAAAACCCTTAGAAGGATTCAAAAGACACTTATAGAATCGGGTCAAAATTCAAATTTTCACAATTTTTCTAAAATAGCAGCTCTACAAGCTCGCAGCGCGGCACTCGGTGCCGCGCTGTGAGCTTGTATATCTGCTATTTTTCAATAGTTAAAGCATCCACTAATTTTAGGCCTAAATGGGTTTAATTAGTTGTGAGGAGCTCTTGGAAACAGAGTTCAGGAGACGTGAGTTACTGCTCTCTGTGGGACTCTGTGGCAGTGGGACACATGGGACTATTAAGACATGCGAGTTCCTTTCCTCCACTGTGTCGAGCACTGACGGAAAACTTAAAAAAAGACCTAAAGCGCACTCACTGTCCTGTTGAAAAAACATGAACGCCTTTATTGTAGCATGGCTGGCTGGCAAAGAATCCACAGGTGACCCAGTCTCACCCAACTAAGTTTCCTTTCAGTACTCAACACAGTGTCGTCGTTACAAAGGAAAGGGAACTTAAACTTGTATGCCTTATGATTTAACCCTCTCCAAAGAACACCTGACTCTAGTTGGACATAATTACGGAGCCAAGCAGCTTTTCTTAATGTGTATCAAAGGGGAATATTCCTTTGGGGATTATTGGATTATGGACCATTATTGAATCAGAAAAGTAACTGAATTGGTGGAATTATTCCAGTCGTTTGAATGCTATACAGGCATAAAAAAAAGGCACTAGCTGGATCAAAGTCACAATTACAGTAATCGTGTCAGCAAGTCCCAATTTGGCACCAACATCTTCATGTGCTGTCTGTGGTTTAAGCCCTGTCACTCTGCAATAACACGTGAAGGTAATTGCAGATGCTGCAGATCTCGCCGGAGCCCCAGCATCCACTCAGTGTGTTATGATATTACTCCTAATGGCATCCAGAGGAGAGATCTGGCTCCCGCTGTGTTATTTAAAACCCATTTAGAACGGGTACACATTATAGTGTATTATTATTTTATGCTTTAACTATTGAAAAATAGCCGATATACAAGCTCACAGCGCGGCACCGAGTGCCGCGCTGCGAGCTTGTAGATCTGCTATTTTTGAAAAATCGTGACAATTTGAATTTTTACCTGATTCTATGAGTGTCTTTTGAATCCTTCTTAAGGTTTTTGGAAAAAACCTATGTTTCTATGTCAGCAATCTGGCCAGCCATCGTCAAAGAAAAGGTCCTTTTCACTTAACTGGAGCTCAGTTAGTCGGTTCTTGAGAGACTACGATGTCAGTGGTTCTCAAACCTTTTCATGTGAAGGACCCCCAAAATTATATTTATTTGGCCACGGACCCCCATCTCAAAATATTTAGTTCCAGGGACCACCCAGAAGCAAGATTTGAGTTTCAAACGTTCGCTTTGAAAATACAGTATATTCAAAGATTTGCACACATTTTCACGACTTTTTCAAAAACAGCAGATCTACAAGCTCGCAGCGCGGCACTCGGTGCCGCGCAGTGTGCTTGAATATCTGCTATTTCTTTTATAGTTAAAGCATTCAATAATTCTATAGGCCAAAATGGGTTAAGACTGCCAGCTCCAGTGGGTGGTGTGTGGTGGGGGGAGGGTTGGGCAAATTAAATGTCACACGACTCACATTCAGACCGGAGCTGTTTCATTGATAAGGGGAGCCCTTCCCTTAGAATTACCCAATAAATTAAAATGCTTTTGAATAATCCTCCGCGGAGCCGTCCCCCGGGGCTTCTTTATGATCCTTTAGAAGTCATCAGTCTTTTCCCCGCGAACCCTCCGGCTCGCTCTGTCTGCAGGCCTCCAGTGCGCCGTCACTCAGAAAGGAGAGGGCGTATTTTTCGTCAGAGAAATAATGAAAGTCTGTGAGCAATTGCCGGCCGCGCTGTTCTTCCGATTTCTCGTGCAGTGCACAAAGAAGTACGGGCTGTAAACGGTGCGATAGGTTCTGTATACTACATGTTAGAGGGGTCAAGTTTTGAACTAATAAATACTATCGGGTCCATTTGTCAAAAATGTTTTACATGCACTCTCGGAGTTAAATCGAGCCATGGGATGTTGCATATTGTGGCATAGTGGTTCACAAAATGTTTTGGTTTCAGTTCTCCGTTTTCCCAGTGACCACTGAATCCAAGTGCCCCCTTTGACTGACTACATTTTGCTTAGAAAACTGCAAGAGCATAGGTAGGCATGTAATGCTATAATCGCACAGCTTCTGATGGTTGGCAGACCCTTGGCTGACACGGGTAAAGGAGTGCTCGCAGTGGGCTGCATGGCAGCCTAGGGCAATTTGGTTCTCAAAGTGAGAAAAATGTGTTAATATAGTGTCACGATCATTTAACCATATCTTATACTTTGGCTATTCAAAAATAGTAGATCTACAAGCTCATAGCACGACACGAACCTTGAATCTTGAAAAACATTTAAAGGACCAGGTCACCTCTGGGACAACCAGATCTTATTTTATCGTTGTGTGGGACACGATCAACACAATCCTGAATTATTTTTTGTGTTCAATCTGTGTTTTTAGATATGTTAGTATTTCAGCATGCTACAACTGGTCATATGATGCATTTTGCATCATTATGACCAGTTGTAGCATGCTGAAATCGGCTGAAATACAAAAATATCTAAAAACACAGATTGAACACAAAAAATAACTCAGGATTGTGTTGATCGTGTCCCACACAACAATAAAATAAGATCTGGTTGTCCCAGAGGTGACCTGGTCCTTTAAGTGAACATTTTTAACACAAATCATTGCTTCTGGGGGTCCCTGGCACAAAACATTTTCAAATGGGGGTCCGCTGTCAATTACATATCAACTTGGGTCTCCTTGAAATGAAAACGTTTGAGAACCAGTAGCCTATAGGGCAGGGGTTTTCTAAGTGGGTGACAGGGCACCCTGGGGTGCCATGACGGCAGTCCAGGAGTGCCGCGAGATAATTTGATAATATTTGGAATTTATTGGTACACATACCTCCATTTGAGAAGCACTGCTGTAGCTCATACTGTACTTGCAGCCTATTTCATAGCGTTGTTCATAGAGGAATAATTTGACAGCAGGCCGTCTAAATGGATAAGACAGGACTCACCTGCATTCAATTATTCTTTATTTTACCATTCAATTAACTCGAGGGCATTATGTAGAAACTCAAATGTTCTGGAACGCGTATATAGTATATCTGTTTCCACTGCTCCGCTAACCCCAAGAAATCAAACCACAAGCGTGTTGGGAGGCTCATTGATGAGGTTCACAGCTTAAGAAGTTTTTTTCTTTTTTCCTTTCTCCTCTTAGTTATATATTCCTTTTGAAACTAGCATATCGTCGTTAACGGGTGGAAACCTCGTATCTCCAAGTTTCAAATGTGTGCGTTCTTTCGCAAAGTAAAGCCCTGCTTCATCATACCAAGGCCGTCGCACAAAAGTAGTGAAAACAGCAGATCTACAAGCACACAACGCCTCGCACCGCGAGGCGTTGTGTGCTTGTAGATCGGCTGTTTTCACTAGTTTAAATCATTTTTAAAATGATAAATGCAAAACGAACGGTTTTGGACTGTGATAGAAATCTAGATAAATGTAACTATTCATTTGTTGCTAAAGTAACCAGAAGGTCATGTCATTGGCATAGTGTCGTGTCAGGGTTTATATTCTAAGCTTTAGACCAACTGTGGAGTGAGTCACTCCCTCACCTGTCACCAGAATGTCGTGTCCTGTCATCTAATTGTTCCTGACGAAAGCCTTATATGGATGTCTCTGGTTTACCCCTTCTGCTATTCCTGTAATCCTGTTCTATATAAATGTGACGGTGCCCAGGGAACGGGAGCAACACTTGGCATGCGTGTTGGCTCAGAGCTCTTGATTATGTTGTTAATAAATATTGTACTCATTGCACTCCACCCTCTAAGAATTCAATTATTATTAGTATAGTATGATGTTTGAAGAATTCTATTACAGGACATACAAGGTTTCCACCCGACAACGACAATATTACAGATGAATAGCTCCCCTTGCATGATTCTGCCCAACTTGCAGCATCTTAATTCAGTTTTGTTGTCAAGAGTTGTTCATTTCTTCCTCTGCACATGATCAGAGCATCTAAGATGGATGAGAGAGCCATATTTTTCTCACAGACTGTTGGCAGCCACTCGATTCTGCATCCATTCATTGTTTTGTGAATGTAACAAAATGTATTTTTCGTAACGTGTGGTGCTATTTAGAAGCGGGTGGACATGCAAATTGGGGCAAAATGTTTTGATTGAAAGACCAAAACAAAAGGATACAGCAAAGAAAATGTGGAGATTAAAGTTTGTAATTGTTTCATTTGACCCTGTGGAATATAGGAGTTCATTTTCTTTCCCTCAAGCAGTCTGTGGAGGAGAAAACCCATTCTGGATCTCTCTCTCTCTCTCTCTCTCTCTCTCTCTCTCTCTCTCTCTCTCTCTCCCCCTCTGAGTGTGCCAGTTGCACAATGTGAAAATTCGGTCACAGCTATTCACGCTCACTAGATTGGCAGCGTCTTGGAGAAAGGGTAGCCTCAGGTGATGGCAGATTCTAATGGGAATGAATCATCGCTGGTCCTCATTTGTCAGGGTATAAAGCCCTTTTCTATGACGCCATTCAGCTCAGGACCACAGGCATGCCTTTTGTTGGAGACTACTTTGAGCAGCAAAGCTGTTGGTCTTGCAAGCAGGTCTGTGCCTCCAAATGGAAGAGATGCAAAGGAACGGGGGAATTGGATGGAGCTGTGAGTGAATGCCTGAATGAATTCAATCCTTTCAGTAAATAAAATTGTGTCACTGTAAAAAAAAAAAAAAAAGTTCCTGTACATGCATGTACATGGAATTCAGCAAATTGTTTAAATGTGTAGATTCATCAGGCCCTGGGTGAGCGTAGGGCTGTCACAATTATTACATAATCGTCTAATCGTGATTATTTGACATTATCGCAATTATTTTGTCATAATCGTCATAATCATGAATGTTGAAAAATGTCAGAATTAGTGGAAATAGCAGATCTACAAGCTCACAACGCGTTGCATCGCGACGCGTTGTGAGCTTGTAGATCGGCTATTTCCACTATCAATGTTATTTTTTAAGTAGTAAGTTGTCAAATATGTCAGTAATGTATTTATCAACGACAAATACACAATTAAATCGTTAATCGCCAATTATTTGAGTGACAATTAATCGTCATGTAAAATGTCATATCGTGACAGCCCTAGGTGAGCGGGTGATGCTGACCTGTCAGTCAATGCAAGCTACAGCAGTATAGCCAAAAGGTAGGCCGGTTTTCCACCTTCCGGGCTGTCCGGGTTCTCACTGGGCCCCAGCTGTCCAGTACCGCTCGGACAGCATACAGTCGGCCCTGATAAGGAAAGGCACTGGCAGGTTGGGCATTATGCCAGCTTGGATACTGGTGGCGCCTCGAGGGGACCGGATGCATAGGCGGCAAGTCTGTGGGTGCCGTGGGGATGCGGCACCCCACAGAGCGCTACCCCCCGCCTGTTTGCATACATGCAAATAGGCTATAGGATATGACTTCAGCCCCCCGCGGCGTGGAAGTGGATGAATCCCCGTCAAATGCACATATATGGAGATTGGAGATCAACATGCACTGAGCTCCGTTGCAGAAAGCCAGTCCAGTGTGTCTAGGTCAATTAACACCAGAGTGTCCGATATGTGGGGCAGCTGGTCGGTCATCAAGTGACCCCACTTTTGCAGGAGGACAAGTAGATGCATGCTGTATTTTGCTCTGCTGATGTCTCATCCTCCTTGTCACTATTTTTGATTGGTTGACTTCCGGACAGACAACCCATGTTAATGACACTTTGTCTGAAGCCTAGATATGTTCTAATCTACAGGATCACTCCAGGTGTGTGTTAATTGTTGCCAATTGTGAATTGATTTAATGATTGTCAGCCTGCAGGGCCATGAGATGGGCCATGGTCCAGTCTTGGGCACCATTCTTAAAACACATTTCATGCCATTGAGGAGTATGTTCGGACATTAATGATTTTAATATTTTATATCAAAGCGCGGTCTACTGTACCCGCTGGTGTGCAGGGAACTTCATTTCCCATGTTGCTTTGGGCGATGGTGACGTCATTAAGCCGCGCCAGCTCCATCCGCTCCCATTATAAAGCTGAGCCTTTACACAGCGTTTTCTCATTA
Organism: Nannobrachium achirus; assembly: GCF_963921795.1. Classification (NCBI taxonomy): domain Eukaryota; kingdom Metazoa; phylum Chordata; class Actinopteri; order Myctophiformes; family Myctophidae; genus Nannobrachium; species Nannobrachium achirus. Next base: position 43,619,429 of record NC_137829.1, on the reverse strand, counting down.
CTGTATTTCTCCCCAGATCGCGGCAATCGGCCCGAAACGCTCTTTTTTACCGGGCTCTATCTGAGCGCAGGATTTTTGCGGCAGCAATGTTTCTCCTCTCAACACGTTCAAAAAAAGACAGGTAAAAAGACGTGTGCACGGATTGCATAACATGCACGCGCGTCACTTCCTGTGGGCCGTAGAAATAGGGCAAATCTATGAAAAACCGTGGCACAGGGCACCATCTAGTGGGTGAAAATAGGTGGCACAGAATGTGTTGTTAATGGCAAAATTATAATGCCAATACTGACAAAAGAAAAAAGGCCTATGAGGGACAGTTGTTTTTCTTGAGAAAGTTTAGTTTTAGAGATCACTCTTGAACATGTTCTACGCATGTTCTAATGGGTCAGTTTTAATGTTGGCAATGAACATCAGCATGGTTAACAAAACAAACAGGCTGGGAAAGATTGTTACATTTGATCAAAAGGCCATTGGCATTAACGTGAATAATATCAAGTTATAGCCACTCAGAGGCCCAAGCGAGATTGTATCTAAGCATCGAACCATTGGGCGCGGGCTGGCAGGCAATAGTCGTACCACGAAAGGATCCTGGCATCGGCCAATATGGCAATAGCTTGACATAACCTTTATAACTCTCCACTCAGTAATAGAGCAACGGCGCCACATACTCGCATTCTGGCCACCTTTCCCTGGTGGCAGGGACGCCACTGTCCAATGACAGTTAGATATTTTAAAAGGAATCCCAATGCTAAGATGTGCCAGTAAGATTACCAAATACAAAAGCACAAAAATGTCAGGCACAGAAAAAAAAAAAGTGAGAATTGAGGAAGCCCTACTACTTTGTTGTTCCAGACAGGAGTGTTTGCTTTTGGTATATATAATAAATGTTTGCCCGTTATGTTAATTCTCAGCGTGGGAGCATGACAGCTGTGGAAAGATGGTGGGCAAATATGTTCCTCATTTATTTTCTCATTGTCAAGCAGCCAGCCTACAGCTCCCTTTTGCTTTGTTTACCTTTGCAATCACCGCAGATGGAAGGCAGACAAGGCAGTCGGAATTAAATCTGGCAGCAACTTATTCAGTGAATCTAGTACAGCAGAAGACACAGCAGAGGCAAGGGCTTCGTATATAATCTCCTCGCAATTTGCAGTCTGTAAACTAAGTTCACACTTTCATAGTATGCATTATAGCGTCGTTGTCGGGTGAAAACCTTGTATGTCCAAACCGCTCGTTTAGCATTTTTAATTTTTTAAAATGATTCAAACTAGTGAAAACAGCCGATCTGCTTGTAGATCGGCTGTTTTCACTACTTTTGTGCGACGGCCTTGTGCGATGAAGCAGGGCTTTACTTTGCGAAAGAACATACAAATTTGAAACTTGGAGATACGAGGTTTCCACCCGACAATGACGATAGACTATAAGACTTGAGCCCGTCATTAGAGGGAAGACGTCTCAATTTAAGAATGTATCTGTTCTGGTTTTTGTTCTGTTTTTTTTTTTTTGTCCTGTAAAGTCCAGGCAATATTCCTGAGACGGTAACTCCCTCCCAATTATATGAGAGAATAGGTTTTCTGTGCAAGCCAAGATCGTGAAGAGAGGTTACTAGTGCTCATAAATTCCAAGACTTTTGGCATCATCAAATATGCACTATAAAATGTGTAATTTAACTCAGTTAAATTAACACCCTTTTGCTGTTAATTTAAAGCTGCACTATGTAACTGTCTTCTTCTACCCTGGATTGGAACCCGGTTTCCTGCGCAAGCGCTGCCATTTTTACCATTGAGCTAATAGAGCCAGCCTGCTTGCTCAGGGGATGAATGGTCAAAATCTGTGTCGGATCATGAGACATGACCTTTGAAACACAATCTACCGTTGTTCCCCATTGAGCTTGGCACATTTCCTGGTGGCAAGCTGCCCAGATCACACACACGTGTCTTCTTATTGTTTCACACTCTCATTTGAAACTACATTGCAGTGCACATCATGGGGTGATCCCTGCTTGCCTCCTGTGAATTGTTCTATTTTTATTTTTGTTTATCTTCTGTTTTTTTTAGTTTTTTTTGTTGCTGAGTGAGGTCAGCAGACAAAGTGATGTGAGTGAGATGAAACCTGGGTGAAATGTGCCAATGTCAACAGGAAACAACGGGGTAAATGTCTCAATAGAAGAGCAGGGAGACAAAATCTACCCCCCCCCCCCCATTTGTATGTAAGTTATGTTATATTAAAGGAGCTATAGTCAACTTTTTCTTGAAAAACGGATGCTGAAATAAAAAGAATGTTTCGAAAATATTTTATAAAAAAATAAGCTTCATATATGTGTTTCTATTCAAAAATGAACACAAAAAGCGTAAAATAATGATAAAATAATCATTTTGGCCATTGTCAGACCGACACTTTGTTTACATTCTAGTCTATAGACTAGGATGTAAACAAAGTGTCGGCCCTACAATGAAAAAGTTGACTATAGCTCCTTTAACATATATACTCTACCATATATATATATATATATATATATATATATATATATATGGTAGATATATGGTATATAGATTTGGCTCTGTGGGTAAGGTTGAGATACAGTAAAGTTCAAATTGCCACGCAGTAGATTATTCAGTTGTAAACAGTTGCATAGCAACAGCGGAGTCATGCTAAGTGCTTCCCCACAAGCATCTGTCTAACACTGCTGGCTAAAGGTACATCTGGCTGGTTGACACCGGACCTCAACTCTCTGGCTTTGCGAGGGCAATTTGTCCGCAAATATTGAACAAAACGGTCAAGGGCATCAGTTATGGGAATAATAAAGCTAAACATAGAATAGAATATGCGCCTGCTTTGATACAACCTTGTAACCCCAGAAATCACAGATGCCAAAAAAAAAACACGCCAGTCAGAGCTGAGAGCAGGCACGTGCACACATAGACATCAAAGGGGGCTTGAGCCCCTGCCCTTTGACCTGTCTGTAAAAAGTGCCCTCTCCAGGCCATGAATGCAGTTTTTACTATAGGGTGAAAGAAATGCAAATGCCCCCTCTTTCCATGCCATACCTGAAGGCAGCATTCAAGAGAATTGCCTTGTCCAAACTCTCCTGAACTTGAATGCAGTGTCTTCCGTTGAAGTAATTGCCCTCTCTGTTTAGAAATCCATGACACACACCACATCTCCATTATTGACTTGATTGTGCTTAGTTCAGTCTGGTATTCATAGGGCGGTTTTTAGGACTTACAATAGGACGCCTCGGAGGCAAACACGGTGCTGAGAGATGTTTGAATAAGACGCACTGGGTCGGGTTTCTGGTGTATTTTATTGATCACGAACACAGTCAAAAATGGATACTCTGTCTCATTGACAGAGTCTGCCAATGAGAGAAAGCATAGATGTGTCCGGGCCCATTTGTCCAGCGACAGCACGTAAGCTGTCACTCGAGGATGAGACCCAGAATGGCAGCAAACAAACTGTTTATATATTGCATAGGTAGACTCCTCCTCCCTTAGGAAGGAGGATCATTTACAGGCTGGTTAAACAGATTTAGCTGGCAATTGTCAGACAGTATATACATACAGTATATTGATTCATTGTCAATCATCATAATTATAGAAACAATACATTACAGAATGGTATATGATGGAACTCATAATAAGGCATACAGTACATTCCTTACATAGATATATAGACAGATACAGATTGGAGAGAGACAGAGGGAGAGAGAGGAGAGAGATGGGGGGGGGGGGGGGGGGAAAGGGGGTAGGGAGGAGGTTGTGTGTGTGTGTGTGTGTGTGTGTGTGTGTGTGTGTGTGTGTGTGTGTGTGTGTGTGTGTGTGTGTGTGTGTGTGTGTGTGTGTGTGTGTGTGTGTGTGTGTGTGTGTGTGTGTGTGTGTGTGTGTGTGTGTGTGTGTGGGGAGAGGGGGGGAGAGGCAACCTCAAAGAGTACTAGAGGTCAAAGGCTATTTCCCAGGGCAGCTGCAGGACAGTGGGTGTTGTCACATTTAAATATCAATTAAGTGTCATAAATAGCGATGTGCCGTCCATGCGTTGAGTCTAAGTGAGAGAACCATACTCCAAACATATATTGTGTAAGCTAGTAAAATTCATCCGTAACAGTATCAAGCACCGAAAATAGCTCACCTCCAAGCTCACAACGCGTCGCGCTGCGATGCGTTGTGAGCTTGGAGGTCTGCTATTTTCGATATTTTCACCAAAAGGCCCTTTTTAGAAATGTCAGCCCCTGCCTCTCTCTAACATTCTCTGCATGTCCCTGGCTGAGACAACGCACACCGACGGCAAAGCATTTCACTTTGAAAATAGCTGAAGAAGTTCATTATCTAAAAGCTGGCAATGAAATGCAAAGCAGAAATTACCCCCCCCCCCCCCCCCCCCCCCCCCGTTGTCCGCTCGCTGACAGTGAGGTTACATGGGGAAGCACCGCTGGCGCCTGACAGCTGTCTGCACCCCAGCATCTCCTGCTCCTCGGGATATGCTTCATGGGCATCCCAGCACAACCTGTTTCCCATCTGCCTGTCAGGGAGGAATGGAAAAGTAGAAGCATTTATACGAGAGGTACCAACCAGGGACGTGCTGGGCCCCTGATTCAGCCCGGGATAAATAGTTGGAGAGGCCCTCATTGCGCGCTATAGAGAGAGATCTCTCTCTATAGCGCTGCTGCTACTCAAAGATTTGCCATTTCAGATCATGACAAGTGACAAGCCAGTGGGCCAATTACATGAGTTATATTTCGTCGTTGTCGGGTGGAAACCTTGTATGTCCATAACCGTTTGTTTTGTATTTATCATTTTAAAAATGATTTAAACTAGTGAAAACAGCCGATCTACAAGCACACAACTTTGCTTTGCTTTGCGAAAAAAAAGTATAACATTTGAAACTTGGAGATACGGGTTTCTGCCCGACAGTGATGATTTACTTTGTTGGCCGTTCAGCCCCCAAAATGGAACGAAGGCAGACATTTTATTTTTATTTTTTTCCTAATGGCCGGCCTGGACCGGCCGGGAATGAACCGGCCGTTCGGAGTTGTCCCGCTTTTCCCCAATGGCCAGCACGTCCCTGGTGTGAAGTAACCAAGTACATTTACTCAAGTACTCCGCTAAATCAAAGGCAAATATTGTACTTTTTACTCCACTACAATTATTTGAAATCTTTACTTACTTCTAGTTACTTTCTAGATTTAGATGTATTATTACAAAACGTTAACCACTTCAGCCCTATACATTTTGGCCATTTACTCAAGTAAATTTAGATTTTTTTACTTTAACTTGTAACAGAGTATTTCGACTATTTCTACTAGTATTGATACTTTTAGTTAATAAAAAATGTTAGTACTTTTTCCACCACTGCCACAGCAACTGGTGCTTATTTTCTTAGCAATTATATCGATTTGATTAATTGAATACCAAGGATGTATTTTTTTTATAGATTAGTCTGATTAACCCCTTACTACATTTTACAATATTGTTGTGAAAAAGGGTTATCTACAAGCTTTTCAACACTTTACAAATACATTGTGAGCTTGTAGATCTGCTATTTTCGCTATTTTTGAAAGAAATCTCAGAAAAGGAAGAAAAGATTACTTTATTAAAATATTGTTTTATCTTTTTGTTAATAATCAATTAAATACATTTGTTTGATTAAACTGTTGCACCCCTGATGCAGAGTATATGTAAAAATTGGGCAGAGTCGTAGACATCAAGAAATAAGTGAGTGAGTGACATGATTGTTGCTAATTCTAGTAGAAAAGATCCTGAAGAATTTAATCTCTCAATTAGGATTACACTTTCGAAAGGTTTATTATAATTATTATTAGTGTGATTTGTTTTTTGATTCTTTTGAAAGCCAGAGTAGATGTTATAATGTTGATATAAGTAAGTAGTCAAAAAAGTAGCTTTTTAAAAATAGCACTGCCAAAGCTCATAGAAATGACAATCTACTGTATCTGCATGCATGGGACAGCATTTACACAACATTTTGATTGCGTCGCTGTATTTTATTTTTAAATGTTCCGGAAAAGGCATTGGATTATAGAGATAGTTCATGGTGAGACACTTTAAAGATGACGTTTTTAGAACCCATTCCAAAGAAGTGGCTAGAAAGGCTACTCTTTGAGTAAAATTGAAAGAAGATGAACATCTGGGAAACATTTAACCCATTTAGGCCTAGAATTATTGAATGCTTTAACCAGTGAAAAATAGCAGATATACAAGCTCACAGCGCGGCACCGAGTGCCCCGCTGCGAGCTTGTAGATCTGCTATTTTCTTTTTAGTTGTGAAAATGTGTGCAAATCTTTGAATATATGTTTTTTCAAAGCGAACGTTTGTAACTCAAATTTTGCCTCTGGGGGGTCCCTGGAACTAAATATTTTGAGATGCGGGTCCGTGGCCAAATAAATATCATTTTGGGGGTCCTTCACATGAAAAGGTTTGAGAACCACTGACATAGTAGTCTCTCAAGAACAGACTAACTGAGCTCCATTTAAGTGAAAAGGACCTTTTCTTTGACGACGGCTGGCCAGATTGCTGACATAGAAACATAGGTTTTTCAAAAGATCTTAGAAGGATTCAAAAGACACTTATAGAATCGTGTCAAAATTCAAATTTTCACGATTTTTCTAAAATAGCAGATCTACAAGCTCGCAGCGCGGCACTCGGTGCCGCGCTGCGAGCTTGTATATCTGCTATTTTTTCAATAGTTAAAGCATAAAATAATGATACACAATGTGTACCCGTTCTAAATGAGTTAAGACCCAGATGAATAATGTCTTGGAAGGGGAAGGAATTATGACTGGCACTTCCTGGGCTGCCCTTACATTTCAGTCACGTCGTCGTGCAGAAGCAATTTGTGTTCACAGATACGGCCACACCGTAGCAGAATCAACGGGGGCGATCAAATGCATTCAGTCAGACCGTTGTGCCACTGATGCTTGCGAGATGTCGACATTAACTATATATTCAAATTTACAAAGCTTTCTCTATGGCATACATGGGCAACTGGCAGCCCGGGGGCCACATGCGGCCCTCACCTTCACTTAATGTGGCCCGCAGGTAAATATACCGGAATACAGATATGTTATTGATTTCACTTCAGTATATAATTATTAGTAGTTTAATGAATTGCATTACATTTTATTGTCTTTTTTTATGTCCACATCCAGTGTATTTGAATTTAATTTCATAAAGTTAACATATATATGTTATATAAGTATAACTAAATGCATTTAAAAATATATATATATTAATATATATATATGTGTATATATATATGTATATATGTGTATATATATATGTATATATGTATATGTATATGTATATATATATATATATATATGAAGAGTTCATTTGCAAAAACAGATAAAAGCCATTTTGGAAAAAAATGAGATGACTATTGTAAATAACAGTTAAGTTAGAGTTTTATTTGAATATAAAATCAATTTTGTTGTTAAGGCAGATATATCCCATTCTAAACGCCCTCAAAGATCAGGTTTTGTAGCAAAAACAGACAAGTGACATAGCTCTTTGTTTGCAGAAACAGATAAATCCATTGGGCAGCGTGTTTAGACCATGTGATCCAAGATGGTGCCCCATTATGCACCAAACTTGTCTCAAACATTGTTCAGGGGTCTGCCATGAGGATAGTCAAACCAGGGGCCATGTGTGGCCCCCAGGGACCATGTGTGGCCCCCAGGTGCCTCTGGGTGCCACAGGCGCACTTTTGCCCCGTTTTGCACCAAACCTCTCTCAAAGACTGTTCCAGGGGTCTGTCATGAAGATAGTCACACCAGGGGCCATGTGTGGCTCCGAGGGGCCATGTGTGGCCCCCAGGGGCCTCTGGGTGCCATAGGCGCACTGTTGCCCCATTATGCACACTGTTGCCACCATTATGCAACAAAAGTGTCTCAAACACTGTTCAGGGGTCTGCCATGAGGATGGTCACACCAGGGGCCATGTGTGGCTCCCAGGCGCCATGTGTGGCCCCCAGGGGCCTCTGGGTGCCATAGGCACACTGTTGCCCCATTATGCACCAAACTTGTCTCAAACACTGTTCCAGGGGTCTGCCATGAAGATAGTCACACCAGGGGCCATGTGTGGCTCCCAGGGGCCATGTGTGGCCCCCAGGGGCCTCTGGGTGCCATAGGCACACTGTTGCCCCATTATGTGCACTGTTGCCCCATTATGCACCAAATGTGTCTCAAACACTGTTCAGAGGTCTGCCATGAGGAAAGTCACACCAGGGGCCATGTGTGGCTCCCAGGGGCCATGTGTGGCCCCCAGGGGCCTCTGGGTGCCATAGGCGCACTGTTGCCCCATTATGCACACTGTTGCCCCATTATGCACCAAAAGTGTCTCAAACACTGTTCAAGGGTCTGCCATGAGGAAAGTCACACCAGGGGCCATGTGTGGCTCTCAGGGGCCATATGTGGCCCCCAGGGGCCTCTGGGTGCCATAAACGCACTGTTGCCCCATTATGCACCAACATTTTCTCAAACAATGTTCAGGGGTCTACCATGTGGCCCCATGTGGCGTGTGGCTCCCAGTGGCCCCTGATATACAGGGGCCCCTGATGAGGCCTGTGAGGTGGCCCCTGGTGTGACTATTGTCATGGTAGACCCATGGACAGTGTTTGTGCCATATGTGGTGCAGATCAGAGCAGCAGTGCGCCTTTGGCACCTGGGGACCCCAGGGGCCACTGATATGGCACACTGGGGCCCCTGGTTTAGCCCTTTGTGTGACTATTGTCATGGCAGACCCTTAAACAGTGTTCATGCTAAGTTTGATGCAGATTGGAGCAATGGTGTGCCTTTGGCACCCCGGGGCCCCCGGGGGCCCCTGATATGGTACACTGGGGCCCCTGGTTTAGCCCTTTATATGACTATTGTCATGGCAGACCCTTAAACAGTGTTCATGCTAAGTTTGATGCAGATTGGAGCAATGGTGTGCCTTTGGCACCCTGGGGCCCCCGGGGGCCCTTGATATGGTACACTGGGGCCCCTGGTGTGGCCTGTGAGGTGGCCCCTGGTGTGACTATTGTCATGGTAGACCCCTGAACAGTGGTTGTGCCAAGTTTGGTGCAGATTGGAGCAACGGTGCACCTTTAGCACCCCAGGGGCCCCTGAGTTGTCCCCTATTGTGCCCCCTGGTGGCTACATGTGGCCCCTATAAAAGTACAGACTACTTAAGTATGTTGTCAAAACTTTGTTTTTGCTCTCCTGTAAAATTCTGGAAATCCTTTTTGCGTCCTCGAAATGGCAAAATTCAATGGTGAAACATCAAATGTGGAGTTATCTGTTTTTGATAAAAAACGACTGTTGGAGTTATCTGTTTTTGCCAAAAAAATAAGTTTAAATTAAAAGAAAAACTATTTTCTAATAAAGTTACATTTTTTATGATACATCTATTTTGTTAAGTCATTTTTACTTAGTCAAATCCACCCAACTTCAGTTTGATTGATATTACTTTGAGTGCACAATAAAAAAACTGGATTTGTGAACATTTATAAAAACGGAGTTATCTGTTTTTGCAAATGAACTCTTCATATATATATATAATATATATATATGATTCCAATTCAAAAATAGCAAATGAAAATTCAGGATTCAAATAAAAAAATAGGGGCCCCTTGGCCCCTAGCGATTAAACCCCATCCCCATGTGGTACAGAAGGCAAACAATTTGCAGTTGGACAAAAACACTGATCCAAAGCTATACTGCAAATTTCCAGAGAGTGGATTATTTTTCCTGAGTTGTCTCCCCAAACTGCAGCTTTATCTATCAACATTTGAGCGTGATTTATCCTGCAATTCTCTCATTTTAGGTTTCTTAATTAAGATGAATTAAGGGTGTTTTTGCATTAAACATTCTTTTGACTGTCGCGTTCCGCCGGGCTAATTCAGATTGAACTGATTTAATTGGCTTTGATCCTTCCCATCACACTTTTCCCAGCTTCGCACGCACGCACGCACGCACGCACGCACGCACACACACACACACACACACAAACACACCACACCACACATTGTGTCGCCGCACGTTATTCATCTCAGCCAATGGCCTTTGAACAGTGCGCTCCCCACGGCTAGGCTTCTGCTCCTGTTTCAAGGTTCAGCAAAGGCATTGCCGGTGACGGGGGGAAGATTCACTGGGTGTTTGAACAGGCGGGGTGGAGGTGATGCGACACGATGGCACAGCGCATAAGTGATGGGCTGGACACTTCTTGCCTTGGTCTAAAGCAGAGTCTAATGGGCGTCTGACAGCCGGCGGCAAGACAACATTGAACGCGGCGGTCGTTAGAGGTGGATTAATGATGTGGCAGCAGGGTAGAGGACTGGTGCAGAGGGACAGGCCTCTGCTACAACATATTGATCTTTCTTTCTGATCATTGTCTTCACAGCACATAAAGCCAATTGGCTGTCTTGGAACGCAATATAGAACCCCCTTTTTTCCCCCAAGGTCTGTCCATTTCGAGCCGATGAGTTAAAGTTACACAGTCACTCTGTTTGTTGCATATCGTTCTAATGTTCCATTAGCAGACATGAAGGTGAGCGGTCTTCTGTGTGACTGTGAAACACACAGCTAAAGTTGTGCTGAGAAGTTTACCGCATTGATGACACTTGGCCGAAGCAAAGCTACCATTTGCTGTGAAAATGTGAGGAGATAGAGAAACAATAGAGAAAATAGCCCATGTACAAGTCACGATGCAAGGATAAATTGAGAGCTTTGACAAATTTCCCCAAAGTAGGGACACCAGTGTTAAGGCCCTTTTCCACTGGCAGCGATAACGATGACAATAACGATTTAAAAAAGTGGGTTTTCAATTGAAGTGGATCGGCAGCATCCACTCAACACCGATACAGACAACGATAGCCGACAACTACATCGTTAGGATCAACAACGATGTGGTTAAGATAACAGTGATATGGAAGTGGGTCTCTGACAAACAGCTGGTGGTGCGCTCTGCGCGAGCGGCTGTTAATTGGCGCCTCTTCACATTGATGTCCGATAACTTTATCGGACATCAATGTGAAGGCATAATTATCGCTGTGATATTTTATGGCTTTCGTCATCGTTATCGCTGCCGGTGGAAAAGGGCCTTAAATGTGATTAACATACATTTTCATTAAATTGTTAAATGTAATATATTATCAAACATAAATATCGGACTCTACATTTCCCAAAAGGAAACGCATGTATTTAAATCAGTTTGACCAGAAGCAGGGATAACATATATTTCCCCGGTGATGAGAATTAATGAGCAGAAGTGGGGTATCAAAAACAGGCATGGATATATGCCTCCCATGCCCCCCAGCAAATTCAACCCTTTGTTGGGGGGCAAACGCCTCAGGCTCCAGCCCACCCCCATGGCTCACAAGGGGCCCCGTAAAGGTTGTTTTAGTTTGTTAATTTTTCATTATATTTTTCAGTGATGATGTATATACAAAGAAAAATCACACCCGTGTGAACAGAGCGGTGGTCGTGGAGGCTGCGCAACAGCAAAACAAATATATATATATTGTGTGTGTGTGTGTGTGTGTGGGTGGGTGGGTGTCTGGCCTGGCCTGGCCTGAACAACAGCGCCCCTCCCTTAACATGTGTGGTCACAAAAGGTACTACATACAGGCTACAGGCTACATACAGACAGACACGCATACAGACAGACAGACAGACAGACAGACAGACAGACCCACACACACGGCCACGTATAGGAGCGTTGTGACCACCGCTCAAAAACAAGTTACTTAACACTTTACAATATGGGCATAACAAGTGTGTTCTACAAAATCACAAGTCATTTGTTAACTGCAACATAACTTGTTGTCATTCCATTGTTGCATTCTAAATGATGTCTATGAAATCTCTTTGCATCTGGGGCTGCATCTGGTGTTGGTAATGGCCTAACTACAAACATCAGACGGCAGCTCATTATTCTGCTTTGCTCTCTTGGCTATTTCATCCCTGTGTAAAAAAGGACATGTGCTGGATCACAGAGCCTGTCGCTGTCCACCGGCAGTGGTGCTGAAACATTCACCAATCGATGCTTGCAGAGGGATTTTTCCCCCCTATTATATCATGACCGGCTAACTGTTTTCTTATTCATGTAAAACAAAAATAAAGAAGAAGAAAGAGCTTTCAACTATGTGACAAATTGTGTTCATTAGGACATCAGCTTACAGTTGTGAATTTTTAAATCATTTGTAAAAGAAAAGGCCCCTCGAGAGCGCACTGTACTGAGACACTCCTGTCACTGTAGCCTGGCTCCAGTCCCTGAAATTCTGGCCACCCCTATTAAAAGAATATATTCAGGCGATTTGCTATGAAACATCGGTAGCAGACATTTTATCATGTTTGATTAGTTAGTAGTGCTCCTATGCTGCCGGTTTCTTTGGTTAGCAAGTAGCAACAGGTTAGCCAGCCACATAACAACACGAATAAGGGTAGCTTAACAACAACGTCATCTGCTTTGCTACTATTGTGATTGATTGACTATCAGCCTCTTTGGCTGATAGTCTGGCTACTGTCACTGGGGTATAATTGGTGAATGTGAATCTTTATTTCCTGTTTTTTTTTTTTTTGCCACCTGTCTCCCTTGGTGGTTGTGACATTGTCCCTGTTTGCCGTCAAAATAACAATCTTTGACTTACATGTCAGAATATACAGAATATACAGTACATGTCAGGTTAATGTCATGGAGGCCGTAGACTGTGGGGGAATGCTAGGCCAGTGCCTGTAAACAGAATGCATCATGGGTATTGTAGGAACACAGTACAGCTGAAATAGACCGGGGAATTATACTCTGTAAATATGGATTATTGCGACCGTAGGTCGCACTTACTATCAAAACCTGCACAAACTGTGAGTCAGTCCGTCAGTCCGTCAGTCCGTCTGTCTGTCACACCTCACACGTCACACTATTGCCCTGCTCATATCTCCGCAACCGTTGCCCCGATCCATGCCAAATTTTGCACACACGCTCCTTGGCTGCCAAACTACAACCTCCAAGGACCCCCGGAGCTCCAGGGACCCCCAGGTCCCTGGGGGACCCCCAGATGTAAAAAAAGACCAAATGTGCAAAAATGACCAAATGACCACTCCAACATGGCTGCTCACGGGGAATTCCCGGGGACCACCGACTCCTGGTGCTCCAGAACGGATGCCAAAGTGGTGGCGCCCCCAGTGGAGGACCCCCTCCACTGTAGCTCACATAAAATGCCGTAACTCGGGCTAGGAGCGTCCGGGAGAGCCGGGGCCGGTACCTATTCGTCCGCCAAGGCAACGCGGAGACCCCACCCCTCATTTCTCACATGGCCCTCTTCTAGCGCCACCATGAGGCCGATTCTTGCAAAACACATTTTTGGACACTGCTCCTACAGATTTTGCCCTAAAATCACGCACATTGGTACACAGTATGTCTACACATTGCCCACACAACTAGGAACCAATGGCAGTTACAGCCCTCTTTGTGTGTACATGTGACCTACGGACGCTTATCTCCCGATTAGGGAGTCTTACTGGTAATATATGTAAATGTTGTTTTTTATATAGACTATGAACATCAACAATTAACGGAAATGAATATCAGCAGTGTGGTAGTCCTTCAACCCTGTATCCACCTGTTACCGCCAGAATTTACCGTAGAATGATTTGCAGGACACTTCCGGTTAACAGCAGACATACAAGCTCACGTCGCGTCGCAGATTAAACCGCTGTGAGCTTGTAGATCACACTCGGCTGCGACACCGGAAATGTGTCCGCACGCCTTCTGCGCAATGCACGATGGGACGTAGGAAACTTGTGGATACTTAATTGACCGGAGTCTCCCAGGGGGCCCCAACTTTTTTTGCCAATCTTTTTTGTCAATCTCTTTCCAGAATAAGGATTCAAGTGGTTAAGTAGACAGGCCTCTGGCGTAGCACCACTGACTCCTGCTTTCTAATCATTATCTTCAGTACACACTGACTGCAATGGATACAATGTTCCACCCTTTTGCAAGGTCTGTCCATGTCAGCCAATGATTCGTTTTGAAACATATTGTAAGTTAGCCCACATACGATATGACGCGGGACTACACCCCACTGATTATAATGAATCAATCAATCATAATTGGTTTAGCTTGTTGATAAAAGACAGGTGTCTGACTAGGATGTATGTAGTTTGGCTGATTAACCGCTAGCGAGATTGAATTTTTTAAGCAGAAACCAAATTAAGTCCGGTAAACAAATAACTTCATAAGCAAGTCGTGCACGCACATTGGATCTCCTAATAGGAAACCACCAGGCACACACCAAAAGCCACTGGGTTGTGTAATTAACTCCACACTTTCCATTCAAAATAGCTAACCCGACCAAGATAAAAATAGAAAATAAATTGTGGCTGAGGGAAAGAAATCTGCTGTATCTATGAGGGTGACTGTGTAATTTTCTGTGGGGTGAAGTGCATCCGTTCTCTCACACTGTTCAGAGATTAATTCACTTTGCTGCTTTTCCATCATTATTCATGGATAGCTCACCTCACATGCTGTGGAAATCTAATGGGTGACTGATTTCCTGTGAGCGTTGCTTCACATTCAGAAGTGTCATGAAAGGTCTGCGATGATGGAACGCTGTATTCATGTAATGAGCGCTACAGTGTTGGCGTCTATATGGCCTAAGCTCTGCGTATATACAGTATAGTGAAGGATGCTCTGGGACTCTTCAGTGTTGGCAAAGGTTCAGTTGAGAGAAGCACTCATATATCATATAATACCAGCAAAACATTCAGTATCGACCTTTTAGGTAATAGCACTTTACTTCTGCAGTTTCCTGTCCAAATCAATAAGCACTCTGCCCTGACAAATTTAAATTAAAACGCTCACAAGTTCATCTTTTCACCAACATTTCTCCGACCCAGAATTGTGAGCATTTACCGTCAGGGGTTGAGACATTTTTAAGGAAACCTTTTTTTTTTTTTTCCTCTCTCTCACCATTATGATTGGTGCCCTTGGACATTGCAGAGACACATTTGGGATAAGGAGCTAATCTGGGAGCCAATCTGTGCCTGGGCTTTCTTCATCTGAGCAGAATTTGAATTCTCAGCATGCCTGTAGGGAAGGTGAAAATTATTCTGTAGCCATTACCGTGGCCCCATGTCGCTGGGCCAAAGAACTGACTGTGCAGAAGGACACTGGGTCAGGATAATTACAGCCATATTGCACAGAGATAAAGCTTTTTTTTTTTATCTGACATCCTTCAGCTGTATAGACCATGGAGGTGCGTATCTGCCTCTGAAAACCTGAGAACCTATGGCTGTTGAGGGAAGGGGGACGTGGGCTTTCTTACATTTTATCTTTCAAAGCTGTATTTCTGTCTAAACGAATGGTATGGTAATGTGAACGCTCTTGGCTGAATAAGACCTACCAATTTTCTAAATGTAATCATTGCTTCTTTGCCCTCTGTCTGCGCCCTCAAAGATCTGCAGACACTTAGGAAGGCTGAGTCTTGGGCTAGCTAAGGAGGAGGCGTCTTACCTCGTTCGATTGGAACGGCGAGGAGCCCCACTTTGTGGAGTGCAAGGAAAGTCAGGAACAAAAGCTTGATATCTCTGTTGCAGTCTTCATTTGGAGACGCGCGGCGCCAGGGTGGAAGAGCGCCTCGCTGAATTACCTGGAACTAAATTAAAACGTGGCGGCGGTCTCCGCTGGCGGCGATGACCCCTTGCGCCCTTTCTGAGTGATGTTGAGCGATGTGTTTTTTTCTTTGTCATGATTGTTACGCTCCCTTCTCAGCCTCATCGCATAAGCAAGACTTTTGACCTTTTAGCTACACCTGGAATCTGTTCATAGTAACAATATAGTATATTGTCGCTGTCAGACAGAAACCTTGTATGTCCAAAACCGTTGCTTTTCAGGAAAATGTAAAATAAAGTCAAGTGATCAATGGATCCAATGTAGTTATTATTATTATTATCATTTAGTCACAAGCTTGTATTATTGCGACCGTAGGTCGCTACTTAGTATGAAAGCCTGCAGATCCCCTCTTCTTTGTCGGTCACTCTTTAAGCCTTCAGATCCTGTGATCTGTCACTCTTCTTTGTTTGTCACTGTTCTGACATCACAATATAGCTGACCTGTTCTGATATCACAATGATGTTGCAAATTAATTCAGTCCCTCTTATGCCCATATATGGAGATCCCTGATGTCATCAATATTAAGCCCATGTGCGTCACACCTCATCCCAGCTCATCCATATTTGGGGAAATATTTTGGCCCAAATTCGTCCAACTTAAAGGGATATTCCACTTTCAACAGGGAGCAGTGGAAGGGCCTCTCTCCACATACACACCCATTGTAACTTCAAACTCCATTTTAACCATGATAGATTCATTAAAAACACCCATTATTTTTTTCTGGTGACTCATACTACCCTCCTAATACGTGAGCAGGCCGTGTTATTTCGATAACCTTTTTCATTTATTTTTTATAATTATTTGGGAAAAAGGAAAAAATTAAATACAAAAAAATATTTATTAAAAATAAATGAAAAAACACGGCCTTCTCACATATTAGGAGGGTAGTATGAGTCACCAGAAAAAAATAATGGGTGTTTTTAATGAATCTATCATGGTTAAAATGAAGTTTGAAGTTACAATGGGTGTGTGTGGGGAGAGGCCCTGGGCCTGGAGGGCCTGGTAACATTTACATCAAATATCTAAATATTCAATCAAGCTAATTAAAAACTGTTCAGAGTATTCATAAAAGCCTGATTAGATGATAAAATTACCAAAAGTTTTTTTGAAAGTGAAATATCCCTTTAAACAACCAACCGCAACGTAAGTCACACTTGCGAATTAATTCTGTCCTTGTCCCTTTTATGCCCATATGGAGGCCCCTGATGTCATACATTTTAAGCCCATGTCTGGGAATGCCCATATATGGACATATTGTGTCAGTCTCATGTGGTCTATGACATCTATGATGTCAGACGTCAGTCATCTTCATATTTGGGAAAATATGGCCACATTTTGCCAACTTAAACAACCAACCAGGTCTGTGCCTTTTTTTTGGTCAAAGTTGATCCCATTGATAAAGCTGCCACAAACACTGTAGCGGCTGCTGCCAATATTTATTTTAGGACGCAGAGGAAAAGCGCCATTGTCACCCAGGCGGATGCGTGCGCGAACTCGCCCTTGGTCGCTTCTCGCCCTTAGGGCGTCTTACTGGTATAGCTAGTTGTTATAGTTATTTATTATATTCAGTATAATACATTTCTATATAATAAATAATATGGAGATGCCAGTTTTCAGCCAATGGGTTTCACAGTTTGCAAAGTGAGTTCCCCTCTGTCATACTACAGTACATGCTGTACATACAGTTTATGTACTGTAAGGGTCCTGCCCTTGGCGACTGACAATTGGATGTTTGTGACATCAGAATGATTGGGATGATGAAGCTATACATAACAGCCAATTAAGCCAATATTTAAGGTAACGTTGTTCTCATTGCTGTAGATTATTCATATCATTTGAATTCCTGTCACATCAGGCGGTCTAACCTTATCATCAGAAAAAGAAAGGGTATAAGATGCACTGTAATACGAAACAAAGATTTGTCGGTATTTAATTGACTTTGACAGCATGCGTAAGACTGTAGTTCCTGCCTAAATTGCCAGAAGGCTTAGAGATCCAGGCCTGCTTCCGACCTCGTGAGGCTGGATACTGGTCTGGACTTCCTGACGGACCGTCACCACGGTGTTGATATTGGACGGCTTCACATCACATTCACTGACCCCTCAACACACCGGGGAGCCCTCAGGGCTGCATGCTGAGGCCTCTTCTCTATATCATCGTTGTCGGGTGAAAACCTTGTATGTCCAAAACCGTTCGTTTTGCATTCATCATTTTAAAAATGATTTAAACTAGTGAAAACAGACGATCTACAAGCACACAACGCCTCGCACCGCGAGGCGTAGATCTGCTGTTTTCACTACTTTTGTGCGACGGCCTTGTATGACGAAGCAGGGCTTTACTTTGCGAAAGAGCGTACACGTTTGAAACTTGGGAGATACGAGGTTTCCACCCGACAACGGCGACATACTCCCTGTTCACACTCGACTGCATGGCTATGAACAGCTCCGATAACATCATCAAGTTAAGCTGACAACATGCCTGATCGTCAACGCCGACGAGACAGCCGATACACAGGGATGAGGTCAGATCACTGACACAATGGTGTCACGAGAGGAACCTCGCACTCAATGTCAAGAACACCAAGGAACTGATCATCAACAACAAGAGGCAGGGGAGACAGCACGCCACATCTACATTGATGGTGTCAGTGTGTGGAGACATTTGACAGGAATTCCCGTGGGTCCCGTGGGTCCCGCAGGATTCCCACAGGACAGGAGTCAAATTTGTATTAAAATTATACATTATATAATAATAAACATGAATATGGATCAAAATAGAAAAACATCTGCGTGATTTTATTTTTTTATTTTTTTTCGGGAGCGGGATGTGAACGGGAGTGATTTTGACCAGGAGCGGGATGGGACCAGGAGTCATTGTACAGGAGTGGGACAGGACAGGATTTATTTTTTTACTCTGGCCCAGGATTGGGATGGGACAGGATTTTTTCTGCAGGAGTGGGACGGGACAGGAGTGAAAATCCACTCCCGTGTCATCCTCTAGGAGAGTCAGTGGCTTCCACGTTTCTCAGCATGCTGAGGAAGAACTGTGGTAGAATTACATACCAGTAAGACTCCCTAATCGGGAGATTAGCAACCGTCACACAAATACACAAACTTTAGAAGGCAGTCGTAGCCAATCAGGAGGGGGAAATGGGACCGATCGATGTCGATGACATGACTTTAGAGATACTGTGTACCGCTTTGCATGATTTTAGGTCAAAATCTGTAGTAGGAGCAGTATCCAAAAATGGGTTTTGCAAAAATCGGCCTGATGGTGGTGCTAGAAGAGGGCCATGTGAGATATCAGGGGCAGAGGTTTGTGATTTGCCATCCAAGGAGTGTGTGTGTGCAAAGTTTGGCATCGATAGGGCCAACGGTGCCAGAGATAAGTGTCAGATAAGTGCCAAAAGTGTGATATGACGTGACGTGACTGACTGACTGACTGACTGACTGACTGACTGACGGAGGGACAGCCGGTGGACCTGACGGTCGCAATTTCCCTTACAGTATGTTGTTCATCTTTCTGCGTGTTAGAATAGTGGAGATGTCTTCACTTAGGCTTGTTGGCTGTTGTTTTGGTACAGCATGTGTTGTTATGGTACAACCACAATCCGATCCCCATGTCCGTTGACAGAACTACCTTACCACCAACCAGTGATATTAAGTTAGCATTTTTGCAGAGTATTAAATGGAGAAAAAAAAAGATATATGGTGCAACACAAATAAACCAAATCAATCTATATCTGATCTAAATGTACCAAAATGGCCTGCAATACTGTTCAACAACACATAATTTGGCCATTTTTACACTATTCATTTTACACTCAGTGTCAGGGAAGCCCAAAACGAGAGTGAATGCTAGTAGAACAGTATATTACAGGCCACTTTGGCAAAAAAATAAAACATTAAAATGGGACGCTAGCTACAGTATGCTGCTCATTCCACAAATGCCTGATGCTTACAAGCTGTACCTCGTTGTGAAGTTGACTAAGGTGTGTGTGTGTGTGTGTGTGTGTGTGTGTGTGTGTGTGTGTGTGTGTGTGTGTGTGTGTGTGCGTGTGCGTGTGCGCGTGCGTGCGTGTGTAAGCCTGTGAATATAATCCATTCATACATATTTTCTATCTGCTGTTAAGTGATGTTGGTTGGAGTTGACTATGCTTCATTTGACATTTGGATGCTGTTGATGAGGCTGCGGGCTACTTGCCATTCATCTGGTAGCTTTGACGTCTTTCCTCACATGCACAATAGAGGAAGGTTCTCGGTGCAGATTGTGTAATTACTGTAGCTGCAACCTTTGCAAATGAATTACTGGTTCCAAACAGATTACGATCACAGCACATTCTTTCACCAGCCACAATGACCTTGCTGGCTGTAAGCTTGCGTCCTTGAATCTATCAGCAAAAGGCTACTTGGGTTTGGCTCTTGACTCAGTGCTGAATAAGAACGGAATTATCATGTGCATGGTGAGACATGGCAAATTACATTTTGTAATGTAACAACAAAAATAAAACATCGACTTGCCTCATCTGGCAAATGGTGCTTACAGCCCCGCCTCCAGCTATCACTTCAATGCAAGTGCTCAGTGGCGTTTTGAAGCATGCGGAAGTAGCTGAATTCCAGTGCATTGTGGGTGAATCCAGGTGCACTCTGGGGGAAATTGGTCTCTACCTAGAGACCAAAATGTTTGACGCCGAGACGCAATGACGTCACGAACGACGTCGACGTCCATTGAACCCTATTTTAGACCCCAGCGGCACGCTCTTATGCTCGTGCATGTATGTTTCATCTCGCCTGAAATTCCAACTTTGGCCAGTAGGGCGGCCGCTTCAATGTTTACAAGCCGTTCTGGGGGCTTGGCTTACACCCGTTTGTGTGGTCGCGTATGTCAAGATAAGTCAAGCCAACAGTGCTTCAAATGTTACAAAATGTTCTCTCAGTTGGTCTGCGGTGGATCATATTCAACCATTGACCCAACCTAGTGAACCCTTTTTGTTTTTACTTTTAATACAGTAGATTTGCTTCAAATATAAAGTGCGTTAAAAATAAAATGTATTACTCTGGGGGCAAAAATATCCCATCTACAAGCTAAAAGATTTGGTGTAGAGCAGGGGTCTTCAACAGGGGGTCCGGGACCCCAAGGGGGTCCTCAGAGTTACTACAGGGGGTCCTCCAAATCTTTGTGTGATAGAAACGTTGTTTTTCCCTGAGAATTTTAGCTAAAAATAGCAGATCTACAAGCTCGCGCTGTGAGGCGTTGTGAGCTTGTAGATCGGCTATTTTAGGCAAAGGGGTTTAGTGTAGAGGGGAAAAAGAGCAGACTAAGTACAGAGTGAAAGGTCAAGTTTATTAAGTGTTGACGGTTCAAGTGGTTAAATATCTGGAAACACAAATTGACATGAATCCAAAACACACTGATGAGTGTGCTGTCAAACGATGAAACTATATGGAATCTGGGGGCCCCTGCTTAATCTCTCTCTCAGCTAAGGGGTCCTTGGCCTGAAAACGTTGAAGACCCGTGGTGTAGAGGGAAATCCAGTATGCATTCCCATGAAAGCATTGTGCATCAAGTGTGAATCCCAGGCTGTTTTCCAAGTCTGAGTGCAGCCTTCTGCGAGGGCCTTCCTTTGCCAGCGTCTCTGTGCAGTTCAATAATGCTGCAGCAAAAATGCGTCACAGATGGTAATGGCTGCCATTTTCAGCCGAGCCCACACGAGTGGAAGTGGCAAGCCAAGTGTTCTGCTAGAATTGCTACTTTTTTAGAACCACTCACCATCGTAATCTGATTCAAGCCTGCAGTCTCTCTCTAGTCTGGATCACATACAGTATCTTCGAGTTTATTTATTGTATTTTTTGCTCCCAACATGATGATGGCATCCATTATCTGAGGACGCTGCTATGGGCGGCCAGCCATGCTATTCCATCACTAACAGCCTTTTTGAGCTACCATTCCAGGGAATAATTATATCTACAAGCCAGACATAATGAACAGTGGCCGGGTTTCCCAAAGTGATTTTAGCCGTTCGTAGCTCACGCATGGTCGTAGGGACCAAGCCCCGATCGTCATGTTCCCGGGTTTGCATGGGTTTGGGCAGAGCGACTTATTTAGCCCCCTACAACTACACCAACATTCGGATTGCACATAAAAAGTGCTTCAAAAAGTCTCAAACCTGTCTAAATATGGTATGGCATTCTATAATTACCCGTATCCTCCGTGTTCTTTAATAAGAAGCCTTTTTATCCGATCGCTTGTTTATCTCAATGGGGTTGGTGCGCATGGGGAACACTAGGAAATGCATGGGAAAACAGAAAGCGATCGGATGAAAAGCCTTCTAACACAGAGGAGACGGGTAATTATAAAATGCCATACCGTATTTAGACAGGTGTGAGACTTTAAACCAGATTTTTGTGAAATCTGAATGTTGGTGTAGTTGTAGGGGGCTAAATAAGTCGTTTGTGCCCGAACCCATGTAAACCCTGGAACATGACGGTCGGGGCTTGGTCTCTACGACCATGCGTGAGCTACGAAGGGCTAAAATCGCTTTGGGAAACCCGGCCAGTATCATGACCAGTACACACACTCCTCTCTGACATGTGAGGTGACTACTGCGACACATTACAGTAGGGCATTCACCAAATATTAGAATATTCGAATATCAAAGTCACTATTCAACGTTGTTCACCGAAGTCGAATATTCGGTTTATTTTTTCATTTTTATTGTTTTCTCTTTAAAAAATATATAGTTTATAAAGCTTGGCTAGATAGGAAGTCATAAGAATGAGTTGCCAATGCCCCTGGTGGATGAATTTGTTAATGCTCTATACCAGGGGTTCTCAAACCTTTTTAGGCCGTGACCCCCAAAATAAACATATTTGAACTGGGGACCCCCACCCTGACAAGCACTTGGAATTGTAGGTATTACATTTAATGTGACTCGGTTCCGCAGATAAATATTGTGAAAATAGCCGATCTACATGCTCACAACGCAAGGCGTTGTAAGCATGTGGATCGGCTATTTTCACAATGTTCGCCTCTTGCTTACTTAATATTCGACTATTCGAATACTTTGAGGTCGAATAATTCGAATACTAAAAATCACTATTCGTGAATGCCCTACATTACAGTGCATGTTGTACTAATGTCAGGAGAGGTGAGTGTTTGGCCTACACCCACACATGCACGTCAAATCGATCCATCCTGGAGTTTTCGCCTTTTTTGATGCCACTGCCCTCTCATGGTTTTGGACACTAGCGTGCATGTGGCTATAATTCATCATGCTCCGCCGTGTCTCCCCTCGCCCCACACTCACTCCGTGTATCACTTTGGTCCTGAGCCAAACTCATGCACATCCCTTTTAATGCTCCACCAATTTTTTTTTAGGGTAAACAATTAGTCTAGAGAGGCCGATATGTATTCAACAATAACGGTGACCGCAACAGCAAAAAGCCTTTCAGCGTTCCAACCCTCACAAAGTAAATCACTCTTTGTGTTCGTTCAGCTGGGTTTCACCCCAACATCCAGTAGTACTATGACTATCTAATACATTAACCAATTTAGGCCTAGAATTATTGAATGCTTTAACTATTGAAAAATAGCAGATCTACAAGCTCACAGCGCGGCACCGAGTGCCGCGCTGCGAGCTTGTAGATCTGCTATTTTTTGGAAAAGTCGTGAAAATGTGTGCAAATCTTTGAATATATGTATTTTTAAAGCGAATGTTTCTAACTCAAATTTTGCTTCTGGGGGGTCCCTGGCTGGAACTAGATATTTTGAGATGGGGGTCCGTGGCCAAATGCATATCATTGTTTGAGAACCACTGACATTGTAGTTTCTCAAGAACAGACTAACTGAGCTCCAGTTAAGTGAAAAGGACCTTTTCTTTGACGATGGCTAGCCAGATTGCTGACATAGAAACATAGGTTTAAAAAAAAATTCAAAAGACACTTATGGAATCGGGTCAAAATTCAAATGTTCACGATTTAAAAAAAATAGCAGATCTACAAGCTCACAGCGCGGCACTCGGTGCCGCGCTGTGAGCTTGTATATCTGCTATTTTTCAATAGTTAAAGCATAAAATAACCAGTAAGACTCCCTAAACGGGAGATAAGCGACCGTAGGTCGCTTCGCTTATCTCCACAAATAGGGCAAAAATTAGTTTTTCCAAAATCTTCCTGATCCATGTTGATGACATGAGTGTAGACATGCTGTGTAGTGATTTTCGTGATTTTAGGGCAAAATTTGTAGGAGCAGTGTCCAAAAATGTGTTTTTAAAAATCGGCCTGAAGGTGGCGCTATATGGGACAGATTCATGGTGATGGGATGAGTGTAGACATACTGTGTAGCGATTTGCGTGATTTTAGGGCAAAAACTGTAGGAGCAGTGTCCAAAAATGTGTTTTAAAAATCGGCCTCATGGTGGCGCTAGAAGAGGGCCATGTGAGAAATGAGGGGTGGGGTGTCCGCGTTGCCTTGGCGAATAGGTACCGGCCCCGGCTCTCCCGGACCCTCCTAGCCCGAGTTACGGCATTTTATGTGAGCTGCAGTGGAGGGGGTCCTCCACTGGGGGCGCCACCACTTTTGCATCCGTTCTGGAGCAGCAGGAGTCGGTGGTCCCCGGGAATTCCCCGTGAGCAGCCCCGTTGGGGTGGTCATTTGGTCATTTTTGCACATATGGTCATTTTTTACATCTGGGGGTCCTTGGAGGTTGTAGTTTGGCAGCCAAGGAGCGTGTGTGCAAAATTTGGCATGGATCGGGGCAACGGTTGCGGAGATATGAGCAGGGCAATAGTGTGACGTGTGAGGTGTGACAGACAGACGGACAGACAGACAGACAGACAGACAGACAGACAGACAGACAGACAGACAGACAGACAGACAGACAGACTGACTGACTGACTGACAGTTTGTGCAGGTTTTGATAGTAAGTGCGACCTACGGTCGCAATAATACACAATAATGTGTACCTGTTATGAATGGCTTAAGATGACGTGGGAGCGCTAAAAGCATTCATGACCACTGTTGTTCTGTTAAGAAGATGTGTGGCGACGTGTTAGAGCAATAAAGTATAGCTCCTCTCTGCCGACTTCTTTTTTTTTTAATATATATCGAAAGTGACATTCCATATTTATTTATTTTCTTTAAAAGGGACCTTCTAGTGAAATTGTCAGCAATAAGGCAACAACACTCAGGGAAGACTTGACATTTTCTTGGTACAGGACTTTTTGTTGAATGCATTTATTGGTTCACTGATGTCTGACATTCAGCGTTGTGTTACATGCACTCATGTAAAATGCAGGAGAGAAGCTGAACACTCACACAGGCATCTGAAACTAATCAGGTGTGTGTGTGTGTGTGTGTGTGTGTGTGTGTGTGTGTGTGTGTGTGTGTGTGTGTGTGTGTGTGTGTGTGTGTGTGTGTGTGTGTGTGTGTGTGTGTGTGTGTGTGTGTGTGTGTGTGTGTGTGTGTGTGTGTGTGTGTGTGTGTGTGTGTGTGTGTGTGTGTGTGTGTGTCTAGTCACTTTTGGCAAGACAATCTTGACAAGTGGCCTGCTTGCTGCTAATAAACATTCAAGTTGACTTTTCAGCAAATTTTCATTACACCTCCTCATGCGGTTTCTTGACTTTAGGTCCATCATTAAATCGAGAAAACAGCATTCCCCACATTACACGCATCAAAATCTAGTTACATGTTTTGAGCAAGTAGAGTTGCTATTTTGCCCTGCTATTTTGTCCCTTGAGTGTCCTTTTTACACCCATTAGAGTTGCATTAATACTGAGAATGTAAAATTGTATATACTATTGAAAATGTCATTCATTTTAAATATAGCATTATTCATTTGTTATATATATTTTTACTTTGTGTTTTCAATTTCAGTTAAGTATTGATTAGTTGTTAAAACGGATTTGCAAGTTTAGTTTATTTATTTTAAACCTAAATGTAACCTTTTTTTGTTTAGTTTTTAGTTTTAGTTTTGGTTTTAGTTTAGTTCGTAAGTAAGTAGCCCGTAGGTCATTGTCATTTTTTTATTTGTCCCATCTAGTTTTCGATATTTCATTTTAGTTAACTACAATGACCTTGTTTCAGTGTAAAGAGATGGAGACATTTGATGCTATAAAAACTGTGCTGATACATAAAATGAAAATACCTGCTGAAAACCGCATCATACACTGAGCTATAAAAAGACATGTTTACACATCGCACTATACCAGAATGGCACAACCGAACGCCCATAACAATGACAAACAAGTCCCCTTTGTCTCCGAGTCAACAAGGTCTCTTAATCCATCTTGTGGAGAGAAGGGGGCCCTGTTGGGGTTGTTGGCGCTCATTCCAACATCCGCAGGAACACGCGTTCCTCAGCGGGGCTAGGCATGTTAAACAGCTACAGGTCACTTCACCCTTGGATCTCCCCCAGTGGATGTGACAGTGACAAATAAGCCCATGGCCATGGGGTATAGATGCCACTTCCTTGTTGGGGACCATGGGAGCAACGCGTGATGCCATACTGTACTGTAACGCTGTGGTTCTCAACCTTTTCAGGCCGCGCCCCAAAATAATCATGTTTTAACTGGGGACCCCCTCACCCTGATGAACACTAATAGTTGAGGCATTATATTTTGTATAACACAGTTCGATCATTATATTATATTTTGTATGACACAGTTCGCTCACAACGCCTTGCAACGCGAGGCGTTGTGAGCATGTAGATCGGCTATTTTCACAATTTCTGCCTCTAATATTTGACAATTTGGTCAATGTTTAATTTGTCATGTTAGAGTTATTAAAAAGTCCTTAAATTGTCACCTTAGAAATGTGCATATACCCTCTATACACTTAAACTTTATGTTGGTTTGTTAACAGTTGAGTGAGAAAACAATGTTTCACATTAAGTTAATCATCTGGGGACCCCCCTAAATAATTTGGAGACCCCCCTGGGGGTCCCGACCCACAGGTTGAGAACCACTGCTGTAACGTAGGTTAGTAAGGGAAAGTTAGCCCAGTGCTGGACCAATCTGGGAACTAAATCATTAACAATAGCTTTTTTCACAAATGTGTTCATAAAGGTGTCTACTATCACCTCTGAACCTTCTCAATCACAACTCCCTTGAGGCACTTTGTGGGAGCCAATCAAAGTTGGGGGTATCCCGAGGGCCTGGGATTAAAGGGGGAAAAGAAATAATTGCCAATATATGAGGTATGTAATTGGGGTATTTTGGGGCTGCTGAATCCATTCCAACCATTAGTTATCAGTAAAAATGACTCCTTGGCCATAAAATAGGCCTAATTGGATAAGGCTTAGCCAATCATGTCATTCGAGTTCTCCTGTGTCCTGTTAGTCCCTATGTTTTAAACCCTGCGTTTGAGTGTTCCTTAATTGTCAGATTGAAGAAAGCTATTGGTAATGATTTACCGTAGTTCCCAGATTGGTCCAGCACTCGGCTAACTTTCCCTTACTAGGTGGGTGATCTGTTGTGTAACTTCAGTGGCAGCTGGCCATTGTGGCTAACATAACACTCTGACAATTAATGCAGTGGTTTTCAACCTTTTTTATATCAAGGTCCATTATTTATTCTGCATTTTGATTCTGCCGTCAGTCGTCGGATAAGATTTCGTCCACAATTTCATGCTGTATTGATGTGGCACCAAAGGATAACGGGCAAAACGTTCATCGAAATAAATGTTTTTCTACATTCTCTAATATCAATAATTTAACTCCTGAGAGTGTAAAATGAAACCAAAAGTGTTAAAGATCTATAAGGGTTCATTTGGTTACCAACTTTACATCATTTAGCAGGGGAGTGGGGACCACCTGGAACCCCCTCAAGGACCACTGGTGGTCCCCGGACCACAGACTTAATGGACGTTATAAGAAGCTTTATGTAATTGATCATTTTTGACTATCGACAACCCCCACCCCTTTGTACTACTGTACGCAGTAACATGGTCAGTGTTTGTAACTCTGTCAGTGCACACAATGTTGGTTGCTCGTGCGCGTTAGCATCCGATGCTGACAACGTGAATGCCCTATCGTGCCAACAATGTCGAAACTATTTACTGGTAATTTACTGTCATTTACCGTTTTCTGCTTATCTACAGCGATGAGTCCACACATATACTTCCCGCAGACCGAAAGTGAGTTTGAAAACATTGACCAACGACAAAAAACTCCTATAGCCTACCTATACTGGGAGAAATACAACAATGTGCGAACACGGCAGAAAGATTTGTGAACTGCTGCGATAAAAGAAGGTTAGCCAATAGAATACAACCACCCAAAGGACTACTAACCATTTTGTTTCCTGCAGCTGTACGGAGTGGACCTCTGACATTATATTTGCATTTGCACATAGAGTATAAACGGAGCTGCTACCTTTAAACACAATCTAAATGAGAGTTTTTGTTTTTTTGTACACTAAAATGGTGCTAATTGTCCCAAAAGTGACTGCAAAAGATTACTGCTATTTGTCTAAAAAAAAGCTTTATACCCTGTATATATAACATCTATACGTATGTCGAAATGTGACATAGCTCTGTTTAAAGTGATCCCTGACTAATACGACAAATATGCCTTAATACATTATAATGTTCCTCTATAATTACAATGTAAAATTAAAAACACCTTAAATATTTTATTTCTTCTAGAAATAGCTAATCTTTCACTCAATAGGGGAAATGCCTGTCGCAAGTTGATGATGTCATAAATGTAATTTGTGATCTATTCCTATGGAATTTATGGAATGCATGTGCAAATAAAAACAAACGTAATACTTCCTATGGTTAATATGAGCATCAAATCAATATTTCAAATGTGTTTGTGGTTTATTTTGCATATGCATGCCATAAATTAGACCACACATAACATTTATGACATCATCAACTTGCGACAGGCATTTCCCCTATTGACTGAAAGATTAGCTATTTCTAGAAGAAATAAAATATTTGAGATGTTTTTAATTTTACATCGTAGTTATAGAGGACAATTATAATGTATTAAGGCATATTTGTCGTATTAGCCAGGGATCACTTTAACACAATACTGTACCGCCTAGGGTGGATCTTAAATTACCTTTTTTTGATTTTCTTGAGTCTCACCCCCCAATTATGTTCCAATGTACAAAAAACTGCTTTGGTTAAAATTTGGTTGAATTTCAAGCATATTTAGAGGTAGCTCAATCAAGTCAAAGATTGTACATTTTATTGGTCAAAATCGAATTGCACTGCAGGCACATTTAAGTTATACATTACACATTATTCTTATACTAAGCACAGAAATTATATTTTTTAAGCTTACAAATCTAAACACAAATCTGATTACATGTTTGTCATATGTCAAACCAGAATTAATGTATTGTAGGAAATAGCAAAGCAAAGAATGACAATTTGCAATTTTTCATTTAACGTGCACAATGACATGTCTTTATTGCACACTCTTCAATCATACAACACACAACAAGCACACAGCCCCACTTCCTTGTTTACCCCCAAAACCCCCGAAAGTCACTGCAGTATAGCAATTCAGTAGTTACTGATCAATTAAAGTATGTTTTCGGCTATCGGGATACTTGTGCCGATAGTCCTGCACAATTTGCAGCAAGTATTGGAGTTGGGACTCATCTTTAGTAATGAGACCACACTATTCTTGTATTAGGGCAACCCCACGCTCTGCATGATCATTGACAACATTCATCGCCTTCACTACAGCCAGAGCTTCTTGGTAGTCCTCCCTGGGCTCCCACTCAAAGCACCTTGGAAAAAATCTTCAATGTTCTTCCTTGCAATTGTTCCAAGGTCAACAGTAATTCTCTTCATATGCCCCTGTTCACCATAAGTGATTGGAAAACTTTTGAGAAACAGCTTTAGACACCTCAGCATTTATTGATGAACCGGATACCTTGCTGCTCGAGGTATCCGGTTCAGAGCTCCAGGAGCTACCCATCATGCCCGTTGGATGGCAAAGGTTATTTATTGTATGAAGATCTGGATGTTTCATGGCCAATTCAAACTGGCCTTCAGGGAAGAAAAAGCATGCATGGATTTGTGCATTTTTGCAGTTTGCAATTATGTGAAGGCATGGATGATGGCACCTGTTGCTGTCAGCGTTCCACTAAATGACTTGGCAGCTGTTAAAATCGTTGCTGGAATATTCATCAATAAATGCTGAGGTGTCTAAAGCTGCTTCTCAAAAGTTTTCCAATCACTTATGGTATTTGGCTCCAGAGATCGTCGGACTTGCATTGTTTGACAGTCAAGTGAGCGCGCAAACGAAGAGGCTGATGGTGAGAGCCATGAAAGATGGAAATGAAGATCATGAACAGGGGCATATGAAGATAATTACTGTTGACCTTGGAACAATTGGAAGAACATTGAAGTGCTTTTCAAAATGATGGATCTCCCAGATGACTTCCTTGACGTTGATCCCGATGAGTGTGAGCCCAGGGTAGACTACCAAGAAGCTCTGGCTGTAGTGAAGGCGATGAATGTTGTCAATGATCATGCAGAGCGTGGGGTTGCCCTAATACAAGAATATTGTGGTCTCATTATTAAAGATGAGTCCCAACTCCAATACTTGCTGCAAATTGTGCAGAACCATCGGCACACGTATCCTGATAGCCGTAAACAAACTTTAATTGATCAGTAACTACTGAATTGCTATACTGCAGTGACTTTCGGGGGTTTTGGGGGTAAACAAGGAAGTGGGGCTGTGTGCTTGTTGTGTGTTGTATGATTGAAGAGTGTGCAATAAAGACATATCATTGTGCACGTTAAATGAAAAATAGCAATTTGTCATTCTTTGCTTTGCTATTTCCTACAATACATTAATTCTGGTTTGACATATGACAAACATGTAATCAGATTTGTGTTTAGATTTGTAAGCTTAAAAAATATAATTTCTGTGCTTAGTATAAGAATAATGTGTAATGTATAACTTAAATGTGCCTGCAGTGCAATTCGATTTTGACCAATAAAATGTACAATCTTTGACTTGATTGAGCTACCTCTAAATATGCTTGAAATTCAACCAAATTTTAACCAAAGCAGTTTTTTGTACATTGGAACATAATTGGGGGGTGAGACTCAAGAAAATCAAAAAAAGGTAATTTAAGATCCACCCTAGTACCGCCCTCCAAGTGTTAGACGTATGCTTTCTCATGCCAAAATTGAGCCCTGTGAGTCGTGCCGATCGAGAAGATATACAAGCAAGTGTGAGAATTCGAGTTGAATATCGACAATGTGCCTTCCATGTCAGTGTTTTGAATGCCATGTTAAATGTCAAGTCTATGGCCTGCACAATGAATGCCTGAGGCGTTACATTGTCACACCGAGGTGTCAGTTGTCCTCCAACAACTTCGTACTGTTGCTTCTGCTAGTGACGCCTTTGGAGCTGAGAATGTGTTGATGTATGTGTACTTTACACAGTATGTGGGATGAGTATTGCTCATAGCAGCCTGTTGTTGATGTCAGCTAATCACTCCCAAAATAAAACTGTGTCAAATCGTTGTCCCATCTAGTAATGTAATTCAAAATCTCATAATGTTGTCAACCCAAGGGAATATGACACATGTTTAGAATGTGGAGCACTGAGCAGTCAGTAGATGTTTTTAAACACAACTATTTGCACTATGAGCTTGTAGATCTTAACCTGACTTTCGTCAGATGGTGGCAGTAGTGCGTAGGCTACCGCTCTACTTTACCATCTGAGATCTCTCGGTGGGAGTTGATAACGCTCGTAAAGCCCCGGGCCGGACCAATCAGCGGCAGCTACGGGCGGGCTCTGAGCGGCTCTGAGCCAATAGAGTCTGATTGCAGACCACGTGGAAACACAGGAGGCGGATTCTGGGTGTAACGTCATGCAGACAAGCCAATATGAGTGGTTGGAGTTGGCACTCCCAGACTGTGATAGACAGACGGCCCCATCCAATCACCTGCTAAATAATTTTAAAAAATGGCCCGCCCGCCCCTTACATCGAGTCTGCCGGAGCAGTCCCAGATGTTAGTAGCAGAGTGGTATGCAGCCAGGCAAACGCACTGCTGCTATCATCTGGCGCAGTCAGGTTATGTAGATCTGCTATTAAAAAAAGAAAAAAAAAACATGATCTTTGCAAATCTTTGAATATCTTTTAAAGCGAACATTTTTAATTTAAATCTTGGCTTTGTGGGGGTCCATGGAACAACATATTTTGAGATGGAGGTCTGTGGTCAAATACATATAATTCTAGGGGTCCTTGACATTAAAAACTTTGAGCACCACAGATAAAGAAACATACGTTTTTCAGAAAACCATTAGAAGAAATCTTTAGTTATTTTTCAGGTATTATTGGGTTAATAGTAAATACATAACACCAGTAAGACTCCCTAATTGGGAGATAAGCTACCGTCAGGACACATGTATATGTCATAGTATATTAGAGAAACAGCACATTCGAGACGCGGAGCACTCGTGGTGCGGCACGGGGCGGAGCAAGCGGTCGCCACAACAACGTACTCCAGGCGGTGCGCCGCTCTATTGTCCACGACACTGCGAGCGGCTACCGAAGCCCCCCTGTATCCACGAAGCCCAAACGAGTTACGAGGCCCCCCTGGGTCCACGAAGCCCCAAGCGGCGCGAAGGCCAGCGGACCTTGGTCCTGCTCTTCGCCCCCGAGCGCCGCAGGCGCGAGTGGCCGCGAAGAGCGGGCCAGGGCCGCACGGCCGGCGGAGCGCCGCGCGAGTTACGAAGCCGTGGTGAATGCAATCGTTATATTTATGCCCAGGCCGTAAGGCCTGGGCAAGCGCACGTTAAACGCCCTGTCCAAGTGACTACAATGGAGCTAATGGCTAGGCTAGGCTAGGCTAGGCTAGGCTAGGCTAGGCTAGTAAATAAAGAGTAAACACTTCCGGTCTGCGGCGAGTTCAAAGCGTGACGTAACTCTCTTATATACACTCTGGTGAATGGCAGAGCAGTGGCTGACGTCGCCATCTGGTGGTGATTAGTGTGTGGTGAACGTCAAAACGAGTGCTCCTTGACAACTTTTACTGGTTTCTTGAACATACTGTAACATATACACAAATAGGCCTGTAAGTGGCATTGGTTAGGAGCAGCGTCCAAAAATGTGTTTGAAAAAATCAGCCTGATGGTGGCGCTAAATCGGACAGATCCATGTTGATGACATGACTTTAGACATACTGTGTACCGCTTTGCGTGATTTTAGGGCAAAATCGGTAGGAGCAGTGTCCAAAAATGTGTTTTGCAAGAATCGGCATCCTAGTGGCGCTAGAAGAGGGCGATGTGAGAAATGACGGGTGGGGGTTGTGGTTCGGCAGCCAAGGAGTGTGTGTGCAAAGTTTGGCATGGATAGGGGCAACGGTGGCGGAGATATGAGTTGGCGAAAAGTGTGACATGACGTGAATGACTGACAGGCTGACAGCCAGTGGTAACTGCTTTTTTGATAGTAACTGCGACCTGGCGGTCGCAACAACTGGCAATATATAAGTACTTGTACTTTGTTGTTTTGGTTTGTAGGGCTGTCTCACACACACGCACGCACGCGTGCACACACACACACACACACACACACACACACACACACACACACACACACACACACACACACACACACACACACACACACACACGTCTCTCTAATAAATCTCCAGTCGTTAATCATTTAGAAGAAGCAATTGTTGGAGCTTGTTTGGGACTGCAGGTCCCAAACTCAAGACTATTATGGGCCTTCCATTGGAAGAAGCACTGAAAGTCCATTGGCTTTGCCAGCAGAACTTATAGCAAGACATATTGGTTTCTGTTCTATACAATACCCATCGTCAGATAGTGTGCCCCACGGTAAAGTTCACTGTCTACTTGTCTGGTACAGAAACGCTTATGGTTTCAAATTGACCCTTTATGGTCCGCTTGGGTCCATATGCTCTCAGAGTTAAATCAACAGGATTTTACTCACTGTGCAGTTATAATACAATGCAACAGAGAGTGCTACTACATTCATTTTGTTTGTAATAATGAAATATTTTATCATCTGAAAGTATAAACATACTGTACAGTAAATATATTCTCCATGACAATACAGATTTAGTTTTTGGAAATGTGATACATTCTGTCAAATTGCCGTTACTAATTCCAATAAACATGATTACCGCAAACATGTGTTCAGCAACCCGTGTTTAGTTTTTTGTTGTTTTGCATTGAATAAAGTGAGCAACAGCTCATTACAGAGGCACTGTGCCCCGCGCCACATCAGACAGAGGGCATTTTGTCAATAATTGAAAAATGTGCTTGCTATTCCTTGCTTTGGAATAGAATGGCCACCTTCTCCGGGCTCAGATTCTCATTACCGATTCCATTCTTCTCCTCGGAGGATTATGCACCTGGGGCGTCTGTCTGTCACTCTCGCTTCGCGGTAAAGCCCTGGGGTTGCTCAGGGGAATGTTGTGGCCCCGCGACTGTGTACAGCTTACAGTATCAGCATGAGCAAGGACAAGGCCCATCAATATTATTCTGTCATCTTATCTGATTGTGACGAGCTCGCTGCTGAATCACCAAGCTGAGAGCACGGCCACAAGTTTTGTCAAACACTTCACTTCCACTATATGAATATGGATGGCCTCTTCCCCCACTCTGTAACTGAGAGCACTTTCTGTTTTCGGTGTTTACACAGTGCATGGCAGTATTGCCTCAAGCCGAGAAAGACCATGGGAGTCAGATCCAAGCGCACAATCAATCCTCATTGCTGACACAATCACCCTTGAGCTCCTTTATCTCTATATGGTAAGCAGGAACAGTCGGAGGGTACAGCAAGTACGCTAAGTACAACGACGGGCAGTGATACAATTAGCATGCAATTAGCATAAAAGAGCCATGAGTTGCACCACACTTGTACCCTAGCACCGCCAGCGCCTGTCATCTGTGATTAAGAGCTTTGTTTCGTCTCTTACTCACCTGTGTTGGGACGGCCGTAGCTGAGTGGCAGCGAGGCTGTCTGGTAATCAGAAGGTCATGGTTTGTCTCCCGGGCCTCTGCACATGTCTACATGTGGAGGTGTCCCTCAAACGGACATGCTGCTCCCGCGTGTGCTGCCAATGCTCATCATGACCGCCATGACCGTCTTAGCGGCCATCAGCTGGGTGAAGATCAGGGGCATAGTTCTGCCGATTTAAAATGACTCCAATACGGAAGTAAAACTTCCTATGATTGGCCGCTAGTTGCGCTGTTTCCCCCCCCCCCCCCCCCGACCGATCGCAAAAAGAATTGTTCTCCATTGGATCCCATTCATTATCCCCTTTCGTGTTCTAACCTTAATTAACATTTTCATGAATACTTTATGGTTCCTATCGCTAGTTAAAAAATGCCTTTCAATCACCATCATATGCGTTTTGTCGAAATTTGGTCAATTTTTATTTAATAAATGATAAAGTTGTGGGGGCGTGGCCAACTAAACTGATACCAGCCGGCTGTGTTCTTCTTCGTGTGCTGTATTTCGGGGGCTCCGACCATATTCTCCCATGTATCCCTGCGGTTGCACGTGACCGTTGGCAGCCAATAGCATCCTTTGGTGCCTTTACAATCTATGATGGCAACACGCCACATGCCAAGGACCCATATTGTGTCATTTGCGCTGCATAGAAACCAATGGCTTCGCTTTGTCCATATATTTTATACAGTCTATGGTGAAGATGAAACAGAATTTACTCAGCGGGATTAACAGTTCTACTGCCATATTTATTATTTATTTATTTGTGCTGGTGCCATCAAAAAGTAGCTTAACTTTGCGATGTTATAGAAAATTATCTATGGATTATTTCCAAACGAAATCTTTTTCAATGGACACTTATACCTGTACTGTAGCCAATCTGACGGCAGGGGGGGGGGGGGGGGGGGAGCCTTATGCAATGAATGAATGTAAAATGGCACTCCCGACTTTCCGTAGTTCAGAGCGTAGAAATGCATTTTCTAGATCAGGTCCACAGAATACAGCCAGGAAGTGAATTGGCCATCCATTGATGTTTACGTGTGGTGGAAATTTGAGAGCAGCGTTACGGGAGCTGTTTTTACTGTACACACCCGCGCGACCCCTCATCAGCTCACAGTGATCAAACAAGGTAAACCATGGCGACGCGCCACGGTCAGAATTGGGATGAGCGTTAACGTTCGAAGCTGTAAGAGTTAACGAAGGTCTCTCTACGCTCCCTCCTGTTTAATTCCAGACTAGCCGCTTTACCACATTAATCTGATGTTATAATATCCATGCTCGGTACTTTTTTTCAATCTCGAGTCCTCGGCAGCCCCGATCGTGAGCAGTGGGATTTTAGGCTAAATCTTTTATTTGTATCGCTCGACAATTTATTTTATTTTATTTTTTTACATCTGACTTTCAGAATGGCAGAAATGTCTCGAAAGAGTTTCTGTGCAACTGCTGTAAAAAGTAACCTGACTCCGCCAGATGGTGGCCAGTAGTGCGTATACTGAATATACCGCACTACTTTTACCATCTGGGCTTGCTCGGGCAGACCCGATGTAAGGGACGGGCCATTTTTTCAAGTTCTTTAGCAGGTGATTGGACGGGGCCGTCTGTCTATCACAGTCTGGGAGTGCCAACTCCAACAACTCATATTGGCCTGTCTGCATTCAGACTCTATTGGCTCAGAGCCCGCACGTAGCTGCCGCTGATTGGTCCGGCCCGGGACTTTACGAGTGATATCAACTCTCCCTGAGCAGGTTCAGATGGTAAAGTAGGGCGGTACGCACTACTGCCACCAGCGGAGTCAGGTTATGTAAAAAGACTACCGTAAGAAAAGCACTCCTCAGGAATTCTCCTTTAAGGTGGTTCTCACTGCCAGGGCTCGAGACTAACGGCATCCCTACGTCCCAGGGACTTAAATATATGTGTTTGGGACGCAAATGAATCTCCCCTGGGACGCATTCGGGACGTAGAGGATTTTTTTGAGCCAACGGCGCATATCAATGTCACTGCTCAAACCATGGTGTGCAAACTCGCAGCATGAGACTCACAGAAAATGAATAGGCTATGATGCAAACAGAATGTTTAAGAAGTTACCACAGGCAGTGCTGATCATCCTTTTCAGGTACTTAGTTGCTAAAATGCTGCGCAATTTGAAGAGATTAACTAGCAGAATGAGGCAGAGAACAGACTGTCTGGGTTACAACTAGTGGAAAATAGCCGATCTACAAGCTGTGGCTGAGAGATAAATCTTAGCATCCCCGCCCCCTGCTTCGCCTCATAAAGAGTAACGTTATATGATTTGGATTGTGATTATTAATGAAAATGTAAAACGGAACACTGTCAATGCACCAAGCACAGACACATAGCCTACGTTTAGTGAGCAGCACGAGCAGTTGTTTAGATATTGGAGTAGGACACATTGTAATTAAATCAACGGTTTGTTTAACTTTTGTCATCTCTATAAACCTATAGCCTATATTCCCAATTACAAGACGTTATGTCACGTGAATATGTTCGTCTAATCGTCTAATCAACTTCATCACAACCAGCCGTGAGCCGTGCAAGCTGGCATTCATTTTACAAAGTTCCCGTGCCGTGTGGCAGCTTATTTTCTCCAGTCCAGTAGTGTCTCTAAAACTCTCAAAAACAACCGGTCCACTCATAATAAATAACTCTATTTCGGCAGCAGTTCATCTGAATCGCTTGCTGTGAAGCACAGAGCAGACTGCACGCGTCTGCACTCTCCACTCGATGAAGCGTGGATGGCACTGGTTATACTTCTTTCAGTACTACGGTGTTGTGCGGTGCGGTGAGCATATAGACGATCTAAAAGCCCTCAAAGCCCTGAGGATGCGCGTAGTTGTAGGGTTGTAGATTAGCGCGCAACACGTTCGTACGGACAAAGTACAAACCCAGTTTTACCGTAATTCCTCCAACAGTCGTGCATGATTGGTTCTTTAGTTTACCGTATGACAATCACACCAGCAAACTGGCTGAGGTAAGATTTTTAGAAGCCACAAATGACAGTATAAAAATAGAAAGGATTGTCAAGCCAATTTCACCAGCAGCAACAACAACAAAAACAACAACAACAACAACAATATAACAACAATAACAATAATAATAAATATTATTATAATAGTAATACTAATAGGCCTGCAATAATTCATTATTATTTTTATTATTTTTTGGGACGGATTACATTCATTTGGGGACGGTTCAATTTGTATTTTGGGACGGTCCCGGGACGTAGGTGAAAAAAGTTAGTCTGGAGCCCTGCTCACTGCACTGCAACAACGAGGGAGTCGGCCTGATACCCTGCAGCAGCCAACCTGGGCCTAATTTATGCCAAACGGAGCCAGGCGCCAAAAGCAGCTGATATACAAGCTCTTGCATCCGCACCAGTGTTGTGTGAGCTTGTGAATCAGCTATTTTTGGCACAACATGATGAACTATTAAACCAGGCTTTAGTTAAACCCAGGTCCATCATCAGCCTGCTTGTCATCCATCTTGTTCCTTGTTAAGCACTATTAATTGTCCACACATGTAGGACCAGGCACTGTTTATTAATTAACATCCCACCCCCATTAGGTACTATCAGGCATCTCAAGACAAATGACCCCCCATTAGACAGCAGGGTCTCCTAATGAGAGACAGTGGAACGCGCGTGGCTCCGATTATAAACAACTTCGGGGGGTGTCCTGTTTGCATTTTTCATTTTTTTCCATTTTTGCATGCCTGGGGTTTTTGTTAGTAGCTTGGCGTCTGCAGTGTAGTTAATGTGATTTTAAAGGTGCCACATAAAAAAGTGCCTTTCAGCATTGGTGTAATGTACAGAAGTCCATCCTGTCTGTGTCCTGCATTAGTTCTACACTCAAGACAATCAATCAGAATCAATACAAGAAAAAAACTACAAGAAAAGAAAAAAAAAAACTTCCAACCAATGGTGCCAAGACATCTTTGATCACTTCTGATGGTTTCAGACTGTTCATTTAAAGGAGCTATAGTCAACTTTTTCTTGAAAAACGGATGCTAAAATAAAAAATAATGTTTCGAAAATATTTTATAAAAAAATATGCTTCATATATGTGTTTCTATTCAAAAATTACCACAAAAAGCGTAACATAATGATAAAATAATCAATTTTGCCATTGTCGGGCTGACACTTTGTTTACGTCCTAGTCTAACACTATCAAGGAATAGACTAGAATGTAAACAAAGTGTCAACCTGACAAAAAGTTGACTATAGCTCCTTTAACTCAAAGGTGTAAAAGAGAATCCTGGATGAATCGGAGTTAAATACTAATGTGTTAATGAGTAAGTAGCTTCTGTTTTGTTGAGTTTTAGCTCAGACCTAGTTAGTAAAGCAGGGTTCCCCAATAGGCGGCCCGCGGGCCATTTGCGGCCCGCGGGGGGCTACTGTCTGGCCCACACCAAGTAATAATGGTGGTATAAGAGCAGCAACAACACTAGTATGTCGTCGTTGTCTGCTGGAAATCTCGTATCTCCAAATTTGTACGTTCTTTCGCAAATCATACAAGGCCGTCGCACAAAAGTAGTGAAAACAGCAGATCTACAAGCACACAACGCCTCGCACCGCGAGGCGTTGTGTGCTTGTAGATCGGCTGTTTTCACTAGTTTAAATAATTTTTTAAATTATAAATTCAAAACGAACAGTTTTGGACATACAAGATTTTCACCCGACAACGACGAAATCTGAACTGTCGCTGGAGTAGCAGGAACGCCGCCGTCGCCCCCTGCAATGTTGTGGCCCTCGGCTTGGTAACCTAGACATAATTCGGCCCTTGGGGAAAACTAATTGGGGAACCCTGTAGTAAAGCATTCCTGTTCTACAGATGTTCTATATGGGTTCATCTTATAGCATACACAGCCCGTAATCGTGCGGTAGCTACTATTTCCAACACCCCTCAGACTGTTGCCAACAAATTGCATTCTTTCACGGTGACCAGCTCCCCTTGACTGGTTCACTTCTTCCTCTTTTTTTTCACCCTGATGAAGACCTTTCGAGGTCGAAACGTGTTGGCAGTCGCATGCCTTGTTATGTTTTAATAAAGGCTGTTTCCTCCACTTTACCTTAGAGTGCCTGGAACGCCTGTTTGATCCTGTTTGATCCAGGAGCTCCACTGGTGCTTTTAACCACTTGTATTGTTCTCTCTGGTTTACTTCTTGAGCTGGAGGTCTGGAGCACCTATGAAAACTGAAACTTAAATGAAATCACGTACCCTACCTTTAAACACCTTCCAAGCCCCGGCAGAACCCCCTGAACCCCGGTACTGCCGTGCAATCAGCGTTTTATTTACAAACATGTTTTAAAAAACAAACACACCAAATGATAAACAACGCGCGCGGGTCGTTCAGTGCAAGCCAGCAGGACGTGCACACACTACGTGTTTGGGCGGCCACTTACTTAGAAGCTGCTGCTGGCTGTATTTCTGCCGTTCATTTGCATGGAGCGAGATGGGGTAATCCGCGAGAAAAAACAGCGTTCGAAAGTACATTACGTCCTCGTCGCACGCACATCGATCTAATTCCATGTATTCCACTCATTCCGAAGCCTTGATTTCGCCTGTCGTCTGGTCGAAAAAGACGAGGGGATGGGCTAAGCCAGGCTGCCGCACACACAGTGCAAAGGAACGTAATGGCCGCTCGTGGAGCCAGTGGCAGAGCCAGCCGATGACGTCATCACGTTTCTGACGTGATCCTATTGCACAACGTCTCTTAAAGAGACAGAGCACGACCTGCGACTGTATTTTTCAAAAAAATATGATTAATTTCATAAATTACGGGAAAGTACGGGAAAGTGCGGATGGCTAATTGGAGGTCGAGGCAAGTACGGGCAAGTGCGGACGGCTTTGAAGGTGTTCTGAGAACCTTTATCCAGAAAAAAAAGAAGGGAAAAAAAAACTTTGTGAGAATACAAGATTCATGGTTGGTTTCAGAATAACAAAAGACTGGGCCAAGCATTCCACATTAACCCATTCAGAACGGGTACACATTATTGTGTATCATTATTGTATGCTTTAACTATTGAAAAATAGCAGATATACAAGCTCACAGCGTGGCACCGAGTGCCGTGCTGCAAGCTTGTAGATCTGCCATTTTAGAAAATACGTGAAACTTTGAATTTTTACCTGATTTGTGTCTTTTGAGTCCTAAGGTTTTTTTTAAAAACCTATGTTTCTATATGTCAGGAATCTGGCCAGACATCGTCAAAGAAAAGGTCCTTTTCACTTCACTGGAGCTCAGTTAGTCTGTTCTTGAGACCCAGACGCACAATTTGAGTTACAAACATTTGCTTTGAAAATACATACTGTATATTCAAAGATTTGCACACATTTTCACGACTTTTTCATAAATAGCAGATCTACAAGCTCGCAGCGCGGCACTCGGTGCCACGCTGTGAGCTTGTATATCTGCTATTCTTCAATAGTTAAAGCATTCAATAATTCTAGGCTTAAGGAA
Organism: Nannobrachium achirus; assembly: GCF_963921795.1. NCBI lineage: Eukaryota > Metazoa > Chordata > Actinopteri > Myctophiformes > Myctophidae > Nannobrachium > Nannobrachium achirus. The sequence continues at coordinate 43,578,340 of NC_137829.1, read as the reverse complement.
TTCATTGCAGAGTTCCACAAGAGACACACAAAGCAGACTTAAGGATGCCCTCTCAGGTCAGTTCATTTCATCGTAGAAAATTGGGTCAAGAGGAAGACATGGTTTGTCAATTTTCTTGAGGCAGCAGTCACTACACAAAACATCTGTTTTAATGGAGCTGAAGGATGGTCATGCAGCCATGTTGTTTGTTTTGGCCTTCGGCTGGACTACCACAGTGCTCTTATTCTGGATCATCCTTCAGTCTGTGTGAGAATGCTGATGTGCATTGCCCAGGGCCATCAACAAAACCAAAACAAAAGCATGCTCAATCTGTGTGTGTGTGTGTGTGTGTGTGTGTGTGTGTGTGTGTGTGTGTGTGTGTGTGTGTGTGTGTGTGTGTGTGTGTGTGTGTGTGTGTGTGTGTGTGTGTGTGTGTGTGTGTGTGTGTGTGTGTGTGTGTGTGTGTGTGTGTGTGTGTGTGTGTGTGTGTGTGTGTGTGTGTGTGTTACAGTACGCTTGGGTAACTCAGTACGTTCATTGTAAGAGCGCTTGTTTTGTCGTTCACCACACACCAATCACCACCAGATGGCGACGACAGCCATTCACTAGTGAAGGCGCTGACGTCACTCGTTTGCGACTCTCTTTCTTTATTTACTAGCCTAGCTCGGCAGTGATTAGCCATTAGCCATTAGCTCCATTGTAGTCACTTGGACAGGGCGTTTATCGTGGGCTTATCGTTATAAATATAACGATTGCATTCACCACGGCTTCGTAACTCGCGCGGCGCTCCGCCGGCCGCGCGGCCCTGGCCCGCTCTTCGCGGCCACTCGCGCCTGCGGTGCTCGGGGGCGAAGAGCAGGACCAAGGTCCGCTGGCCTTCGCGCCGCTTGCAATGTCGTGGACAATCGAGCGGCTCCGCCTGGAGGACGTTGTTGTGGCGACCGCTTGTTCCGTCCCGTTCCGCCCCGTGCCGCACGGCGAGTCCTCAACCGTACTGTTTCTCTAACAAACCGTGACATATATATACGGAATGTATGTATGTGTATATTCCGTATACACACACACACACACACACACACACACACACACACACACACACACACACACACACACACACACACACACACACATATATATATATATATATATATATATATATATATATATATATATATATATATATATATATATATATATATATATATATCCACACCTACGCCATTTCAAAACTTCACATGTCCTGCCTTGGGCAAGACCGTAGATTTTCAGAGGATTGCAGAACATTAGAGCTTATAGATCAGCTATTTTTACAATTTGTAAGACCTTCTCTGACTTCTCTGAAAGTTTATATCTACCTATGAAGGTGGATTCTGCACAGTGGTTAGCGCTTCGCCTCACAGCTAGAAGGTCCTGGGTTCGATTCCCGCCGGGGGACGCTGTGGTTGTTCCTCCCTCCGCATTATCAGTGCCCACACCCTAGGTGGGGTTGGCGATAGGGCCTTTCTGTGTGGAGTTTGCATGTTCTCCCCGTGTCTCCTAGGGTAGATACCCTCACAAAAACATGCAGTAATCCTGGTCTCAATAATGCCTCCCCCTGGCCAGCCGGGCCGGGCGCCTGATGGAGGGGAAAGGAACTGGTTGGAATAACGTGTTCCTTCCACGCCCTACGTCCATCCCAGGGAAATCCCCCCGTCAGGTGAAAAGAAACAACTTGGACTACCCATGCATTGAAGGAAGCATGAGGTTTGTCCATTGTCTCCCCAGAGGGAGAGCAGAGCCCAGGATTACATAGGCAATTGGCACTGGGTGAAAAAAATGGGTTACAAAATCGTGGGATAAAAATTATAAAAAAATAAACAATAAATCTTGGGGGCTCTGTGACCATGGTTCTAAGGTGTATATCATCGATAACATTACATACATCTAAGACAGTAATCTAAGACAGTAAAAAGATACAGAAAGGCAATAGAAAACATATTGCCTGCCCGCTCCGCGCACAGACACGCACGCACGCACGCACGCACGCACGCACACATAGAGACATGATTACGGCTGAAATGAATGCTAACCGTTACCATGCGTTTTGCCATGTTTACAGTATAAAGTGAAGGAGACAGATGTGTGTAATGTCATTGTCCCAGAGGTAATTCCATTCAACCGGTTATGAATTTACAATGTTAGCAAAGACTCTTGGAAATTAGAGGAGGAATGAATGCCCCAGCAGTGAACATTATGTCCAGTCAAAAACGAATCAATGCTGATGAGCAAAGACATTTCATATAATGATGTTGAATGGAATACAAAGACTTCAAGGTTCTTTAAGGCAATGTTTCACATTAGCATTTTCATTTCAGAAGGTTCACATCTTCCAATGGATTTCTGTTTCAACTTGCATTCACTGTGGTTCGGTTTATAACGCATGCATTGGCATGCGTTATTCATGTTGTTTGTTTCGTTCTCTTAAACAAGGAGAATCATTAAATGCTTATGTTTTAGACTAAGTTCTGTGCAAAACCCTCAAATGTGTCCTAGGAGACCTCTCTTGAATTATTCAGCTATGCCGACTGCTGTTCTGGGTTCAAAAGTGCATACGCTTCCTACGATGTAGTGGTTTGATTTCATAGTGTAATTGAATAAAATAAATTAGGCAGAATTATGTATGTTCTCTTTGGCATTGTGGTCGTGCCATGTTTGAAAGAATAATGTTTGACAACTACCACTGTTTCATTCTCTCACTATACTGAAAGTAAAACATGGATTCGGGGTAAAACAGGATTCTGTTATCATGGATTTTCAGTTTGAATATCCATCCTCTGGTACCTAAAGTCTGGGGTAGTCGTTTTCAGTCAAGTAGTAAGGTGGAATCATCAGAGTATTTGAAAAGAAAGTGATTGTGCAGACTGGTAGTGCAATTTGCAGTGTAAAAAACACAAGTGAGCTAATGGTCCTCCAAGATTAGTGCTTTGTCCTGAGAAGAAGAGTTGTGCCAGTAGGCCAAGTGAGGTCTGGATTGACCTGTTGAATAATTTGGACAGGAGTCAGACTGAATTGTGTTGAATCCGAGCTCTGGCATATTTCTGGGTTTGTCAAGGAGGCATGACATTGTATCCTGCGTGTTACCTATATTGCTTTGTTGAGGTGTTGGATAATCCCTTTCAACGCTTTTATATCAACAAATCAAATGTAAGCCATAGTCATTGTATTCTTTTGTGCATAGTTGTCTGCACCAGGACGGGCAACCGAAGGCCGGAGGCTTTGTTTTTCACTCTTGTCCATCTGTGTGACTGTGAGCAGCTAAGGCACTGACCGTCACACTCCCAGTAGTCCAAGGAAGAAGAACCTCCAACCCAATATTTTATTTTGAGAAACACACTTTAAAAGATGTTAACACACTTTTTGCTACTCCTAAAGATGTTGACCAAAATTCACACAAATCAGTACATTTATCTATATGATTTGTCAGATACTATTATTGACAAAGATTAATTGACTCTCAAAGTTTGCGTGAGGGGCTCGTTCATGAGCGCATACGTCCGATTGCCGTGAAACCTCCAATTTTTCAAATTAGCCCCACAGCCCACTTTGGTCTATAACTCTTGAACCGTACAGTAGGTGTACAATCATAAAAAAAAAGAAAAAAAAATCACTCTGGACTCATTGGATCATATAGGCTATGGACATTTGTGACAGAACAGATTATCTGCCATTTCGCATTTCCTTCAAAACACAGTTTTAAAAATTATTGACACACAAGTCATACAACAGGCAACCCGGCCTGGCAGAGGATTGCATTGGTGGAATGGTATAACTGTCAGCGGGGAGCGGAGAGTAGAAACACACCGTAAAAATTGCCAGACAGAGGCTAATTCCCTGGCGAAGGATAACAAAAAAAGGAACAGAGAACTGCTTGAGTCAGGGCCAAGGGCTTTCCTCGAGTTGGTATGCTGGAAGACGCACCTGACTTCATCCATAGTAATGACAATCTCTCAGGGGTATCAGTGGAGTCATGAGAGAGATGAGAGAAGCTACATGGATCATTTGAACACAAATGCAATGGAAACTGTATTCCAATTCATAAGTATCTGTCTCTGTAGCTGATCTACAAGCTCAAGCAACAATCTTGACAAAGGCGTCGCAATGTTGCAACATGTTCTCGAGTTTGCAGCTATTTTCACTATTTGTTGTGGTACCAAGTATACATAATGTTACATTAAGATACATTATCATCCATCCAAATGGAATAATCTCACCACCCCTCTCCTTTTTAATGAATCAATATGTTAAAATAATACTGAGTTTGATCAGTCGTACATCGTAATGTTTAAGTTTTGGTGTCTGAGATTAGCCGTATACACACAGTATGGACGGATGTACAGACACACACATACATGGACAGGGGCAAAAGCATAATGTCCACCCCGAGCCTATCGGCCGGCCGGAGGGAATAAAGTGAGGTGGTAAAGTGAGTCCCATTTTCTGCTGTGTTGTTGTTACATTTATTCAACATCTGCTTCACTTTAGTTTTTTAGTTGTGCTACTGTACCTAGTAAAGTCCAGGGCATGGTACTGTGTTGGCATTGCTGAATTCTGCTTTAAAAAGTGCAGCTAAGTTATTTTTATCGCAAGAGTTCTTGATGTCATGGCATATTGGGGTCAGCCCTGTGTTTTGTCCCATTTATACCAAAGGTAGACATTCTATGGGTGAAGTGTATGTTTATCTCATTCACTGCATGTTGTGATTTTTGTCATTCAAGGTGACCACGCGCGCGCGCACACGCACGCACGCACGCACGCACGCACGCACGCTTACTGTATAGAATATTGTAATGGCTTTGTTGCTCCAAACAATTTCTGTTATCTGCATTAATCCTGATAAGATGCTTTCAAATCATTTAACCCTGGCATTTTGCAACATGACACGTTGTCAGCTCCTAGATTGGGTATTTTTGTTGATTTGGCTATTTTTGCTATTTGTCTTTCTTAACCACGGAAGAGGAGAAATAGAAAGGAAATCGTTTGGGGCTAGTCTGGTACTGATAGTCAAATTGGAGCTCGCAAGAATTCTAATGAGATCCCCGGTGAAGACAGCACTGCAGTGCAGCCATGCTCAGGGCTCGTCGATGGGGGACCTGCAGACATTTCCAACTTCCAATTCTGCAGGGAATGTCCGAGTCGATGCCATGTATTTCAAAAGGTAGAAATTAAATGGACGATGTCCTGTCGGGGCTGGCAGGGCAGTGCATTTAGTGCTGTTTTCACAATAAGGTTTAAACTGCAACATTTTGATCAACCAGTTAAACCCTAGTATAACAAAGTTGTCAGTATGGAAATGTGACTCTACATCAGGGTTCCCCAATAGGCGGCCTGCGGGCCTTTTGCGGCCCGTGGGGGGCTACTGTCTGGCCCACACCAACCCCAGTAATAATGGTGGTATAAGAGCAGCAACAACACTAGTATATCGTCGTTGTCGGGTGGAAATCTCGTATCTCCAAATTTGTAGGTTCTTTCACAAATCATACAAGGCCGTCGCACAAAAGTAGTGAAAACAGCAGATCTAAAAGCGAGGCGTTGTGTGCTTGTAGATCGGCTGTTTTCACTAGTTTAAATAATTTGTAAAATGATAAATTCAAAACGAACAGTTTGGGCAGAAGATTTTCACCCGACCACGACGAAAACTGTCGCTGGAGTAGTGGGAACGCCACCTTCGCCCCCTGCAATGTTGTGGCCCTCGGCTTGGTAACCTAGACATAATTCGGCCCTTGGGGAAAACTAATTGGGGAACCCTGCCCTATACTTCACTACGTGTGGTGCCCCTGCCCCAGGAGTCTGTACTTGCTCCCCTCCTTTTCCCCCTCTACATCAAACCCCAAATAGAGACCATCTACAAGTCATGTGAGCTTGTAGAGCGGGTATTTTCACAGAATGTCTGCCTGTTATGAACTGCCCAAAATAGGGACACAAGGTTTAATGTGTTTAATTCTAGAGTATGGTACTGGATTTACGTAGCCTGGCGTTGCTCATACTAATTCCTCACTGGCGAGCAGAATTTTCGTTTTCAAGGGGTGGGTTGAATAAATGGCTTTGGACACGATTGGTTAGACCAGACCAATGCTGGGCCCTGATTGGTCCCCCAAATTTTGGGGGAGAGGAAATGGATTCACAATTGAGCGGGGCCAGACCCATATTCGCCAAGGGCAGTTTTTTTTTTTGCACAGGCAGATTGGTCTGGTTCCAGGCTAGGATTTACGGCAAAACACATCTATTAAACATAACAATGAACAACCCTCATCAACCTTGCTATGCGATCTATGAAGATCTATGTAAGATTCAAAAAGGACTTTACATTCAACCTTCCATGGCCGAATGCCTCTTATACGTGTATGAACTCATAAATACATTCATGGGGTATTAACTCATTCAGTGCCAATCCCGAACTAGTTCGGCTTTATTTGCGGGTACCAGAGTGCCAATCCCGAACTAGTTCGGCTTTAAAAAAAAAAATAATAATAATAATAATTTCGTCATCTGTTTACAGGCGCCGCCGCCGATCGGCGCCGCCGATATTTACCATCCACTCCAATGCAATCCAGGATCTTTAGAGCTCATTTTCTCTGTTCCATATTCCATGCATGAGGTATGCAAGGTTTAATCATGGCTAAGTTGACAAAATAGGTCTTCTAAAATGCTTGGTAGCCAATAGCTAACTTCAAGCTAACTTCATCCTCTTCCTGTACATGCACAAAGGAAAGTGTTCAGGCAAGTCATGGCTGCAGGGCTTCAGCATATACCAGCATGGGAAATGGGATTTTCTATGGCCACTGGGCGCCCTCTAGTGGTGAAAGGGTGGCATTAAATGCGTTAAGAAAGTCTTCAAGGAGACAATGACAAATGGACATAATTAATACCCCCCCCCCCCCCCCCCCATTCAGATTATGAATATGATCACAACAACCAAGAAAGCCGACGTATGAAGGCAAGTTATATACCAATGTAAGAGTAGTTCATACAGGCGAAAATCTATTGCCACAGGTGTCATATGGCATGAATCATGCTTAGGAGGCCATAGGAGATGTGCAAGCTCTGAGCTTGTAGATCCGCTCCCTCCACCACCCCAGCATCCACCTGCGCGCTCTGTTTCTATATGATTTCCCTGGGGGGGGCGGTTGGCATTTCATTCTCTGTGATATCTGTTTGGCTGTTTATTTATTTATAGATACGTCCATGCTTACAGGCAATGAATGAATTGAGACACAGCTTTGACACTTTGACATAATACTGTATACTGTATACTGTGTGTGTGTGTGTGTGTGTGCGTGTGTGCGTGTGCGTGTGTGCGCGTGTTTGCGTGCGTGCGTGCGTGCGTATACGTGTACAGTACAGGTATACAGTATATCATTTTGATGCTCGCTTTGCCAGAAGGTTAACGTGCCGTTAGACAGGCATGTCAAGTGACTGTCGAGTGTATAGTTGTCTGACTGAACTGCAAAATGCACAAAAGCTCTGTGAAAATACTGTTATATTGACACACGTTTTTGAGCCAGTTCCTTTACAAATTGCAGATATACTGTATAGGTACTGTATATGAACTTTAGCAAGTTTATCCCCTACAGTATGTTGTGGAGGTAACGGGGAAACAAAGCAAGGATTTCGTCACCGTCGGGCAGAAACCTTGTATCTCCAAGTTTCAAATGTATGTATAAAGTAAAGCCCTGCTTCATCATAAAAAGACTGTCGCACAAGACTAGTAAAAACAGCAGACCTACAAGCACACAACGCCTGTGCTTGTAGATCTGCTATTTTCACTAGTTTTGTTCATTTTTTAAATGATAAATACAAAACGAACGGTCTTGGACATACGAGGTTTCCGCCCGACAACGACGATTTGTTCAGCTGCATTCCATAGTTCACACGATAGTGGATCTGATAATAATGCTCCCATGGAATTACCTCGTAAACAATGTCCAACTGACAAGGAATAGGATTTGTTTCCTATACAATCCACTCGCTGCCAACTCTTCTGCCCCTCATAACTTTGCCAAACTGTCTGCACACCCACCAAAGAGTATTGGTCTTGGGGCAAAATATGATTGTGGAACTATATCCATTTATATTTCTCGACAGTGCCTACTGTAATATCTCCCAAATCAAATAAATGTCATCATTCATCACATAGAGCCAGTCTCCTCTTCTTTTGAGGGGTAGAGACCAATTCAATCCACTTTGGCTCCGACATCCATCCATCTGCCTCGTTCTCTGTAATAGAACTTTTAAGAGTCATATTTTGCCTCATACTCTACACACTGTTCTATATTATCCCTTCACTAGATCTTAAAAAAAAGAAGAAAAGAAAAAAACGGGTCCACGTCTGTATTTCTTGGCTTTATCATGTTAGTGAAGGCCAGGCTGAAATGCACCACATCCATCAGTGATAAAAAAAGGTAAAGCGCAGATGCAGTCACTCTGTCATTTGTTTTCAAGGGTAGGGTATATGTTGTATGCTGCTGAAGTGAAAAAAATACAAAGTGTGTGCGTGCGTGCGAGCGAGAGTGATATGGCTATATCCAATGATATAGACCAGGGGTCTTCAACGTTTTCAGGCCAAGGACCCCTTAGCTGAGAGAGAGATGAAGCAGGGACCCCCACAACCTGTTCATAGATTCCATATAGTTGCATTGTTTGACAGCACGATCGATCATCTGTGTATTTTGGATTCATGTCAATTTGTGTTTTCAGATATTTAACCACTTGAACCGCCAAGACTTAATAAACTTGACCTTTCACTCTGTACTTAGTCTGCTCTTTTTCCCCTCTACACCAAAGCTCTTTGCCAAAAATAGCAGATCTACAAGCTCACAACGCCTCGCAGCGCAGTTCTCAGAATAAGGACGCTAGGGTTCAAGTGGTTAATATAAAAAAATCACACTCGTGTGAACTGAGCGGTGGTGTGTGTGTGTGTGTGTGTGTGTGTGTGTGTGTGTGTGTGTGTGTGTGTGTGTGTGTGTGTGTGTGTGTGTGTGTGTGTGTGTGTGTGTGTGTGTGTGTGCAACAGCGCCCCTCCCTTAACATGTGTGGTCAGAAAAGGTTACTGCAGGCTACATACCCGGAGACAGACAGACAGACAGACATACAAACAGACAGACAGACAGACAGACAGACAGACCCACACACACGGCCACGTATAGGAGCGTTGTGACCACCGCTCAAAAGGGGACAAAACAAGATCCTATCACACAAAGATTTGGAGGACCCCCTGTGGTAACTCTGGGGACCTCCTAAGTGTCCCGGACCCCCTGTTGAAGACCCCTGATATAGAAGATAAATGCAGGCATCAAGTACACAGTAGGCCTACAGTATATTGAATGCAACAAAAACATTAGCAGTGCAATTTAGAAAATCGGAGCATCTGCATATTTGAGTAACATGCATTAATCTCTAAATAGAGGGGATGCATGGGAGTGCCAGAGGACAACAGGGGGACTTCAAAAATCTCAATTCAAATGTGGAATAGGCAGTAGTGGAAAGTAATACGTACAAGTACTCTACTTGAGTAACATTTTTAGGTATTTGTACTTTACTTTGAGTTTTTCCAATACTTTTACTTTTATTTGTACATTTATTTGAAAACTTTAGTTATTAGTTACTTTGTAGATTGATTATTATTAACAAACATACATTAACCACTTCAACCCTATACATTTTGGCCGTTTGAAAATAGCCGATCTACAAGCTCACAATGCCTCGCGATGCAACATTTTGCATGAGTACTTTCTACTTTTCGTACTTTAAAGATGGGGTGCCATGATTTTTTTCCCCTCTAAAACATGATTATCTACTATTATAATTATACTAGGAGAAAGATGTTTTCCAAAAAAGTGTACAGAAAGAGTTAAAATTGTGTTTTTATGTGGCCACACCCACCAGTTCATTGGTATGCGTGGTTGTCATGGTGGGTGGTGACCCAGCTGAAGTTAGCCACACCCACGTATGTTGGGTGAATGGTAATTAGGGGAGGGGTTGATTCTGTGATGTAATAAGTATCTGTGTTTTTGGACCGGCATGTTTGACCCCACAAGGTGGCAGCCTACAGCTAAAACCCAAATAGAAAGGCAATACATAATTGCTCATAACAACCACACCAGGGGGTCTAATGAAGTACTGTCAACCTCCTAGACACACGAAAACCAGAAAAAGTACAAAACTATGGCACCGCCTCTTTAAGCACATTTTGATGCCAACACTTTTGTACTTTGTCTTTTACTCAAGTGAATTTTGAACGCTGGACTTGTAACAGAGTATTTCTATATTGCAGTAGGCTATTGATACTTTTACTCAAGTAAAATAGTTGAGTACTTTTCCCACCACTGGAGAGTGGTAAAAGGCTTTTCACACGAGGAGGACCACAGACAAGCACACCAGGCGGGGCGTGGGTCCCACAGGACTAGGGATGGGACGATATGAACATTTCATATCACGATTATTGTGCCAAAAGATATCGCGATTTACGATTTCATCGTGATAATCAAAATCCATTATCCCGGGGCGGAACATTTTTGAATATTTTCCAAAAAACTGAACATTTAAAAAAAAATTGATCTACCAGTGACACGTTGTGAGCTTATATGTCGGCTATTTTTTGGCAAAAACATTTGAGAGAGTGTGACGGCCCCTAGGGCCTTATAGGGTTAGGTGGGTGTGTGCCTGCATTAACCATCGGCTTGCAGTGCTGGATTGGAGGGTGGAGTCGTGAGGCAATCAGCTGAGGGGAGACACCTGGTCAGTGCCTCTCCAAACAGTATAAAATACCTGCTTAACATTGCTTCTTCCTCCTCAGTCCTCTCCACGCCGCTGGAGCGGCCAGACGTCAGAGAGCAGCTGTTCTTCTTTGCTATTATGTTACTTTAGTTTGGGTTAATGGGCAGTTTGTTTCCCTGCCTTTTGAGTTGGAAACTCTACCTTTTGCTTAATTTCTTACATTTAGTCATTCTGTAAATAAAATTCACACTTATTTTGCATTTACCTCTGTGTCGTCTCCCCTTTTTTGTGGTGGTCCTGGAGCCAGACCATCACAAGAGTGAAAAAAAGACTGTATCAAGTACGTATATTACGTATATTATGCACCTTTTATTTGCAGCTCTGCAAATAAAAGGCGAATTGATCCCAGTGCATGACGGAGGACCATATCACGATAAATGAAATCTCCACGATACGGATATCGTGAGTGTTTTTTTATCACGATAAACGATAATATCGCGTATCGTCCCATCCCTACACAGGACTCACTGTCACTCCCAGCCGAGGTCACCCGGCCTGTTTGTTTTCATGGTCACTCTGTTTTCAGAGAGACTCCCTACAGGCATGTGAATTACGTCCCCCCGAGAAAGAGAGCCACTACCAAATCCCCCACCCTGCCTTTTAGTGCACAAACACATTCAATAGGAGAGTCGTTTGGGGACCACTGTGACATTGTCCGTTCTAATGTCTGACTGTGGCCCAGGAGAGCACAAAAGTACATAATTGGGGTCAGAGTTGACAATGGGTGCTTGAAAAGCTAGTGGAAAATCTGCGTTCAGAAAAGCAGAAAGACAAACACTGGTTAGAATAATTGTTCTTGTGAAGTATCTTGCATTGACCCATAGACTTGGTGAGGTACTTATTGCATGCATTGTTTCTTCCTTGTTTTGTTATCATTACTGTAATTGGGGTCATGACTTTGAGCATGATCCAAGTTGTGGTTTGTACAAGTATTTTTAAATATGCAGTGGATCCACGTCTCACTTCTACTGCACTATTCTGACTTTGACCTTCTAGTCAGACTGTGCTTGGTTTCTGCCTTATTCCGATGTATCGGCCGTGTAAACAATCACACAATGTCACAGCTTACATCCTTCACAGCTCAACAGTACACTAAAGAATGTTTTTGAAAATGAGGCAAGAAATAAGCAATGCAGTAACATAACCTTGATTCATATCTGATCAGTACTTTGTATTTTGCGAGCAGACTGTATTGCGCAGGACTGAACTCATTGGCATAATCTATCCAATGAACTATTTTATTTACCTTACTGTTAAGTAATGAAATCCTTTTTTTTTAAATCAATTAAACAGTTTTGTCATTATATTTTGTGTAACATTAGTGATTGGCCGTGGGATAATGAACAGTGAGACAACAATATTGGTGTTCATGTGCAGTTACAGTTACAGTAGCATGTCATTACATTTCACAGGTCTTCATGGATGTTCATGTGTCTCATTTGCATTTTTTTGTCTGTAGCAACTGCATTGTTTATGGAGTGTGAGTCTGACTACTCTATTGAGTGCATCGTCAGTATTCAAATCTAACATAATTATTATCAGTTCTTGGTCAATTACTAGCACTTAGATGCAAGTATTTCTCAGTACTTTACAATTCAAACCAAATATAATATATATTTTTAATTAAAGAACTGAACGGTTGTGTTGCAAGGCCACACAGTGTATTTTAAAACCACCCTTTTGGCCATGCAGTGTAAATTTGTGTAGTGTGTGCACACAAATGCCACTGGGAAATCTTTCAGATTCTAGGTACTGTAACCATTTATGTGGCTCCACATTGGTAAAACTATACATTTCTCTATGCTGACTTTGATGATTTATTTATTTCCCCTGTGATCAGGCGTGCCTTAATGCGGACAGAATGCAAAGAGTGGAGATCAGAGACATCGGGATGACATTGGATCATTATTCCACGGAGGAGCCGGTCCTCTGTCAGCGCAGAGCTGTCCAAACAAATATTACCCCATGTCCCTTCCTACTTCAATGCAACGCGCCAGAGTCTCTCTTTAACCCATTTGGAATGGGTACACATTATTGTGTATCATTATTTTCAATGCTTTAACTATTGAAAAATAGCAGATATACAAGCTCACAGCGCGGCACCGAGTGCCGCGCTGCGAGCTTGTAGATCTGCTTTTTTTTTTAAATCGTGAAAATTAGAATTTTGACCGGATTCTATAAGTGTCTTTTGAATCCTTCTAAGATTTTTTGAAAAACCTATGTTTCTATGTCAGCAATCTGGCCAGCCATCGTCAAAGAAAAGGTAAATTAAATGGAGCTCAGTTAGTCTGTTCTTGAGAGACTACTATGTCAGTGGTTCTCAAACCTTTTCATGTGAAGGACCCCCAAAATGATATTTATTTGGCCACGGACCCGCATCTCAAAATATTTAGTTCCAGGGACCACCCAGAAGCAAAATTTGAGTTACAAACGTTCGCTTTAAAAAATATCAAAGATTTGCACACATTTTCACGACTTTTTCAAAAATAGCAGATCTACAAGCTCGCAGCGCGGCACTCGGTGCCGCGCTGTGAGCTTGTGTATCTGCTATTTTTTACAGGTTAAAGCATTCAATAATTCTAGGCCTAAATGGGTTTTAATATCACAATCTGTCTCCATAGGTATCCCGCTGAGAATCTCTGAGAGAAAATTTGTAAGAGGATATAGCCTGAAAAGACTTGGCACAAACTGATCCTCAGAGATCTTGCAGGTTTGTGTGATGAGTGGATGTGAGAACCTATCAAAAGTTTGAATTTAAATTTTTCTGACAGTTCAGAGGGGCATAGCGAGGCAGAATCTTCAATGTCACCAGGACAGAAGCAAAGCTAGGCTCAGTGTTGAAAAGTTTTCCCGATGACAAGCTTTATTTCACTGTCGCACTCCTTTGGGACACATTATGCCCAAGTGAGCTAACATGCACTCTGCCTAACTCAGATGTGACAAGATTTCACACGTCATACCAGTACATAAGAGTGAAATTCTTCAGCTCCTTCAATGTTGTAGCTGCAACAACAATAACAAAGATATCGTCGTTGTCGTGTGAAAACCTCGTATCTCCAAGTTTCAAATGTGTATGTTCTTTCGCAAAGTAAAGCCCTGCTTTATCATACAAGGCCGTCGCACAAAAGTAGTGAAAACAGCAGATCTACAAGCACACAACGCCTCGCGGCTGTTTTCACTAGTTTAAATCATTTTTAAAATGGAATATGCAAAACAAACGGTTTTGGACATATAAGGTTTTCACCCGACAACGACGATATAAGAATTACAACAATAAAACGTGTTTGTCTTTACCTAGACTCTAGGCATTTAGCAGACACTCTTAATCCAGAGCGACTTACAAAAAGCAAGGTAATACATCAACATTAATACATCAAATGCATAGAAATAAAAGTCCTACCGACACCACTTTCAACGGCAGTGTTTCAAAGGCAGCATTTGAGGCTTGGTGTTGGTGCTGTACCGTACAGCATATTACACATAATTCCCTACTGTACTTTGCTGAACTGGCATGGCTATCCATTACATAGCCTGTAATTACTGTATTTTTTAAATTATTTTCTTTCCCACCGTGGGGTTGATGCTGCCCTGCAATCAGTGTGGCGCTGCTGCTTCACACTGACCCGGTGAGGAAAGCCAATGTGGCAGAAAGGTTCTGGACTGATGAGCAAGGACACAGCCCTCTGATTACAGCGCTCTCTCTCTCTCTCTCTCTCTCTCTCTCTCTCTCCCCCCCCCCCCCCCTCCCCCCTCTCCCTCCCGTCCAGCCCTTTTGTGACACTCCGAGAGCACAATTAGCCTCGACGCGGCAAAGAGCCCTCTTATACCCACCTTTCTACCTGCTCCCACTTCTGTCCTCCTATAATTCAATATGCGAGCGGCAAATATGATTGCCATGCAGGTTCCAGACGCACTGATCGCGGCGTTCCTTTGTTGTCTTCGTGTAATTGAGTCACAGATGAGTGAGTGTCCTCCCCCTCACGTAATGAAGATACACAGGAGATACCCGCGGTGCCATCAGCCCATACTGCTCAGTGAGACGAGGCCGCGCGACTTAGAGGGGCACTGAAAGGCTGGGGGGGGGGGGGGGGGAAGGGTTTTTCTGGAGGAATTTCTTCTGTTGCTTTATGTCCAGCAGGTTGGTTGAGTGATGCAGTCTAGTATTCAAAGCAGAGCCCGACTGATGGCAGATTTCTGGGCCTGATTTTGGAGGGTCCTATGATACACCAGTGGTTCTCAACCTTCTCAGGCCGCGACCCCCAAGATAAGCATATTTTAACTGGGGACCCCCCCCACCCTGACGAGCAGTAAGAGTTGAGGCATTACATTTTGTATAACACGGTTCTATTGTGAAAATAGCAGATCTACATGCTCACAACTAATATTTGACAATTTGGCCAATGTTAAATTTGTCATTTTAGAGGTATTAAAAAGTCCTTAAAGTGTCACTTTAGAAATGTTCATAAACCCTCTATACACTTAAACTTTATGTTGGTTTGTTTACTGTTGAGTGAGAAAACAATGTTTCACATTAACACGTTGCAGTCCGAAATAGAATGGGGGTTGGTAGATTAGCCGTGAAATTTCTATTATTGTATTGTGATCTGAGACATAATATTATGTTTATAAACATGACCCCGCAGCCCCTCCATCTTGAACAGCGCCGCTGTTTTTTCTTTTTTTTTTCCCCCCAGGCCAGTAACTCACCATGATTTTCTCGATCTCCGTTGGGATAGAATGGGGGTTTTGGCCGATCGTCGATGTCCCCGTGCGTTTCGCGTGCGCGATCCTTTCACGTAAATGTCCCCGCAAATAGTCCATGTGTGACTGAAGAACAGACCTGAAAAGTTTCGCTAGCATAGCCCCAAGCATGGCTGCAGGAGGAGCTCGAGTGTGTAGACAGTAAACGGATGGGTGGAAGGTGCCTTGGAGAAGGAGAGGCGCTGACGTCACCTCTGCTTCATGCACGGTCTGCATGAGCCATCAGTGCACGAGTGGTGACTAGGGAAGGTTAGACGATCGCCGATTTTCGGATCAAAAGCTTTTATTCCGGTTTTAAAGACAAAGTCCGGGAATGTGCGACGTGGCTGAGAGTCCCTGGGGGGATGTGCGATATAGTACGGTTTTAACATTAAGGGGCTCCCCTTGGCTTAGAAGGTGTTAAGTTAATCGTCTGGGGACACATCACCAAACCGAGGCTCTTTAGTCACATAGCACCATTATCTATATCAGCTTCCAATGTCGATACATATAAGAGTTCAGTAAAAAAAAAAATATATATATATATATATATATATTAAGGCTGGGACTTTAACTGATTAATTGCGATTAATTAATTACAGAGAATTAACGCGATTAAAAAAATTAACGCATTTCAATCGCACTTAGTTTTTGCACCACAGAACCTTCAGTTTCGGGCATACCGATCATAGCAATGCACCAACCAAGAAGAGACAACAAACGCAAAGGGAGAAGTAGCCGATCAGAGCGCTTTTCTTGGCCCAGTGGATGCGAAATGTAGATTTAAAAAACTCACATGTTGATTCACTCGTACAACAAAATGTGTTTTACTTGAAAAAAAATGCTTCTCAGGTCAAATATCGATGTGCGATTAAAATGCGATTAATTGCGATTAATTAATCACAGAGGCTGTAATTAATTAGATTAAAATGTTTAATCACATCCCAGCCCTAATATATGTATGTATATATATATATATATATATATATATATATATATATATATATATATATATATGTCAGAAACAAATGTCAAACGCCCACCTAGATAAATAATTTTGGGCTAGTCTGGGTGGCAGTCAGTCAAAGGAAATGCAATTTAAGAATAAAACAGCCAACAATAACCAAACCCACAGTCATAGTTTTTTCAGTCAAAGAAATGTTCAGTGGCATACTGGCATTTCTATTTTCATTTTATACATATATATATTTAATAATCTGTGGCTATTAAGTCTTAATCAAAAATGATACAGTGAAGGCCAATGTACCATAGAGACATGTAGCACAACGGTTCATATTTCTTCATTATATAGGCTGTGTGTGTGTGTGTGTGTGTGTGTGTGTGTGTGTGTGTGTGTGTGTGTGTGTGTGTGTGTGTGTGTGTGTGTGTGTGTGTGTGTGTGTGTGTGTGTGTGTGTGTGTGTGTGTGTGTGTGTGTGTGTGTTGGTTTACAGAGAGAAAGACAGGCAGAACAAGAGTAAAAGACAGATATAAAATAAAAGACAGCCGTGTGATTCATGATGTGTGACCATGAGAGAAATAGGAAAGTGACAACCATTTGATTAGGCTGTTATGGTTGGAGATTTAGTATCGACATAATATACAGTACTACCAGCTGTACAGTGAATGGAAGGATTTAATTCATCGGGGGCGGAGGCGATTGAAGCACCGAGGGCCACTGCGGCACTGCCTGCGTGATTACTGTAGTACTACTGTATAGTGCATTATGAACGCTTCGAACACACATGCCAGGCAAACGCATGCGAGCACCAGCATTTATGAGCATGTGTGAGCTGTGCACCACCTAAGTGTTTTGGTGTGACATGCCACCTTTCAATCATGAGTCACAACTGTTAGGATGGTCGCTGTTTCTACGTGTCATCTTTTCGACAACCAAACCTAACCCTAACCTCCGTGGGGTGAGTCGCGAACCTGCCGACGCTCCTTTGTCGAAATGTTGCGTTGTCGAAAGAGCGAGATTTCCCTGCTAGGATCATCTCTAATATCGAGTAAATGCCCATTCCCACTGGGCCAGATAACAGATAAAAAAATCTCTTTCTCCAAATATTTCAGATATTTTTTCCATTCAAGTGCATGGATGGTAGATACAGATAAAACAAAAATATCTATCACAGATCTGTGATAGATATTTATTTTATCTGTATCTACCATCCACTTGAATGGAAAAATATCTGGAGAAAGAGATTTTTTTTATCTGTTATGTGGCCCAGTGGGAATGGGCCTTTAAGTCTGACGTCAAAGCCATGTGTTTCCTAGATGTTCTGTCAGGGAGGTGGCTCTGTATCGTTTGTGAAGTTTTGTTATTTGATACAGTCTGTGATTTCTAGGTGGGCTTGTACAGTATTTACTGCATGGTAAAGCCCTCAGTAACTGTGGTTCAGCGAATCAGGCGAGTCACGTATTTATTTATTTATATGACTCCTCGACTCTACGACAGGCATCAAACAGGTCGTTTTTTTATTTGGTGAATGCCCTAGTGTGTATTATTAATAGGGGGGTCATATAGGGTAATTAGTCTGCAGTGGTTTCATCTCCTTTGCTCTGAATCAGGGGTCTTCAACGTTTTCTAGCCAAGGACCCCTTAGTTGAGAGAGAGATGAAGCAGGGACCCCCACAACCTTTTCATAGATTCAATATAGTTTCATTGTTTGACAGCACAATCATCAGTGCATTTTGGATTCATGTGATTTTGTGTTTTCAGATAAGAACCACTTGAACCGTCAATAGTGATTCACTCTATACTTAGTCTGCTCTTTTTCCCCTCTACACCAAAGCTCTTTGCCGAAAATAGCCGATCTACAAGCTAGAGGCGTTGAGAGCTTGTAGATCGTCTATTTTTGGCTAAAGTTCTCAGAATATGGACAGTAGGGTTCAAGTGGTTAATATAAAAAAGGAGAAAAAAACATTCTATTACTCAAAGATTTGGAGGACCCCCTGTAGTAACTCTGAGGACCACCTAGGGGTCCCGGACCCCCTGTTGAAGACCCCTGCTCTGAATGATCTGATTCTGATTTGAATTCATACTGTACTCTACAGTCTACACCTCCAACTGAAACGTCCTGCTGTAGCAGAGATTATTACTTGTTGTTACATATGGCTGTTGCCCGTTGTCTGATCTCTTGAATGTAGCCCTCTTATTCCTGGGCTTATGAAAAAGAAAGGCTAAAAGAAAATGTGCACGGAATCTTAATTTCACCACCACCATCCCTCTCATATCTGAGGCTGAGCTGAAACCCCGGCCAAGGTCAGCGATAAAATAAATAAATAAAACAGGCATCCGCGGGATTTGCTTGCCATGTCGTGCAAGATTTAGCAGATTGGGAGAGGCAATTACCGCGGGGTCGCGGAGCCCGTGCAATGCACGCAATAAGTCGACACAGACTGATCGGGATTATGACGTCCTAATTTCCATATATCCGCCGCCATCGGCCCGGCCAGGGGGTATGACTGACTGATTGTAATCGCAGCGAATGCGCTTAGGTGACAATTAGCAAACCTGGGCAGGTCAGAAAATGTCAATCAAAACGCTCAAAAGCATCTATGGTCTCTCGTTATTACGCTGCCAGGTATTTCATTTTCCCCATAGGTTTTACGGGAGCGTTTCGCTGTTTATATGTGTGATCTTTTCGACACCCAAACCTAACCCTGGCTTACCCTAACCCTAACCTCCGTGGGGTGAGTCGCTAACCCTCGCGACGCTCCTATGTCGAAATGATGGTCGTAGGGCTGTCACGATTATGACATTTTACATGGCGATTCATTTTCTCTCAAATAATTGCGATTAACGATTTAATTGTGTTTTTGTCGTTGACAATTACATTTCTGTTTGGCTTTTAGGCTTTGGAGTTGCACATGGTAGATATGACACATAAGCAAAATATACAAAGAAATTACTTGACATATTTGACAACTTTATACTTAAAAAAGAACATTGATAGTGGAAATAGCCGATCTACAAGCTCACATCGCGACGCGTTGTGAGCTTGTAGATCTGCTATTTCCACTATTTTTTGACATGGAAACGATTATGACGATTATGAAAAATAATCACGATTATGTCAAATAATCACGATTAGACGGTTATGTAATAATTGTGACAGCCCTAGATGGTCGTTCGAAAGAGCGAGATTTCCCCGGTTTCACATTTTATTTGTATGTTGTTGTTTTTAGTGGTCCTTCATGCAACTTGCGTGCGGGACCTGAGCCCGACTATAGTATCGTGTCGCTCCGCGTGGCTTCATAAAACCCAATCAATCATTATTAGGAAACGCTTGTCTACTAAACTGACAGACAGTGTTTAACCTTGCTTTGGCAGATGCTTGTTGCAGCTTTGGCATACAGCAGTACAGGGACGTGCTGGCCATTCATTCCCGGCCGGTCCAGACTGGCCATTGGGAAAACATTAAAAATAAAATGTTGGCCTTCGTTCCATTTTGGGGGCTGGGCGGCCAACAAAGTAAATCGTCACTGTCGGGCTGAAACCTTGTATCTCCAAGTTTCAAATGTGTAAACTTTTTCTCAAAGCAAGCCCTGCTTCATCATACAAGGCCGTCGCACAAAAGTAGTGAAAACAGCATATCTACGCGGTGCGAGGCGTTGTGTGCTTGTACATCGGCTGTTTTCACTAGTTTAATTCATTTTTTAAATGATAAATACAAAACAAACGGTTTTGGACATAGAAGGTTTCCACCCGACAACGACGAAATATAACTCATGTAATTGGCCCACTGGCTTGTCACTTGTCATGATCTGAAATGGCAAAGTAGCAGCAGCGCTATAGAGAGAGATCTCTCTCTATAGCGCGCAATGAGGGCCTCTCCAACTCTTTTTCCCAGGCTGAATCAGGGGCCCAGCACGTCCCTGCAGCAGTATGTAGGCCTATGCAGCGAGAGCTGTAGCATTTGCTGCCTCTGCCCTTCAGAAATTCATGACGGGGCACTTTATTAAAAAAAAGCGTTAGATTGAGTGGATGCCAGTTTGGCAGCTGGCAACTGGGGCAAGATGGATGTGCTATGTTTGAGGTGCATCGTCTTGCCCAGTCCAGGAGTTGGACAGAATTCTGCTGCCACAGCACGCGGATGCATGGAGCACAAATATCACACGCATGCATCCTCCGCACAAACACCTAATTCAACAAAATGTTACCAGAGGCCTCACAAAGGAGAGAGTCAGTGCTTTAGGGCAACGGTTCCCAAACTGTGTGGCAAAATCCCGAGGTGTGTTCATAGTGAAATGGTAGATCTACAAGTTTGCGATGCACCACAATGCGACACATTGTGAGGTCGGAGGTCTGCTAAAAGCATATAATGACATGCCCAAAACATTGATGCCAAGTTGAGAGTGGTAGGCTATATCAGGGTTTTTCACAGTGGGTGACGGGCACCCTGGGGTGCCGTGATTCCAGTCCAGGGGTGCCACAACGCGTCACGTTGTGACGCGTTGTGAGCTTGTAGATTGGCTATTTTTGGTGAAAAAATAGGCATGAATAGGCCTAGAATAGGCATGCTGTGGTTCAAGTGGTTAAACGTCAAGTATAACGTTATTTTCAGTCAGTTCTGATGGAAACGGATATTTCTCCAATATGATGTAAGATTCTAAAAAAATAACAGTGTAATTCAGGGGTGCCGTGGATGAAAAAGTGAATTACACGGGTGCCCTGAGTCAAACAAGTTTGAAAACCCCTGGGCTTTATAGAGCTTGGATCTATATTGAGAGATGAGCACTGATACTGTATAGTATAAAAAGGTTGTCACAATATTCCCTGTAACTTTCTCCATGCAGGGATAGGTCAGCTCAACTCGATTATAAAAAGCGGACTGAGGGGGTTCCAGGTGCAGATTCGGAGTATAATTAGGTAAAGAGTTATAATCTGCACTCACAAAGTCTTAAAGGGATCCCTGGCTAATACGACAAATATGCCTTAATACATTATAATTGTCCTCTATAACTACAATGTAAAATTAAAAACACCTTAAATATTTTATTTCTTCTAGAAATAGCTAATCTTTCACTCAATAGGGGAAATGCCTGTCACAAGTTGATGATGTCATAAATGTCATGCATGTGCAAAACAACAAAACACAAACACATTTGAAATATTGATTTGATGCTCATATTAACCATAGGAAGTATTACGTTTGTTTTTATTTAAACATCATGCCATGAATTCTATAGAGCATCGCAGTTGAAGCCCCACCCCGTCCTCACTCTGGTGTCGGAAGCGTTTTCCGCATTCATTTCTTCCATAGACATTTCATAAAGTATTTATTTAAACGTTTTTAAGCCTTGGACAAAGCCACCTCGGCTGGAGAGGGATCATGTCAATATTCACATTTTTTTTAATGCAAAGATTAATTAGAAAGCTGAAAAAAAGGGCAGGGTACAAGACTGTGTACATCATTATTTTTAAAATTGCGGAAACTACACTCCCAGAATGCATTGCGAATGTTGTTGTTGTTTCCTGAAATATAGGCCTTAAATCACGCTCATTTTAGTTATCCAGGCCAGCATATGGTCTGAAATGTAGTGATTGTCATCTCTGTGGACGCTCTTATCGTCATCCTTAACATCCTTAACATAGTGCATCATATTTGTAAAAGAAAGACGATCGCTCACGGAGTTCCGCTGAAGTGCAATAATCCGCCGGGAAGACAGGGGGCAGTAGCTACTTCCGCGGTAACCGCAAGATATGTAAAAGAAGAAGAAGCTAGACCAATCACAGACGTCGATTTCACCGGATGTACATGTTTAGCAGTATGGGAAATGCAGTTCTTCTCCATGCGATCTTGATTAAAACATGTTTTTACTAAAACTAGAGTGATTGCATACATACTCGGGGGTTCTACAGGAGCATATAGAACCATTTTACAACCACCAGCCTAGTGGCAAGTGTACATTGAATTGCTATGACTTTGTGGCTGATAATGAAAAACCCTATGGTGAAAATGAATGGAAAATGGACTTCCAACACCTCACTGCGATGCTCTATTGGGATAGATCACAAATTACATTTATGATCATCAACTTGCGACGGGCATTTCCCCTATTGAGTGAAAGATTAGCTATTTCTAGAAGAAATAAAATAGTTAAGGTGTTTTTAATTGTACATTGTAGTTATAGAGGACAATTATAATGTATTAAAGCATATTTGTCGTATTAGCCAGGGATCCCTTTAAGTAAGAGTCTTTTTAATGAAAACTTCAGCAGCAGCAGAGAACAAACAGATATTCCCTGGACATCATTTGGGAACCACGTACGGCTTTAGCTGTCCGGTCAAGTGTGATCCCAAAGTCTGCAGCGGTGCGTGCGGTGTGAGTGGCGTTCATTTGGTTTGCCAGAATAAAGCATAGAAACACTCAGGGTCACGCGTATGAATAGATAAATAAAGATTATGTCTGAAAAAGCCAAAGATGAATGTGGAGCGATTGTAATGCATTGGACAGACGGGGGACGTCGTGGACCCGTTAATGCCTGCCATCCATCTCAGAGCCAGCCAGAGCATTCATCTCCGTCCATTTGTCAAACAGGGGAACAATGCGTGCATCGTTCGGAAGGGATAAAATAGATGACATGTATCAATAGAAGACAGAAACACCACCAAAAAAAGGGAAGGAAAAAAAGTAATCGTGCCATTTTTCCTCTGTGGAACAAAATGATCCTCCCCTGTGCCAAAACCATGAAGGCCTATACTCTAAATCCCCCTTTTTATTTCATTGTAGCAGCGCAATGAGAAGCTAATGTAATGCATGGTGGTTAACTTACTCTCACTTAGCTTTGTTTTGGAGTGGAGGAAAAAGTAATGTCACATTTGTTACTTAAAAAAAATAATACCCTATTACAAGTAGAAGTCCGGAATTCAAAATTGACTTGAGTAAGGGTGCACACACAACAAAATACCTTTGAGAGTGGAATCCACATTCTGCCAATGCATTTCAATGGGAAGGGGCGGTTTCATGTCAGTGGAGGAGTGGAGGGGAAGAAACCATTACATCTCTGGGCCGGAAGTCAGCCTAGCTCAGAATCTGAGTAGCAGGAGGTTGCACAAGTATGGGTAACCAGAGGCAAAGATGGAGGAGGTTACCTATGTCTCAAAGCCCACGTATCGAGGCAAATCCTCCAAGACTAATGTTGTATTATATGAATTGTAAAAAGAGACCCCAATTGAAACAAGCCCAAAAGCTTTCTTGTGGTGTGTACCCTTTCAGTTGACCTTGTACCTACTGTCCTGTACCTTTTCCTATGCAAACCTCTAATTAAGTCTTCAATCAATCAATACAAACTCAATCAATATAACTTAATATTTGTCTCTGAGATGTAGTGGAGTAGAAGTAAAAGTTTTGGAATTGTAAATACTCAAGTAAAGAAAAACTATCTCAAAATTGTACTTAAGTACAGTACTTAAGTACATGTACGTTAGTTACTTTACTCCACTGCTTGCTGCCAACACTGTCTGGGTATAATAGATTGCTGCCACTATAGTGTCTGTTGTTGCCGTGCACCTGTCTGAAGGGTAGGATATTCCCCTGACTCAAGTCCTTGTTGTGATCCAGAAAGAGCAAGAGGTACAGTAATGGGATTGCGGACTGCACTGCATCAAGGCAGAATGCCGGGTCTGGGCCGGATTTCAATTAAAGCCTCAGTCGTTTATCGTAATAACTTTGGATTTTTTTCTTCTTCCTCTTCTTCTTCTTCCCTTCCCCTCAGCAGCCTTACCCCTAAAGGTTGTACGCTGCCATTGTTGTAGGTCATCAGCGGAGCAGTTTGCTGCCGCAGCAATATTGAATTATGAAAATGATTTACTCTATACAAGGCCGGGGATGTGTGCCTTCCACTCTCTGGGATTAGGCAGACATAAGGATTGTTCTGGCACGGGGTTCCGGCCACGTTGTAAATCTTCAACGGAATAATCCATTCAGGCCTAAAATTATTGAATGCTTTAACCAGTGAAAAGATAGCAGATATACAAGCTCACAGCGCGGCACTGCGAGCTTGTAGATCTGCTATTTTTTGAAAAAGTCGTGAAAATGTGTGCAAATCTTTGAATATATGTATTTTCAAAGCGAACGTTTGTAACTCAAATTTTGCTTCTGGGTGGTCCCTGGCTGGAACTAAATATTTTGAGATGGGGGGTCCGTGGCCATATACATGTTATTTTGGGGGTCCTTCACATGAAAAGGTTTGAGAACCACTGGCATAGCAGTCTCTCAAGAACAGACTAACTGAGCTCCAGTTAAGTGAAAAGGACCTTTTCTTTGACGATGGCTGGCCAGATTGCTGACGTAGAAAAATAGGTTTTAAAAAAACAATCTTAGAAGGATTCAAAAGACACTTATAGAATCGGGTCCAAATTCAAATTTTCACGATTTTTCAAAAATAGCAGATCTACAAGCTCGCAGCGCGGCACTCGGTGCCGCGCTGTGAGCTTGTATATCTGCTATTTTTCAATAGTTAAAGCACAAAATAGTAATACACAATACTACTGTGTACCCGTTCTAAATGGGATAATCAAAAAGGGTCAGCGCACATGCTGACAGCGTTGCACGACTATACTATCCTACCAACGTCACGTGTGAAACTAATACATCATTATCACTTGATCAGACAGTAGCTAGTTGTTTTTTTTTTTGTTTTTTTTGCTTGCCATTTGTATGTCGCCGTCAGGCAGAACGCTTGTGCTATATCCCCATATTTCATCTTTTTATTATTTTAATCAATCATTGCCCTATTTTATACTTCGTCGTATCAGTGTCACGCGAGAGAAAATAACAGATTTGCATGCATGCTTGCAGATCTGCTCTCCTACTTATGAACATTTTCAAACATGTACAGCCACGCCGGGCTGACAGTGGCTAAGTGAGTCTGTATGTGTGTTTTATATTCATATTTAACCAATGAAAACACGAACAAAAGTGACTATTAATTAACAACACTGGATCAGCAGGGCTTCCCAAGTAACGGATATGAATATACTGTACAAGGGTTCTGCCCAACAGCGACAATATATTGTTCATTAAAACCCCAAACAAATCTAGTCAGGAGGCAGAAAGAAAAGCAGCCAACGCAGCATGAAAGATGGAGGTGTGACAACCAGAGAAGATATGTGGATGTAGAGCCGACCAATAAATACTGTCCATGAGAGGAGAGGAGACGGATGCATTAGTTTAATTCACTTGGGTAATGACAGAGAGGCTGGGCTGGGCCAAAAGAAACACTCCTGTCTACAGATGTTGAGTCTGCACATGTAGAGGAAACGTTTCAGCTCTCCCCTCCAATGACCCCCCCCCCCCCCCCAACACACGCATGCACGCACGCACGCACGCGCACACACACACACACACACACACACTAGGGCATTCACCAAATATTCGAATTATCGAATATCAAAGTCACTATTCGACGTTGTTCACCGAAGTCGAATATTCGCTTTTTATTTTATTTTTTTAATATATAGTTTATAAAACCTGGCTACATAGGAAGTCATATGCCCCTGGTGCCAATGCCCCTTTTTAGGCTGTGACGCCCAAAATAAACATATTTGACAAGCACTTGGAATTGTAGGTATTACATTTAATGTGACTCGGTTCCACAGATAAATATAGTGAAAATAGCAGATCTACATGCTCACAACGCCAACGCCTAAGTACTGTACTTAAGTACAGTTTTGAGGTATTTGTACTTTACTTGAGTATTTCCAGTTTTCAGTACTTTTACTTTTACTCCTCTACATCTCAGATCCAAATATTGTACGTTTACTCCACTACAATTATTTGAAAACTTTAGTTACTAGTTATTTTGCAGATATAAATGATTATATTATAAAACATAAATTAATGCACTTTAGCCCTAATCTATAGGCCTACCTTGGCTATTTTCAAACATTTTGTACTTTTACTTTTGGTATTTATGTACATATAAAGCCAATATTTTCGTAGTTTTACTCAAGTACATTTTGAATTCTGGACTTTTACTTGTAGGTGCCCCTTGAGTGGGTTCCAGGGGGTCCCCAGCTAAATTTGTTAATACCATATAAAAATCCCCTTGACCTTTTTGAATTGTATTTTCTATTTAATTTTGTGGACTTCATTAACACCACACAAAATACTTTCAGATGGGGGTCCACGGCCAAATTGAATTGAAAAGGATGAGAACAACTGGCCCAACACATATCAAACTGGGCGTCCTTGAAAAAAGGTTGAGAATCACTGGTTCATTTTAAAATGCTTGTTGTAATTTCATGGGGTGTACTCTCCATGGGGTGTAGTAGGCTACTATTTGTATATCGTCACTGTCCGACAGAAACCTTGTATCTCCAAGTTTCAAATTTGTATGTTCTTTCGCAAAGTAAAGCCCTGCTTCATCGTACTAGGCCGTCGCACAAAAGTAGTGAAAATAGCAGATCTACAAGCACACAACGCCTTGTAATTTCATGGGGTGTACTCTCCATGGGGTGTAGGCTACTATTTGTATATCGTCACTGTCCGACAGAAACCTTGTATCTCCAAGTTTCAAATTTGTATGTTCTTTCGCAAAGTAAAGCCCTGCTTCATCGTACTAGGCCGTCGCACAAAAGTAGTGAAAATAGCAGATCTACAAGCACACAACGCCTCGCGGTGTGAGGCGTTGTGTGCTTGTAGATTGGCTGTTTTCACTAGTTTAAATCATTTTTAAAATGAAAAGTGCAAAAAAAGAACGGTTTTGGACATGAGCCTACAAGGTTTTCACCCAACAATGACGATATTCATCTTGTGTAAAATAAAATGACTCGAGGAGAAGGCTTGGCTGTGAAAAAGGAAAAAGAAAGAAGAAGAAAAGAAACAAGAAAGCAAGAAAGAACCCTCTCCATTCCTCAATTGTCAATCAATTCAAGTTTGTGAGTAATGTCGCAGATGCCAGAGAACAGAACGATGTCCTTGAGCCTGCATTGTGATTGATGAAGAGGCTTCAGAGAAAATATAAGTGTGCCTGACAGTGCAACTGCAGCAACCAACAATAAAGCCATGATAGAGAATAGATGAAACGGTGGCGGACAGAATGCATTGTTCTTTTCACCAGTGGTGGAAAAAGTATACTCAAATGTGTTACTTGAGTAAAAGTCTCAATGCAGAAATACTCCGTTAGGGTGCCCTCACACCAAAATACCTAAGAGAGTGGAATCCGCGTTCCGCCAATGCATTTCAATGAGAGTGGAGCGGTTTCATGCCAGCAGAGGATTTCTGCAAAAAACGCTCCCTTATCATTGAAATGCATTGGTGGAACGTGGATTCCACTCTCATAGGTATTTTGGTGTGAGGGCACCCTTACAAGTAAAAGTCCAGAATTCAAAATGTACTTTAGTAAAACTACGAAAATATTGGCAAACATAAATACCAAAAGTAAAAGTACAAAATGTTTGAAAATAGCCAAGGTAGGCCTATAGATTAGGGCTAAAGTGCATTAGTTTATGTTTTATAATATAATCATTTATATCTGCAAAGTAACTAGTAACTAAAGTTTTCAAATAATTGTAGTGGAGTAAAAGTACAATATTTGGATCTGAGATGTAGTGGAGTAAAAGTACTGAAAACTGGAAATACTCGTTACTTTATACCACTGCTTTTCACAAAGAACTACAGATGCCCTCTATGGGAAAATAGCACACCAACCGTTTGGATGACAGTTACATTATGAAACAGCTATTCTTTGTTTTAGTGAAATTCAAGAGAAACGCAGGCTCTGGTTCCAAATAAGTCGTTACTGGTGGTGCATTTTAAGGGCTTGGCCATCGTCATACTCTCTTAGACAGGCGCCTGGGGCTCACCATCTACCATCACACACAAACAAACAAACAAACAAACCTAATAATACACACATTTATTTTTTCCTCTAGCCCTCTGGGCCCAACTTAACACATCTCTGTGATGGAAATCAGTTTTTTATTTGCCTTTGGGCTCGTTCCAAACTGCGACGGCATTCATGCTGACACACGAACATTCATCGACGGTGTGATTCGTGGTCATCACATGTGCACGTAGTAATCTGAAAGCATTTCTTCAAAATAACGAGAGAGAGAGAGAGAGAGAGAGAGAGAGAGAGGCTCTGCATGGCTACAAATGAAAGATTGTCACTGCTTTTGAAAATTGCTTTGCAAAACGCCCTCTCTCTCTCATAACTTGGAGGCTGAACAGAGTGAAGTCCATGTGTGGATGAGACAATGCCTCACAGCGTTTGATAGCAAATATAACAATACGCTGTGGGGATTCAAAGCTTTGATGTTGACGGCTGTGTGAGGAAAACGACAACTGGTAAAATATACAGTAGCAGCTTTCTGGTTAGTCATCCAAGGCAGCAGTACGGCACAAAAAAAAAAAGCACGGCAATTAGGGCACGGGTATATCGTTCCGTAACAGATGTCTTGTGAGTTACTAATGCTCATTTAACCCATTTAGGGCCTATAGTTGAATATTTTAACAAGTGAATAATAGCAGATATACAAGCTAACAGCGCGGCACCGAGTGCCGCGCTGCGAGCTTGTAGATCTGCTATATAAAAAAAGGGACATTTTTTGCAAATCTTTGAATATGTATTTTCAAAGCGAACGTTTGTAACTCAAATTTTGCTTCTGGGTGGTCCCTGGAACTAAATATGTTGAATGGGGGTCCGTGGCCAAATACATATCATTTTGGGGGTCCTTCACATAAAAAAAATTGAGAACCACTGACATAGTAGTGTCTCAAGAACAGACTAACTGAGCTCCAGTTAAGTGAAAAGGACCTTTTCTTTGACGATGGCTGGCCAGATTGCTGGCATAGAAACATAGGTTTTTTCAAAAAAACGTTAGAAAGATTCAAAAGACACTTATAGAATCGGGTCAAAATTCAAATTTTCACGATTTTTCAAAAATAGCAGAAATACAAGCTCGCAGCGTGGCACTCGGTGCCGCGCTGTGAGCTTGTATATCTGCTATTTTTTTATATTTAAAGCATAAAATATTGCGTCATATTGTGTTCAGGCCTAAATGGGTTAATTACTTCAAAGTACTGTAACTGTTTAACATGTCGGACACTCATGCATAATGTATGCATGAATTAACACTGGGTTTTTTGCCGCGCACATTATGCAAAGCAAAACTCCTCCTGAGAATTAATTATTTCTTACATTCTCTATAGAGTTAGTAAATTAACACTTAGCGTTTTGCCGTGACGGGCTACAAGACAGTGTAAACCCATCCTGCGCCAAATGTAAATAAAGTAATGGCGATATAAATATGTCCGTGCTTGCATGTTTTGTTTTGTTTGTTGTTTTTATGTTGATTTACCAAAGCAGTGGTGTGTTTTTTTTTTCCTTTTTTGGCACATACTTAAATTGGCACATTCATACTGCACAATAACTTCTGCCACATGCCTTCCAGCACTGTTGGCCACTGAATAACAGCGGGCGTGTTGTTGTCCAGGAGAGGAACTTGTTCACTTTCCCTACACAGATTTTCACTGCCTAAACTGAACATTTCCTGGGGTCTCGCGCCTGCATTGTACCTTCCTGCCAGGTTTTATCCCTGTTTCTGCTCTGACCGAATTAAATACACACATTTCCTGACACAGTATGTTTATAGTTAATAATATAGGCTATCACAATTTAATAAATAAATACAAATATGTTAACCACATTAAACTTGCCGTCCCTATTTTGGGCAAACTTTATAAAATGTGTCAAACAATGTCAAAAGCCTGTCTATTCTTGCTATTTGTCGTATAGGCCTATGGGCTTAAAGGGGAAGACCTCCCATTTTCAATATTGGACTATGTCATTAATATACCTTAGAGGAGTCTAAGGTGTGTCTTGTTTTTCTTTTACAAATCAAACCCTGCTCAGTGCTCACCTGTCTTGTGTATAGGCAGCCTGCAGCAGATCTTCCTGTTTCTAATTCAGGGGTGCCCACACTTTTTTGACGTGAGATCTACTTTTAAAATGACTAGCTCAACATGATCTACCCATCCAAAATGTTTTAGCTGAGGGGCTGAGGGGGGCTTTGGAATAGCAGCACTGGCGTTACATTTTAGACAAACACACTTACTGTAAGGGGAAAATACATGGGAAATACTGGGGGAAATGTCTTCATCCCATTCTGGAAGTGGTAGGTTTTGGGGTTCTTTGTAATGCTACTGACTCTTGAACAAAGCATTGCATTGGAGGTTTGCCTACTTTAGAAGCCTTGAAGGGAGCTGACAGGCCCTTCTTGATGTCATATTGACATATTCTTTTTATATTTTAATTATATATTTTTAGAGGCATGTCATGTGGTCTACCTGCACACCTTTGGTGATCTACTGGTAGATCACAAACTACCTTTTGGGCACCCCTGTTCTAATTAATCAAAATCATATCCTCTCTTTCTTTCTCTCTTTCTCTCTTTCTCTCTTTCTTTCTTTTTACCTCCGTCTCCACCACTAAATAGCCTGCTGTGTTTCAAACGTCTGTGTCAATCAGTGGTGCACCTCTCTCTCTTATTCCCAGCTCAAACCCCCTTTGCCTCGCAGCAGCGCCTCAAGTCTCCTGGAGGGCCGTTCCCTCTACTGTTGTTTCCGAGATGTTTCCTGGTCATTAGTTTCACCACAAACTTTCCACTGCCCTGTCAGCAGGCCTCCCGTCCCAATTACCTCCCAACTGCAGAGGGTCCAACTAGTCGCTCTGATTCAGCAATTAAAACCCATTTAGGCCTAGAATTATTGACCGCTTTAACCAGTGAAAAACAGCAGATATACAAGCTCACAGCGCGGCACCGAGTGCCGCGCTGCGAGCTTGTAGATCTGCTATTTTTGAAAAAAGTCGTGAAAATGTGTGCAAATCTTTGAATATACCGTGTTTTCAAAGCGAACGTTTGTAACTCAAATTTTGCTTCTGGGTGGTCCCTGGAACTAGATATTTTGAGATGGGGGTCCTTGGCCAAATAAATATCAGTTTGGGGGTCCTTCAAATGAAAAGGTTTGAGAACCACTGACATAACAGTCTCTCAAGAACAGACTAACTGAGCTCC
The DNA here is from genome assembly GCF_963921795.1 of Nannobrachium achirus. Classification (NCBI taxonomy): domain Eukaryota; kingdom Metazoa; phylum Chordata; class Actinopteri; order Myctophiformes; family Myctophidae; genus Nannobrachium; species Nannobrachium achirus. The sequence goes on along the minus strand of NC_137829.1, from coordinate 43,546,780 downwards.
AGTTAAGTGAAAAGGACCTTTTCTTTGACGATGGCTATAGCCAGATTGCTGACATGGAAACATAGGTTTTAAAAAAAAATCTTAGAAGGATTCAAAAGACACTAATAGAATCGTGTAAAAATTCAAATTTCCACGATTTTTCAAAAATAGCAGATCTACAAGCTCGCAACGCGGCACTCGGTGCCGCGCTGTGAGCTTGTATATCTGCTATTTTTCAATAGTTAAAGCATAAAATAATGATACACAATATAGTGTACCCGTTCTGAATGGGTTAATGTTCTCTGCACTGGCGCTCTGGGACAATGACCCGTTTGCCTCCCCAAGGCCCCCCCCCCCCTGCTCACTGCATCCCCCCTCGGGCCGCTCAGTGGTCTGTCCGCAGGGAACACCGGATACTTTTGGAGCCGGGCCAAGCAGCGGAAAGAGATATCAAAGTGTTTTCAGGGACCGGGGGTTGCTGACCGTGAAGCAGTATTTCTTTGGAGAGGAGGGGACGGTGATAGATGTGATTCAGTTTGCATTGGGTGGGAGGGTGGGAGGGAGAGACAATAGCTTTCACTTATATCTCAAATTGCTATCTATCTTTCATTCTGGAAGCCGAGTTTGTTTCAGACGGAGGCCGTGCCCCGTTGGGAACGGTGCCTGTTGGGATCTGCTTAAATGCAATACCCACCCAATTGTTCAAATCAGAGTACCTGTTGTACCCATACCCATTACATGCAGTAGTACTTGGAGGCCAGCCTTTGACGTCATACTATTATGTAATATTAGTCATATTGATGACATTGTTCTCTATACATGGGCATAAAAGGGACACAGACAGACAGACAGACAGACAGACAGACAGACACATACTAGTCCCCCCAGGAATCCGCAGAGAAAAAGTCTTGATTCCGCGGAGAACAATCCTGATTCTGCGGAATTGATTCCGTGGACATTGAAAAACAACCTAAAATGACCAGTTATCAATCAAAAAATTATATAGTTCTAATAATCAAGTAAAACCCTTCATGAAATAGCTACAATTAATTGTAATTAGTGGTTAGAATAATCGAATAATCATTTTTGAGAATAAAAATCTAATATTAAATCTATTATTTTTTAATTGCTATTGTTTTTAATAATTGCTTTCTGTTGCAAAGACTATATTGTCATCCAAACCATGCCCATAGTAACCACATTTTAGAGGATAGCCTACCTATACTACCTAGTATGGGTGTAATATTTATTTATTCTCTTCTGCATTAGCATTGTTATTGCCAGGACCATAGATGCATAGAGAGGAACTAAAGTTCAGGACACAGTTTCTGTCAGGAACGAATGTGGGACCGGACCCATCCAGCATCAGTGCTAGCAGGAGGGAAGCTAAGCTATTCCCCCAGGCTCTGTATGAGGTGGCCTCTGGCCAAACCATGTTTATATATAGTAGTAATAAGTCCTCCCGCCGCTCTGCTGCCACTCGCGACTGTTATTCCGCGGCCGTCAGAAAAGTCAGTGAATGGCCGAGAAATCCGCGGTTGGTCGTGAGTTCCGCGATAAATTCCGTGATCGCGGAATTGCGGGTTCCTGGACAGACAGATACTGTAGATTATTTTAAATTTTGGAGGACATCTATCTGCTGGTCTGACCGAATTCCCACTCGACACTACCCCTTGGGTCCTCTGTGCTACACGCGTCAAGTTTGAAGTACATCAGTCGTATGGTGAGACCGGCACACAGAGATTTTGTGCATTTATAGATAGATCATGAAGATATTTTTCGGCAAAAGCTATGATTTGAGGCGAGATTCTTGAGTTCCTATAACATAACAATTCAAAGAGCATTCTATGCTGACAATTGTGATAGGATATATATATCCTATATCCTGTGTGTATATATCCTATAGTGTGTGTGTGTGTGTGTGTGTGTGTGTGTGTGTGTGTGTGTGTGTGTGTGTGTGTGTGTGTGTGTGTGTGTGTGTGTGTGTGTGTGTGTGTGTGTGTGTGTGTGTGTGTGTGTGTGTGTGTGTGTGTGTGTGCGTGCGTGGAGAGAGAAAGTTGTTTCCAGCCTCTTCACACTCTGCTGAACTGACAATGACTTTCAAATAGCTTTCTTTGTTTCGCTTACTGCACAAGACAGCGCTACTTAAAAATGCAGTAAGGCTTTCTCATAGTATAACAATATAAACACCCCCCACCCCATCCGTAAGGCTATGAAAAGATGACAGTACACAATGTTCACATGTACACCTATTCTGGCTGTGGTTAAAATCAATCTTTTATTCATAGGACTTCCATTTGTGTGTACCACTCTTGAGGATCTAAATGTTATTCTAAACAGAACAAGGTTTATGGCAAAAGCGAGCTAGCTTTACTCCCATGATGTACATTTCAAGTGAAAGGCTTATTTCAGTTTAATAAGATGCATTTGCATTAACTTTTGCACTTTGGAAAAGTTTGAACATTTGACAGTTTCATCAGCATTTGTGATGGATCGCCACCGCCTCTTATAGCCGGAGGGAAACGTTGTCCCATCTACTTAAACCTTGATGAGAACTTTGATGCACAGCACCACAAAAAGAAAGAACTTGAATAGATTAAAAGTTGACAGTGACGGAATGCATGTAAACATTTTCAGCTTACGGATACATTCTCTGATATCCGTAATTTAATAAATGCTTAACCATCACGGCTAAACAAACAGTCAAAAGATTGTATTCTGGCATCAAATAAAACCAATGTAATCTTGCATTTTTCTGTCAAAACATTGAATTCTTCTTCTTCTTCCGTTCATCTTCCTCTCCTGTTTATGCTTTTAATACTGCTTGTATTTAGGTTTATTTCTAGCTTTGATACTGGTCAAAGTACTGTATTCTCCATTATTTTTGTTTAAAATGAGTTGATGGCTGGGGGTGTGGGTGGGAGATGGTGACTTATGTATTTGTGTGTATAAGAAGACCATCTTCTTCTTTTTCTTCTTCTACCACCATTGGGAGTTGTTGTGCAAATAGGGTGTACTTCTGTTTGCATGTTCATGCATGGTGGGTGGGAGTGAAGAAGGTGCTACTACTGTATCAAGTAGCACCTTCCTACATGAGTTCCTACATGATGTTGTGCTACTCGCTTCAATCTTTTGTTACCATCAAGTCGAGGTTTCAGTTCCTCGCAGCTGCGTTCTCTCAAAATGCCTGTAGAGTTGCTTTTGAGTGGAGGTCTTGAACTGAGTGTGAGGATTTCTCCGCAACGTGTTTTATTCAGGAAGAAAAAAAAATTCAGTTGGTTTCTCCACTCGCTGCATAGCAATTTCCATCGCCAGGGACTAAAGAGATCCATCTGTTAGCGCGGGTCTAATCTTTGCTGTTCTCATAACAAGTCATATAAATATGCAAATTGTTAGCAGCGTTTTGGACTAATGTAAATGCTTTTCATTTTGGAATACTGCCTCGGAAAATAATTTCCTTATTTCCTTATTCTGCGGTGAGCAGATTTGTGACTGCACACTGAAGACCGGCAAAACTCCAGCCTAACACTGTTGAGAATAATATCTGTCCACATTCTTATTGTGACTGTGTTCCTTTGTGCCAGGATCTCTTTTTGTTTACCTCCCCCTTTTCAATTCCTTCAAAAAACTGGCACCAATTGACAAATGTTCATATTGACAAAATTGCCTCTAATTCCAGCCATTTTCTGCAATTTCAGAGACCCAGCCTCCGCGTCTGAGGCCCCCCTGTTCAGCCCGAGACAACATTATTAGGCTCTGGAGATAACCAAACAAAGAATAGATTCTTCCAGCCTCAACGATTTGTTCAGTCGCCCGTACACGTCGCACATGTCTCACATCAAATAAGACATTATCTTGGGAAGGAATATGCATGGAGTTGGGGGGGAGGGGGAGGTGAGTGTGCTTCAAATAGAGACGCTAGTCTCTCAGGGATGGAGCCTGGGGCCCGCAGCATCCGTCAGCCTATAAAGGCATGGCGGTGGTATATACTGTCTTATTGAAACACACCGCTGTTTCCAGGGACGTGCTGGCCATTGGGAAAAGCGGGACAACTCCCGAACGGCTGGTTCATTCCCGGCCGGTCCAGGCCGGCCATTAGGAAAAAAATAAAAATAAAATGTCGGCCTTCGTTCCATTTTGGAGGCTGGGCGGCCAACAAAGTAAATCATCACTGTCGGGCAGAAACCTTGTATCTCCAAGTTTCAAATTTGTAGATTTTTTCGCAAAGCAAAGCCCTGCTTCATCATACAAGGCTGTTGCACAAAAGTAGTGAAAACAGCAGATCTGTGCTTGTAGATCGGCTGTTTTCACTAGTGTAAATCATTTTTAAAATGATAAATACAAAACAAACGGTTTTGGACCCGACAAGGTTTCCACCCGACAACAACGAAATATAACTCATGTAATTGGCCCACTGGCTTGTCACTTGTCATGATCTGAAATGCCAAATCTTTGAGTAGCAGCAGCGCTATAGAGAGATCTCTCTCTATAGCGCGCAATGAGGGCCTCTCCAACTCTTTTTCCCGGGCTGAATCAGGGGCCCAGCAGCACGTCCCTGGCTGTTTCATTCAGTCTGCTTTACTCTGTGCACTGTTGTTTTATGTATGCATGTGTGTGTGCATGAATGCTTACAGTTTATGTGCCTCCATGCTAGAGCCCAACCCAATGAACCCATATGTCGGTTCGGCCATAATATATCAGACATTTTTGTGTTTTATTTTTTATGACATGGGTATCTGCAATTCAACCTTTACAATTCTTTCAGAAATAGTCGATCTACAAGCTCACAATGTGTCACGATGCAACTACTTAAAGAGGCGATGCTATAGTTTTGTACTTTTTCTGTTTTGTATGTGTCCAAGGAGTTAACATTACTCGAATAGAACACCGGGTGGGGTTATAATGTGCAAATTTCCCTTCCCTGTGTATTTTTGTTTTCTTCCTGAAAGGTGGAAGCCTCTGTGTCAAAATGCCCAGTGAAAAAAAAAAAAAAAAGAAAGTCTCTGTCCCATACACCCACCACTGTGGGTGTGGCCCACTTCAGCTGGGTCACCACCCACCTGACAACCAGGCATACATAATGAACTGGTGGGTGTGGCTGTGGCCACATAAAAAACATAATTTTAACACTTTCTGTACACTTTTTTGGGGAAAAAAATCTTCCTCCTAGTATAATCATACAACCTGATCATCATATTTTAGCGGGGGGAAAAATCATGGCACCCGGCCCATCTTTAATGCTTGACTGATTAATTAAAATAAAGTTCAATTGATGTGTTTTTCTTTTTATACTTACTTGTTTGCTTGTTCATCGTATAATAATTAAATAATAGAAGGTGTGGGGCCTTAGCATTCGTCAGCCCATATAAAGGCATGACGGCGGCATAATACGGCCTTTTTGAAAGCATTGTTTCGTGCAGTCTGTTTCAATCTGTGTGGTGGTGTTGAGTGTATGCATGCACGTGTGTGTGTGTGTGTGTGTGTGTGTGTGTGTGTGTGTGTGTGTGTGTGTGTGTGTGTGTGTGTGTGTGTGTGTGTGTGTGTGTGTGTGGGGGTGGGGGTGGGTGTGTGTGTGGGGTTGTGAGAGTGCGACTGTGCGTGTGTGCCCGGTGTGTCTTCTTTACATACAATACCACGCGTGATGGAACGGGCTGTCTTTAAAGACGCGTGCCTTTGATCATAGTCGCATACCATTTCCTCTCTGTACCCTCATGATCAAATTAGCAAGTCATCACTCTTCCACTTGCTCTGCGTGAACAGCGAGAACAGCGAGAACAGGGGAAAGGCTTTACATGCGAGAGCTCTCCCTTCAACCGGGCCCACATGAAGGGAGACGTACGTTCTAGACCATCAGGCTGCATCAACGCATGTAGCAGCATGCATGCCCCCATGCACTGACAATCAGTCCCCACGGCCCAGATGAGAGGGGCAGGGGCGTCACAAGGGGTAGGAAAGTGGGACTGAGTTACTAGGACCCAAGGTGGAGGGGCCCTAGTAACTTTAGCTATTGAAAAATAGCAGATATACACAGCGCGGCACCGAGTGCCGCGCTGCGAGCTTGTAGATCTGCTATTTTTGAAAAGTTGTGAAAATGTGTGAAAATCTTTGAATATATGTATTTTTAAGCGAACGTTTCTAACTCAAATTTTGCTTCTGGGGGTCCCTGGAACTAAATATTTTGAGATCGGGGTCCGTGGCCAAATACATATCATCTTGGGGGTCCTTGACATAGGTTTCGTGCACACATTTTCACGATTTTTCAAAAATAGCAGATCTACAAGCTTGTATATCTGCTATTTTTCAATAGTTAACATTCATGGGGGGCCCACAGTGAATCCTTGTACCCAGGGCCCAGAATTTGGTGTGACGCCCCTGGAGAGGGGAGCTGGGCTCCATCATGGAGGGGCGGAGGCACAAATGAGGCAGGAGGGGGGATTTTTACTACACGCAAAGCGGATCAGAAAAGCATAAAGTCCACAATTATGTTTCCGCGGGTGAGACGTTTCATCCCGCTCGTCAAGACGGGGAGGGAGACACCGTGGAATCCTGATCAGTGACATTGGCTGTGCAGCACGCACTCCATTAAGCCGTGCAAGCTATTATGTTATGGCCTGCTGTTATGGAGAACTATAACTGCACAGCTGCCAGCGGCCTTGTTATCCTAACTGTAGATCTAATGCAAAGGAACAAACTGGCTATGTGCAGTTTGGAATGAAGGTAATGGGTCACTGCCTTGAAAGAAAAAGCTAATTAGTGTGGGTGCCCAACAGGGCAACACATTATAGTCCTGGGGAAACTTTATTTACTAACTAGGGTAACCTTTCCGCTGCCATTGGAAATGGATGGAATCAATGGGAATCAATGGGATAGGGAATCAATAGGGAATCAATTGGTCGAGCTTCACATGACAGTTAGCTTACTGCAGAATATAGTCACATCAGCAACCAACCACACTTGTAATATCCAATTAATCCTTTCTAGTTATTACTTGTGCCAGCAGAGCGCGCAAGTGCACAAGGGGCAAGTTGGCACCTCGACACAGTGCAGTCTTGTTACTTGCGCAAGAAGAGTGCGCAAGTACTGCGATCGGCTGGGTATGTATGTATGTATGTATGTATGTCGGTGTCCTCTCTTGTTGAAGACCGTAGCCCAATCAGGGACCAGCATCTCTGGCAACGTCATCATTAACAGGCAATGAGGGACCAGTATTCCTGGTGATGCCAGTGGTGATGTCATTGGCATCGCCAGTGGTGATGCCAGTGGTGAGCGCACCTCATGACGTCTCTACTTCAATCCCAACATTACTTGCGCAAGTAGGGAGTGCAAGTACTGCGATCGGCTGGGTATGTATGTCGGTACTAGCATCTCTGGCAGCGTCATCATTAAAAGGCAATGAGGGACCAGCATTCCTGGTGATGCCAGTGGTGATGCCAGTGGTAAGGCACCTCATGGCGCGCTCTGCTTGCGCACAAGTAGGCCATTCATGTCCTACCTGATCGAATGGGGTAGAGCCCACATGATGAATGGAGTACGACCTGCACGTGTGACCTGTTTTTATTTTGTTTATATCGGCTCTGGTTCCACATATAGAAAGCCCATTCATTCAGCCCATAGAGATTTCTGAAAATATCAATATTCATTATTTTAAGCCTGGAACCAAGCCATCCAAGTCTCCTGGTGAATCCTGACCATAAAACCTTTGATTCTGTGGCAAAACATGAAATCTACAACAACAACAAAAAGTCTAGCAAGTTGAGCTAACCAGGTGAGCTAACCAGGTAGGCTAACCTTGTCACACTGTTTACAGTGCAAAGGTTATTCTCCTGTGTGGAGATGACGCCAGTGTGCCTTAAAGCTACCCAACTGACGGAAACTTTTGTCACACAGTTTACAACGGTAAGGTTTTTCTCCTGTGTGGACACGGAGGTGTATTGTTAGATCGCTTAACTGATTGAAACCATTGTCGCATTCCTTACAGCGGAAAGGCTTTAACCCGGTGCGGTGGTGGATACGCTGGTGTGTCTTCAAACTACCTGACGAACTGAAACTCTTGTCACACTGTGTACAACAGAAAGGTTTCTCTCCTGTGTGGATGCGCTGGTGTGTCTTAAGATTACTTATCTGATGGAAACTCTTTCCACACTGTTTACAGTGGTAAGGTCTTTCTCCTGTGTGGACGCGCTGGTGGATCTTCAGGTTATCTAACTGACTGAATCCCCTGGAACACTGGTCACAGATGAAAGGTCTTTCCAAGGTGTGGACGTTCCTCTGGTGTATCTTTAAGTTACCTAACTGACTGAAACCCTTGTCACACTGGTCACAGAAGAAATGTCTTTCCAAGGTGTGGACGTTCCTCTGGTGTATCTTTAAGTTACCTAACTGACTGAAACCCCTGGAACACTGGTCACAGATGAAAGGTCTTTCCAAGGTGTGGACGTTCCTCTGGTGTATCTTTAAGTTACCTAACTGACTGAAACCCTTGTCACACTGGTCACAGAAGAAAGGCTTTTCCCCAGTGTGGACAAGCTGGTGCCTCTTCAAATCAACCGATTGAATGAAACTCTTGCCACATTGTTTACAGAGGAAGGTTTTTCCTTCAGAGTGGACACGCTGGTGTCTCCTCATGTTGCACAAATGACAAAAACTCTTGTCACACTGATTGCAGGTGTGTTTTCCCTCTCCTGCTTCAGTGAGCTGAGGTTTCTCCAGCTGCTCTCCCGGCTGAGTTATAGCCTTGGTCAACTGTTGATGCACGTGAGATCTCAGTTCATCCGGCTCTCCTCGTTCCTGGCCGGTCACAGAGGCGTTGATTTCCTGACACTCTGCTGTGATGACTGGCGCCTTCCTCAGTGTTTGGCTGCAGTAGGGATCTCCGTGGCTCATCTTTGAGCATTTATGAGGAAAACCTCAGACTCTGAACAGAAGGCTCAGGGTCTTCTGTTCAGAAAAAACACTCGAGATGGGATAACCGGGGTTTGACTATAGGTAGAATATACTTTTGTCCTTGCTCTTTGTGAATCGATCCCCTGTTTGCCTCTCCCTGTATCTTCTCTCTCAAATGACATCCCTCAAACTCTGTGTAAAGCCTTTAAAGACAAGTGCTTCGAATCACATGTCATCAAATATGATGTCAGCCATGCCCAAATATGGAGCTCTACACATTTCCAGTAAGGCAACCATCCTATTGGTCTAGTCCGGCCAAGGCCAAAGATTATTACAGTCAACATAGCCAATCAGGAAGCAGCATTCTCTGCCTAATGATATTACGGTCAACATAGCCAATCAGGAAGCAGCATTCTCGGTGACGTCACCATTATAGAGTAGGTCCATTGAGTTAAATTTGGTCACAACATAATAGGCAACAACACTTGCAACTTCCCAAAATTGTGGGTGAGGAAGAGGCGAGATAGAGGATGAGGCCGACCCGTGATTGGTGAAGTTTCACATGACATATGCAGTAGTGTCAATGATCATAATGAGGAACCAATCATAGAGGAGAAAAAAGGTTGAAACTTTAATTTCATTGAAGCAGCGGTGCTAAAATACAAAAAAGTGCTTCGCTATAAATAGTGAGTCGATTGTGTGATTCGAGTCCATCCTGTATCTTTATTCGAGTTGAGGATTAGTCAAGTTTCAAAAACATTTTTGGCTACAATACATATTGGGCAACCACACTCGCAATTCCCCAAATTGCATCTTTTCGAGTTAGAAACCATCTCCACACAGTCAACAATCGGTCAAAGTCTATCAGCACCCAAATGGTAACTTTGTAAACTAGTTTATTGTGCTTAATTGTTATACTTATTGGGTGGTTTATTTGGATTGTACAGTAAAGACAGACAGGAAACAGAGACATGGAGTGACACGCAGCTGCGGTCGTTGGGCTCAGGAATCGAACCCTCGGCTCGCGGCCAGGCTACAGACGAGCCTATTATGTGGTATGCACCTTGTGGTTGTGCTTCATTTTAAACAACTTTAGTGGTCAAGGCGCATACCACATACTAGGGTATGATGCCTGCTGGCGTCGCCGGTTCGATTCCCGATCCGGACGGCCTTTGCCGCGTGTAATTCCCCATCTCTCTCCATTTCCTGTCAGTCTACTGTCCTATCAAATAAAGGCATAAACAGTCCAAAAACCTATCTAAAAAAAAAAGAAAAAAAAACTTTACCGATGAATGTTTTTTTTTTTTTTTTTTTTTTTTTTTTTTCACACACACAAAAAAGGGGTCGGATGAATTGGCATGGCACTGATAAAGTAAAAAGACAGGATTCAGAAGTCCTTCTCCGCGCTCAAGTTTATTGCCCGGGGAAGATTCTCCAACTAAACATTTATTGCACAGGAATCATATACATTCAATTTATGTGAGCATCATTATATTTGCAAGTCTTACAAGAAGCTTCATCTTAATTGTGACCGTAGGGAGCAAGTTTACTATGAAACCCGGCAGTTCCTGTCCAAGGCTGGGTAACGCCTCAATGTCTATACCTGACCTGTTGTGACATCACATTGTTGACTCAATGACCAAGGCAGCTTTATGCCTCAATGTCTATACCTGACCTGTTGTGACATCACATTGTTGACTCAATGACCAAGGCAGCTTTATGCCTCATTGTCTATACCTGAGCTGTTGTGACATCACATTGTTGACAATGACCAAGGCAGCTTTATGCCTCATTGTCTATACCTGACCTGTTGACTCATATTTCGCAATGCCCATGCATGGACACTATAGGGCCAAGACAGAATTATTTTACAAATGCCTCAATGTCTACAGACACACAATCTCTTTCATGCCCATACTGTATGTATATATATATTAGGGCTGGGACTTTAACTGATTAATTGCGATGAATTAATTACAAAAAATTAACGCGATTAATTTAACGCATTTTAATCGCACTTAGTTTTTGTACCACAGAACCTTCAGTTTCGGGCATACCGATCATAGCGATGCACCAACCAAGAAGAGACAACAAATGCAAAGGGAGAAGTAGCCGATCAGAGCGCTTTCCTTGGCCCAGTGGATGCAAAATTTAAAAACTCACTCGATGATTCACTCGTACAACAAAATGTGTTTTACTTGGAAAAAAATGCTTCTCAGGTCAAATATCGATGTGCGATTAAAATGCGATTAATTGCGATTAATTAATCACAGAGCCTGTAAATAATTAGATTAAAAATTGTAATCGCATCCCAGCCCTAACACACACACACACACACACACACACACACACACACACACACACACACACACACACACACACACACACACACCACACACACACCACACACACACACACACACACACACACACACACACACACACACACAGTGTGGCTGCCGAGTCACACTTGCAAATTAATTCAGTCCTTGTCCCTTGTATGCTCATATATGGAGATCCCTGATGTCAACAATAGTAAGCCCATAGCTTGCACATGAATTCAGTCCTGTGTAAAATTCCGTCCTGCGTGAGGTTGGTTTTCCTTACTGGTATATGGTAGGTAGTATTATGTTCTAAGTACTCATCTCAACATATATGCATCCTTAGTGAGGGAAGGTCATCCAAAGGTCAAGAGCACGTGACATTAATAGTATACTATAAAAAATATGATGATACACATAGGAAAACCCCAAACTATACATGTTTGTAATAAAACATATAGTATTATGATGAAAATGATTGTGTAAAATGTATAAACTAGATAGCAGCTTAGGATATTTAAGCATATTCTATATAATAGTAAGCTGATCCGGAAAGAGAGAAAAAGAGAAGAAAGAATAATATGAGATTGATTTGCTTTGTTGGTTTCGAATTTGATAGGAAGAGGAACTGAACGAAAGCCTCCTCGTAGAGCAGATTCATTTGATTTGGATAAATATTTGGTGATAACTCAACCTTGGCCGAGCGTCATGCTGAATTCAACACATGCTTGTGCAAACGATCTCTTTCCTAAGTGAAAGGCGGGGACGGTGTTGCCTTGGGGCTCCCGTCGAGCTGTAATGGTGTGCATCTCTGTTGATTTAATGATGAGGGAGAGGGCGGGGGTGTTGGGGGGGGGGGGGGGGAGGGGGGACTACGCTGGAATGGTTTTTCATCCAACCTCCGCTGGGAATCCTCTCAGTTATGGCGTTCAGCGACAAGGAATGATAACTTCTAAAGCTTCCCGTAATATGGCCCGTGTTATTCCATAATTTATTGGGCGGCATAACTCTGCTGTCAGTTTCCAGACTGGTTAAGTATCGTGTGGTATAAATAACATGGGATCCAGTGAAACAGGGGGGAATGCATAATGTGTCCTCTCCTCGCAGGCCGTTCCGTGCTGTTAAGGTTCAGTGGCCTGGCTGAGCACCTCTTCTCACAGAATAGCTCCAACCGCGGTGCATCGATCCGACTCGCTTTGACGATTAGTGTCTTGGGCAATACAGTGTATGTGTGTGTGTACAGGAACACCCCCCCAATCCCCCCTCCCGAGCAGTGGTGTAAAGTAACTAAGTACATGTACTTAAGTACTGTACTTAAAGGGCCACTTCTGGGACAACCCGATCTTATTTTATTGCTGTTTGGGACACGATCAACACAATCCTGAGTTATTTTTTGTATTCAATCTGTTTTTTTTGTTGATATTTTGTCCCAAACAGCAATAAAATAAGATCGGGTTGTCCCAGAGGTGAAGTGGCCCTTTAAGTATAATTTTGAGCTACTTTTACTTTGATTGAGTATTTCCAATCTCCAATACTTTTTTTACTTCTACTCCACTACATCTCAGATCCAAATATTGTGCTTTTATTCCACTACAATTATTTGAAAACTTAGTTACTAGTGACTTTTCAGATATAATTTATAATATTATGAAACATACATGAACCGGGGGGCCTGCTGGCCTGGCTACTGGTCCAGGCGCATGCCACTTAGGCATTGCCACATAGGCATGGATGCCTCCCGGCTGTCGCCGGTTCGATTCCCGATCCGGACGACCTTTGCCGCATGCCGCTCCCCCTCTCTCCCCCCATCTCCCCCCATCTCCTGTCCCATCAATAAAGGCATAAAAGCCCCAAAACAAATCTAACAAAAAAAAAACATACATAGCCCTATTTATACCTTGGCTATTTGAAAATAGACGATCTACAAGCTCACAATGCGTCGCGATGCGACACGTTGTGAGCTTGTAGATCTGCTATTTTCAAACATTTTGTACTTTTACTTTTAGTACTTGTCATGCAAATACTATTTTACTTTTACTCAAGTACATTTTTAATTCATGGACTTCTACTTGTAACAGAGTACTTCTACAAAGCAGCATTGATACTTTTACCTAAGTAGAAAATGTGAGTACGTTTTCCACCATTGCTCCCGAGGACCGGCTATCTGTCTCGTCTTGTGGCGGCGATGACCCCGCTGTCACATACATCACCTCTGCTCAAATAGTCTATTCGTTACCCATTCTGCGCACAAATGTCTGAATAACAAGATGGCAGCTCTCCAGCCACGTTAATGATACTATTAGTGCCTCGCTAATGTATTTCAAGCCATAAAGAACTCATCTGCAACGGAGCTGGTGGACGCATTTCAATGCCAGCCACGTATCCCCCTCTCTCTCTCCCCTCGCATCTCTCTCTCTCTCTCTCTCTCTCTCTCTCTCTCTCTCTCTCTCTCTCTCTCTCTCTCTCTCTCTCTCTCTCTCTCTGTCCCTCTATATATCTCTCCAAACGGATGGCTGGCTTCTGGGCTGGATCATCTATAAAAAGCCAATCCCAAATGTTTGTGGAGTGGGCCAGGGCACCGGCATGCCTCGGGGCAAGGCACACACATGCTCAACAGGAAGACAGAGGACACTTTCAGCCAGTCACCACCACCGCCACATTCATGGTCACCAGTCACCCCCGACACCTCCTGCTGATTCACCTTCATCCTCTTATTGTCCTGATCCTGCACCTGGCATCAGGTCCCAGCAAGCACGGTCAGGACCTGGACCAATAAGTGACGTCTCGATTGGGGCCAGAAGAAGTCAAACCATGGCTAGTCGGATCTGGCCTAGAATGTCGCCTGATTTCAACCAACAAAAATCCTGCCCACGAAAACGGACATCCTGGATTAACCAGAGAGGGTCCGGTCGAGGCCAGATAAATATCATAACTAGTCAGATATGTCCCAGAATATAACCTTATATGCTCATATTTCAACTAACATTACAAACAATAACAGTAATCCTGTCAAACAAAAAAGTCCATATGACATCCTGGTTATGACGTCAAGATCATCCCCATATGGGCTGTGATCTGGCCTAGTTCTGAACGTCGTGGGAGTCACCAGAGGATGTTATCATAACGTCATCATGGCGTCATTTGGCTTGCAGGGGTGCCATGTGTTGGCATAGGGCACCAACTACCCCAAATTAACCATACCAGATTTTGGGGTCGGTCTATTATTATATTATTATTATATTATACTTTTTTTCCACGTTTGTTGTACGCCCAGGGACATGTTGGCCAAGCTTGTTGAAGCGGTGAAAGCCGCTTCCAAGGAGTGGCTTTGTGTGTCCCGTTCATGTCCATATATGGTCATTCCAGTCCAGAATGAACAGGTTTTATCTGTCCCGTACATCCAGAATATGTGTGTAACGTCCGTCCCGGTCTGATGATTGGATGATTAAAAATGTCCAATGAGACCATACTTTGAGGATTGGTCAAGCTTCACATGACAATTCGGCCCTCCAGATAAAATCATTCATTCATTCAGAATTGGAAGAATGTATAGATCACAGAGTTCATAGCTCTAGAACACATAGAATAAAAGTTCACCGCTTCACTTCGAACCGAGGTTTGATTTTTAATGAAATGAACTCATAAATAGCACCGCTCACTTCACACTACTGTAGGAATGATTTCTTTTTGAACATTTTAACTTACAAGAAAACAAATAATTACAAATGAACACAAATCGACATATGAAAAGAAAATGTAACTTTCATTATACAATGAACAAGCAAACACATATAAAGTTCACAAACTGAACACAAAAATAGTAGATCTACAAGCTCTCAATGAATTGCATGATGATGCGTTGTGAGTTTTAAGATTTGCAATTTTCTATATTCTCAAAGAATACAAATCGAGGCACATTGATTGAATGATTGCAGATACCGATGTCCACATATGTATATTGGTTGGGCGCTTGTATGAAGGCCTTATATTCTAGAATCTAGATAATGTTGTTATTTATTTTTACTGTTTGTTTCAAATTGCTTTTGAGGTTTGGTACTGCTGGTATCCGTTATAAATCAAAATGATCTTTATTGTGTTTTATGTTGTTGTTGTTGTTTTTCTTCATTCAATTTGTTCAGGAAGATGGAGCCTCTCAATTGTTGCCAGAGTGTGATTATGAAGAGATGGGGATTCTAGTTCTGCCTATGCAGACTACAGAGAGACGAATGCAGTCTGACTGCACTGCTTGCTTCCCCTCAAGGTAACTACGGCGGGGGTACAAATGACATTAGGCACTGCAGTGCTTCAGAAACGAGCGCTTTTTAGGGCACGGCCCGTTTGAGCGCTCGCAGTCATATTTCAGACATGCCGAACACGTAGGGAGGGGCACAAATTTGCTTTTATCTACATTGTGACATTTGTGAAATATTGAGCGCTGCGGCTCAGTGTGTCTCGTGCTGGGGAAAATGGCACATTTGTATGCCTGCGGGCCCTGGCCATTAAGTATAAATAGACAGTCATTTATGCTTGAGATGGGTAGTGTGCGTCTGATGTACATTATACACATCATCTACAAAGATATAGGAATATAAGCAAAGGAATATGGGTATTCGACACGCGTGTGGCTGCTCGGAGTTCCTTCAATCGATATAATTATTATAGCTACACTGCGTGCAATTCTTTTTTCTTTCCACCCCTTTGGTTTTCATCATGTTATCATCACACCAGTTCCATGGTTTTACTTTATACGTGTCTGTAAGGATGTTGTCAGTGATGTAATGCTCCACGGAGTGAACAACCGCAAACACAGCCTCATTAGGGACTGTGATCATTCACTGGCATGTATGCATAGACTGGTGATCATACGGGGCAAGGCACCGAAGGTGATGCGCATGGCAATTCAATTTGCTATGAATATTTGATCAAGAGGGCTTTGTTTTCCCTCTCAGTTAACCTTCCTTGCCTCGCCGAACAATGTGCTCTATTTGGCTTTTGTTTATTCACGCTTCCTTTGATTTCAAATTCTGTACCTGTGGTGGAAGGCACTTAGTAAAAACACATTTTGTTTGATATCCGGGACTGACTAACTAGACCCACTTAGCCAAAAGAAGGCTGGAACCTCCTTAAAGGAGTATATATATATATATTGTCTTGACTCTTGGGAATGCAGCAAATACAAAAAAAAAGTCTCCATGGTGTGACTAATCAATAGAAAAAGAGAAAAAAAAAACATTTTGGGGGTGAACTACTCCTTTAAGAGCTGTGAAAGTGTCCTAACTTCAACAAAAACCCACTAAAACGCCCTAAACCATGGAGGATTTGGTACTGAAATACTGTCATTTCTTTGTATTTACAGTCTGCATTGCATACTGCTGTCTCAACATACGGTAGTATCCTTAACTATGGTGTACTTGCCACGTGCTCCAAAGAGCAGACACACATGGAAAAAAAATGAGAAGCCTCCTTTTCCCCCCATCAGCCTTTTATACAACCTTTAACAGTTGAGAGGCCTAACAAAAGCTTTAAGCCGCTTTCCACGGTGTCTGACACCCTGGCGTCTGTGTAGGACAGACAGGCACTTATAAGGACATCAGTCTCTCCAGCTTAAGCTGTGCACAGAGATTCCCTCCAGCCACTGTTCCTTTTATCTCACCTCTCTTTGTCCCTTCCGAGGGTTACGCGGGCTAAAGCTATTCCCAGTCACTGTCGCCTGTCCCGTTTTGACATCTAAATCTCAGGAGTCATATAGGACATTATGCTACGGTGTAGCTACACTGCGCAAAACCGCGGGCTTGGCTGTGTCTTCGATGTCGCCAGATACAGGAGGATACACAATGCATTACCTTTGTGACTGATTAGTTCAATAAATGCTCAGTGGAATTACTGTTGATGTATCATGGTAATTCGAGTACAGATCTTGGTGTGTGTTTTATTTGCGGTAGTGTAGCTGTGGTTCAAGGCCTGGATCCTCAACTCTATCACAGATTGTGCGCGCGGGAAGCGAGAGGACTCTTATCACTGTGCCAGCTGCAGGGCTCTGATAAGGGCATAAAAATAAACTTGCGATGAGGAGACATACCTCAAGGCGTTGACAAAGTGTATGCATACTGTATACTGTATGTATTTTATATTTTAATATGTCTTCATTGAGCTGCTTGTTTTTGTTGTATCAGTCTTTGTAGGTGGCCCTAACTAGATCACTTTAAGTGAACTCTCGGGTGGCGCAGGAGTAAAGTAGCCCACCTGTCTACCGCCGTAGTCTAGGGGCTTTAAATCCGCCGTGGTGCGACTGGCTTGGCTGAACATCTGTTTCGAACACAACTTGCTGTGTTCAAGGTGGCAGCCAGGCAAGAAGGCCGATCTCTGCCACCGCACTAGTGACTCCTACGGGCTGATGTGGCGCCTGTCAGCGGGGTCTTCTGAGCGGAAGGAGTTGGACGGTGGCGCTATTATGTCCTCCCAGTGGGGGCTCCTCACTGGCAGGTGCGCAGTGTAGGACACAATAGAGGTGACAACACGGAAATGTGTGGGGAGGGTAATTGGCATAACCATTACATTGTGAGGAAAAAGGGTAAAAATAATTGGCTACTCATAGTATGTATATAAAAAAAGAAAGCTTGTGAACTCACTGACAAATTTCAAGGCATTCCCTGTAGTGCACAGTAGGCATGCTCTCTATACGCGCAGCCTGACATGAATCTTAAATCTTTGCACACTGAGAAAATAATGAGAGCAGCCAGTGATTCTGTATTTTGTTTTGCTTTGTTTCTTCCTTCTGCAAGAGCATCTCGGGGCGAGGCAGGTCAGCGGGCCAGGCGGACAATAAATGGATGCGTTGTCCATTCTAAAACAATTTCCATAAGGAATTAAGTTGAAATTATTTACATGATGTTGTTTTTTTTTGGCTTAAAAATAATAATAAAACAGTTGAAGTAAAGGCAGGATGTGCTTGGTCAGTCGACTGGAGAGTTTATCATTAAAGCACCTCTGAATGATTGATGTACATTGATACGTGTTTTATGTGTTCACTGTGCTCTGCCGCCCGCTCACATACTGTATAGGCTATCGTTGCTGTCGGGCAGAAACCTCTTATCTCCACTATTCATTTAGTATTTTTTCATTAATGCTACAGTGTCACACAGAAGCGACAAAAATAGCCGATCTAAAATCTATTTTTGGACTCTTTAATTCTGGAAAGTAACAGTTTTGGACATGAGGTTTCTACCCGACGATATGTAGTCATAACATTTGCAGTTGCAGTTGTGATATCATTTATTATTTATATATTTTTTAACTTTTGTAATAATAAATTGATTACCCAATAGAACCTTATTTACTGTATCTACACGAATCGCTTCGCCAAAGAAAATGCTATCTACTGTAATATGAGCTCATGACAACGCAAGTACTACTTGTTCTGCAAAGTTCACCTATTATGACAACCCCAGTATAGGGTTTAAGCGGTTCCAGTATTATAGTTGGGCTGTTTCACACCTCAAGGTATGTTGGCTAGCTTTTGAAACGGACGCTGATTGTGCGTTGCTGTTTTCAGTCCGTGTCAATCACTTTTAATTGAAGTTGGAGCATCAACAGTCACTGCACCAGGCCAAACCGCCCCATACAACACAACAGAATGCAAATAATAAAGAGCCAATTTGTTAATATTCCAAAGGACAGATGCAGCCTGGACACATTTCTATGGAATTCGTGTATTCTGAATCCAAAGAGCTTAGCCAAGCATAATTTATTGTGTAACCAGAACCTAAAGTGATTAAACTGTAACAGAAGTTTTACAGGGAATCACAGACTAAAAACTATTTTGCTTGCCATGGCATCCACGAGCAAGCCAGGAGAATGAAAAGCTGTTAAAACTGCTTTTATGTTTAGCGGTTTATGGGCTTTTTTGTGATTTAGTGACACAATTTTACATATTTATCTCTCCATTATCACAACCCAGTGCCTGTCATAGCGCCAAGGGTCATGTTAGAATGTGTGCCTGGATGTTAGCAGCAAAGTGTTGAAGCCTGCAGAGCTACAAGCATACTGTAGATGTATGAGTTGTAATCGCGTCTGGAGCCGCGTTGTGTCTCACAGAGCCGTGATGATCGCGTCTGTAAACGCGGTAAGTCTACCAGGGCCGCGGTTTCGCGTCTAAAAGACGCAAAGCTGCGTCAAGAGACGCAAAGCTGCGTCTTGACCGCTATTTAAGCACAGACGCGTTATCAGACGGGTCTGAGGTCGCGTCACATGACGCTGACGGGGCTGTCAGCGGCTGTCTCTCATGAGTTGTTCGGAGACAGACAAGAATGCTAATTTCCTGTGGATTACTTTGGACAGGCTTTTTTGATTATGCACGATTACCAAAATGCTGTGATATTAAATGACATTCATACTCTAATTTAGTCTCTTTCATGCAAGATAAATCTGGAGTGTTGATTTAACTGGAAAAAACGCACCCGATACCCATAGATTACTAAATTGTAGTGAATTGGACTTTTGAAGGTAATGATAAACTTAAGGACATATTTATTGTCCGTTTGTAAAAAAAAAAAAAAAAAAAAGGCTAGAGGCTAGAGGTATATTTTTTCTATGGTTGTCAGCACAGTCTTTGTAGCCACAAAACAAGTATTGCCTTTTTGTCATTGTCACTACATGTGCATATACCGTTGTTCACTATTGAGCTTGGCACATTTCCTGGGGAAAGCTGCCCAGATCATACGTCAAAAAGCGGCTACAATGTAGTGCATTTGAAACTACATTGCAGTACACATCATGGGGTGATCACTGCTTGCCTCCTGTGATAATTCTTTCAAATATATTTTTGTTTATTTTCAGTTTATTTCATTGCTGAGTGAGGTCAGCAGACAAAGTGACGTGAGGGAGATGAAAAAAATCTGGGTGAAATGTGCCAATCTCAACACGAAACAATGGTACAATAATGATAGCATTTGCGTTATTATAGCTAACTACCCAATTGTCAGTTTATGTTTGTCAAAGCACAGGTTGGTGTTTCCTTATCTTGACCATGCCCATTTTTGGTCTGACTACATTTGCTTCAGTCTCAAGTGTCTTTCTTCTGTGCTTCCTTTCATTTCCACAGTGACCTCAAATTGCCAAAGATATCTCTTTTCATTTTCTCAGTCAAGTTTTTTTTAATAATAATTATTTCCCCTACCGAGCATGATAACAATGTTTTTTAATTGAAATGGCAGCACTGTCACAGTCCCCTCCCCTCCCCGGGGAGGGAAGTTGACCTCACATAGTGTATAGACCCCGCCACCGCGTGCCTTTAGAACGGGTGCACATTATTGTGTATCATTATTTTATGCTTTAACTATTGAAAAACAGCATGTATACAAGCTCACAGCGCGGCACCGAGTGCCGCGCTGCGAGCTTGTAGATCTGCTATTTTTGAAAAATCGTGAAAATTCAAATTTTGACCCGATTCTATAAGTGTCTTTTGAATCCTTCTAAGGATTTTTTGAAAAAACTATGTTTCTATGTCAGCAATCTGGCCAGCCACCGTCAAAGAAAACACTCAACTGGAGCTCAGTTAGTCTGTTCTGGAGAGCCTACTATGTCAGTGGTTTGCAAACCTTTTCATGTGAAGGACCCCCAACATGATATGTATTTGGCCACGGACCCCCATCTCAAAATATTCAGTTCCGTGGACCACCCAGAAGCAACATTTGAGCTACAAACGTTCGCTTTGAAAATACATAATTGCGACCGTAGGTCGCATTTACTACCAAAACCTCCACCGGCTGTCTGTCTGTCAGTGAGTGAGTGAGTCCGTCACACTTTTGCCCTGCTCATATCTCCACAACCGTTGCCCCCATCCATGCCAAATTTTGCACACACACTCCTTGACTGCCAAACTACAACCTCCAAGGACCCCCAGATGTAAAAAATGACCAAATGTGCTCACACGTCACACTTTTTCCCTGCTTATATCTCCGCACCCGTTGACCCGATCCATGCCAGATTTTACACACACACTCCTTGCCTGCCAAACTACAACCTCCAAGGAGCCCCAGGGACCCCCAGGTCCCCGGGGGACCCCCAGATGTAAAAAATGACCAAATGTGCAAAAATGACCAAATGACCACCCCAACGGGGCTGCTCACGGGGAATTCCCGGGGACCACCGACTCCTGGTGCTCCAGAACGGATGCAAAAGTGGTGGCGCCCCCAGTGGAGGACCCCCTGCCACTGCAGCGCACATAAAATGCCGTAACTCGGGCTAGGAGCGCCCGGGAGAGCCGGGGCCGGTACCTATTCGTCCGCCAAGGCAACGCGGAGACCCCACCCCTCATTTCTCACATGGCCCTATTCTAGCGCCACCTTCAGGCCCATTTTTAAAACACATTTTTGGACACTGCTCCTACAGTTTTTGCCCTAAAATCACGAATATCACTACACAGCATGTCTACACTCATGTCATCAACATGGATCAGGAAGATTTTGGAAAAACAAATTTTAGCCCTATTTGTGGAGATAAGCCACCTACGGTCGCTTATCTCCCGATTAGGGAGTCTTACTGGTATTCAAAGATTTGCACACATTTTCGCGACTTTTTTCAAAAATAGCAGATCTACAAGCTCGCAGCGCGGCACTCTGTGCCGCGCTGTGAGCTTGTATACCTGCTATTTTCAATAATACCTGCTATTTTCAATAATTCTAGGCCGTCGCCGCTTTAGGCCGCCATAAACATCACACAGCTGTGTTGCCTCTGCCACATATCCTGTATTCTGCTCCTCACGCCGCTTTGTCCTTCTCCTCTGTCATCATGGCTGATTAGAACTCTTGGTACGTACCGCGGCCCGAGCTGTCATTCATCTCATCGCAGGAGACAAACCGATGATTTCCCAGCGGTACCTCTGCAGCCCGGGACAATGCTCTACATAACTACTTCTCAGGTGGATCAATTCAGGGGATGATCAGTGAGAAACATGAAATGGTTCTCCAGAGGCAGCCAAGCTATGCAGCCAAGCAGGCAGGAGGGTGGCGGGTCTCATATTGGCTGTGTGGTCCGACACGGAATCAAAATGAATGGGTCCTTTTGTGTTTCAATACGTCCTGAGTAAATACAGGGTGATGCAAGAAATGTCCCCTCAAAATGATGGTTTAGTGATGAATCATCAATTTTCACAGTCTTTTGGGGTCCGTTTTTAGCCCAAGGAATGTTTTTCATGCAAAACAAATGCTTGCAATGGATTCAGAATAATTAAAACCCCCTAGTTTGACCCCTCACATCCCACTTAAAGCAGATTTCTTTGGGAGTCATTTTTCCGTTACAGTGTAGTGTATAGTAAGTGAAGGTAAGTAGGTCGTTTTCAAAACTTTGCCCCGGTGGGATTCCTTGGGACTTTTTTTCCCTCACTAAGGACATAATGATACAGAATCAGTTGAGTTTGCTACTATTGCAATTTGTTTTAGGTTTTTTCATATAATGACTGGACTTATTATCCCACCCAGTCAGAGGCTCACCCTGCACCCCATAAGTTGTTAATGGTGAACTTATCCACGGGTTTCCAACGCCCCATAGTGCATTGCGCAGACGTTGTTCCGGCGCCGCAGCCGAGTGTGATTTACAAGCTCACAACGGGCTGCATCTGCGACGCGACGTGAGCTTGTATGTCTGCTGTTAAACCGGAAGTGTGGTCCAAATAATCTCCAGTAAACTCCCGCGGAAACAGGTGGATACATCGTCGTGATAAAATGGAGGTGGGTTAGGATTAGGGTGGGCCTAAGCGAGCCCACTATTAAGCATACATCATTTTTCAGAAGATGCATTTTAAGCTGAGAATGTGCGAAGATTGAGCAGAATAAAATCTTCTTCCAGGTTTTCATCATATTATACTGCCATACTAATCATCATTAACATCATCATCATCGTCGCTATCATCGTTATTAACCAGTTTCACACTAACTACATCCTCCACTTCACTTGTAGCTTGCATTTCTGTGCACTTTTGTTTGTTTGTTTAAAAATCGCCAGCGTGTCAAATAATTGTTTTACGTCACGCACAGTCCCTATCAATCTAAAGACCAAATTAGTGATGAAAATAGTCTCTGTCACTGTTCCATATCAGTATTGTTGTTTTTACAACCAATATTACAACATTCTAGGTGCTTGTCTATATTGCCGGTCATTGGTGCCTGTCTGGCGACTGCGCACAACCATGAAATCGCTGCTGACTGCGGCTCATGAAAGCATCCGCCTCGTAAACAGAGCGTGAAACTCTCAGCCTCTTCCGTTGGTTCGGAAGGCTTCTTTAATAGCTCATAATCAGTGGTTGCTGATGTCTGGCAGACTGGAAGACACTTCTGCCCGGAATGGGTATCCAATCTTGACAGCTGGTTAATATGGAGTACATTAGATGAGGAAACTGACTCGGGTTGATACAAATATATATATTTAAAAATCCCAGTGCTGTCCATTTAGTTGGTTTGTCGGGTACGTTAAAATGATTCTCTGCCGCTCCAGGTGCAAGGAAGTCATTCATTAACTAATACTGTCATTTCCATGAACTCATATCTGAGATGCCACAACTCTGCTGAGTGCCGATTAGGGATGGGACGATATGATAATGTCATAGCACGATTAGGGTGGCAAAAGAAATCGCGATTTATGATATTATCACGATAATCAAAATCCATTATCCTGGGGCGGAACATTTGCCAAAAAATAGCAGTGTGAGCTTGTAGATCGGCTATTTTTTGGCAAAGACAATTGATAGAGAGTGAAAAAAAGACTGTATCAAGGACGTATATTATAAGTACCCTTTACCAATTATAGAGGGTTTAAGTGGTACCGGATATGCAGCTCGGCAAATAAAAGGTGAATTGATCACCAGTGCATGACGGAGGACGATATCACGATAAATGAAACCTCCACGATACGATTATCGTGAGTATTTTTTATCACGATAAACGATAATATCGCTAGTGCTGCCGACCCATGGAAACACTCTTAGAGCCTGGTTTAAATTCCGCCACTGAATGAAAGATACAAATACAATTATCAAAACAATCAACACCCTTAGGACAGGCACATCACATAAGCATAAAGCATAATGAAATGCAACAACCTGCTAAGCAAAAATCTCAAAGACATCAAACCAGTTCAAGATCAGATTCAGACAATGTGATCAGAGCATAAGCATGTGATCTGCTTAAGTGGGTCTGCCGGCTATTCATGGTGAATTGACCAGCTCATCTGCAAATGCTACGACAGCCGTTCCTTTGAGCGATTACTGCAGCACCCGTTGCCTGCATCTGTTTCCATGGTTAAAAAAACAAAACAAAGAAACATAGGACTTTGCCCACTAGCTGCCTACATCAGGGGTCTTCAACGTTTTCAGGCCAAGGACCCCTTAGTTGAGAGAGAGATGAAGCAGGGACCCCCACACAGATATTTAACCACTTGAACCGTCAATACTTAATAAACTTGACCTTTCACTCTGTACTTGGTTCACTCTTTTTCCCCTCTACGCCAAAGCTCTTTGCCAAAAATAGCCGATCTACAAGCTCACAACGCCTCGCAGCGCGAGGCGTTGTGAGCTTGTAGATCTGCTATTTTTGGCTAAAGTTCTCAGAATATGGACGTTAGGGTTCAAGTGGTTAAAAAATAGAAGAAAAAAAAAGTTGCTACAGTATCACTCAAAGATTTGGAGGACCCCCTGTAGTAACTCTGAGGACCCCCTAGGGGTCCCGGACCCCCTGTTGAAGACCCATGGCCTACATATATGAATGTTACCTTTGCCACAAAAGCCAAGATATCCATGTAGCCCAAACGTTATGTTAAAAGCACTTCGTGATCTCTATGTTTTGCTTTATCATAACCAGGATGGCAATAGCTGTCAGGTTATTTTCTTAAACCTGCATTCACTAGTTTTATTCTAACTATTGGTTCAAGCTCAGTCTAATTTGTCTTCTACACAGTATCTATTAAATCAATTAAATAACAAAACTTGTTGTGTGCGTGCGTGCGTGCGTGCGTGCGTGTGTTCCGGGCAGAACTCGCACGCTCTCCGTACGGCCTTGAAACTGCAAAAGTTGAACCACCGTAAATTCACTCAACAGTCTACGCAGGACATGCACATTTCCATTTCTCATTAAAATGAATGGTATAAACTTGGGAAGGTGTATAGACCTTCTTCCTTTTCTTTCTTCTCTTATTGCGACCGTGAGGGAGCAGTTTACTATGAAAACCTCCACCGGCCGTCCGTCCGTCGGTCGGTCACACGTCACACGTCACACCTTTGCCCTGCTCATATCTCCGCATCAGTATATAGGGCTTGTTTGTTTATTGTATGACATCACGCCACATCATCAGCTGTGGACTCTGTGATGTCATCGTATCGCATCAGTATATAGGGCTTGTTTGTTTATTGTATGACATCACGCCACATCATCAGCTGTGGACTCTGTGATGTCATCGTATCTCCATATATGGCCATCTCCGTATATGGAGATATAAGTCGTCCATGCCCAAGTATGGGCTGGTGAGGTCAGACTTTGTGTGATGCGTAGGTATCTCCATATATGGAGATTCAACATTCCAGGCAATGCTCTCTTCCCTGGTGAGAATTGCCCCTTTATATAGGGCTTGTTTGTGTATTGTATGACATCACGCCACATCATCAGCTGTGGACTCTGTGATGTCATCGTATCTCCATATATGGCCATCTCCGTATATGGAGATATAAGTCGTCCATGCCCAAGTATGGGCTGGTGAGGTCAGACTTTGTGTGATGCGTAGGTTATCTCCATATATGGAGATTCAACATTCCAGGTGTAACTATGGCTACCCGTATGACGTGAGAGGTGGAGGTTGTGATATTTGTGGAGATAAGCGACCAACGGTCGCTTATCTCCCGATTAGGGAGTCTTACTGGTGTAGACTATACAACACTACAAGATGATTGATAACAAACATTTTAAATTGTTTTATGGTAGGGAGAATCCAAGGACTTTACGTGAATATAACTTATAACAATATACAGTAATGGACTAGTTCCTTTGCCATAGCAATTACATAATGAAATAGAAATTACATTCACTCAAACACTGTCTTATAGTGCAAGCGGTAAACACCTACTTTGTACAAAGACGTAACCCCTGTAAATCAGTTCAGACATTATAGCTGCTTTGGTAGCGGTGAGGCTCACTGACCTTGTTTCCATTGACATAAATCAATTACATTATTTTCCAATCGGGGCGCACACAGTTGTACATCCGTCTTTCGCAGGTGCCAAAGCGCACACTGCTGCCCTCTGTGCTGCACAGCCGCCGTATTTGTTGTCATCTATCTTCCCTTTCATCTTTCACTTTGCACCAATCACCCAAACTGTCACACAGGATTTCATCCGACCCTTTTAGTCATCAGGGCCACGGTGGCCCGGGTGTTAACCCATTTAGGCCTAGGATTAACTGTGCCGCGCTGTGAGCTTGTATATCTGCTATTTTTGAAAAATCATGAAAATGTATGCAAATCTTTCAATATATATTTTTCAAAGCAAACGTTTGTAAGTCAAATCTCTGCTTCTGGGGGTCCCTGGAACAACATATTTTGAGATGGGGTCTGTGGCCAAATACCTGTCATTTTGGGGGTCCTTGACGTGAAAAATTTTGAGAACCACTGATTCAGAGGAAGGATTTAGAAGTCGGGTCAAAGATCGCGTCAAAGATATTCAAAGACTTGCACTCATGATTTTCACGATTTTTCAAAA
Source organism: Nannobrachium achirus (assembly GCF_963921795.1). Classification (NCBI taxonomy): domain Eukaryota; kingdom Metazoa; phylum Chordata; class Actinopteri; order Myctophiformes; family Myctophidae; genus Nannobrachium; species Nannobrachium achirus. The sequence continues at coordinate 43,519,862 of NC_137829.1, read as the reverse complement.
AATAGCAGATCTACAAGCTCGCAGCGCGGCACTCGGTGCCGCGCTGTGAGCTTGTATATCTGCTATTTTTCTAAAGTTAAAGCATAAAATAATGGTTAAAGTGGTTAAAATCTAACGCGACTCAGGCGCGTTCCGGGTATTTCAGAGTTAAAATCAATTTCCCCGCCGCCGTCGTGTTCACCGTGTGCTCCTGCAGAACGGAGCTGGCCCCCGGTGACCTCGCACAAAAGAGCGCCTGTGACACTGTCAGGTACAGGCAGGAGATAGATGGCACAGACTTAGGTCACGCTGCTCCAGGGACGTGCTGGCCATTGGGAAAAGCGGGACAACTCCCCAACGGCCGGGTTCATTCTCGGGCCGGTCCAGGCCGGGCCATTAGGAAAAAAGGTAACTGTTTGCACAAAAGTAAAAATTAAACTGTTTGCACAAAAGTAGTGAAAACAGCAGATCTACAAGCACACAAGTGCTTGTAGATCGGCTGTTTTCACTAGTTTAAATCATTTTTTAAATGATAAATACAAAACAAACCGTTTTGGACATACAAGGTTTCCACCCGACAACAACGAAATATAGGCCTAATTCATGTAATTGGCCCACTGGCTTGTCACTTGTCATGATCTGAAATGGCAAATCTTTGAGTAGCAGCAGCGCCATAGAGAGAGATCTCTCTATAAAGCGCAATGAGGGCCTCTCCAAATCTTTTTTCCCGGGCTGAATCAGGGGCCCAGCACGTCCCTGCGCTGCTCCAAACACTTTTTTTTTTTTTTTCATCAGGGAAAACGGAAACTCCCCCCCATTCCGGGAGGTTTTAGATACCAGTTCTCAAGCGTAGCTTTAAGGGCGAGCTGGAAAACGTGGAAGGAATGATTGTAGCACATACTGTGCAGCAGTAGGGAGTATAGAGACACTATTTTTCAGACATATCTCTCTAATGTGTTTTCATGTGTGTGTGTGTGTGTGTGTGTGTGTGTGTGTGTGTGTGTGCGCGTGCGTGCGTGCGTGCGTGCGTGCGTGCGTGCGTGCGTGCGTGCGTGCGTGCGTGTGTGTGTGTGTGTGTATGTCATGTCTGTATTATGATACTATTTATTTTAGACATATCTCTGATGTGTTTTCAAGTGTGTGTGTGTGTGTCATGTCTGTATGTATGAAAATGCATTTTCTTTTTACTGACTTGTGTCTAGTCTTTTATGATGAGTCCATATACTGTGGTGTAGTGTCTACATTATGGACGCTGTCTGGTAGAAACCTTGTATGTCCAACCGAAATGTTCTTGTTAATGCTTTTCAAGGGTCATCGCCATCCTGGCTTGTGGTGGACATTTTTGTAAAAAAAAAAATGTTGCCACAAACATTAGTGGACAGTTCACTATTACCAGAAACACATACAGAGCTAACCCTGAATGACCATAACGGGTCTGTAACTCTGAGACTGTTCTAACGGAACCAAATGGACCCTTACAGGTCCATTTGGTTCCATTTGTACACTCTCAGAGTTATGAGGGTCCTTGCAAATAAAACATTTGAGAGCCAACTAGTACTATTTGGACTCCTAACTAATCTAAACACTATGCCATAGTGTTGTTGCAACCGTAGGTCACATTTACTATGAAGACCTGCAGCTCCTGTGCGTCAGTCAGTCAGTCACACCTCATGTCACGTTCCATATATGGCCAAGACCGAAAGTTGGTACAACACATGGATCTCCATATGTGGAGCTGACTATCATTACCTGGATCTCCTTATGAAGATCACAACACTGACCTCATCAAACCATGGCCAATACTTCTCATCTGACGTCACAGACTCAAGATACCCTGGATAGCCATACTTGGAGAGACGACTGGATCATCACCTACAGTATCTCCATGTATGGAGCTGGTCAAAAGTACACATATATGTCCGTGTACAGACATATCGATTTATTTTTATTCAGAAATAGCAGATATTTTTTGCTACTTAAATAGTTGAAACATGGAGATACAAGGTTTACGCCGGACAACAGCGACGCGATATGCTACGCTATACCTTCCAAAAGGAGGTGAATTGCCAGTGAATTGAGTTTTTCCTTTTCCTCACCGGTGAAGTTTAATTTGCCCACGGTAAAGCGAGCTTCCTGCGAGCACCAGCTTGTGACTGATAGGCCACGTCACCGGCAAAGGGCAGAAGGATAAGTGAAGTTGCCTTGTAGTGTAATGGAGGTCATAAAATGTAAAAGAGCTTCTGTGATGCATTTACAGCTGTCCATAAAATAATACTCCACAAAGAGTTGCTGTGGCACAGCGTGTCCTTATCCAAGCACAGTGCTTTAATTTCAGAATTGTCAAAAGTAACATTATCCTGGCCAAATACACTGATTAAGCTCACCAAACTGTACAGTGTGTGTAGAGAATTGTTTTTGAGCGGTGCAAACCGCTCCTATAAGTGGCTGTGCGTGTGTCCGTATAGCCTTTTTCCTCAGCGTTTTGCCATAGTAAAATGTATGTGCGTAGCATCATGTTTGTCTAGTGATGTCATATGTCGTATGTCTGTAGCCTTTTTCCTCAGCGTTTTGCCATAGCAAATTGTGTGTGTGTCCGTAGCTGTGCGTGCTGTGCGTGTGCTCCTATAAGTGGCTGCGTGTGTGTCTGTAGCCTTTTTCCTCAGCGTTCTGCCATAGTAAAATGTGTGTGCGTAGCATCATGTTTGTCTAGTGATGTCATATGTCGTATGTCTGTAGCCTTTTTCCTCAGCGTTTTGCCATAGCAAAATGTGTGTGTGTAGCATAGCCTGTAAATCCTAGACTTAAATCCTAGTCTGAAGATGTTATGCAAGCACGACCACCGCTCACTTCACATTGGGTGTGATTTTTAGTATATAAGTTATTTTTTTCAGTATCGGTTAAAGCATTGGTTTTCATGAAAGATCAACCTCTTTGAACACGTATCAGGCAGCCAACATTTCCCAAAAGGGCTTGACGATGCATGTGTCAAATATGTCTCCTCGCGTAGACATGAGGCATGAACAAAGTCTGCTTAATAGACACTTTTCTCCATTAAGGTCATTCAACCCAACACAGCTAGCCTATGCCTTTGAAATCAACCACACAATTCATCATGCTTATAGCACATTTTAAGTTGGTGCATTTCCTCATCATTTATATTGCACAAACCAAAACCTGCCACGAACATATAAATGGGACTGATCTTGGTCAGCTATCCTTCAAGGCAAACGTTGCAGTTCTGTAGGTTCACAAGGTTCAGACCCTTTGCCCACGTCCCCACCAAGTAGTCTTCCTAGCTCTTTATTCACGTCATCTCCAGTCTTGACTTCGACAACTCCTTCCTTGGTTGTCTGCCTGCATGCTCTCTCAAACCTCTGCAATTCATCTAGAATGCCGCAGCATGGCCGGTCTTCAACCTCCCACTGTTGTTCACGTCTCTCCACTACGCTCCCTCCTCTGGCTCCTGGGCTGCTGATCTTATCCAATTCAAAACACTGCCATTGACCTAGTACAAGGTGAACAAGGGCATGTTACCCCCTAGCCTCCGAATCCAGTAGGACATGCTCCAGCCCGACACTCCTTGCACACTTGTGTCTGTACGGCACCCTGGCCAGTGCTCCAACTTAAGCCATGTTAAATGATATGTAAAAAACAATAACAACAACCTATTTAATAGTGGCCTGTAAATACCAAGTGAATGCATTGTTAGAGATGCCAAGCAGAACATAATTTTTACGGTGTGATATAGCCGCTTGCATGTCTCCATTACGACATGTCTCCATTACGACACTAACCCGATACCTAACCTAAACCTAACCTCTATGGAAGTGTTGCCACTCCGACAATAAGAAGTCAATGTCGGAGTGGCGACATGTCGGACTGGAGAGCGCTCCCCGGTATGGCCTGATTAGGAGGAAAGCCGTATAGAAGAGGGTCTGTCTGTGTGTCTTTGTCCACAGCTAATCTCGCAAACCACTGGACCGATGATCAGTGCCACATGAGTAAATCTCTGAATATCTTTCACATATTGTGAATAATGCTCTCGTGCCAGTATGATTTACATCCGCCTTCAGTCCACCCCTCACTCACTATCCATATGACGGCATGACGTTATGAAGGGCTTTTTTCACACAGGGAGTGATTGCACCGGTAGATCATTATCAATGAGAGGCAGGGGAGTGGGAGGGGAGGGGGGGGGGGGGGGGGCTGGTGCAACAAGTGACTGTGACCCTGTGAAGTTGCCACGTTCATGTTCGTCTCACTCCCACGCTCCCCGTGGCAATTGAGCTGAATTGTGTTAAATTGTTTTCCTACACACGCGACTGTCGTTTACTTGACGCAGAGAGATTGCCAGGGGTTGCACCGGAGAAGCGCCGTGCAACCCCATGGATCCAGGCATGTGCACACATAGACATCATTCAAAGGGGGCTTGAGCCCCTGGCCTTTTATCAGTCTGTAAAAAGTGCCCTCTCCAGACCATGAATGCAGTTTTTACTATGGCGAAAGAAATGCAAATTCCCCCTTTTCCATGCCATACCTGAGGGCAGCGTTCAAGAGAATTGCCTTGTCCAAACTCTCCTGTACTTGAATGCAGCATCTTATGTTGAAAGAATTGCCCTTTCTGTGTAGAAAGTATGCATATGAGTGGTTTAACGTAGCCTGATTTCAAACTCTACGCTGGAGCTTGAGTCTGAAGTTGTCCCTATTCTATTTGATTACAAAGGGGAGGGGATTTGAAATTTGAAATTCCTAATCACAAGAGATCTGGTGGGAGGGGTTGTGTTTGACTTGTGTACACAAAACATTCCCTCCTCCCCCTCCCCTCTGTGACATGCACCCAACAGGTCATTGTCTTTGATGTTTCATTGATTAGAGAGAATCACTAACAAGCTATCGACACTTGTAGTTGTAGCTCTTCTGAAGTTCAAAGGAGGCAATTAAGAACTCTGGTGAGCCACCCCTCCCTCCACTGTTTCTGTTGATTTTCAAAAGTTAGACGCACCCCTCCTCTGTCTTGCATTGATTTCATTGGTCGGTTAGCCAAGAAACCGAATCAAGAGACGCGTCATATGACACCTCCAGACCAAGAGAAGCAGTCCACTCAGAGAGTGGGCGGGTCTATTGGCTGGAGCCAGGCAAGGTTTAACGCACCGAAAATAGCCGACCTCCAAGCTCACAACGCGTCGCGCTGCGACGCGTTGTGAGCTTGGAGGTCTGCTATTTTCGATATTTCCACCAAAAGGCCCTTTTAGAAAGTTCAGCCTCTGCCTCTAACTCTTCTCTGCACGTCCCTGGTGAGAATGTGGGCGTATGTAATGTCACTTCCTGTGTGAAAAGCACTTTAGACACCATGTTGTTTTTCTTCATTGAATTGGAGGTCAAGTAGCCCTATAGTGTGCTTAATGGTGACCATGGGCGAGCGCTGCTGGTGCGGTTATTTTTTTTGCCTGCGGGACACACGTTCCTGTAATGACATCTTGTCACCTGACAGAAGATAAAAAGGATTTTACTGTGTGTCTGTGCTGAATAAATGACAGGCAGCCTTATAAGCGTGCTGGCCCCCACTGTTTTAATCTGCCATATCCTTCTCCAGTGACGATCGACCATGGCGTGAAACACCGTTTCTCAAACAGTGGTCCACAGACCACTAGTGGTCCATCGCATAATTACACATGGCCCAAAGAAGTATTTTTTATGTAAAAAAAATAATATATATATATATATATATATATATATATATATATATGTTTAAATAATAGTTAATCATAAGTCCATCAAATCCAAGTCCATTAAAAGCGTCTGCTAAATGCCTAAACTGTAAACTGTATGAAACATTTGGAACTAATAGGGGCAATGCAGGGCTTGATACCGGTACATTGTTAATTTACTTCGCTGCACGTGGTGTCGCACACCGAACATAACTGCTTAAAACGCGATTTTGTAACTAATTTTTCACCCAGTGTCAATTATCTAATTTAATAATCATGGGCGCTACACTCCCTCTGCCAACCTGGGGAGACAACGGACTGACCTCATGCTTCCGTCTATGCATGAGGAGTCCAAGTTGCTTTTTTTCCTCTTGACGGGGGGGAGTTTCCCCGGTTGGACGTAGCGCGTGGAAGGAACACGTTATTCCAACAAGTTCCTTTCCCCTCCATCACTTACCCTGGCTGGCCAGGGTTTTTTTTTTTGTGAGGGTACCTACCCTACAAGACACGGGGAGAACATGCAAACTCTACACAGAAAGGCCCTTTCGCCAACCCCACCTAGGGAATGGGCAATGATAACACAGAGGAGAGAACACGCCCCCAGCGCCCACAGCGTCCCGGCGGGAATCAAACCCAGGACCTTCTAGCTGTGAGGCGACAGCATTACTGACTGTGCCACCGTGCCCAGTGGGGATGAATTATCCCTTTAACAACTTTAAACTGTACACTGTTACACTGTATGGTATTGTCGTTGTTGGGACTTGTCTTTTGTGGCCTGCATGGTATGTGGGTCCACACTCTTGTCGGTCACTGTGACCATGTCTTTGTGTAATAAGGCTGAGAGTGCTCCTGGCACAAGCATTTCATTGTATCTGTACGTGTATGGATATGTGTGACAATAAAACTGAACCTGAACCTGAACCTAAACAAAAGGAAAAAAAATAAGATATAGAAATTACTTTGCTATGCCTTCTTAATATACTGTACAAAATATATTGTTGTAGTTATAGGTCAGGTCGCGTGGTCCTTGAGAATAATTGCGCAAATTGTGCTGGTGGTCAGGCGCTCAAAAAAGCTTAAGAACGGCTGGTGTACAAGTCTCGATATATGATTGAATATTTAGTGTGGACAACATGGTGTGTGATGTAGTGACAACGGGCCGGGTTCATTTACCTACTCTAATTGTGCTTGTTTATCATCATTAGAATCTGTGGACTAAACGTCTCTGTAATTAAAACGAATGGGGCGGCTGTGCCAAGGGCATGACGCTGGTCAGCAATACATGCCCAGCTTCCAGCATGTCTGCATTTCATCTTAGTCAACTCTGTCTTCAAGGATGGAGTCATTTTCAAGGCTGCCGTGTCCCTGCATAGCCTATAGGGGTTTTCAAAGTGGGTGACGGCCTGACGGGGCACCCTGGGGTGCCGTGACGGCAGTCCAGGGGTGCCGCAAGATAATTTGATAATATTTCAAATTTATTTGGACACTTGAAAAAATATTTAGTAAAATGTTAAACTTGAAGTACAAAGTTATTTTCACAAAGTCAGTTCTATCCAAAATGGCTGTTATCTCAACGTTTTCCTCGCAACATGATCACTAAAATATCATCACTGTTGGGCAGAAACCTTGTATCTCCAAGTTTCAAACGTGTACGTCTTTTGGTAAAGCAAAGCCCTGCTTCATCATACAAGACTGTCACACAAAACTAGTGAAAACAGCAGATCTACAAGCACACGCCTTTCACACAACACTAGTTTAGTACATTTTATAGATGATACAAAACGAACGGTTTTGGACATACAAGGTTTCCACCCAACAACGACGATATGCTATAAATATAAGGTGCTGGGAGTGAAAATTATAATGTAGGGGTGCCTCGCATTCAAAAAATATTCATGGGGTGCCCTGAGACAAAAAAAAATGGGAACCCTGGCCTATAGTATAGCTACAGTACATCCATCCCTGATCTTCTTGGAAGTGTTATTTGAAGGGGATTGCCAAATAGACATCTTCATGTGGCAGGTATTAGAGACGTTAGTATTGGATTTAACATTTTTCATGTCAAGAGATTTTCACTTTCCTGAAAACATTTTGCACGGCAAATTAAATCAAAAACAAAATGTCAGTTTTGGCAGAAGTCCTATTTAAGTACGCAACCCTTTAAACATTTTCTACCTGGTATCCCTATTGTGTGCATGTCATTAGGCGAACATTTTCAAAAATAGCTAAAATAACACCTCTGCAAGCTTACCACCACTATTTTTGGAACATTTTGAAAGCTTCTTTCAAATGACAGAAGGCATAGAGAAACCACCTATGCATTATTGTTAGAATACACACCTTCACGGCCATATATGAAGGTCATGATGGAGATGTTTGCTATGCTGCATGTGTACTTGGTCATGTGAGGAACCCCAGCAGTAATAATGTTACTGTCCTCCCCCGCTTACTGATATGAACAACACACAGTACCATGGATGACCTGGGCCGTGCAGGATTCAATAATCATGGAATATTAAGGCAAAGCACACGCACGCAGGCACGCACGCGCACACACACACACACACACACACACACACACACACACGCATGCAAGCATATACACAAGGTGTCATGCCTATGTTCCCTCGACTCTATGCACACAAGTATTTCTATACTTAGGAGGACATGAGCAGTGGTGGGAAAAGTACACATGTTTGCTACTTAAGTAAAAGTATCGATATTGCATTGTGTGTTTATAGATTTTTTGTTTTGTCTAGCAGAGGAAAGAAAACGGCACGCATATTGTCCAAAAGAACAATAATCAAAAATCTATCAATATCCCATCACCCAGGAAATAAAACACAATATGCATTCAAAAGAAAGAAAACATGACAAAACTCACCATCAAAACTCAAATGTACAAAGAAAGAAAGAAAGAAAGAAAGAAAGAAAGGGAAAAACACAAAGCAAAACAAAACCTGTAAAGATAAGTTCGATCCCATAGGACCTCTATTCTGCAAGAAAGCCTCAACAAAGTCCAAAAATGATTCCCAAACCTCTTCATATTTCATATCATATTTACTCATGACAATGTTTATGATCCTTTCCGCTGTTAGACAAGATTAGACATGACATTTCCCTCAGCCATTGGCCAATTATTGGCCTGTTTTTTTTAGGGCTTTCAAACGTTTTGACTGTAACAAGCACATGTCTATAAGTGATATAACTATTATTCATATAAGTGAATGGACATAACACAAAAGGCAAATGTACCGATACCATTTGGGATATCATGTGATTCACCACTCCAAAAAATCAGTCCCACAGGCAATAACGTACACTTAAAGCACTTATCTGTTATGTACTACTAAACCTAACTTAGGAGTTAGCCGGTATATACTATACAGTAGGTTCTCATCAACCAGTTGTATTGTAATAGTTTAGGCCGGGTCACTGTCTGTGTCCCTCCATTCATGATAGCAACACTTTACTTAAAGGTCGCCTCTATAGTACATTATAATCGCATTTGTAACACATTACAGTGCGCTTATACCAAATTTCCTCCTGAATATCTTCCTGCCAGGAGCTCGATTTATACATGGAGGACTCGGTTGAACCAGACACTAGCAGCATATATTGTACAAAGCTGAAATTCTATTCCACCCTTCCTATTGCAATGAGTTGAGACCTTACTCTAACGTAGATAGAGTGGGATCTGTCAGATGACGAGATGTTAAAGAGCTGGTGCCATAGTTTTCTGAAAAGTTGCAATGTTAAAGTGGAAGCCATTGTTCTCGCGATAATAAAAATCTAAATATCTTTTTTCAAAAATATTGTTAAAAAAATCTGTCAAACGATGATGTCACTTGGTGGATGGATTTGACAGCTCCCCTATGAGAACCAGACTGCGTAGATTTTTTATTTATTTTTGCTATTTTACCATGAACATTAGTGAGGACCTATTATATGAAGACACTTTCTGTACTCTTTGTCTTGCAGATTACATCTTAATGATGTCACGGATCACATCAGTCAATCCTCCAGTTCTAGGCAACACAGAAGCGGAGGACCTTTTATCTTCCACACAACAACTCTAAGGTATATTAACGACATTTGTTCAATGTTGAAAATGAGTGGTATTCCCCTTTAAACAACTCTATGGGATTTAGAATGGAAAAAAACAACTCTGCGACCCAGGGGGGTTGACGGAAGTGATGTCAGACTAGTACTCTATTGAGCACACAAATTAGCATTTTGTAATGAACTAGAAGTTTGCGGCCCTTCGGGCCGCAAAAGTCTAGAGTTCAGGCCGCTGTGCGGCCTTCACCGCCATGTTGCGGCAGTGTGGTGTGTGTAATGGCCAAATATGGGTAATTCTTTTTTTGAGAAAAAAAAGTTTTTTGAGAAAAAAAAGTTTTTTGAGAAAAAAAGTTTTTTTGAGGAAAAAAAAAAGTTTTTTGAAAAAAAAAAGTTTTTTGAAAAAAAAAATTGTGAAAAAAGAAAATTTGAAAAAAAAAATTGGGGGAAAAAAAACGCTTGCGCACACACGCACGCACGCACGCACGCACGCACGCACACACACACCCCCCTCTGTTGTAATTCGATACTCTACTCTGCTCAGCTCCTCTCCCCCCTCCCTCCCCCTCCCTCCCTCTGTAACTTGATACCCTGATGATCATTTTGACGTTTCAGCACTGGCCAGAATGTTCAGAATACTATGTCAGGACTGGCTGCTCTGCGTGAGGCGAGATGTTGTTAAATTGAAATAAATGCGGTTCAAAGAGTGGCATGTTTAAAATGTGGACAGTTGTAAATTTGTTCGACGTGGTGGCTATGTTTGTGAGAGGTGTTTGTGAGAATATGTAGCTAAACATTCTGGTTTAGGTTTGCCACCAATTGCTCCAGTATAGATGCTTGATATAGAAAACGGTGGCCCTGTAGAACGGTCTGCAGGGGCGTCACAAGGGGTAGGAAAGTGGGACTGAGTTACCAGGGCCCAAGGTGGAGGGGCCCTATAGTAACTTTAGCTATTGAAAAATAGCAGATATACAAGCTCACATCTGATCTGCTATTTTTGAAAAGTCGTGAAAATGTGTGCAAATCCTTGAATATATGTATTTTTTAAGTGAACATTTGTAACTAAAATTTTGCTTCTGGGGGAGTCCCTGGAATTCAATATTTTGAGATGGGGTTCCGTGGCCAAATACATACGATTATAATTACATCTAACGATGCTTCTCCTCCATTCACGTTTGGTGAATGTAGCCTTGGCCAGGAAAATTTGATGTCTTCAGGCGGTAACCATCGATCTTCAGGTGTTTCGACCCGCATCCGCTACACCCTCCTGATGGCCGGGTCGGCAGTGGTGGCCAAATCACTGCCCATCTCCTCCTCCTGGCCAAGGCTAAACTCCCCTCTCCTGCTCTATTTGTTTTTTTTCCCAACAAGAGGCTCCTCTGGGGAGGTATTGGGTGGGTCCCTCCTGAGGTCTTGAGGTGACACAGGTGCGTAGAGTTCTCCAGTACTGTGGGGTTATTCCTGCCTGGAGTTCTCCTTCGTCTCACCAACTCACCAACCAAGTTGTGCGCTGCACCTGTGACCCCTCTTCTCCACACTTGGTCCTGGCTTGATGTATTTTTACCTTTGGTGTTCCTGCAGATGTTATCGCAGTGACACTTTACTTCCAATTTCTCCCCAGCTGATGTTGTTTAGGTGAGCCATCTTGTTAGCTGTGATTAGTTAAGGGCTGTTACCGTTATGTTTGTATTGTTGAGTCTCACATACTCCCCCCCTCTCGGGAGACTCTGAGGGTATCTGTATAAATGTCTTTAGCTTGAGTTGGTGCCCTCTCGCGAGTGCTGTGCATGAGGTTGCTAACCTCATACACAAACGCCAGGCTCTTCCTGGTGGTCATCTGTCTCTCCTGCGTCACCAATCTTCCTCGGTTTCCATCCAGACTTTCCTGGAAGTCACTGGTTGCCCAGAGTTCTATGATTATAATTACATCTAACGATGCTTCTCCTCCATTCACGTTTGGTGAATGTAGCCTTGGCCAGGAAATTTTGGGGGTCCTTCACATGAAAAGGTTTGAGCTCCACTGACATAGAAACATAGGTTTTTCAAAAAACCTCAGAAGGATTTGAAATATTCAAAGATTTTCATGATTTTTCAAAAATAGCAGATCTACAAGCTCGCAGCGCGGCACTCGGTGCCGCGCTGTGAGCTTGTATATCTGCTATTTTTCAATAGTTAAAGCACAGGGGCCCCGCAGTGAATCCTTGTACCCAGGGCCCAGAATTTGGTGTGACGCCCCTGACGGTCTGCACACGACATTGTACCCCAACTTGGAAAGTTTTTAAATGTGGTGCAATTTAGGTTGCAGGAGCGGGCGTACAAGACAATTCTAACCAGTTTGAGCTAATTGAGTTAAAGTTACACGTTTTCTCTTTAATTTTCTCTGTAATTTATCAATGTGAAATTGCCTATCTCCGAAGAGACATTCTAATAATATTTAACAGCAATGTGGTAGCAGTGACCTTGTATTGTTATTTGATGTTATTTGGACATTTTCCTGTATTCCGCATGAATTCCCTCCTAGAAAGCTATTAAGTCACACATCAAAAGTGGGAGGGGGGGGGGGGTGCTAATGAAAGCTGTTGCAAATGAGGTGGAGAACGCAACATCAATGGCCCCTATCTGACTATGATACATTTAGAGAAAGCCATATACAGTGGGGCGTGTGTGCGTGTGTGCGTGTGTGCGTGCGTGCGTGCGTGTGTGTGTGTGTGTGTGTGTGTGTGTGTGTGTGCGTGTGCGTGCGCGTGTGCGCGCGTGTGTGCGTTTTTGGTGCTTCATACCACACTGAACTAAGCAGAATCAAGTTAATACTGGAGATGTGGCGTAATGGCATGCATTCTACACAGAGAGGGCAATTCTTTCAGGTCTGGCATGGAAAGAGGGCATTTGCATTTCTTTCTCCATATTAAAAACTGCATTCATGGTCTGGAGAGGGCACTTTTTACAGGCGGATAAAAGGGCAGGGGCTCAAGCCCCCTTTGATCTGTATGTGTGCACATGCCTGGTCTGGGACTCGTTAACAACGAGGACATCACCACTCCCCTTTCAGTAACGACTCGGTTGCCTCGTCCGCTCATCTTCCTTTTCTGCCAGACAGATCCTTTACTTGACCAGAGATCCTGTCAAAGTCCACAGTTACACTTATGCTACTGCAGTGGCTTTCATCCTATTTTAACCCCCACCCTGACGAGCACTAAGAGTTGAGGCACATTTTGTATAACATGGTTCTATTGTGAAAACAGACATGCTCACAACGCCTCTAGGCGTTGTGAGCATATACCGTACATCAGCTATGTTCACAATTTCTGCCTATTCATTTGTCATTTTAGAGGTCTTAAAAAGTCCTTAGATTGTTACTTTAGAAATGTGCAGATACCCTCTATACACTTAAACTTTGTGTTGGTTTGTTTACAGTTGAGAGAGAAAACTATGTGACATATTAAGTTCTGGTTACTCCCCAAAATTGTTTTGGGACCCCCCTGGGCCTCAACCACAGGTTGAAACCCACTGTTCTATGCACCTGCTACAAAGTTGAAAGTAGCTGTATGCACATTTACTCATATACATTATTTATTACAATATTTCCATTTTCCAGTACCTATACTTCTACTCCATTACGTCTCAGAGGCAACTATTGTACTTTTTTACACATATGAAAATAAGGAGCTGCTGCCCTTGTTAAAGCGTTATTCTACCACTTTTTCTAGTCACATGTTCAAATACTGGATTCTGATTGGCTAAATTCCGGAGGTTATGGCAGAACAACCGCCGCAGTTGTGTGAGGACGAGATCAATGCGCCTCAGTGTACATCCGGGGACTTCAGGAGGTAGTCGGAACACCTTTCCCCCAACCAACATATGACGGTCGTAGCGGTCCTATGTTTACTAACGTGCGTACGACGTCGCCGATTTATTTGGATCCAATGCAATCCGCCAACTTTAAAGCCCCTTTTCTCTGAACCTATGCCTTTCTGGAAGCGAACAGCCTCTATTTACGGCCGGAACGGTCCTTCTAACTGACGTTAGCTTAGCTGTATGCTAGACATCTTTCTCTGCATGGAGTTGGCGTCATCTGGTGGTGAGTAGAAGATGTTGTTTGTGGAACTATTTGCTGTCGTCGCGGAAGTTTTATAGGCAATAATGATTGTAACTTAATATCCTTGCAAGTTACAACTATGTGTTTTCTTTCATGTATACGGAAAAAAGTGGTAGAAAAGCTATTTACCACTCGGGGTCGGACATTATGCTCTGATAATGTCCTGTGTGAGGGTGTTATCGGACTCGGCTTCGCCTCGTCCGATCACCCCCTCACACAGGACATTATCAGAGCATAATGTCCTCTCACTCGGGGTAAATTGCTTACTTATCTCCACTTGTATTTGTTGTTGTCACATTAACATGCAATGTCATATTTATTATATAGATAGATAATTTATCTCCGCCAGGCATGGTGAAGAAGATGTTTTCTTTCAGTGAGATTTCTGCTTCATGGAGGGATGGAGTTAGAAAACGGAGGGTGTAGTGGAAAGAAGGGATGATTGCTGAGATGGGAATCGAACTGAGATCTGCGATCTCCTGCCGTCACCACATGAAGCGTTAAATCACCAGGGCACCTCATATTTCTCACCAAAGACTGCTTTTTGCCAGCCATCCAGAAAGCACACACGTCTTGTCGGGACCGAGCATCTGGCGAACTTCTGCTGTGAGCGTCGACTCAAAGCACGCACAAATGTGCAAAACAGTCGTGATCTTCCAAGAACTGATCTCTGTCTGAGAAGCAAAATCAGCCAGCAATAATTCTAAATGCACAACGCCATTTGCCAGCACGGGTCCAACACTAGCACAGTGGTTCTCACACATTTTCACGTCGAGGACCCCCAAATGCACAACAGTAATAATAAAAGGAAAACTGAAAATATATTAATAAAATAAAATAAAAATAAAACAGCCAATCACAGCGCGACACATTGTGACGTGATATGAGCGTGTAGATTGTCAATTTTTTCAGTATAAGATTTACTATGTCCCTGTCATGACATAACTCGGAAGGTGCTGAGTCATCTCCACCGAAAACCAGAACCTTACTGTATGTATATGGAAGATAGCATCATCAACAAAGAAAATGCTTGATAACAACATACCTGTCCAATATGGCCATACTGGCTCCATTTCATTGTCCTGATCAGGGCTGATAACGGCCATTTCATGTTGCTGATGTATTCGATGACGATGCAGGTGCAAAAGACTAAGCGGGGCAGTTAAGGAGAACAATACTTCAGTTCTGGAAAGAAGCACCAAAATTTTACAGAGTGTACCTCTTGGGTCATTCTTTAGAAAAATCACATTAGACACTTAATTTTCAAAATGGCCGCCAGTTTTAAAGATGGCCGCCTTTTCGGATATGTTTTACAGGACGCCAGCCAGTTAATATCGAATTTTCATAACATTAAAGTTGTTTTGTAGGTTTTAAATCATCCTGAGTTCATTTATTACACTTTTAAAGCAGCCAGAATAACCTTTCTGACTTTTGGTTGGGGTCTTTCCTCACCTGGGACCCCCCAGACAGACCCCTGAGCCTATTTCAGTAATCGCTCTGCTCCTGCTCCAGAACAATGTTAAATTAGATCTGAAATATGCTCTGAAATAAAAAATGACTAGTAGCAAATACCAGAGGTCTTCCACGGGGGGTCCGGGACCCCTGGGGGGATCCTCAGAGCTACTACAGGGGGCCTGCCAAATCTCATTTTTTTTTTTTAAACTTCGAATGTTTTTATGTATCCTGGTTTTATGTATTGTACTTTGATGGTTTATTAGTATTCTCAGTATTATTTATAAAAAAAAATGTGTTAAACAGTTATGGTTGACAGCTGTTACTGCAGGGATTGCAATAATGAAGGTATTGCAACTTTTCACTTTGGGCGCAGAACAACATTTCCATTTATTGCACTGCACTCACACTGACCACACGCACGCACGCACGCACGCAAGCACGCACGCACGCACGCACACACACACACCTCTTTGTTATTGTCACCCCAAAACCCTCACCTTATTAGAGCCCATGGTCAATTACGCCCAAAGAGATTCACTACAATACAGTAATTTCAGACATGCAGAATATATTCGTCTTCATCATCATCATCTTCAATGTCCAACCTAATAGTGTTGACACAGTCTCCACCATAGCATAGAGTGAAAGGCAGGTTATTTGAGCAGCTGCACCGTCCCTTACAACCTGCTTTGCAGACACATTTGATGAGCTCAAGTACTGCCTTTGGAGCAGGGAGAGCAAGAAACCTGACTGGAATATACCCTCCACTCTCTGAATTCCATCCATTTTCTTTGATTGGTGGAAGCACAGGGTATGGTATGGTCAGGTATGATTTATCCTGCATTGTGACAGAGTTGGCGCGGAGGTAATGTGGTAGCAGTGCAGCACGAGTTGGAGGTAGCATCTCACCCTCCAAGTTCTTTGACAGAAATAGTTCCCATCTGAGTAATCCCAGGGTTGTTGGACCTTTTGAACTGTAAACATGGCATGCAAAATGTTCCGACTGCAATGTTGATGGAAGCTCATCATTTATAAGCTCAGGAGGAATGGCCAATGACCTTGCCAAGGTCCTTGAAGCGGTTAATGGCTTGGTCATCATCATCATCATCAAGTAGGCATTGATGTCTTTTTGGTGATTCCAACAAATGTTACTCCCCAGTCAGCACCTGAAAAACTATGTACGCAAAGGAACCCTTGACATTTGTAACATCCAATAACTTGAACTCACTCGAATATATAAATTTCCTTTTTTTGTACCGGAGGCAAGGACTTGATAAGGAATCGGGGTATCAGCCTCTTCATGTGTTTGCACTTCCTCAAAATCATGTCCCTTGATGAAGGTATCCTATTATGATGCCTACTTTGTCATACCTGACAAATTGCCCTGAGCTTCCATCAATTGAAAAAAATAGATGGAATTCAGAGAGTGGAGGGTATGAACAGTCAGGTTTCTTGCCCTCCCTGCTGCAAAGGCAGTACTTGAGCTCATCAAATGTGGCTGCAAAGCAGGTTACAAGGGACGGTGCAGCTGCTCAAACAATAACCTGCCTTGCACTCTCCTCCCTGCAAATGCTATAGTGGAAACTGTCAACACTATTAGGGAGGACATGTATAGTGAATTTCTTTGGGGTACAATTGACCGTGAGCTCTTTAAGAGGATAGGGTGCGTTTTTTTTTGGGGTGATGATAACAAAGAGGTATGTGTGTGTTGTGTTGTCAATGTGGGTGCAGCGTAATAAATGGACATGTTAGACTGCGCGCCCAAAGTGAGATTTTGCAATACCTTAATTCTTGCAATCCCTGCAGTAACACCTGTGAACCTGTCTGTCTAACACAAAAATGTAATAAATAATACTGAGAATACTAATTAAAACAGTTAAAAAAAAGAAAAGAACTTCCCCATCAAGATTCGGTAGGCCCCCTGTAGTAACTCTGAGGACCCCCTTGGGGTCCCGGACCCCCTGTGGAAGACCCCTGGGTATTTGCTACTACTAATTTTTGCTTTCAGAGCCCAGTTACAACAACTTTAATGCTTCAGTTATGATCTAATTTAACATTGCTCTGGAGCAGGAGCAATGCGATTACTGAGATAGGCTCAGGGGTCTGTTTGGGGGGTCCCAGGTGAGGAAAGACCCCAACCAAAAGTCAGAAAAGTTATTCTGGCTGCTTTAAAAGTGTAATAAATGAACTCAGGATGTTTTAAAACCTACAAAACAACTCTAATATTATGAAAATCGGACATTAACTGGCTGGCGTACTGTTCAGAGGCAGCCATCTTGGAAACATGGCAGCCATTTTGATTTTTCAGTGTCTAATGTGTTTTATCATAGGAACAACCCCTAAGGAGTACTTGTGAAAAGTTTTAGGTTTCTTTCCACTTCTGAAGTATTTTAGTGCAAAAATGCATTTATCTGCCCCGCTACTGGTGATTAATCACATCAGGTTGGACATAATGAGAGGAAACCAGTATACCACATCCTGTCATATCTACTGTCAACAGTCTGTATTGGTGTAATGTAAATTGAGGTTACTTCACTGGAGTTTTTGCCAATTTTGACTACTTTTATTTTTACTCCACTATATCTCAGAGTATTATTTACTTCATCATGGTTTTAATAGTGTGTGTGTGTGTGTGTGTGTGTGTGTGTGTGTGTGTGTGTGTGTGTGTGTGTGTGTGTGTGTGTGTGTGTGTGTGTGTGTGTGTGTGTGTGTGTGTGTGTGTGTGTGTGTGTGTGTGTGTGTGTGTGTATACTGTACGTATATACATACATTTTATATATAACTTACTTATTATGTCTTATTTTAATCTTAGGTTGTAGGTTGTATCGTTCTACGCTTACCCGTAAAGTAAAAGTATTCTGTGTTTCGCGCTTGCTGCTGTGAACTATGACATCTGAAATCCCCCACAGGGATCAATAAAGGGCTGTCTGTCAGAATGTTCTTTCAATAAAAGCTGGAAGAATTGTGTAAAAAACTGCTGTGAGCTGAAACCTACACCATTTAATCACCCTGGTCCAAACTTTACTGGCTTTAATTCTAGCATTCTAGGTTCAGTGTGCCTCTCCAACATTTTGGGGATCAGTACTCCCTTTACCCTTTCTTTGATCTTGAGCCGATTCCAGACTTGGAGAGTAAACATACCTTTTCTTTAAAATGTCATCCTATTCTTCTTTAAAAGAAATCACACCCAGTGTGAAGTGAGTGGTACCTTTTATGAGTTCATTTCATTAAGCGTTGCACAAAGCTTGGCCAAGCTCTGCGGGACGGACATACTGCACATACGGAAGTGCATACATACTGTACAAACACACAAAGCCAGATGTAGGAGCGGTTAGCACCACTTATTATATTTTTATATTATATATTATTATATTATATTATAATATTTGACTTCCTTCCTCTTCAGTTTAGGTCCAAATGACCATTAATAAAAGCACTTCTCCACTTCTTAATACACTGTGATGTTTCTGCAGAAGCCTCTGTTTTATTATTAGGGTACACTAATGGTTTTCTTGGTAGTTTCTCACAAAAGTCCACATCCAGTTATAAATCATTTTGTTAGTGTGTCATGCTACAGTACGGCCTTGCTATTTGTGAAGTTTAAACTTTAACTATAAGATCAAATGCAAATTTGGATTATTAGATATTATTAGATTATATTGGCCAAACCTGGGTCCATTACGGGTCCATTTGGTTTCCTTTTACGCTCTCAAGCGTTAAATTGTATGTTAAACATCTGCATTACTTAATTTACAAGAAGTCTACACAATTAGAAAATGGAGAAGAATTGTTATTTTGATCAACTTTGGCCTGTTTTTAGGTCTGAGAGGCTACATCTACATCTCAAATGGTGGTCTATGACTCAAATGCAGACTAAATAATGGACCTTGATATGAAAGGGGTTGAAAACCGCTGGTCTATTTAGGTGATCAAGAGTCCCTCAATGTACAATAAACGCCACAGGCTGACACATTCCTTTGCACATCAGTCTATCCTGTTGCTAAACATGTATGTATGTTTAATCTGTGTGTAAACGTCTTGTGAAACCCACTAAGTGAAACCCACTATAAGGGTTTTGCTTAAATTGTGGTTTAATCTTGCTGCTAATCGCTTACCACCATGTTATGAAAATAACTTCAAAGGAGCCTAATATTTTTGCTGTCTGATGCAGCAGCGTCAAACTGCGTCTCTCTCTCTCGCTCTGTCTTTTTCTCTCTTTCTCTGGTCCATTTCTGCTGCACGTGCGCACTGTGCAGGTTATGTTGTTTTGTTTAGTCCAAGATTCAAGATTCAAGATTCATTTATTTGGTCCCCGAAGGAAATTTGTCTTGGACATGCAGGCTGCTACATCTTTATAATTACATCAGAGTAAGTCATCTACTCCCGGGTCAACAATCACCCGCTAATTTAAAATCAAACCACTTGGCCTAGATGTACTACATATGTACTAAATATAGCTTACAAATTCAAACACCCATGCCACTTTTGCAAGATGTGTTTCCAAACCTCTGTATACAGTTGGATTAGTTATTACCGTAATATTTTGTCTCTGTAAATAGCCTCAAGTCGACCCGGAAACAGTTAGCCCCAGTTAGCCGAATAGCTAATAGTTAGCTCACAACTTTCTACCTCTTCTCTTTCACTTCAATCGCGGTAACGTCCGTATTTCACTATTGGCTGCCAACTCGCATTAATAGTCCCCTCAAATAGTTATCATCTACAACGCAAATCAAACAGTCATCGCCTCACCAATACTTTATTAACGTCTGTTTACATTACAGACGTGGGTGCCACTCGATTCTATAGGTCACCATTTGCGGTGTAACAAATTATATACGTCACCAAATGGGGTGTAACATTCCAGCCACACTACACACGCAGTCACACACTCGGCACACATACACTGCCTACACATTTCAGCATTGAAAAACAAACATCTACTGCGGACCGCGACACAGACAGCTATGCCAAAGAAAAAGAGGACACATTCTCTACAAGACGCAAGCATCTACCTATGCTCTCCAAGACGCACGCTTCTCTCCAAGGCGCAAGCGTCCACGTTTAACATCTACTGCAGACCGCGACACAGACATGCCAAAGAAAACAAGTAGGACATTATTCTCTCCAAGACGCAAGCGTTAGGGTTTTGCGTCCCGAAGGGCCGCAAAATTCTAGTAACATACAACAGGACAAGACAAACAGAAAGAAAGTAAATTACAACGAATAGTGCACAACACACAGTGCTGACATACAGGTCAAGTGCATATGTCACCGGATGTTAGAGAAACAGGACGGCCGAGAAACGGAGCACTCGCGGTGCCGCACGGGGCGGAACAAGCGGTCGCCCACAACAACGTCCTCCAGGCGGAGCCCATCGATTGTCCACGACATTGCAAGCGGCGCGAAGGCCAGCGGACCTTGGTCCTGCTCTTCGCCCCCGAGCGCCGCAGGCGCGAGTGGCCGCGAAGAGCGGGCCAGGGCCGCGCCGGCCGCGCGAGTTACGAAGCCGTGGTGAATGCAATCGTTATATTTATGCCCAGGCCGTAAGGCCTGGGCAAGCCCAAGATAAACGCTCATAGTAAGCTAATGGCTAAGCTAATGGCTAAGCTAATGGCTAAACACCGCCCAGCTAGGCTAGTAAATAAAGAAAGGGAGTCGCAAACGAGTGACGTCAGCGCCTGCACTAGTGAATGGCTGTCTATGGGCTGTCGTCGCCATCTGGTGGTGATTAGTGTGTGGTGAACGAAACAAGCGCTCTTACAATGAACGTCCTGAGTTACCCAAACATGCTGTAACACATACATTACATTACATTACATCACCCCTACTAACGGCCTGAGTTTAGCAGGATACGGATATGGGAATGAATGAGTATTTGTATCTGTTCAGATGTCTTTTCTTGTTTTTAACTAGGACTCTATAACGTCTACCAGAGGGTAGCAGTTCGTATTCTGAGTGAAGGACATGAGAGGGGTCAGCAATTATTCTCTTAGCTTTCTTAACTACACTTTCCTCAAAGATTGCTTGAAGGGTGGGGTGCTCCCTCACACCCATCTCCTTCAATGCAATCCGAGCTAGTCTATTAATCTGTGCTTTTGACCTCACAGTCAAATTACCAAACCACACACAAATTGTATAACGGAAAATACTCTCGATCACAGTACATTTTATTTTATTTTATTTTATTTATATAGCACCTCTCACAGAGAGATCTCACAAAGTGCTTTACATACATTGAAAAAGACAAAGGCATAATAAAAAGGAGTCTGTACAATTAGCATCTAGGCATATACAAAACAGGCGTAGAAGATGAAAAATAAGAATAGAAATTTAAAATCATGTGACACCAGCAATGAACGCTTGTTCAAAAAGTAGCGTCTTGAGGTTGCGTTTAAAAATGTCAACAGAGGTTGCATCCCTCAAAGATTGTGGAAGGTCATTCCACAGTTTAGGGGCCACTGCTTGAAAGGCCTTGTCACCTTTAGTTTTTAAAAAAGTCTTTGGGGCTTTCAACAACCCGTCTCAGCGGACCTTAGGGCCCTACCAGGCTCATAACATGGGACCAGATCAATTAAGTAACTTGGAGCTTGACCATGTAAAGCTCTGTAGGTGAGCACCAAGACCTTAAAGTGGACCCTAAAATGAACGGGAAGCCAGTGTAAGGAAACTAGGACTGGAGTGATGTGGCACCTTCTGCTGGACATTGTTAATAATCTGGCGGCTGCAAGTTGTAGTCGCTCCATGGAGGATTTGCTGAGGCAGGTGAAAAGTGAATTGCAAAGCATGATAGAAAAGCAACATCACTCTCTGCTGTACACCAAACACCCTGAGCCTACGGAGAAAGTGAAGTCGCTGCTGGATCTTAGTACACACATGATCAACATGGACATCCCAGGATAGCTTGCTGTCAATATGCACGCCCAAGTATTTGTATGAATCCACCTGAGCAATATTGGCATTGTTTATGAGTAATGGAGTGTGGTCCCCCACATGACCTGGATCGAGAACCATTTCTTCCGTTTTTTTTGTGTTAACAGTGAGGTGATGGTCTTCACACCACTGTACAAAACTGCTTACCTCCTGCTCATAAACAAGGGTGCTTGTCCTATCATTTATAAGACCCAAAATGGCTGTGTCATCGGAGAACTTAATATAAGATACACTATTAGGATGACTGCTGATACAGTCATTAGTGTATGCCGTAAATAAATAGGGGCTGCTCACACAACCTTGTGGAACACCTGTACTTATTCCTCTGGTCTGTGATATTGTCTTGTTCACTCTGACCTGTTGGGTCCTGCTGGTTAAAAAAGAGTGATACCATCTAATGATATATGGGTTGACAGACATTTGTTTCAGTTTATTAAAAAGGACGTGTGGCTGCACTGTGTTAAAAGCAGAGCTGAAGTCAACAAAGAGTAGTCTGGCATATGCTTTGGGATCTTCAAGATGGCCCAGGATTGAGTGAGTTATTGTGAGTATTGCATCATCAGTGCCACGGTTAGCTCTGTAGGCAAACTGATGTGAATCTAATTGTCCATGCAAGTTCGACTTCAGCTTCCACGCCATCAACTTTTCCAAACACTTGACTACAATGGAAGTCAAGGCTACAGGTCTGTTGACATTATTTTCTCGGGGAACAGCTTTTTTGGGAAGGGGAATAATAGTTGCCCTTTTCCACAGAGATGGAACTGACTGTGAATCCACTGACCTTTGAAAGACAGGGGCCCAAGCTGGTGTAAGTTCCTCCACACATGTCTTTAAAAGGAAAGATGAAACACCATCAGGGCCTGCAGCCTTTTTGGCGTCTATTCTTTTAAAGTTAGTCAGTCATGGTCTTAAACTCCATGCATGTCAATGGTACTTACTATGGTTGTCTAAGACAGGGGTTTTCAAAGTGGGTGACGAGGCACCCTGGGGTGCCGTGATCAGTCCAGGGGTGCCTCAGAATAATTGTGGGCTCGCCGTAGGCGAGACTACTATGTTATCCTCATTATTTATAGAGTGAGTTCCGCCGCATATTTCTGCCGCAGACAGTAGAAAGGCAGAGCCACTAGCCAATGAGGTGGCATGATTGTATTTGAGTTCCGTCGCAGACAGTATAAAGGCAGGGCCCTTAGCCAATGAGGTGTAATTGAGGTGTGGAAAATCTAGGAGTGGTGTTAGCTTTACATGACAATTAACACGTCACCTTTGGGGGGAAATATATGATGAGTTCTGCCGTATATCTTTCAGGAGGACTGGATAATGTTGTCTATAAAAAAAAAATTTGAAAAAAAAAAAAAAAAAAAATTTTTTTTTTTTTTCAAATTTTTTTTTTATAAAAAAATTTCTAAAAATGCCTCAAATGTATTAGGCATGATCGCAATTGCGAAATTCCATGTTTAGCCCCATAACAAACACATCTTTCAAAATGTCAAAAATGGCTGTTTTGTCTGACTTTGAAGGCTTGTATCTCATGAATGCCTGAACGGATTTCCAAGCGGATTTTTTTGTTTGAAAGCTGTTAAAAAGTACTACACATATGGTGCATGATCTAGGCATGGGCGTGCACGATCCGTGCACTAAAAATTGATCCGTGCACTAGAAATTTGGAAGGTGGCAGTGTTTGTTTTGTCTGACTTTGAAGGCTTCTATCTCATGAATGCCTGAACGGATTTCCAAGCGGATTTTTTTGTTTGAAAGCTGTTAAAAAGTACTACACATATGATGCATATATGGTGCATGGGCGTGCACGATCCGTGCACTAAAAATTGATCCGTGCACTAGAAATCTAGGATAGTGGCAGTCTGGTACTTGGGGGCCATCTTGAAATGGCATTCAATGAGTTTTTAATAAGATGACACAAGTTAGCTTTGAAAACATAATGCCAATTGCTCAGAGGACACAAACTCTCAACGGTCATTACACACTAACCATAATCCATCATAACACAGAAGGACTAGCACCTCATATCAATAATATAAGATATCATCATGAGCTATGTTTAGCAGATGTATTATTTCTTACAGAAACTCATCTACAAGGATCATTTATTAGTGACCGTTTCCATTTAAAAGGTTACACAATGTTCAAACGTAACCGACACTTTATTTAATTACACATTTTTATTTATATTTTATTTCTTTTTAAAACATTTTTTACAAGCGAGCCCACACTGTTTCGTAGGAACAGTATCTCTAGTTATTATTATTCTTTTTGTAACTTTATTTTAGGAACACAGTTGCTTACTAAAGAAAATGTTAACCTTTGTGAAATAAAAGTATAAAGCTCAGTTGAGAGGCATATGTCAGCTGGCATGTGCCTTTTTTGTAGTATATTCTATTTTGTTTCATAAACCAAATATACATTCTCAATTTAACACTGGAAAAAAAAAGTAACTTAACTTGAAAATTAACAAGTTACATCCAGGGTAGAAGTTTAACTTGATCAAGTTACTGCCACGGTGAGGTACTTGTAGTACAAGTCCGTTTGTTGGTGTCGCTTAACTCCTCACTCAATCTTTGCGTGTCTCACACAAATGGAACGATACAGGCCCTCGCATTTCTGGTCTCTCCATGTTCCATTACTCCAGTTGTTATCATACTTAACCATCACACAGCTTCTATTGATTTCATCTGTGGGGTATTCAAAATGCCAGTTAATGTAGTTAGCTCGGCGGCCGTTGGTCCAAAACCATCGTGGCGCTTTGTCACAGCCAGCATGTTGGCGACACATTGTATGAAGACCTATCCAGTAGGAGTAACCTTTTTCTACTCTTTCGTAGATCATTTTACTCTCCAATTCTGAATGAATTGATGCGAGATTGCCATTCATGGAAACACAGTGCTTTTCAGCATCTATCCAAGTGAGAGGCTCATGAACAAACTTCCAATTTCGGCCATTAGAATAAAACCAGTCCTTTTCCTCAACGTTAGCGTTGCTTGCGTTGAATGCCGGAACATGGCGGCCTCGCGCCAAGGGCAGGAATACGAAGAGAAAGATTAACCAGCGAAATATAATAATCCACATTGTCTTCTGCGATGTTTTCTTGATGTCCTTGGTGTGCTCCTTCTCTTTCTTGTTCAGGATGGTCTTCTCCTCTTCGTCGTCCGCTCCCACGTCCTCCACCAGGGGCTTGTCCTCCTCTTCCTCCTTCTTCTGCCCTTCCTCCTCCACCCCCTCAGAGGGCTTTACCTCCTCCACCTCGGCCTCGTCGTCGCTGACCTCCTTGGTGCGCTCCTTCTCCACAAACAGGCTGATAGGGTAGCCGATGAACTGGGAGTGCTTCTTGACCACCTCCTTGATCCTCTTCTCCTCGGTGAACTCCGCCTGGTCATCCTTGAGGTGGAGGACCACCTTGGTGCCGCGGCCGATGGGCTCGCCACCATCCAGCTTGACGGTGAAGGACCCCCCGGCAGTGGACTCCCAGGTGTACTGCTCATCGTCGTTGTGCTTGTGCTTGGTCACCACCATGACACGCTCGGCCACCAGGTACGCTAAGTAGAAGCCCACGCCGAACTGGCCGATCATGGAGACATCGGCTCCGGCTTGCAGGGCCTCCATGAAGGCCTTGGTCCCAGAGCGGGCGATCACGCCCAGGTTGTTGATCAGGTCCATCTTGGTCATGCCCACGCCGGTGTCGATCAGGGTCAGGGTGCGCGCCGCCGTGTCGGGGACGATGTCTATCTGCAGCTCCTTGCAGGCGTCCAGCTTGGAGGCGTCCGTCAGGCTCTCATAGCGGATCTTGTCCAGAGCGTCCGATACGTTGGAGATCAGCTCCCTGAGGAAGATCTTCTTGTTGGAGTAGAAGGTGTTGATGGAGAACGTCTCCACAGCAGCCTCCTCTTCAGGCTGAGCCACAGCCTCCTCGTGGTGCAGGTTATCCTCGGTCATCTTCAGCAATATCTAGAATAAAATGCCAGCCACTTATTAATAGTATAATACATATATATATATGTAATCTTTGTTTGTCTGTGTTAGATTAAAGTTTTCTCAGATTAGATTCCTGTCTCTCCAAAGGTCAGCGCAGTAATGTCACAGTGATAATAATTCGGGATGCTTTATGTAGCCTAGTGATGCTGATTTTGATGTTGATCTCCATATTCGGGCAAGAGCAAAGGACATGTATGCTCCTGACACCCCCCCATATGCCCATATACTCATAACATCAGGGATCTCCACTCCCCCATATGCCCATATACTGATAACATAAGGGATCTCCATATATAGGCATAAAAAGAAGATGGACAGACATGTTGATGGGGAAGGAAGTCACTGAGGTAGTTAAGCAACTCCACAGTGGCAAAGCTCTGAGCGTTGATGAGATTCATCCAGAAATGTTGAAGGCTCTGGTTGTAGAGGGGCTGTCTTGGTTGAGACGTCTGTTCAACATTGCGTGGAAGTCTGGGACAGTGCCGAGGGAGTGGCAGACGACTCTGGTATCATATTAATCAGCCTCCCTGGGAAAGTTTACACCAAGGTACTGGAAAGGAGGGTCCGACCGATAGTCAAACGTCAGATTACAAGAGGAGCAATGTGGTTTCCGTCCTGGTTGTGCCGATCCCCCAGGAGGAAGCTGCTGATGTTGCTCAGGAGAGGGACATTTGGAGCTCTCAGCTGGAGCGACCTAGTCTCGTGTAGCCAGACAACTATTCCACAATCTCCGAATGCTATATAGAGTCTGGAACTACACAGCTCCGGAACGGAAAACTGGCATTTCCGTTCAAGAAAATATATTTTAAAATGTCATTTCTGCTAAGCAGAAGGCTAAACATGCTTAGATGATTTTTATTTCTATTAGGATAAAAATGTGTGCGATACGGAAACGGAAGTGAGGAGGAGGCTTCACTTCCTCTTTAACCATGTACTCATCATTGTGGGCTCGCCTGAAAGGCGAGAACACCACGTTATCTTCATTATTCATAGAGTGAGTTCCGTCGCGTGAGTACCGTCGCAGACAGTACAAAGGCAGGGCCCTTAGCCAATGAGGTGCAATTGAGGTGTGGAAAATCTGGGAGTGGTGTTAGCTGGAGCATTGGTTGAGCTTCACATGACAGTTAGCACGCTGCAGAATATAGTCACGAGCGAGCCCACACTGTTTCGTAGGAACAGCATTTCTAGTTTGACATTTGTAATTCATCAATATCACTACATCAATATCACTTCACTATGTGAAGACCTGATTTGCACTCTACTTGATGAGTTCTTTTTACATCTACGGCCAACTCTCTTCACCAACAATAGCCGATCTACAAGCTCACAACACGTCACAACGTGACCTTCCGCCCAGAATAGGAATTGGAATAGGAATGCTGGGGTTCAAGTAGTTAAACATCAAGTATAAAAGTTATTTTCAGTCAGTTCTGATGGAAACAGATATTTCTCTGTGACATAGCCTACGTGTAAGATTCTAAAAATGAACATTCAGGGGTGATGTGGATGAAAAGGTTATTTACAGGGGTGCCCTGAGTCAAACAAGTTTGAAAACCCCTAGTCTATGGTACTTATTATGGATGTCTATGGATGTCTATGGTACTTACTACGATGTCTATGGTACTTACTATATCTGTACTTTGGCCCCTCTTTTTTTCCCTCAACATCAAATCTCTCTGACAAAAATAGCCGATACAAGTTTGGCTATTTTCACAGAATGTTCACCTACTATGGAATGCCCATAGTAGGTAGGTAGGTAGGTAGAAAGAAAGAAAGAAAGAAAGAAAGAAAGAAAGAAAGAAAGAAAGAAAGAAAGAAAGAAAAGCTACTGGAAAATGCAAGGCAATTTGATGTTGACGTTGACAATTGGATATTGGTGTAAAACTGACAGGTAGGATAGAATCAGAGAGAATGAGAAAGCATGAGAGAGAGAGAGAGAGAGAGAGAGAGAGAGAGAGAGAGAGAGAGAGAGAGAGAGAGAGAGAGAGATATGATGGTGGATGAGAGACATCCTACAGGGGAAATAGACAGAGGAGCAGAGCAGCGTGATTGACAGCACATGAAACCTGTTTACCATTGGCTCACAGATGTGACTTCACAGCAGCATAGGCCAGGGCTTCTCTTCTCTCTCATGCCGGTCAGGTAGCAGCACTCCATGTCCTAGCCTGTCAACGCGGACAAGCTAAACACAGGCCTTTTTGACATTGGCATTTTACCTCGCTCGTTCTCACACTGACAACTCCAATCGAAAGGAGGCTTGACACCGTGTCATTCCCAGTCCCCCCCCCCCCCCCCCCCCCCTACCCCCCCACCCCCCCGGCAACACACTGTATGTGCCATCGCGCTCGCAGTTTGAAAGGGAAGGGGGAGCTGCTGCCTTCTACTGCTGTTTTGTTTTCCCCCAGGTGTGGCCAGGGAAAATGTCAATGTTTGGCGTCCCTGCTTTTATCAGAGGCGTTATTTCAGTAAAAAAATAAAACAACTAGAAAGTGGCAAAAAAAAAAAAAAGGAACCACCACTTAACTCATTTAGTGCCACCCCTTTCACCACTAGAGGGCGCCCAGTGGCCAGAGAAAATCCCATAGAGATATGCTGGTATATGCAGAAGCCCTGCAGCCATGACTTGCCTGAACACTTTCCTTTGTGCATGACTGCATGTACAGGAAGAGGATGAAGTTAGCTTGAAGTTAGCTATTGGCTACCAAGCATTTTAGAAGCCTTATTTTCGTCAACTTAGCCATGATTAAACCTTGCACACCTCATGCATGGGAAAAAAACAGAGAAGAATGAGCTCTGAAAAATCCAATGCAATCCAGAGTGGATTTGTGCAGTTTGTTCACAGCTTTCAAACAAAAAAATCCGATTGGAAATCCGTTCAGGCATTCTTGAGATAATCGCCCTTATGTTTTACATGTAATGTAAACAAAAATGGCTGCCCTGTATGTTAGATGGGGTTGTATGGGGGTGGAACATGCAAAATCGCGATTGAAATCATGTTCACCAGATTTGATGGGGTCCAAAAAAAAAAAAAAAAATTCAAAAAAAAATTTTTCAAAATTTTTTTTTTTTCATATCATATCGATTTTAGAAGCTCCGCCACACTTCAGAGGCAGCGTGGCCTAAAAGGTTAGAGGAACACGCTCATAACTGGAAAGTCCCCGGTTCGATTCCCTGGAGAGATCTAAAATCTGTGTGTGGAAATGAATGGCCAGCACACTGTACACCACCTCCCCCCAACACCACTGAAGTGCCCGCGAGCAAGGCACTGTGGATGTACTGTACTGGTTGCAATGGAAAAACAAGTCACATGTCACATGTAGATGGCCGTGGATTGAGATTCATGCAGCGCCGATCTAACATCAGATTAATCTGGTGGAGAAAATGCAGTATGCTATGCATACAACAAACTAAATCTGAGGTTAAATGGGAATGCTAGGTGTGGAAACTGCTATTCCCTGGGAATCCATCAAATTCCAAAAACATGGACTTAAAAGAGCAGATAGATCTGTACATCAAATAGCTTCCACTGCGAGGATTATTCAATGCAGTGACATTTTGAGCAACACAGCCTCTTCCGCAGACTTCACAGAGATTACATCAGAAGAAGACTTGGGAAGAGCAAGTGTTGCTCCAAACGTCACCGCATTGAATAAAATCCTCTTAATGGGAGCTATTTGGTGAGCGGATCTTTCCCCTCTGATCCACAAGCTCATCTTTTCAAGCCACATTGTCACACTCGAGGCATGACAGTGTCACGCTCTTGACTTTGTGGAGACTTAAGACCGTATCATAGTCGGGTCCGCGGTGGAAGGCTTTACACCGCGGTGTAGTCTTTTCGAGTCTTTTTGAGTCATGAAACTACAACGTTACATCATTCCTCACGGTGGAGAGCTTTCCACCGTGAGTCCCAACACATCTCTTTGTTTTTACTATCTGTTTTTACTATCAGAAAATAAGCATAGTCACGGCCCACGGTGAAGTCCTTTACCCCGTCTAGACCGGTTCAGGTCGACCAATCAGTGAACGGGGTGTAGACAGGCTCTACACCCCGTTCACTGATTGGTCGACCTGAACCGGTCTAGACGGGGTAAAGGACTTCACCGTGGGCCGTGACTATGATGGCCTGCACTTATTTTCTGACTTGAGGTGGAAAGCTTTCCACCGCAAATTTGCGGTGGATAAGTCTCCACCGTAGACTCTGATACGGGCTTTAAGCCTCTATCAGAGTCCAAGGTGAAGAGCTATCCACCGCAAATTTTAGGTGTAAAGCTTTCCACCTCAAGTCAGAAAATAAGTGGAGGCCATCATAGTCAGTCACGGTGAAGTCCTAGTCCTATTCACCGTGACTGACTTGTCTAGATTGACCAATCAGTGAACGGGGTGAAGAGCCTATCTGTCTGAAAGTAACTAGACCAGGTCAACCTGGTTGTGCCAGACCCCCTGTCTGTCATCATCATTTATGACATCATGCCTTTTGTAGGCATGTCATCATCATGTCATCATCATATATACCCTTTATATAGAAAACCCGGACAGACATTTGCTTATGTAGGCCTACCCATTTCATGGGTCTGGCAAAAACAGAGAGATGTGTCGGGACTCGCGGTGGAAAGCTCTTCACCGCGAGTAATGACGTAACGTTGTAGTTTTATGACTCAAAAAGACTACACCGCGGTGGATAGCTCTTCACCGCGGTACCGACTCTGATAGGGGCTTTAGTGACACAGGAGAATGTAGCATGACGTCGCTGTCAGGTGGTAACCTTCTATGTCCAAAGCTGGTACTATTCAGGAATGGAACAAAATAGCCTGTGTTTCAATGGATCCAATGTAAATGTTGTTATTTCTTAGTCACAAGCTCTTGTTTTATTTATAAAAACCCACAGACATACTTTCAATGCACTTTCAACCTTGCATCCCTATTCTGTAGGTATTATTGGCATTGTCTTTCTTCAAAAATAGTTTCTAATCATGTTTAAGAGGGGAATTGTTTAGTAAGGGTTGCCTACAGTATGTACTGTATGTATGGAATGACCAAAAACACACATAGTTGTTGTCGGGTGAAAACCTTGTATGTCCAAAACCGTTCGTTTTTGCGTTAATCATTTTAAAAATGATTTAAACTAGCCGATCTAAGCACACAATTCCTCGCGGTGCGAGGCGTTGTGTGCTTGTAGATCTGCTGTTTTCACTACTTTTGTGCGACGTCCTTGAATGATGTATTTGAGAAAGAACGTATCACATTTGAAACTTGGAGATACGAGGTTTCCGCCCGACAACGACGACATACTATATCACTTAAAAAGGCAATTCGATGTTCCCGCTGCACTCATTTTCCTCCATTTGCCTTCCTGCAAAGCCTGTATGGATATTTTCATGGCTGACCTTCAGGGTGCCTCTAGAGATGATGGTACTGACTGTACCATCGCCTACTGTACAGTATATTTGCAGATAAAGGTGTGTGTGTGCGTGTGTGCGTGTGTGCGTGCGTGCGTGCGTGCGTGCGTGCGTGCGTGCGTGCGTGCGTGCGTGCGTGCGTGCGCGTGTGCGTGCGTGCGTAATATCCTTACAACAGAACAAACAGCTCTTCCATTCTATTCTGCATTAAATAACGTCATTCAATTCAACAAAATATTTCATAAAAAATCCGTATCAGCTGGCCAACTTCTGGTGAATCTCATGAATTTGCATCAAAGCAGCAGTGAGCACTTTTTCTGCCGCACAGAGCAGGATAAGACAACGGCACTGGTGAATGGACAGCGAGTGTGAAAGAGTTTTTGAAGGAGGCAAGTTTTCAGTAACGAGGCTTTATCACCTTCATTTTATGCTTCTCTCCAAAGCGCTCAGGCAATCTGTGCTCTAATGCACCTTTTGAAAAACAATCTACTGAGGATACCCTGCTCAAGCCCTAGTCTGAAAGTTAAGCAGGATGGCATTTTAAGGGGTGTAACTAACTGGCATATAGAGGAGAGTCCAGAATGAGGTGCACAGCATTTTTCAAATGGTTGTAGCTTCCATCTTCTTAAAGATGGGGTGCCATGATTTCCCCCTCCCCTAAAACATGATTATCAGGCATTATGATTATACAAGGAGGAAGATTCTTTTCCAAAAAAGTGTACAGAAAGAGTTAAAATTAGGTTTTTATGTGGCCACACACACCAGTATGCCTGGTTGTGGTGGGTGGTGACCCAGCTGAAGTTAGACACACCCTCAGTGTTGGGTGAATGGTAAAAGGGGAGGGGATGATTATATGATGTCACTCTATCTGTGTTTTTGGATTGGCACTTTATTTTAACCCACAAGGTGGCAGCCTCCCGGAAGAAACACCAAATACAAAGGGAATACATAATTGCTCATAACAACCACACCAGGGGGTCTAACGAAGTACTGTCAACCTCCTAGGCACATGAAAAACAGAAAAAAGTACAAACCTACGGCACTGCCGCTTTAAAGGAGAATTCTGGAATAGCGTTTTATTACCTTAATCTGACGTTATCTTATCCCAAGACGAGTGGTAATGTTTTATTTTTGTATCACCGATCAGGCGTGGTTGGGTACAATGTCGCTAAAAAAAAAAGCCAAACGTGTTTTCTCCTGTGATGCTATCCAAATTACCTTCTGAGCCACCGTAGTCCACTACGGCTATTCATTAGGGACAAACTCTGTGGACAGTATGATGACGCCATGAAAATAAAATTGGTGGGAGGTGATTATCACTTCTCCCTCAGACAGGTGTTTTTCCCCCCCTACTCTGTACATTGAGTGTTTTACATTTGTGATAATTTTGCATTTCGGTGATATTTTTTATGTTTTATGACCCCAATGGACCAAGTGTTTGAACTGTACTCGTGCTGTTTTCCATCTCTTTCCAGTAGAATATTCAATCAATCAAAACAGCACAGGGGTTAGATTGCACTTGTTTTGATTGCACCTCTTCCCACACAGTGTCAGCACATGGAGAAAAAAAATCATTGCAATTCAGCTGCGAATCGTGATTGTTTGCAATGAATAGCAGCGCAGATAACTTCAGATGAACTGCTGTGTCTGTGCCACTGTAATCATGAGAAAGATGACAAGATTGACAAACCGATTGACCATTGCATGTTCAGATGCCACAAGTTTCATAACGTTGTTGCTGGGTGAAACCCTTGTCCAAAGCCGTTCGTTTTGTATTTATCATTTAAAAACAAACATTTTAATTGTGGAATAGTGTGTGCTTGTAGATCTACTATTTTCACTAGTTTTGTGCGACATAGAAGCAGTGTTGATTTCGTTGACTAAAACTATGACGAAAAATGTTTGTCGACTAGGTTTTTTTCACTGACGAAAACTAAATCAAAACTAAGTAAAAACTAAGCTGTGATGACTAAAACTAAGACTAAATATATTGACAATTTCGTCAACAAAATAAAAACTAGACTAAAACGTTAGGGAGGGACTAGTGGAGAAGAGAGTCATTTTATGTTTGGTTGCTCTCAGGTGTTGCAGCGCGACGAGTTGTGAGCTTGTAGATCTGCTATTTTCAGCACACAACCAAGTGTAAATCAACTGTAGATTTAGTCGCCTAAAATCTTATGATATTTAGTTGACTAAAATTTGACTAAAACTAATACTTTTCAGGTGACTAAATTATGACTAAAACTGAATGATATTTTATTCAAAAGGCTATGACTAAAACTAAATCAAAATTTGCTGTCAAAAACAACACTGCATAGAGGTCAACTCAGCATGCACTGCTGCCCATAGACTGCACTGAAAAAAAAAAGCACTTCTCAAGCATACTGCCATGGGTGTATGGAGCAGGAGGCAGCAAACGAGCGGGGGAGGGAGCAGTGATTCGTGGGCACGCAGAACGAGATGCTGCCTGGGAGAGTTTCAGAGAGAACCACCCCCGTCCTTAGAATAGGATCCATCCGGGGCATCGTAGAAGGGCAAAGTGGCTTGAGGAAGCATAACCCATGCATGGGCTTCAAGCAATGAGCTGGATCCTCTCCCGGGAAGGGGGGGGGGGGGGGGAGAGAGAGAGAGAGAGAGAGAGAGAGAGAGAGAGAGAGAGGTTAGCCAGTCCCTGAATCGCTAGCAACTAGCAAGCAACAGGCTAGCCACTAGTAGCCAGCCACATAACACTAAAGGGGAACACACACTGGACGCGGAGGCGGCGCGGAGGCGGCGCGGAGGCGGCGCGGAGGCGGCGCGTCAAAACATACAACCCCATTATTTTCAATGAACTAACCCACACCGGCGCCGTCATGCAGACGCGCGCAGCCGCGGGTCTGACGCCTCGCCTGCCGCACCGATACGCCGCTGTTCTATTTTTCCAGCGTTGCCGCACGTTGAACATGTTCTCCCATGGTTCTCCCCACTGGGGGAAATGGATGGGCTGTGTGGCAGCGCGCCGCATCCAGTTGGGGTTACCTCGCGGCACTTCACGTGCATCGATACCGTGACGCGACGCTGCGCAGCCGCCGCGTCCAGTGTGTGCTCCCCTTTAGTCATCTGCGTTGCTACTGCCTTAACCAATCGCAGAAGACTGCCTCTTTGGCAACGCCCATCCCAGAAACTGCTCTGGAGGGAAGAACTTTCTGAATAATGGAGTGATACGAAATGTCAATTCAGGCTGAGTGTCAGGCTAGAGTCCCCCGCCACATCACCAAACACATTCCACCCCCCACCCCCATACATAACTTGTAAGCTCCATTGTTGACTTGTAAGACTCCATTGTTGAATTCATAGGCCTAAATAAGATTCACACAATACAGTGGATGCTTTTGGCTATATTGTTGATTGACTATACACTGGACTAGACTGCCCTATACTTGTAAATAACATGCTAACATCATGTATAGGCTGTGGCTCATACTGCGTTATGTTATGCATGCATTATGTTGTCTCAGAAATACTCAATTTCTGGCTATGCTAAATGATCATCCATATATTATGCACTTATAGCTTTGGTATGATATATGCAGCGTTTATGGTACAGTGCACACTGCAGAGAGGCTAAGCCTCCAGACTAATGTCTGCAGTGTGGTGTTTAATTTCAAGATAAAAATGCTCAGGCAGACTGTTTTTATTTTTTTCTTCTTCCTTTTCTTCTCTACCCCCCTTATGCCAAAGGCATCAGTGACTGACAGGGAAGGACTGTGGCTTGTGTTTGCATGAGCCTCTGTGTAGAATAGTTTGTCTGATTAGAAATGATGCGACTAATAACCCCGGGAGGGCGAGGTTGACTGAGGACTGAAGGGTAAAACCTGATTTAAAGTTTTTCATATGACGGTGCCACGTTCCTGGACATAGCCGAGGTACAAGCTCACAATGCGTTGCATGACTCGCATCCATGGCGTCTTGTGAGCTTGCATGTCGGCTATTTTCAGCGCAGGTCACCATCATACGGCGGAGCATATACACAGGGGTGTCGCACCAAATACTGGGCCCTGGGTACAAGGATTCACTGCGGGCCCCCCATGAATGTTCTTCATATAGGGGAATGGGGTTTAACCCATTTAGACTGGGAACGCATTACGCACTATTTTGTGCTTTAACTATTGAAAAATAGCAGATATACAAGCTCACAGCGCGGCACCGAGTGCCACCTTTTCATGTGAAGGACCCGCAGAATGATATGTATTTGGCAACGAACCCCCATCTCAAAACATTTTGTTCAGCGACCCCCCCAGAAGCAACATTTGAGTTACAAATGTTCGCTTAAAAAATAAATATATTCAAAGATTTGCACACATTTTCACGACTTTTAAAAAATAGCAGATCTACAAGCTCGCAGCGCGGCACTCTGTGCCGCGCTGTGAGCTTGTATATCTGCTATTTTTCAATAGCTAAAGTATAAAATAATTAAGGCCCCTCCACCTTGGGCCCTAGTAACTCAGTCCCACTCCCCCCCCCCCCCCCTCCCCCCCTTGTGACGCCCCTGCATATACAGTATCAGGCATAACAGTTATGATGAGGCCTGCTGTCTCCCTGCATCTCCATATTGGAAAGGAGATGGATCATTAGACATGGTGTGGAAATCCAGTGCTGGACTGTCGAATTGGATTTCATTACATTTTCTCAAGGCGTAATTAGATCGGTGCTATGAGACTAATACCGTTTTGAATAATGGAGAGATCATGACAGGAAATTACTTGGTGTTAATGTGATCAAAATAGGATAAAGGGAAGAGAAAAAAAAAGACATAAAGTATTCATTATTGACCCAAATATTCCCTGGGAAAAGGCTGTGTTTCAGTCCGGAAATAAAATGTGTCATAATGTTTAACAACCGGACGAAAAGACCTGGCCCTGTCTCTGCGTCTGAGAAAATACAATAAAACAAATAAATGACGTGGATTTGTACCTTTTACTGCCAAATCAATTGCAATTATCAAAGCACTCTCTTGTAGGTTTTCAGCGGTCCTCCCGGACCAGCCCCTGAAAGAGAGGCAATGTGTGTATGAGTAGGCTTTAGTAATAATTCCAATTCGGCGTCATTTTCATGCGATTGGGTCTTTTGCTGAGCGCCGTATCGGAAATCTCTCTAGGGGTGCCCAAAAGGTAGATTGTGATCTACCATTAGATCGCAAAGGCTGTGCACGTAGACCACATGACATGCCTTTAAAAAATATATAATTACAGTATAATAAATAAATTAATAAATAAACACAAATACAAACTCAAATCTTAAAACCCATCTTTATGGCATCTGTCACTTGAATGGAGGTGACTTGATTGATTGACATCAAGAAGGGCCAGGCAGCTCCCTTTATGGCTTCTAAAGTAGGCAAACCCCCACAATGCAATGCTTTGTTTTCAAGAGTCAGTAGCATTACAAAGAACCCGAAAACCTACCGCTTCCATACAGAATGGGATTCGCATTCCAAGTGTGTTTGTCTTATTGCGACCGTAGGTCGCAGTTACTTGCACACTATCCAAACCTCCACCGGCTGTCCCTCCGTCACTCCCTCCGTCACTCTGTCACACGTCACACGTCACACTTTTGCCCTGCTCATATCTCTGCAACCGTTGCCCCGATCCATGCCAGATTTTGCACACACACTCCTTGCCTGCCAAACTACAACCTCCAAGGACCCCCGGAGTTTCGGGGACCCCCAGGTCCCTGGGGGACCCCCAGGTGTAAAAAATTACCAAATGTGCAAAAATGACCAAATGACCACCCCAACGGGGCTGCTCTCTCTGTGTCACACACACACACACACACACACACACACACACACACACACACACACACACACACACACACACACACACACACACACACACACACACACACACTCTCTCTCTCTCTCTCTCAAACATAATGTGTGACCTGTCAAGTGGCAAGGAATGTTGCCACTGTCCTCTCTCTCTCTCACACACACACACACACACACACACACACACACACACACACACACACACACACACACACACACACACACACACACACACACACACACACCCCTTCACACCAGGGAGTCCAGCCCTAAAATCACACAAACCACTACACAGTATCTCTACAGTCACCCTGCTCCTACAGATTTTGCCCTAAAATCATGCACACCAGTACACAGTATCTCTACAGTCATGTAATCACAACGCATCTGTCCCATCTAGCGCCACCATCAGGACGATTTTGCACAAACTACTTTTTGGCCTATTTATGGAGATAAGCGACCAACGGTCGCTTATCTCCCGATTAGGGAGTCTTACTGGTATATTATATAACCCCGTCAGTGCGGCTATTCCAAAGCCCCCTCTGTTTTGTTGGGGGGTGGGTAGATCATGTTGAGCTGGTCATTTTAAAAGTAGCTTTCACGTCAAAAAGGTGTGGGCACCCCTGACTTAAGCCCTATCCAAAATGTTAAAAGATATCTAATATCTAATTATGTGAAATTTCTTTCTTTTTCATTTCACTTTGTGTGTATTAGTACGGATCTTCCTGTATGGATAGCCAAAATGTATTAGTACAGATCTTTGTGTATGGAGATACACATAAAGTAACTGACGTCACGAACAGAACATACAAGGAGATACGCACGTGTGTCGCGTTTTCACCGCTCACTTCACACCGGTGTGATTGTTCATGATTCACTTATAATGGCATATAGGCTACCCAGGGATCCCTGGGTTAATGTGGCGCTAATGCATGGTGTGGCACCTGGCACAGGCAGAAGCAACACATGCGTTGCATTCAGTATAGGAGCTAATGTCACGTGCAGCAACAGCAGAGAGGGAGATGAGAGAGGGCAATCTGGAGAGCGGCGCGGCAGAGAGACCGTTTCATGGACAATGAAGCAGCTTTATATGACGGAGACGGAGACAGGGAGACTGAGAACGACCAGGGGTGTTGCACCAAATTCTGGGCCCTGGGTACAAGGATTCACTGCGGGCCCCCCATGAATGTTCTTCATGGGGGGAACTGGGAACGCATTATTACGCGTTATTTTGTGCTTTAACTATTTTTGAAAAATCATGAAAATCTTTTATTTTATTTTTATTTTTTTAACTTATGTTTCTATGTCAGTGGTGCTCAAACCTTTTCATGTGAAGGACCCCCAAAATGATATGTATTTGGCCAGGGACCCCCATCTCAAAATATTCAGATCCAGGGACCCCCACCAGAAGCAAAATTTGCCTTACAAATGTTTGCTTAAAAAATACATATATTCAGGGGCGTCCGGTGGCCTACTGGTCAAGGCGCATACCACATGGGCACCGCCACAAAGGCATGGTTGCTGCGGCGTCGCCGGTTCGATTCCCGACTGGGACGACCTTTGCCGCATGTCATTCCCCATCTCTCTCCCCATTTCCTGTCAGTCTACTGTCCTATCAATAAAGGCAAAAGCCCAAAAACAAATCTTTAAAAAAAATACATATTCAAAGATTTGCACACATTTTTTCACGACAGATCTACAAGCTCACAAGCTCACAGCGCGGCACCGAGTGCCGCACTGCGAGCTTGTATATCTGCTATTTTTCAATAGCTAAAGTATAAAATAATTAAGGCCCCTCCAACTTTGGGCCCTAGTAACTCAGTCGTCCGTGTCCCCCCCCCCCCCCCCCCCCCCCAACTTATGACGCCCCTGAGAACGACCAATGCCGGCTGGGTACAGTCGACTCGGAAGGCTGGAAGTCCCACGCTGGAATAAAGTGCCCCCCTGGGACTCCACGTGCTCCGCGGTGGGACACGCCAAGATTGACTGTCTGTTAGGAGCCGATGTAGATATAACCCAGAGAGAAAGCAGCCGATTAGAATTCACTCCAGCTCTCCAGTTTTCACATGAATTTTCTCTTGAGGACGAACTGCTTTAAGGCGCGGGGGATAAAAAGGGTTCCCTGGATGGGGTGGGAGTTGTACAATGCAGAGAGTGCATATTGAAACAGATAAGCTTTGCAGCTTGAGCTACGCAATATTCTACTGTATGGCGAGGCTTTTATGGCCATCCCATTATTACAGGAATATAACATATTATATAAGTCTGATACAGGGATTATCCCAGAATACTATAGAGTGACTGAGAAGCAATGGCATTCCTTTAACCCTGTAAAACCTACTG
This sequence comes from Nannobrachium achirus, assembly GCF_963921795.1. NCBI lineage: Eukaryota > Metazoa > Chordata > Actinopteri > Myctophiformes > Myctophidae > Nannobrachium > Nannobrachium achirus. Next base: position 43,480,103 of record NC_137829.1, on the reverse strand, counting down.
TTGCAAAATGACAACCTTTGTATTTTATCCAAAAAAAGGATTAAATGATTTTATTTTTGCTCCCCTTACCACCTAAACACCAGTAAGACTCCCTAATTGGGAGATAAGCGTCCGTCAGGTCGCAAGTATACACAAATTGGTCTGTCCATGTTGATGACATGACTTTAGAGATACTGTGTAACGCTTTGCATGATTTTAGGGCAAAATCTGTAGGAGCAGTGTCCTAAAATGCGTCTTGCAAGAATCGGCCTCATGGTGGTGCTAGAAGAGGGCCATGCGAGAAATGGGGGTGGTTGTGGTTTGGCAGCCAAGGAGTGTGTGTGCAAAGTTTGGCATGGATCGGGGCAACGTTGGCGGAGATATGAGAAGGGCAAAAGTGTGACATGTGACTGACTGACAGACTGACTGCCAGCCGGTGGAGGTTTTGATAGTAACTGCGACCTGACGGTCGCAACCATTTGGATCCTATTGTTTAGAATTACAATGCCATATTGGCCACAATATTTGCATTTGAATACCCCCACAGAGGCTGAAATTCCAGAGTCTGGACGAACAACATCTCACTTTTTCACTGAAGCTATTCCTCACAAAAACATAATTAAAATGACTGTAATATTTTTTTGGTGATCATTAGAATGCCTAGAACATGTACATATGTTATTATTGTGAAAAATATCCCCCATATGTAAATTGGAGCATGTTTTATTTTCCTCTGGAAATTAGGACTCCTACAACACCATCTGATTCTTTTTTTTTTTTTTTTTTGGCAAGTAGAAATTCATTCGGGCCTTACAGGATTAAGACAAAAAAAATTGCCTACTCAAATAGGATTTTCATTTGGCAAGGACATTTTACCAAGTGAAATACTCACGCTTGGTAATCGAGTCAAGCCGATAGAGCCTCGGGCGTTTTATTGATAGTTATTCTGCTTCACAGAGTGTATCACAGATGCAACAAACACTTCTCTGAGGACAGCTTATCGCCTCAATTCTGGGTTTAGGCTGGAATCACAAAATGTGTCTAAACATGATATCGGGGAGCAAACATTTGTTCAGTTGGGAGGAAAATATGAATTCAAACGGCAGACCTCTCATATTGCTTTGATATGAACCATGCAGGGTTTATTCTATCAGTTCATGCTGCTTGTATGCAGTACATTCTTCATATTCTTTCAGATCCTGTATACAAGACAAACATACTGTATTAACTCATTCCCTGCCAGGCCCGATAGTCCCGAGATTATTCCAATGTCTTTCCCCGCCAGGCCCGATAGTCCCGAGAATTTAAAAAAAAAAAAAAAAAAAAAAAATTTTTTTTTCAAAAAATTTTTTTTTTCAAAAAAATGTTTTGACCCCCAAAAATGGAGTAGGCATGATAGCAATCGCGAAATTGCATGTTTAACCCCCATAGCAACCCCATCTTTCAAGCATGGCAGCCATTTTGGCAGCCATCTTTGTTAAACATAGTGGCTGTTATCTCATGAATGCCTGAACGGATTTCCATTCGGATTTTTTTGTTTGAAAGCTGTGAGCAATGTGGACACACGTGGTGCATTATCTAGGCATGGGTGTGCATGATCCGTGCACACCCAATTACATGGAAGTCTATGGAGACGAATGGCAGGTGGGAGTACGGAGGTATGTTAAAATGGCGGTCAATGTGTTAAAGAGAGGCTGAAACAAGGGTTTCTGGAGCACAACGTCAAGGGCCCTATTTTGACCGAGATCGTATTCGTTAATGAAGTGATAACGGCACCATCGTATGCGCAATTGGTATTATGAAAGGGGCACTGAACGCAAACACTTATGGTTTTAGCGTCGCCAGCAGAGAACCAAGAGTCGACAGTTGTAAAGTACTGTCATTTTATTCATATTAAGCAAGACCTGTCAAAACCTGTCTGTTTACTGTTATGAGCAGCATGAGAGCCCAGTCTCTGCATCTGAGACCAATGGTTGGTCACTTTTAGACGCCCATATCGCCCACAGCGAATGACAATCATTCATTTGCCAGATTGACAGTTCGACGACGAATGAGAACACATCTATTTGCATCTATAGATCCGGTTTCTAGATCGGATCACGCCGGATATGGCAGGCATTTGCGAGAGCGGCCGAGATTTCCGGGAGTTTTAGTGGCACTCGCGGGTGTCCGGGAGCGACGCTTATTTCCGGGAGACTCCAGCAACTTCCGGGAGACTTGGGATGTCTGATGACATAATAGTGGACCTACAAGCAGATCCACAAGCTCACAACACATCACATTATGAGTTTGTACTTCAGCACTTTAGTGGACCAAGTATGTAGACCTGCTCAACAAAGTACCGTTAAAGTGGTTCATTCTTAGAATCTAATTAACACCACAGTAAAATCCTATAATGGACCCAGAAGCAATCTCTTGAGATGGAAGGAGAGATGAAGAGAAGGAGAGACATAGAGAGAGAGGTCAGTGCGATGTCACCCTTCTCTTCCACACCTCTAATGGTACTGTACTTTGTCCAACCAGTAACAGCCTTGCTAATGTGTGATTCTGGGCAGTGGGCACTGGCATGTCATTAGCCAAATATCACACATTAGCATGTGAAAGTACTTGTTTTTCTTTTCTCTCTTTTAATGTCACCCAGACTAGCTATTGTTAGTGGAAATTATCAAGGGTCAATGGACAAAGTTAACCACTTGAACCCTAGCATCCCTATTCTAGAGGAAAATTCAGCAAAAATACAGTAGGTGAACATTCAGCGAAAATAGTAGAAAGCATAAAATTTCAAGAAAAAAGGAGGGACAAATAAAGACCCCTGTTGGACCCCGGTTATTGTATGCAAGTGGTTTGAATGAAAATGCATTAGAAGTCCATGGATAATTTTATACCCCCAAGTCATTCATTAATCGACACTACATTCCAGGAACTAATATTTCCTTTCTGCATACAAATAGATGCCTACTATTAGCCCTTTAATGCAAGGCAGCAGTATAAAAAAGTAATTCCCAAATGAGAATACTATGAGTATACTTTGATTTTTGTGTCAATAATTTGTGCTTTTTTCTTTACTGCACTTTGCCTTATATGGCAGTATACGCAGTGATATATTCTTCTGTCCAAGCGCAAAGCTATGGTAGTGCTGGGACAACCACCACATGTTACGAAAAATGTACACGAGACATCCAGATATTTGTTTTTCAATTTCACAAGCCATCAAAAGAAGCTCCTTTGTTTGCACCTCCTACACACTCTCATGGTGTTCCCTCCCCCTGTTTCCACTAGGGAGAGTATTTTCTGCAGGTCGTTCAGTCCTAGCTTATCAAAGGGAAATGCGCACCGGGTGTAGTTAGGGTTAGGTTTAGGCATAGTTTTACTAAGGTTAGGATTAGGGTTGGGTTTAGGCACTCACTACACTGAGCACACACCCGGTGCGCATTTCCGAACGCACAGAAAACACTCTCCCGTTTCCACTATGTGACATCACTGACTGTAGCTAAAATAACTCGACTTCCCATGCAGCTTTAGGAGGTAATTTCAAGTCTCCACAAATACCAATTAGCTCAGACAATTCCGCGAGTGGTCACAGATGTGTGACATAAACCTTTACAGTCAATAAGTGAGACCAAGCTAATTATAATCTTTAAAAAAGCCTTTTTCTTTTGCAGCGTACAGTAGACGTTGGTTGCTCTGACATTTAACGGAGCCATGAATCAAGCTTTCGTATAAAGCGAAGGATTGTTTATCACACTTGGGGCAGTGTGGTGTGTGTTCACTGTGATTTATCATCGCATGTTGTTTCCATTTCTGCGTGGAAAATGGCTAATCTTATAGACATGGCCTTTTTAATCGTGTGGGTGTGTGTAATGATAAGCAAGCAGTGGCGCGCTCTCTCTCGATCAACTAAGGACTTTATTTATTGCACTCCAGAGAAGAGAGAAGTATTAATTTCACACTCTACCACACAACCCCCCCTCGGCCTCGCCAAACCCCTCACAGCCCCCATAGGAGCGGATTATATATTTGTCACATTAAGGAGGCGTCTTAGATTCAGAGCAGGGGCCAATTACACCTGGGCCTGGTAATGAATGAATACATGTCAATACGAAAGGTCACTGCCTGAAAACAGTCAGTCACTCTGATAAATGCTGAGTCGTGCTTGCCGAGTGAACGCTTTAGACATTTCCGGGACCTTACATTCGTCAATTTGATCTCTTTAAAACAAAATGATTAATCATAATCCAAATTATTATTCATAAAGGAGCAGGGCAGACAATTGGGGTTTTTAACATACAGCCACTCTACTTGCTCCGTATTTGCATATAAAGGTTTAGAAGAACAGCGCCCGTGCAGCCGCAACCGGCCCTTTAAAATGTGTCACAGCACCAGCACATTAATTAGTCTCTGTTAAACCCATTTAGAACGGGTACACATTATTGTGTATCATTATTTTATGCTTTAACTATTGAAAAATAGCAGATATACAAGCTCACAGCGAGTGCCGCGCTGCGAGCTAGTTGATCTGCTATATTTGAAAAATTGTGAAAATTCGAATTTTTACCCGATTCTTTTCGATGTCTTTTGAATCCTTCTAAGATTAAAAAAAAAAAAACCTATGTTTCTATGTCAGCAATCTGGCCAGCCATCGTCAAAGAAAAGGTCCTTTTCACTCAACTGGAGCTCAGTTAGTCTGTTCTTGAGAGACTACTATGTCAGTGGTGCTCAAACGTTTTCATGTCAAGGACCCCCAAACTGATATTTATTTGGCCACGGACCCCCTTCTCAAAATATCTAGTTCCAGAGACCCCCCCCCCCCCCCCCCCCCACCCCAGAAGCAAATTGTTAGTTACAAACGTTCGCTTTAAAAATACATAATATTCAAAGATTTGCACACATTTTCACGACTTTTTCAAAAATAGCAGATCTACAAGCTCGCAGCGCTGTGAGCTTTTATATCTGCTATTTTTCAATAGCTAAAGCATTCAATAATTCTAGGCCCTAAATGGGTTAATGTATCTGACACTTTATACACTTGACACTGAATGACCTGACTTAACGTGTGTCATTCACTGTGACAACGTCTTGTGTTCTGTCTAATACAGTACATGAGCACCAGCCTACAGCGAATTCCTAACAACCATAGTCATTTTCAGTCCTGAACATACCGGTATATAAGCAATCGTGTAAAGTAATTAAGTACATTTACTTAAGTACTGTACTTAAGTAAAATTTTGAGGTATCTGTACTTTACTTGAGTATTTACAATTCACAATACTTTTTCTTCTACTCCACTACATCTCGGATCCAAATATTGTACTTTTACTCCACTACATTTATTTGAAAACTTTAGTTACTAGCTACTTTGCAGATATTAAATTATGATATTATAAAACATACATATACCACTTTAGCCCTATTTTAGACCTTGGCAATTTGAATATTGGCATTGTGAGCTTGTAGATCTGCTATTTTCAAACATATTGTGCTTTTACTTTTGGTACTTTAAGTACATTTTGATGCCAACACTTTCGTACTTTTACTCAAGTACATTTTGAATTCCGGACTTTTACTTGTAACGGAGTACGTCTACATTGCAGTATTGATACTTTTAATCAAGTAAAGAAATGGAGTACTTTTTCCACCACAGGATTTGGGAGGTGAAAGCTTGGACGTGAAGGACGCGGGATGCTCCTGCACTGACCCCGTTTGACCCACTATCTGGTTTTGGATGAAGGTTGGAGCACATAAGAGCCAAATGCATGACGAGATGGAAAGGAGAGTTGCTGTTGTGTGTAATTCAATTTGTGCCAGCCTAATCTCTATTTGGGCCTGTTTGGCAGAATGCTGATCTCCTATTTCAGAGTCATGAATGAATAAGGGGGCGGCGGATTATCTGCCTCCCCTCTTTATGGAAATGATTTGAGCCTCAGCCCTGACACACAGGGCGACGCTGGCTGTTTGGCTGCCGGTGGAGTACAGGTGGCTGCGTGCGGCTTGGAGCCACTCACTCTGAGCCCCAAGTCACGTTCCTGTGCCTGTGACCGTTTTTTCCTTCTCCAGATCCTCATAATCACACTATCGAGCCTTTACATTGCGATGCGGTGCGTTGCTGTGACTCTCTAGCCCAGTGTTTCTCAACCTTTTTTCGGCGTGGGCACACTTTTCATGTCCCAAGAATCCATGGGCACACCGACATAATACGGGGGTGTAAATATCGTCACTGTCGGGAAGAAACCTTGTATCTCCAAGTTTCAAATGTGTACGTTTCTTCGCAAAGTAAAGCCCTGCTTCATCATACAAGGCTGTCGCACAACAGTAGTGAAAACAGCAGATCTACAAGCACACAACGCCTCGCACTGCGAGGCGTTGTGTGCTGTTTTCACTAGTTTAAATCATTTTTAAAATTATAAATACAATACTGGCTTTCAAGCAGTTTCAAAGGGCACACTTTGCCCAATTCTCAGGGGCACACTAAAGGTCCCCAGGCACAGTGATTGAGGAACACTGCTCTAGCCAGTGGTGGAAAGTAACTACAGTATTTTCTGGACTATAAGGCGCACCTGACTATAAGGCGCACTGTCAATGAATGGTCTATTTTCAAACTGTTTTCATATATAAGGCGCACCTGACTATAAGGCGCACATAATAGACGCTACCGTTGCGTTATGCATCAAACAGATGGAGCTGTGCTAAAGGGAATGTCAATGTCAATGAATGATCCATATATAAGGCGCACTGGACTATAAGGCGCACTGTAGTTTTTTGAGAAAATTAAAGGCTTTTAAGTGCGCCTTATAGTCCGGAAAATACGGTAAGTACATTTACTTAAGTACTGTACTTAAGGTACTGTCACCTAAAGGGGTACTGTCACTTTAAAAAGTCATCTTAAAATATGAGTTAATATTTTTATGATGTCATTGTGGGAATGTGCAATTATAAGCCAATCAAATTAATTGACTGTACTTAGACTACTTACTGTACTGGTCAGCTGTTGTTGGGGGGCGAAGGGGCAGATTACACTGTGACATGAGTTTCAGACTATTTCAGAGCGTTTTCAGAGAGACCATGTGAACTACTGTATACTATTATAATTTTGGGGCGTGTCAGCGGGCCTTTAAGTAGCCTACATACTGTAAGTAGCCTACAAATTTCCAATACTTTTACTTCTACTCCACTACATTTTTCAATCCAAATATTGTACTTTTACTCCACTACATTTATTTGAAAACATACTAGTTACTTGGTAGATTTTGATTATTATTACAAAACATACATTTCAGCCTCACATATACATTTCGGCCATTTGAAAATAGCCGATCTACAAGCTCACAATGTGTTGCGATGTGACGCATCGTGTGCTTGTATATCTGCTATTTTCAAAAGATTGTTATACATTTGAAAACGTAAAATGGGACCTTCTGCATAATGAGCACTTTCTACTGTTGGTATCTATGTACATTTTGATGCCAATACTTTTGCACTTTTACTCTTTAAATTTTGAATCCGGACTTCTACTTGTAACAGAGTATTTCTGCATTGCAGGATTGATAAAAAAAAATGGTACTTTTCCCACCATTGCTCTCTACAAAAAAAATGATGATAATAAAAAAGAAAAGACTCCGTTGCAGGTTCATGCTAACCTGCAGCAACGAGTTGTAGATGCAACATGCCGCGTCACGCTGACACACTTAAGTCCTGACACCGGCGTCCCTAGTCGGTCACGGTCACAGGATTACAGTGGACATGTCCCCGTCGCTTTGCATTCTCTCTGTTTCATGTCCCACGGGGCTGTCTTCTACTATTCTAATTCTAGCGTGTTGTGTTTGTTTATTTTCTAGGAGCGTAATTACAGTCATCACTCACGCAGCAGCGTGACGGTGTTTCTCTGGGTCCATTCTAATTATCAATACAGTGGGGGGCCTTACGTCCGGGGATATTCTTTGCTTTTCGCACCGCTGCTGTTGTTTCCCCACGCTGCGACAGCCCATTGCCTTCACAGCAGCTATAAATTGATTTCTTTTTTGCTCATATTTGGTGGGGTTAGGCTCCATCATCAGTGGGTAAACCGTATACAGACGGATTTTGTAATTATCTCCTAGGCAACGTGTAACATACAACAACACAGAACGTATCTTGGTTTTCACTGTACTGTAATTATCTCAGAGAAAACTGCTTCAGTAGACTCACTATCAGCCCGTATACCCTAGCTGCAACTAAAGCCATACTGCACGAGGCACAGAATGCAAAGCATCCCGTATGCACATACTGAATTGAGCATAGCGCTGGTGGCCATTTTGTGGTTCCACAGGTAGAAAGCCCATTCAGTTTTTACCATAGAGATTTACGAAATATATTTATATTTATTATTTTATGCTAGGAACCACTCAGCTATGGCCTCCATCCAGGCTCCTGGCCTGGTGAATCATGACCATAAAACACCTGATTCTTTCTGCGTCGAAGAATATCGGAAAACCACAGAATCTAAGGTTTTATGGTTTCATGATTCACCAGGCCAGGAGACTGGATGACGGCCATAGCCGAGTGGTTAGTGAGCCGGCCTGGGGAGCCTGAGCCCCCGGTTGTCCCAGGTATGATTCCTATCCAAAAATAGATTGTAGCTCTTAACTCACTCTTAATAGGTGTAACATCGTCTGAATCAATGTTTGTATATTGTTTATTGCGAGCGCAACGGACGAAGCAGGAGACGTAGACCAGATACCCAGAGACCCACCTCCTAGAACGGTCTCTGCCTCATATTGTCACCAGGCTTTTCTCTTCGCAGATGAGTAAGCCTGGCTACGCGAGGCCAGGGGCGTCACACCAAACTCTGGGCCTTGGGTACAAGGATTCACGGCGGGCCCCCCATGAAAAATAGCAGATATACAAGCTCACAGCGCGGCACCGAGTGCCATGCTGTGAGCTTGTATATCTGCTATTTTTCAATAGTTAAAGTTATTAGGGCCCCTCCACCTTGGGCCCCAGTAACTCAGTCCCACTTTCCTACCCCTTGTGACGCCCCTGCGCGAGGCTAGGGTTGCATTTGCTGGGGGGCATAGTGGGAGAAATGCCCTGATCTGCTTTTGATATCCCCCCTCAGTCTGGTCATTCAGATCCATCCATCTTAGACTTCATGTACTGTACATGCTAGAAAATGTGCACAGGTATATAAGATCCATTGTTATGTACGTAATGAGCTGCCTGCATGTAATACTTTCACATGGGGATTGTCAATATGCAGCAAGACAAATACCCATGCATTTACTCTACTTGGTTATGTAAGTCCTTCTAATTCTGATTCAGAACTACACCGACTTAACAGCTAACAATCAGTAATAGTCCCTGTACTGTGACATCCTAGCGTCATGTCCAGGGGGTGTACTTGTACATCAAGCTGCCTCACGCTACAGAAACATTAGATAGGCTCCATGCCCTATGGGCCTCATGGTTTATTTTATTATTAATCAGTAACAGAAAGTTGAATTTCTAATGTACAGTACATACAGTACACTTTATATTAACGTATTTACTGTCATCGAATATGACTGAAAAGGATGCATCATTGAAACAACCGTTTTGGCACTAAATCAGTACAGTATATGTTTTTTTCTTAAATATTCCTGAAAACCGGAGGTCTGAGGAATCGGGCTACAACGCTTTGACAAGGCTGTTTTCAGCAAAAAATAATCCATACTTTTATTTGATATATTTTGTTAAAGGAGAATTCCGGACTAGCCGTTTTACCGTGTTAATCTGATGTCATGATATCGATGAAAGATTGGTACAGGTTTGTTTTTTTTAGTTTAGTTTTTTTCATCTCGAGTCTTCGCGAGCAATGGGATTTTTAGCTAAATCGCGTATTTGTATCGCTCGACTATTCCTTCTTTTTTGTTTACACCTGACTTTCATAATGGCGGAAATGTCTCCAACGAGTTTCGTCTCTGTGTAGCTGCTGTAAAGAGGCAAACTGCCGCTAGATTCCACCCACCTGCGGTCAGAGCTAGCTCGTTAGAAATTGCCTCTACCACTGCTTAATGGATGGAATAACGTCAGATTACCGTAAGAAAAGCACTAGTCCGGAATACTCCTTTAATGTAGCGTCCTGAGGCGTGCCAACTTTCTTGGCAGGATTTCTCAGCACGCCTCACACTTTTCAAGACATTATTAATTATACCGTACTGTAATTGTTACATTTAGTGGATTGCTATTACACTACATGTTTATTGTGGTTGATGTTGTAATGTCCGTTATTACATGTAGCCATGCATGAGCATCATCTGATCTATAATGTATGACTTGCAAAAGGGAGTAAATGAATAATGGTGGATTTGTTAATACGTAAAGCTATACTGTGTAAGTTGCTCAACTTGTGGCCAGTAGCGGTATAGCAAACCGCGGTCGCGTCTGCTTTTTTCAGACATTTTTCGCCGCGGACCGGGCCTCATACTACCGCGTCCGCCTACACCTCGCCGAGATGCAGCGGGGTCCCTGGTTCCCGTGCGTCCAGGCATTCCAGAGATACGGACTCCTACACCAGAGTAAATGCTGTTGTTATATTGAGGCAAGCTACTTCCTGAGAAGTCAGCAAGACACGCTGTGATTGGCCGGCAGTGTATGATCCGTGCTGTGATTGGCCGGTAGTGTATGATGACGTAATTTTGCCGCGAAATCCGGTCCCCGGCCAGAATCATAGAAAACATATTTACAGAAGGCTTTAGGGGCTGAAATTCACGGAGTGGGTCTTCTAAAACTTTAGTGATTTAATAGTTAGATCAAATTTAAGATTTGTTTAATTGAAAAAGTTGCATAGTATAACTTTAACTTGTGAGCTCTGATGAGTCTGTTTTAACTTTTAATTTGAGCTCAATTAACCCCAAGAGTCCTTCAATGTTCCTCAATTCAAGCCCAACAATCCTTCCACTTTCCTTAATCAGTCTGAAACTTTAAAACATGAACAGCTGCTCTCCCCATTGTTTTACAACAACACTGGTAATCTAATGTTAACAAAAGATGTTCTGTGTGCTCCGTAAAACTTTTGCCAGACCTCTATCCCAGAATTCATTGCATTAAGAATACCTGGAGCTGCCTTTTGTGCACAGGAGGCAGGCAATTGGATTCTGAATTGCTTCACTCACACAAACATTATGTCCATAATCCGTCAACAGGGGCGTCACAAGGGGGGGAAAAGTGGGACTGAGTTACTAGGGCCCATGGTGGAGGAGAGGCCTTAATTATTTTATATACTTTAGCTATTGAAAAATAGCAGATATACAAGCTCACAGCGCGGCGCTGCAAGCTTGTAGATCTGCTATTTTTGAAAAGTTGTGAAAATGTGTGCAAATCTTTGAATATATGTATTTTTTAAGCAGACATTTTTAACTCAAATTTAGCTTCTGGGGGGTCCCTGGAACTAAATATTTTGAGATGGGGTCCGTGTCCACAAACATATCATTTTGGGGGTCCTTCACATGAAAAGGTTTGAGCACCACTGACGTAGAAACACAGGTTTCTCAAAAAACCTCAGAAGGATTTGAAATATTCAAAGACTTCAAAAACTTCAAAAATAGCAGATCTACAAGCTCGCAGCGCGGCACTCGGTGCCGCGCTGCGAGCTTGTATATCTGCTATTTTTTAAAGCATTCATGGGGGGCCCACTGTGAATCCTTGTACCCAGGGCCCAGTATTTGGTGTGACACCCCTGTCCATCACTTGTCTACACACGCCACATCTCCTATGCGCACATAAACTTTTAAATCTCCATTCCGACGCCTCACATCCTGGATGTCTTATTTCACGGACCTGAAAAAGAAATGGGAGGCTTTCATTTTTCAAACTTGGATCGTTTTACTGTACCTGAATGTAGCGGTTAATTTATTTTAATTAGGACTTGACATAACTGGAAAAGCAAATTAAGGGATTAATATTGTTGTGTTGGCAAGACTGATTTTATTTAACAGTGATTAGTGTCCCTTGTGAAATAATGGAGGACTGAACCTGTTATTTAGCAGACAATTGAGACAAAATATGATTATTTTTCGTTCCTTGGCTCCCCTGAGGTTTTGCTAGTTAACTAGCTGGGTCACATTTTTAAGATAGTAATTTATGCTGTCAGACCTTCTAAAGGTATCACCTCTCCTTTATTTTGGAGTGAAACTAGAATTCAGTACATACTAAATCTGTTCATTCCTTAGTACTCCCACTGCATTAAATTGAATCGGGTTCGAGGACAGATATCTGGTGTGGGAATTTGGCTGCGTAGTCTTCATAAAAAAGTGAATTGAATGGAGCTGAAGAGAAGGATAGCAAAACATAACAACACTCCAAGTCCTTGGGAAAGGCCAGGGTGAAGTGTTCCACTGTTGAGGACAGGTGTACTCGATGACTCAACGATTCAGGGACAAAACACTTAAAGAGAAAACACTTGGTCATCCTTGAAAAAAAAAAAAAAAAAAAAAAACAGTTCTCCCACCGATCCCACCTACGCGCAATCGTCAAGATATTCCATCTTCACATTTGATAGTTCAGCACTATATCAGCGGCCAGAGATGATCTCCCCAGCAGCCCCTTTTGTGCTTGATGGGGCCAATAATGGACAGCAGGGCACCCAAAGTTGAGAAAAGAATAATAAAATAAATAAACAAACAAACTGATTTTATAAGAAGACACGCCCACCGGCCGCCTATGCCCCCTTGAAACTTTTAGCAGTTCTTCACTTTTTGAAATATCCTGCAAACAGACAGACCAACATACAAGCAAACAAACAGAACAGGGTGAAACCAGTAGTAAGACGCTCAGGGCGACATGCGACCTCGCCCTTGCCATCTGGCCAGTGATGTATATCGGACCAGTTACCCATATATGGAGACCCCTGCATGATAGAAAACAATGTTATGTCAAACATGCCGCCCATATATGGGCATTACCAAATATGGGCATTCCCAGATATGTCCTTAATATTGATGACATTGGGACAGGGATCTCCATATATGGGCATAAAATGTATGTTAATTAGTAAAGCCAAGCAGGGCCTTGGCGAGTTAGGGCCTGGGTTTGATGCCTGGGGAGCCACACAGATATGGGCCATGTCTTAGCCATCTGGCCAGTGATATATATATCGATGACATCAGGGATCTTCATATAATATATATTCATATTATGGGCATAAAAGGGGTTCTGGGCAATACCCATATATGGACTTTTACATAGGTCATGTCACCTGTGATATCACAGTGACAAGGGAACCAATCCATAGACTGTAAAAATGTGTACTGACTGACTGACACAGACAGACGGAGACAAGCTGCGACATTTCTCATGGTAAACTGCGACCTTTGGTCGCAATTAACTACCGTCCAAGCCCCACACGAGCCTACTACCACTAATGTACGCATGTGATGTTCATGCTAACCGTTCCGACAATAGTTCAGGCAGGTCTTTTCCATGATGTTTTGTTGTACTGTCATAGTACCATATGTTCTTGCACGCTGGACCTATACTGTACTTCAAGGCAGGATCCTGAGCTCATGGTCTGCTTTTTTTTCTCTGTAAACTCCAATGCAAACACACAACACATGCCTGTGTGTGTGTGTCCGCCCCTACAACATGAAACACTGCCCGTATATAATGTTGGCAAACTGGTATTGACACAGGAGTAAACATGTATCAGACAGAGTGATCTAGCGTCAGAGCCACGTCCAGACAATCTGCCCATCTGTCAGTGGAGAAAAGAGGCCAGACATCAAGGAGTCTTATCGGAATCAATAAACCCCAGACCCCTGCCAGGCCGTTCCAGCAGCCCCTGGAACCGAGGTCTGCATGACATACGGCTCCCATCGGTCTCCAGTCGGATGGAAAAGGGGCCTCATGTTGTTAAAGAAATGGACTAAGACCAGGCTGCCTGGCCCCCTGAAGAGGGAGGTACTCAGCTTATTACCTGGGCAGGAGTACTCGCCGCCACTGTGGCAGGAGACCTGACTGCTAGGCACCACATTACCGCTCCACTTCTCCTGGATGTGTCTATGCTGACTAAAGCAGTGGTTCTCAACCTTTTCAGGTCGGGACCCCCAAAATAATCATATTTTAACTGGGACCCCCCCCCCCCCCCCACACACACACAATACGCGCACTAAGAGTTAGGCATTACATTTTGTATAAAACGGTTCTATTGTGAAAAAAGCAGATCTACATGCTCACAACGCCTCGCAACGCATCTATTTTCACAATTTCTGCCTCTAATATTTGACAATTTGGCCAATGTTTAATTTGTCATTTTAGAGGTATTAAAAAGTCTTTAAATTGTCAATTTAGAAATGTGTAGATACCCTCTATACACTTAAACTTTATGTTGGTTTGTTTACTGTTGAGCGAGAAAACAATGTTGCACATTAAGTTAATAATTTGGGGACCCCACCTGGGTTGAGATCACAACCGATGCCACGTTTTGGGTCCGATGCCAATCCCAATTTTATATATCCCTGCTCTCAGGGACGTGCTGGCCATTCCCGAACGGCCGGTTCATTCCCGGCCGGTCCAGGCCGGCCATTATGAAAAAATTAAAAATAAAATGACGGCCTTCGTTCCATTTTGGGGGCTGGACGGCCAACAAAGTCACTGTCACTGTCGGGCAGAAACCTTGTATCTCCAAGTTTCAAATGTATACATTTTTTTAGCAAAGCAAAGCCCTGCTTAATCATACAAGGCCGTTGCACAAAAGTAGTGAAAACAGCAGATCTACAAGCACACAACGCCTCGCACCGCGAGGCGTTGTGTGCTTGTAGATCGGCTGTTTTCACTAGTTTAAATCATTTTTAAAATGATAAATACAAAACAAACAGTTTTGGACATACAAGGTTTCCACCCGACAACGACGAAATACAACTCATGTGTACAGTAATTGGCCCACTGGCTTGTCACTTGTCATGATCTGAAATGGCAAATCTTTTGAGTTGCAGCAGCGCTATAGAGAGATCTCTCTCTATAGCGCGCAATGAGGGCCTCTCCAACTCTTTTTTCCCGGGCTGAATCAGCCCAGCTGGCACACGACGTCAGTACAACGTTGGGACAATGTTGTACTCCAACGTTGGATGACCATTGGATTTTGGTTGTAAATGAAAGTTTTTCTGACGTCCTAACCTAACGTTGGTTAGACGTCATAACCTGATGTTGCTTTGACGTCGTAAACTGATGTTGATTTGACATCTTAAACTAACATTGATTTAACGTTAATCTCTGATGTTACATAGACGTTGATTAAAGGTTAGACTCCCAACGTTGGATACCAGTTGTATTTTTGTTGTAAATGAAAGTTTGTCTGACGTCATAACCCAACGTTGGTTAGACGTCATAACCTGATGTTGATTTGACGTCGTAACCTGATGTTGGTTTGACATCTTAAACTAACGTCGATTTAACGTTAATCTCTGATGTTACATAGACGTTGATTAAAGGTTAGACTCCCAACGTTGGATACCAGTTGTATTTTTGTTGTAAATGAAAGTTTGTCTGACGTCCTAACCTAACGTTGGTTAGACGTCATAACCTGATGTTACTTTGACGTCGTAACCTGATGTTGGTTTGACATCTTAAACTAACGTCGATTTAACGTTAATCTCTGATGTTACATAGACGTTGATTAAAGGTTAGACTCCCAACGTTGGATACCAGTTGTATTTTCGTTGTAAATGAAAGTTTGTCTGACGTCATAACCTAACGTTGGTTAGACGTCATAAACTGCTGTTGCTTTGACGTCGTAACCTGAAGTTGGTTTGACATCTTAAACTAACGTCGATTTAACGTTAGTCTCTGATGTTACATAGACGTTGATTAAAGGTTAGACTCCCAACGTTGGATACAGTTGTATTTTCGTTCTAAATGAAAGTTTGTCTGACATCATAACCCAACGTTGATTAGACGTCATAACCTGATGTTGGTTTGATGTCATAACCTGATGTTGGTTTGACATCTTAAACTAACGTTGATTTAATGTCAATCTCTGATGTTACGTAGACGTTGATTAAAGGTTAGACTCCCAACGTTGGATACCAGTTGTATTTTGGTTGAAAATCAAAGTTTGATTGACGTCATAACATAACATTTGTTTGATGTCAATCTCTGATGTTATGCAGACGTTGATTAAAGGTTAGACTCCCAACGTCGTTTTGTATTTTTGTTGAAAAGTAAATCGGATTGACGTCATAAGGCAAACATTGATTTGATGTAAGCATCTGATGTTATCTTGACATTGAATTTTGGTTGGTCTCCTAACGTTGGATAAAAGTTATTTTAGTTGAATAAAATTGGACTGACATAATCCAACGTCAGCTTGATGTTAATCTCAGATGTTATGTAGACGATTACTGGTTCAACTCCAAATTTGGATAAAAGTTCTAATTTGGTTAAATGAACATAACCCAACGTTGGCAAGATGTCATCCTCCAATGATGGTTAGACATGTAAGCAAGAGGTGCATTGCTGTCAAAACCCAACATTAGGTTGACATCAATGACCAAAGTTGGACATGCAAAACATCAGATGGCCGTGAAAACCAACGCTAACCTCACATCAACTTCCAACATTAGACAAACATGAGAAAATAATAGTTAACACAATTCACAAAATAAATCAAGAGTGATTTAATTATCACTTCAAAACTGGGCCCACAAAAAGGGCACAATTCAAGTTTTTGTACAACACTGTTTTTTTTTTCTCGTACAAAACAGAAATAAACAAACAATAAACAAAACCTAAGAACAGTATTTTAAGAACAATACACACACGCACACTGTTGATTGTTGAATATAAAATTAATAGAACACATCCATTTTTTACTTAACACACTCCAGGTAGGTAAGAACACTATTTGAAACAGGTCAGTGTTGAACAGAATAAACAAATCAGAACCAAAAGCATGAACAGAACACCACCGTTAATTGGCACTGTGCAAACTATAATCCCATGTTTCCAGAAGATGGCATAAATGTTTCCCGTTCTTCCATAGCTTGTTCTGGTTATTCTGGTTCAAATCCGCTGCTGAGCCAATGAAACAAAGCTATGGGAATCTGAACAGGAAACATTTATGCCCCTTCTAAAAACCCAAGAGTACAGTTGTACACAGAGCCTATAACAAGCCTTACTAAGTCCCAGAGGTGTCCTCCTCACTCTGCTGCAGGTAGATCTGCTTGCCCTCTGCAAGACGGGGGGCTCTTCTTGTAAACTGTCCACGATAGGTGTGAACATGGGTGGACCTTGGCTGCACACCCTTCTTCCTATTGTCATCCAGGACCTTCTGACAGTCCACCATTATTTTGGACAGCCGTCATGAGCGCCACTTTGGTGATTTGATTTTGAAAACAGTTTTGTCCTCGTCACTGACGAAATTGGCGACTGCACCGCTGAGGTATAGCTGGTCCTCTTTGGACAGTATCTTCTGTCCAACACCGACCTCTTGAAGAGCTGTGTAACAGATGGGAAGAGGAGGTTAGACTCAACATGTTCTATTCACCCATTCTGGTCAAAAGGAAAACCTTTGATATGGGGCCCTCAGTTTTGTCTTGTCTGCTTGTCTCCACCAGGCCGAGACAATGTTTTCGCTCCTGGCCGTCCGTTTTCGCTATAACTCCACTGAATAAACATTGTACAAACATACTCCCTAGAGGCCAAGGAAAAACCCTTGCCCTGCATTGTGTAAAATAAAATTTGCTTATTTGCCATTAATTTCTGTCTAGACCAGAGCTCCATTCTAAAGTTAGTTGGTGTTACCAACTAACTTTAGAACTTTACATGTGCAGCAGGTTGCACATGTAAAGACAAAACAGACCTACAATGACAATAATTTAACTTGGCAAAATCAATATAATTTGCATACTGTGTGTGTTTGCGCCATCGTGTGCCCTCCATGCGTGACAGCATATTGGGTTGTGCATATATTTTACAGTAGTCTCTGAACATCATAACCACTGAGGACATCCCTAAAGCCCCTTTTCCCACCGCACAGATTTTGCACAACGCAGCGTTGGAACAAGTCGAAAAGCGCCGACAAGCTGCCTTTGAGAGCCTTTCAGCAATGATGGGGTAGATACTCTAGTTCTGTGGACCTCTAGTCTGCAACAGAAACAAGCCTAAATAAGCCAGGGACATTTTCCCATTGCACATTTGAACCAATACCATATTACTGTATCTATTTCAACACTCAATTAACAAATCGATCAATTCCTAAGCAAAGCTTGAATACTAAAATGTGTGTTTGATTGTTTGGTGTTGCCACATATTTTCTGAGTGAAACATGCGGAACAGGTCTATATACTTAAAGTGTTAGTTCACCTATTTTTGACATAAAGCTGTGTGAAATACTTGCCATTAAAACAGTGGTTAAAAATGTATTATTATTTGAATACCAGAGTCCCGTGGTCAGAGTTCTGGTCAGTTCCTAATGAATATTAAGTAGTGGGTGGGGGCCATTTGGCGTGGCCCAATCATTGAAAATAGATTAATCCACAAAACTACCGTCATTTGTATTGTTGGCCTATTTCTACCATATAGAGCGAGGTTTCGTTCTGATCAGCTGACTGCAAAGCACCTTGTTTTGGGGAAATACGTTGCAGTGGCGTAGTGATACTGGACACAAAAAATAGTGCCATGTGACAGAGGGGACAAAGTTGAACGAAAGTTGGTCTCTTTGTTAGAAATAGGTCAACAATTCAAATACCGCTAGTTTTGTGGATTCATCTATTTTTAATGATTGGGCCATGATCCCCTGCCAAATCACCGGAACTACTTTATATTCATCTAAAACTGACCAGAACTCTGACCATGGGACTCTGGTAATGAATTAATACATTTGTAACCACTATTTTAATGGCAAGTATTTCACACAGCTTTATGTCAAAAATAGGTGAACTAACACTTTAAAAGCAAGCCCAAATAAGCAACTACACTTACGAAAACAAGTCCAAACTAAAGCAACCCGCAACTATGAATATTTACACGTGTAATCATTCCTCATTTATTGTAATCAACTTAATATATCAAACAGCTAACCATATTTTGAGCACACTCTGAGCAACTGCTGTAGGCCAGCATAGATAGGATGAGACATGACCAGGTTAACTGCACACATAGATGGTTAACAAACCTTATAGATCTGCCATTTACTGTAGAGTGGTCAAACTTAGCCTAGTTCTTTTGTGCTTGTTTTACTTATACCTAGTCCCTTGTTTCTCTTCTCAAACCTGGCAATAAAGCGATTACCTGTCTTACACTTGCTGCCCACTAAGGAGGAAGTTGAATGAAACAGATAAGGGCAATAATCAATGCTGGCCAGGAACAAGTTATTGTCAACCCTTTCCAAACTCCAAACCAACTAGGATCTTAAAGAATAGGGATTATTCTGGTCCAGCTGAAACACTTATTCAAGGTCACAAAATGAATCTGACCCTGTTCTTGGCAACACAATGTAACAATGAAATAGGCATTAAAGCTCTGGAAAACCAGAGATAACTTTCACCCAATATGAACTGTATGACAATACTCTACAATACTCTACATGTACAGATGGGAAGAAAAAGTAATGTTATTAGTTACTACTTCAATTGATTTACAGATGCATTAACTTCAGCTCAACAGCTTGTCGCAGGCATCATCCAACTCACTGCTACCAGCAGCCCTTGCTGCCAGCTTCTATCCAAAATGACTGTATGGGGGCTATATTATGGCTAGAAACAAATAATAATAACCAGTAAGACTCCCTAATCGGGAGATAAGCGACCGTTGGTCGCTTATCTCCACAATTAGGCCAAAAAATTTGTTTTACCAATTATCAAGACATACGGGCAGTTGACAGTTTGCCATGGTTACTCATTGAAGTTGAATCTCCATATATGGAGATAACCTACGCATCACACTAAGTCTGACCTCACCAGCCCATATTTGGGCATGAGCAACTTATGTCTCCATATATGGAGATATGATGACATCACACAGTCCTCAGCCGATGATGTGGCGTGATGTCATACAATACACAAACGAGCCCTACAGTATAAAGGGGCAATTCTTGCCAGGAAAGAAGCATTTCTTCGACTCAGACCTTATCGCCAGGGTTGGCTTATAGCAGCTGTCGGTAGGACCATATATGGATTCTGTTAGTGTGGATCTCCTAACAGGGCATCATCTGGGATACAATCCCTTTTATGCCCATATATGGAGATCCCTAACAGAATCCCTTTTATGCCCATATATGGAGATCCCTAACAGCATCCCTTTTATGCCCATATATGGAGATCACTAACAGCTAACAGAATCCCTTTTATGCCCATATATGGAGATCCCTAACAGAATCCCTTTTATGCCCATATATGGAGATCCCTAACAGAATCCCTTTTATGCCCATATATGGAGATCCCTAACATAATCCCTTTTATGCCCATATATGGAGATCCCCAACAGAATCCCTTTTATGCCCAGTTGGTTGCTAGGGTAAAAAAACATGGTTGCTATGGTAAACAGTTGGTTGCTAGGGTAAACAGTTGGTTGCTAGGGTAAAACCATGGTTGCTAAGGTGGTTGCTAACGTACACTAACAGACCAGCAACAACAGACTGTTGCCACAGCAACGTACACAAAGGTTTGTGTACACATGTGGTGTGATGTCATACTGAAGATATATGACATCACACCGTACACAAACAAAGGTGTGACGTGTGACGGACGGACGGACGGACGGACGGACGGACGGACGGACGGACGGACGGCCGGTGGAGGTTTTGGTAGTAAACTGCTCCCCAACGGTCGCAATCATACTTGAACTGGGGATGCTCACCCTGACAAGCACTTGGACTTGCAGGAGTTGATTTATTACATTTAGTTGACTGTTCCACTGATAACCATTGTTAAAATCTACAAGCTCACAATGAAAGCCGTAAAAAAAAAAAAAAAAAAAAAGAATGTATAAAAATATGCTGCATGTGTGTATGTTTACTGTTGGGTGAGAAAAGCATGTTGCATTAGTTACTCATCACAGTGGACCCCGACTTGGGAATCATCAACACTTGAGTAAACAGTTTGATATTTACTGACTCAAAGGCAGTTTCATGATACCATCATGAAAGCCTATGGTAGGAAGCCTCTCAGAACCCCACCTTTTGGAGAAAAATCCACCTTTGGCCAGGAAATAGAATATGCCCACCAGACAGAATCTTTGATCCACTCAAGTGTGCCACCTATCTGGACTGGACAACAATGCTATTGCCCAGCCCTGTGAGTAGTGAAACCATTTCTCAGCAATGACCACCTCACTGTTATATCCCTTACATAAGGTAATTGATAATTTACATGATCAAACAAATGCAACCGTAATACAACAGGGCAATACCTCACCCGATCTCTCTTGCTGGTAATCGTCTTCCTCCTCTTCACGTCCTCTATGGGCCCATCCAGCTCCATCTTCTTGCTGGCCTTTTCATAGCTCTATTGCAAACTTCTAGTGAATTAAACAACAAATACAACTAAATGAGCTCTAAATATAAAATAAAGGCATCTCAAAAGGATGATAACTCGAAGAAATAAGCAGACCAAATGTACAAATCTGCAATCTAGAGCTGCACCACTAACCACTGACTGCCCGTACATCCAAACAAACAGTCCTATCTGACAGTACTAAATTATTTTAAACTCACCTTTCGTTTTCTGATTTCTGTTTAGATGTATGGGCTGCCACAGGTTGTTGTTGCAGCTCTAGATTCAACATATTTAAAAAGAATCTAGAGTTGCAAGTTGCAGGGAAGGGAGACCCCTGTTATTTAATTTAGCAAACATTATAGAAATCACTAATGTTTGAATAGAAAACCAACCTTTTCAAACAAATCACTTGCACCAATATTACATTTTTCAATATTAGTCAGTGTGCCAATTGTTAACTTCAACTGTGTAAAATCATATTTACAATTTAGGCATTTAGCAGAAGCTTTTGATTCAGAGCAAGGTTAACACATACATAGAATGCAGAGAGACAGTGTACTACCTCAGTAAACTAGGATCACAGGTATGCCAGGACATCCTATAGTTAAAATTACAACCAATGTAAGGGCATATGTCCCCAAATTAACACAATATCACACTTACTTCTGAAGGCAGGTGGACCATTGAGAGTCGTCGTCTTTTATGGCCTGCACCTCAGCCTGCGTCATGGACTCATTGTGTGCGGTACGGAATCTATGGGGAAAAAAAAAAAAAAACACTTTTAAGATAGCACTCATTCAGCATAGCATTATACAAATTGACATCTCACAAAGCAAGGCATTTTCAGAAGGAAAAATAATAAAAATGTACTGATCCGCTGGCTGGACCTGCCATCTAAGCCCTCTGTAGATTTGCTTGACTGAGGACTGCAGGGACATTAACACAGTGGTGTCAAATCATGTGCCATGGAGAAGATAGAGATAATTCATGTTCAGACACATTAGCCCTAAAACATACAGTATGTGTATATAGTTAATAAAGGGCAGAAGCATGGATTTACAAGACAATCTCAATCTTCTCATCAATAATGCCAGAACGCACAGCTGTGGAGACTCCACCACATGCAGCTCAGCTGGTCCTGTGAAATTACTGATGGCAGAAAGGATAGAGTTGAATGCGTACTGGGGATGCAGTGATGCTTAGTTTATTGTGTGTTAAACTGTGATGCAGGGCTAGCAGCATCATTGGGAGTTATTATCACTTTGCACAGAATGCTGCAGACATTTGACTACTTCCCTGTTTCAACACTAGAGGGCACTGTTTACCAATATATGGAGTCAACATCTATGCAATTTTAGTCTGTAACACAATTGTATACACTATATGTAATGGGGGGTTCCTGCTTGATATTTCTCAGATAAGGGGTCCTTGGCCTGAAAAATGTTGAAGTACTTACAGACAACTCTGATGGGATTTTGGATGAGGAAGTCCTTGTGTCCACCCCATCAATATTCTCCATGATGGCATCCCATTTTGAGTGTAGGTTTTCTGCCAGGTCACCAATCCTGTTATTGAGCAATTATAGTTTTCTAAAAATGTGGGAGAAAATAATATATAGTTATGAATTTAGCATTACCGTCTTGTTGGTGAACTCACTCAAGTAGCCTAATACTAGTACATTTTTTGTTGAAACGATTTTGACTGGGCAGAAGCATAATTGCCTTGATGCAGATTCAAACTAGTGTCAGCTGGTGGCTGGACAAACACACCTGCCCTCTGCAGTGGTCTAATTTGAATGTATCTTTCTCAAAAGCCCTTGAATATGATGGAATATTATTAAGGATTACTGGGATTATGGTAAGATCACATTTCATGACACACACACACACACACACACACACACACACACACACACACACACACACACACACACACACACAGCAGTATGAACTCCTGTAAATCACTTCCAGTGTTTGTCAATTATGCATTTGAGCCATGGACCACCATTTAGTGAGATTTAGCCTCTCAGTCTCATACCCAATAATTTAGGAATACAGATCATGTGTAAAAAATAATTTAGCTTGTCCATTTGGTTTGATTTTACAGTAATTAAAATATCTATAGGGGTCCATTTGGTTATCAACTCCCCATCATTTAGCTGGGGACCACCTGGAAGGCTGGAACCACCTCACAGACCACTTGTGCAGTGGTTCTCAACCCAACATTATTACTAAACAAACACTATATAAATAGCAATTACTGTCACAATAATGCTATTTAACTGCTGAATAAATAATGGACCTTGGAAACATTATATAATGGAAACTTTTTTACAGGAATGAGGGTTCCTGTCACATATTAAAAGGGGTCTGCAGCCAAATAGTCTACATTTTGGATTTTGGGGTCCTTGACATGAAAAGGGCTGAAAACACTGGAGTATGAATTGTAAATAGTGAAGTTGTAAAAAATACTGGAAGCAAAAGCAATTAATTGAAATAGCTTTACATACCTGTGTCATCTCTCTGCTCCAAAACTCCTCTGTGTGCAAAAAGTCTCCATAATGTAGATTTAATCCCACAAATAGACTGGCAGCAACCTATCTTCCTGTTCAACAATCAACAGTGATTTTATTTAGTTTAGTTTTATCCTAAATCACTTTTAGACAAGCAGCTCTCAATCCTTGCTGTTGGTGACAATGTAACTGCTTCTTCTTCTTCTTCTTTTAAATTTCCGGCAGACTGGATGCCTTATGGCATATTGCTGCCTCCCACAGATCGGGAGTAAAACTCAATTGTAACGTCCCTTTATGGGATAAAAATAATGTCCACCCGTGTACAGTATTCCCCTACGTGTTCCCATTCCCCAATTTACATTACACAATTTTGTCTTATCACTTGTCACTTGTCTGAGTAGACAAGAATCCTTCTCTTAGGGTACTATCCAGCTCTTCTCCAGAAACATCCGCCACATTAAGGAATCTCCTTGCTGCGTCCAACACCATTTTAATTCTCTCAGATTTTGTTTTTATCTCTGCAGCACAGTTGATGACCATCGCAACAAATGCTAAGAATCGTCTCTTAAACAAGATTATGTGCTCCTCGCCGTCTGTCTTTTCCTCATTGTTCTTCTTTTCTGGTTGAACTGCTGCTGTCACCTGGGTGCTCCTGCTCCCCTCCACTCTCTGCACCGCTTCCGCATATGACAGTCCCCTGTTTCCTTCTCTCATTTTCTTTACCCTAACCTCTGTCACTTTCCTTGGGCACTGTGCAGCCCCAGCATAATGCTCACCATTACAGTGCAAACACCTTGCCTTTTCCTCCTTCTCTTTGCACTTCTCCTCACAGCTGTCTTTCCCACACCTCCCGCACTTTCGGTTTCCCCCACATACAGCAGCAACATGTCCATAGTCCTGACAGACATTTAAAACATCTTAGTGGTGCTCTCTCATATGGCCTAACCCTATAGCATATATATTCTAAGTACACCCTCTCTGGCAAAATCTTTCCCTCAAACGTCAACTGCACTGATTTAGTTTCCTCCCGTTCCCCTTCTCTGTACCTAGCTAGCCTTCTTGTCTGACTTACCCCCTCAATCTCTAGAAATGCCTCTGGCTTCATTGTCAGAGGCACCCCGCTGACAACTCCCCTCTTTACTTCTCTTCCTCCAAGTTCAAAACAACTCACTGGGCACCCTCCAAATTCCTTAATCCTCACTGCTTTTCCCATCTGCTCCATGTCCTTACACTCAATGATGACCATCCCAGTTCTATTTACCCTCACCAACTTAACCTTCCCGATTGCTCTCTCCACAAACTGCCCTACTTCACGCTGGTTGCAAAAAATGCTGTCCTTCTGAACACCCGCTGTCATTCCCACAACATATTGCTTCTTTCTCTCCTCGACTGACCCTGTCCTCCTTCTCTTTCGATCTTGATCAATCTCCTCATCACTTTGACAAGTTTGACCCGACTCCGGATCCGCCACCATTTCATTTTCAGAGCCCCCTACGCTCTCCACCGTCTCTCTCGTTCCTTTCCAGTACTCGTCATTGTCAACCTCGTCCATCCATGACTCACTCCTACGGGTCTTTTCAGCCTCCATTCTCAACCTCCATTCTTCATCGCATTCAATCTCCCATGGTTCTTTCTCTCTGACTCTGGAATTCGAACTGCCCGCCGCCATCCTCCCTCGATACGCCGCGCTGAAATCACAGTCGATCCACCCCTACCCTGTGCAGTGCCTGACTGACTGTATTTTATCCAATGTAACTGCTGTGTGCTGCTGTGGATTCAAAGTGGGGGTGTGCTCTCAGCAGAGCCAATGGTAGCTGGCCACATCACAGTCACATGACACACAGCCAGTCAGGCATTTGCAATTGCATTGTGGGCAGTGTAGTTGATTTTCAAACTGCTTTCCATAAACACACATATATTGTGTTCCTCTCTGTAATTGGGTCAGTGACGTGACGCCCCAAAAAATGTGTTTTTAAAAAAACTTTAAATTGCAGGCATAAAAGTTATTTACTTTTGTTCTACTCACTCTCAACCTTATGGAAATACATTTTGTTTTTAGATATTTTATTGGAATCAGACTTTATTCAGCAGTTTGTTGTACTTGTGCCTAAAATCGTCATATGGTGTGACATGAAAATAATTGTTCATAAAATGAAAATGGAGTACATCTTTCTTAAGTTACTCACTTTATCAAAGTCCTTTATCATAACTAACCAGTGATCCACTATAGTTTTTTGAAAATTAATTATATCTGTATGTTTTTTTCATAATCGACACTCTGTGTGAGGCCCATGTTCATGATCTTACAACATATTTTAAATGTATTCTGTCAAAACTTTCTCTAAAATTACACAAATATTTGTGACTCTTCCTGATAATATTCTCTATGTAATGCATAAACATTTTTTTGGTTTAATCATTAATTAAGGTATGATTTTTCACTATTTGGAATGTCACACCAAATGATTTAGTGTCACACCGTATGATCATATCTTCATGTGTCAAAGCAAACTGTGTTTAACCTACCTATTAGTGAGTACTGAACTTTACTGATTGATTAAACAATTACCCAGGATAACATGGCCTTAATATTTCTGAACAGGATATTATTGTAGGGCTTTAACATGGGATAAGAAAGAATTGTAGTAGTAGATGGATGATGAGGATGTGCACAGGAATGCTACACACACCTAAGTCTTCTGCCGGCCCACGGCAGAAGGATCCTAAAGAGACAATAAGGCGCATAGCCACACTTGGAGCCAAGGCAACATTTTATTAACACCAATTAGTGGAAACAGAACTCAGCATTCAGGTAAATTGCTTTTTTCCGAAGTCTCCTGAACTTGAACACAGCATTTTGTGTTGAAAATGTAATTAGGAATCATGACATTACACCACATCTCCACAACTCCAAAAATAGCTGATCTACAAGCTCTCGCAGCACAACGTGTTGAGAGCTTGTAGATCAGCTATTTTCGCTAGTTTTGTCTCGGGTCCTACCTTAACACTGTCCACTGTCCAGTCCAGTGAGTGAAAGTACAAAAGTATTAGATCAGATTAGATTATACTGTATTGTACATCAGCCAGTCGTATTTGGTGAGGGTAGCAAACCGGCTGCCTTGTTGTGGTTCTGCTATGCCACAGACAACCTCCTGCTCTTCTTAGAAAATGCAGTCTCGCCCCTTTGGCTCCTCTCTCCTTGCTGGGTCATTGTTTAGTTTCTCCCTGTACTTTCTCGTTCTCTCAGCACTTGTCATTTTCCAGCTGACAAAAGAAAATGGAATGTATAGTTTAAGACAAAGAGAAAATATTGTTTAGATTGAAACAATATGTTAAGGTTTCTGTGAAGGGGTTTCTGCTCTGTCTGATGAATTTGAAGTATCACTGAATGAAGCTAAATTACATCTTATGTAAAAATGTTTAAAACAAATGTTTAAATGTACAAAAGAAACATGGAACTTTGTTATTTATTGTTATATCTGTAGTTAAATACAGTATAAATCATATGGTGTGACAATCAAGTCATATGGCGTGACAAGCAGACATGTCACACCATATGATTAAGTGTCACACCATATTACTGTTTTCTCCATTTAGGTTTACCTTGAGGCTACTATGTACACATTAGCATGCTAACAGCATGCTAGCTATAACAAAGCAGCCTAGATCTACATGGAAATATGACCAAAACTTCAAATAACTTAAGCTTTTTTTAAAGAAAAGGTGTCACACCAAAAGACATCCAGAATGGTGAGTTTGTCAACGTTTCAACAAGATGGCATTTCATGAAAATGTTAAAATCATAACTCACCTCAGACACCTGTCTTGCAGTTGTGCTGGGAGTGCTGAATAGCCTTACAGAAGAAGGACCTCTCTAGCCAATAGGTGTCCAAATAATTGCCTGTTTAATTTTTCCAAACTAGTGTCACACCAAATGATTTTGGGTTGGGGGACAAAATGTTTTTGATCAGAAATGACTGAAAACATTATGCTTTGACTTTGAAAAGATATAGGCTCAAAATAGACATTTTTTTTAGCCTAAATTCATTTTCAAATGATTTTTAGCAATTCTTTTTCTTAGTTTTATTCAAGTTCCCACTTTGAGAAACAAGGTCAGGACAGTCACACCATATGAGTTTTGCCATGTTTGGTTGAAGATTCTGAAGAAATGAGGAATGAAATGTTTTAATCTTGAGTAAGTTCACATAAAGCTTAATGTCCTGCACAATATTCAGAAGGTTTTTGACAAATATATTTTTTATTTATACATGTTTGACACCGAGGACAGCGAAAACGTTACGTCACGTCACCCACCCAATTACAAAGATGTCTCCCTTCATCTTTCATATGTTTCCTCCAAAATATAATATCCCAAATTAAAATGTGTTTTAATCAGATTTAATTACAGATGATAATTTGCTTATATAACCTTGTATGTCGTGTCTGTTGTATGATGATGTTTTTATTGTATTATACTAATTTCAAGCAGGATAGTTTATATTAAGCTTCTGAAGCATTGAGGAATACAGTATGGTAGTGGATCTCAAACATTTCAAAGAAGAAACATTTCCATTAGAGAAGATTTTGATGAGTCTAGCAGTGATTCTCAACTATTTGAATTGCAAGAACCCCAGTTTGACATGCATTAGTCTAAGTACGGACCACCATTTTATGGCATTTCTATCTGAGACCCCAATTTATTGTAAAATCAATGTTAATGGGTCCATTTTGGTTCCATTTGTACACTCTATGAGTTACCCATAAGGGTCCATTTCATTCCTAACTATCATTTAGCAGGGGACCCCCTGGAACTCCCTCAAGGACCCCACTTCGAGAACTAATGCAGTTAATATCAGGTTGCCATTCCATATATCTTTACTGTTTTTTAACCCATTAAGACATAAGGTTGATACCTTCTAAAGCCTGACCTAAGTTTTCAGAAAAAAACAACACAAAAATGTGTTCCCCGCCTGAGGGATAAAACTGGGGTTCCCGTCCATAATGGGTTGTGTATGTTGGGCTGATTTGTACACCTTGTTCTATGTCACATCTATATTGTTTTACATTGATAAACTTCATAGTTAATAGGATGCAGTATTAAACTGTGGATACCCCAGGCTGGCTTGCGGTCGACATTTTTGTCTGAATTATATTTTTGCCATGGAGTGGACAATAATGTTACCAGAAGCACACAAAGAGCCAGTCTCAAATGTCTACTAGCACAGTGGTTCTCAAAGCGGGTTGAGAGGGACCTCAAAGTTCCTTGGATGCGGTCTAAATCGAACATTACAGGTCTGTAACTCTGAGAGTGTGTGGAACCAAATGGACCCATAAACACTCTCAGAGTTATGGGTCCTTAAAAATAATAATAATACAAATAAATTGAGAACCACTGTACTAGTGGAATATAGTGTCATACATATCCTGAAGAAACCCTGGAGACTGGGACAGAAATTTAGTCTCATGATCAAAATTACAACATTGTTATGTAAAAACTAAATCTAAAATCTACCATGGACAAAGACAAGTCTCACCACATGTGTCAATGTACAGACATTGATGATCCCTGTGCCAGGAGATATTATGGGATATGTTCTTTTTATCTTTAAATCGGTATACCCCATTTGATGGTGTCCCATAGATGTTCAACAATGACCTATGACAGCTGAGGTCAAGACCTTTCCATTAACAGTTAGCCATGTCTAGCCTTTGTAAGCCCTTCTGTGGCTGAATGATATGCCTTTAATCATGGACTCTAGGGTTCAAGATTCAGAGGTCATTATCAAAGCAGTGCTGCTGTGTACTGTTAGATAAGCATCATGGTGTGCCTATCTGTCTGTCTGTCTGTCTGTCTGTCTGTCTGTCTGTCTGTCTGTTTGTCTTTCTCTCTTTATCGCCCGAGTTTAGGCCACAATGCATTTTGTTATACCCCCACTGAAGAAATATAGGCCTACTTGTCCTCTAAGTTCCTGTCATTTCAGATTAGATAGACTAGCTCTTATTTAGGATTCAAAACATTGAAATTGAAATGGTCTTGGACTTTAAGGACAACCCACATTAGTTTATAATCGGCACTGTTGCGGCCTATCTTTAGTTTTTTGTTGAGCCAATGTAATGGTACGCTGGAACAATGAAGTGGCTAGTGTCCTCAGGGGTTGCTTATCAAGGAACTTTGACATTCTTGCTAGATACCTTGTTCACTATGTCCATGCCAATAAACTCCCCAGTTATACTGGTCTTGTTCACATCCAAGATTAACTGAATGCTCATGCTTACCTGTAACTACCATTACATTCAAGAGAGACGCTGATAGTCCAATGAATGCTATGATCCTAATTAATTTAATTTCATAAACATTCAGATGTCCCTAACTGTAATGACTCCTTACTGTCCCTTCAACTGCATACTTTATGTGGTCTTTAACCAGAGATGTTCTGTTTTTATCCCCAGCAAAGCATAATCCTTTGCAATGCATACAGCATTGTAAGTTAAGCAGTCAACCTGACGTTGGGATAATACGTTGAACACACATTGGTTATTGGTTAGTTACCAACACAACCTAAAACCAATCAAATATCAACGTCTAATGATATTAGACTGCAACGTTGTGTAGACGTTGTCATAATAACGTTAGGCAGACACTGAGGTTTGGTCAAAAATCTGACAACAGCATGTCAGTCAGTATTCGACGTCAACCTGACGTTGGGTTAATGCGTTGAACTGACGTTGGTTATTGGTTAGTTACCAACACAACCTAAAACCAAACAAATACCAACGTCTGTTTATGTTAGACTTCAACGTTATGTGGACGTTAGTACAATAACGATGGGCAGACATTGAGGTTTGGTCGAATATCCGACAACAGCATGTCAGTGATTCAACATCAGCCTGAAGTTGGGAAAATACGTTGAACACACGTTGGTTATTCGTTGGTTACCAACACAACCTAAAATCAACCAAATATCTACGTCTAATGATGTTAGACTGCAACGTTGTGTGGACGTTGTCATGATAACGTTGGGCAGACATTGACGTTTGGTCAAAAATCAGGCAAGAGCATGTCAGAATTCAACGTCAATATGACGTTGGGATAATACGTTGAACAGACGTTGGTTATTGGTCAGTTACCAACACAACCTAAAACCAGCCAAATATCAACGTCTGATGATGTTAGACTACAACGTTGTGTGGACGTTGTCATAATAACATTGGGCAGACATTGATGTTTGGTCAAAAATCCGACAACAGCATGTCAGTATTCGACGTCAAGATTACGCTGTGATAATACATTGGTGATTGGTCAGTTACCAACACAACCTAAAACCAACCAAATGTCAACATCTAATGACGTTAGACTGCAACGTTGTGTAGACGTTATTATAATAACGTTGGACAGACACTGAGGTTTAGTCAAATATCCGACAACAGCATGTCAGTGATTCAACATCAGCCTGACGTTGGGAAAATACGTTGAACACACGTTGGTTATTTGTTAGTTACCAACACAACCTAAAACCAACCAAAAATCTATGTCTAATGACTGCAACATTGTGTGGACATTAGTAAAATAACGTTGAGCAGACATTGAGGTTTGGTCAAAAATCCGACAACAGCATTTCAGTATTCGACGTCAACCTGACGTTGGGATAATACGTTGAACAGATGTTGGTTATTGGTCAGTTACCAACACAACCTAAAACCAACCAAATATATATGTCTAATGATGTTAGACTTCAACGTTGTGTGGACGTTGTCATAATAACGTTGGGCAGACATTGAGGTTTGGTAAAAAATCCGACAACAGCATGTCAGTATTCAACGTCAATCTGACGTTGGGTTAATATGTTGAACAGACGTTGTTTATTGGTTATAGTCAGGGAATTTTAATAAAACCCTGGGAATAAATTCCTTACCAAACAATTTCTTCACCAATGTGTTCGTAAAGGTGTCTAGTAACATATCTAACAAAGATTGAAATTCAACATCCCTAGCAAAATGTTTGACAGCTAGGGTAATTCTGGGTCTCATTCACTTACTATACTCTGTACTATAAGGGAACAAATGACTCCCAAAAATCTGCTTTAAGTGGGGTGTGAGGGGTCTGACTAGGTGTTTTTAATTATTCTGAATCTATTGCAAGCATTTGTTTTGCACGAAAAACATTCTTTGGGCCAAAAATGGACCCCATACACCTTGTGAAAAGTGATGACTCATCACTAAACCATAGTTCTTTTGGGTCTGTTTTTAGCCCAAAGAATGTTTTTCGTGCCAAACAAATGCTTGCAATGGATTCAGAATAATTAAAAATACCTAGTTAGACCCCTCACACCCCACTTAAAGCATATTTTTGGGAGTGATTTTTTCCCTTATAGTACAGTGTATAGTAAGTGAATGAGACCCAGAATTACCCTAGCTGTCAAACATTTTGCTAGGGATGTTGAATTTCAATCTTTGTTAGATATGTTACTAGACACCTTTACGAACACAATGGTGAAGAAATTGTTTGGTAAGGAATTTATTCCCAGATTTGACAGTTTGAGAGCTAACTTTCCCTGACTATTAGTTACCAACACAACCTAAAACAAACCAAATATCAACATCTAATGACGTTAGACTGCAACGTTGTGTAGATGTTATTATAATAACGTTGGACAGACACTGAGGTTTAGTCAAATATCCGACAACAGCATGTCAGTGATTCAACATCAGCCTGACGTTGGGAAAATACGTTGAACACACGTTGGTTATTCGTTAGTTACCAACACAACCTAAAACCAACCAAATGTCAACGTCTGATGATGTTAGACTGCAACGTTGTGTGGACGTTAGCAAAATAACGTTGGGCAGACATTGAGGTTTGGTCAAATATCCGACAACAGCATGTCAGTATTCGACGTCAAGATGACGCTGGGATAATACGTCAAACAGACGTTGGTTATTGGTCAGTTACCAACACAACCTAAAACCAACGAAATATCAAGGTCTAATGACGTTAGACTGCAACGTTGTGTAGACGTTATTATAATAACGTTGGACAGACACTGAGGTTTAGTTAAATATCCGACAACAGCACGTCAGTGATTCAACATCAGCCTGACGTTGGTAAAATACATTGAACACACGTTGGTTATTCGTTAGTTACCAACACAACCTAAAACCAACCAAATATCTATGTCTAATGATGTTAGACTGCAACGTTGTGTGGACATTAGTAAAATAATGTTGGGCAGACATTGAGATTTGGTCAAAAATCCGACAAGAGCATGTCAGTGTTCGACGTCAACATGACGTTGGGATAATACGTTGAACAAACGTTGGTTATTGGTTAGGTACCAACACAACCTAAAACCAACCAAATGTCAACGTCTGATGATGTTAGACTGCAACGTTGTGTAGACGTTATTATAATAACGTTGGACAGACACTAAGGTTTAGTCAAATATCCGACAACAGCATGTCAGCGATTCAACATCAGCCTGACGTT
Source organism: Nannobrachium achirus (assembly GCF_963921795.1). Classification (NCBI taxonomy): domain Eukaryota; kingdom Metazoa; phylum Chordata; class Actinopteri; order Myctophiformes; family Myctophidae; genus Nannobrachium; species Nannobrachium achirus. Next base: position 43,446,688 of record NC_137829.1, on the reverse strand, counting down.
GGGATAATACGTTGAACAGACGTTGGTTATTGGTTAGTTACCAACACAACCTAAAACCAACCAAATGTCAACGTCTGATGATGTTAGACTGCAACGTTGTGTGGACGTTAGTAAAATAACGTTGGGCAGACATTGAGATTTGGTCAAAAATCCGACAAGAGCATGTCAGTGTTCGACGTCAACATGACGTTGGGATAATACGTTGAACAAACGTTGGTTATTGGTTAGTTACCAACACAACCTAAAACCAACCAAATGTCAACGTCTGATGATGTTAGACTGCAACGTTGTGTAGACGTTATTATAATAACGTTGGACAGACACTGAGGTTTAGTCAAATATCCGACAACAGCATGTCAGCGATTCAACATCAGCCTGACGTTGGGATAATACGTTGAACAGACGTTGGTTATTGGTCAGTTACCAACACAACCTAAAACCAACCAAATATCAACGTTTGATGATGTTAGACTTCAACGTTATGTGGACGTTAGTAAAATAACGTTGGGCAGACATTGAGATTTGGTCAAAAATCCGACAAGAGCATGTCAGTGTTCGACGTCAACATGACGTTGGGATAATACGTTGAACAGACGTTGGTTATTGGTTAGTTACCAACACAACCTAAAACCAACCAAATATCAATGTCTGATGATGTTAGACTGCAACGTTGTGTAGACGTTATTATAATAACGTTGGACAGACACTGAGGTTTAGTCAAATATCCGACAGCAGTATGTCAGTGATTCAACATCAGCCTGACGTTGGGAAAATACGTTGAACAGACGTTGGTTATTGGTTAGTTACCAACACAACCTAAAACCAACCAAATATCAACGTCTGATGATGTTAGACTTCAACGTTATGTGGACGTTAGTAAAATAACATTGGGCAGACATGTGGACGTTAGTAAAATAACATTGGGCAGACATTGAGGTTTGGTCAAATATCCAACAACAGCATGTCAGTATTCGACGTCAACCTGACGTTGGGATAATACGTTGAACAGACGTTAGTTATTGGTTAGTTACCAACACGACCTATAACCAACCAGATATCAACGTCTGATGATGTTAGACTTCAACGTTGTGTGGACGTTGTCATAATAACGTTGGGCAGACATTGAGGTTTGGTCAAAAATCTGCCAACAGAATGTCAGTATTCAACGTTAAGATGACGTCGGGATAATACGTTGAACAGACGTTGGTTATTGGTCAGTTACCAACACAACCTAAAACCAACCAAATATCAACGTCAATTGACGTCAAATTAATACGTTGATACAACGTTGGAAGTTAACGTTGGTCCAACGTTGGATTTTGGTTAGCTGACGTCACAACCTAAATCCAACCAAAAAACAACGTCAACGGACGTTGTGTGCCAGCTGGGAGGGGCCCAGCACGTCCCTGCCTGCTCTTACTGTCCCTGCTGAGCTGCCTGGGAGTAATGTACAGCAGAGCTTGAATGCCAAGATCAAATATAATATTCACATTTGTATTTGCATGTTATAAATACAATGTTTTCAATCTATCCCTGCCTCTAATGACTTGCCCAAAATAGGGAGGCTAGCTTGAAACTGGTTAAAAACTGATCAGGACACATCATGAATGCTGATTGCGACCGGAGGTCAGTATACCATGAGAGATGTCGTAGCTTGTCTCCGTCTGTCTGTTCAGTTAGTCCTTCCGTCAGTCCGTACACATTTTTACAGTCTATTCGTTCCCTTGTCACTGTGACATCACTCTGACATCATGCTCTGATGTCACTGTGACCTCACGCTCTGGCTTAATGTCCCTTCTATGCCCATATATAGTCGACAATGTGATGTCAGAACATGCCCATACATGGGCATTCCCAGATCACACTTGCAAATTAATTACATCCTTGTCTGTTTTATGCCCATATATGGAGAACCATGTCCCGATGTCATCAATATTAAGGGCATATCTGGGAATGCCCATATATGGGTATGTTCTGACATGCCCATATATGGGCAATGGGCTATCCCAGATCACACTTGCAAATTGATTACATCCTTGTCCGTTTTATGCCCATATATGGAGATCCCTGTCCCGATGTCATCAATGTTAAGGGCATATCTGGGAATGCCCTTATTTGGTAATGCCCATATATGGGCATGTTCTACCAATGAGATTGGGTCCGATATACATCACTGGCCAGATAGCCAAGAATTGGCATGTCGGCCTGAGGAGTCTTACTAGTCACTGATGTTGTCAAAAGAGTCAATGATGGTCGATAGAATATAGGTCAAATCGATTTAATGGTAATGCTCTATACCGCTGACTCCTGGATTCTCTCACCCGCTCTTCTGTCTGTCTGTCTGTCTGTCTGTCTGTCTGTCTGTCTGTCTGTCTGTCTGTCTGTCTGTCTGTCTGTCTGTCTGTCTTGCACTTGTCGCCGTCTCCCTTCCCGGATGTTCGTCTGTCTGTCCTTTCCTGCCCTGTCCCTCCCGCCCCTCTCTTTCTTCCCACGCGTCTCTCTCCATCTCTCCCATGACAATTGATTTCCCTCACTTGTCCCTTTTCCCCTGCAGCTGCCACCGCTGCACCAGAGAGGGTATGTTTAATTAGAGAGGGAGTGATGAATGGCCTCCTGTCGCCACTCACAAAAGAGCCACCGAGGTTCAGAGAAAAGAGGGGAAGCCCTCAGGAGATCCAAAGGGCGACATTTAGCCATAAATTGGAGCACTTGTGTGATGTTTGAAGTGCGATGCAACTACCCTGATGCATGAACTTTCTGCGGATATATAGCATGCATAGATCCGTGCAAAATGTCAGAATCTGTGTTAAAGGACAACTTTGTTTTTTTACAATAAGGGTTCATATTTTAGATAGTCATTAGAGACAAGAAAAGATGAGTGTTAAAATGTTAAAGCAATTTTAGTATTTTCATTTCAGTGGGTGGGGGCATGCGTAAGTGGCTAAATATGTCTTTTTAGACATAATTTCATTATTACTATTTACACCATCCCCCATAAGTCTGCCCGTGAAAGATTGCGGTGCATCTTGGGAATGGGCTTATTGTGTCTAAAAATACATATTTAGCCACTTGCATGCATGCCCCCAACCTGGGGGCGCATGCATGCAGATCAAAATCGTGAAAATCACTAAAACGATAGAAAGAAGTAAATGAAAACATTTTAACACTCATCTATTCTTTTCTCTAATGACTATCTAAAATATAAATCCTTGTTGTAAAAAAAACAAAATTGTCCTTTAAGTGCAGTAGGCCCGTGCATGTGTGCGCGAGCGTGCATGTGTTCGTGCCTGTCCTTTTACTTAGGCTTTGAATTTCTATTTGTTGTACTGTATAATAAGTTATTATGGGTCATACTGACTATTGCTTATGAGCTCTAGATGCAAGGAGGCCACTTAGCACAAAATGGTAGTTATTTGTCAATTATGATGGAATAAGTAGTAGTGGTATTTTCATACAGTAAATTGCTCAATTAAACCGACTGCTGAAGCCGAGCAACAAACCTTATAACTTTAAGCCACATTAAATGTTGTTTTTAGTCTGACATACAGAGAGAGAGAGAGAGAGATAGGGAGAGATTCAGATTCAAACATTACAATTGCTTTGGTTTTAAGTTAACCGTTCACAGTTGCTGTTAAACTGATCTCGCACAAATAAAATATCATTCTGCTATTGTTTTTTTTCTGGTCAGACATCCGTGCTTATCTCTCAACTGAACTGACTCATACAGTATAATATTTCTTAAAATTACATAAAGTGATACACATCTGGTATAACAAAAATAATCAGAAGAACACCTCCGAGCTACACATTTAACCAAGTTGAGCATTTACGTCATAAATATCGTCGTTGTCAGGTGGAAACCTCGTATATATCTCCCAGTTTAAAATGTGTACGTTCTTTCTCAAAGTCAAGCCCTGCTTCATCATACAAGGGCCAAGGCTGTCACACAGAAGTAGTGAAAACAGCAGATCTACAAGCACACAACGCCTCGCGGTGCGAGGCGTTGTGTGCTTGTAGATCGGCTGTTTTCACTAGTTTAAATCATTTTTAAAATGATAAATGCAAAACCAACGGTTTTGGACATACAAGGTTTCCACCCGACAACGACGATATGCACTTGCAAAAATGTGTTGGCAACTGCTGTTCTCTGTATTGCGGATTGAGTAAGGAATCTATTTTCTGCCACTGATCCTTGTGTTGTTGTTTTTTTTCCTTTATTCCACCTCTGCCAGGCGGGGTCGAGGTGCGCACGTCGCCCGCGTCTCAGGAGACCTTGGAGATTTTCACTTCTCCCTGTGCCCTTCTCTTGTTTCTCAAAACAAACTTTCTTTTTCTTCAGACTCACGCATCTCGTCTCCGCTCTGGCACTCACACAGGGGTGTGTCGCACCAAATTCTGGGCCCTGGGTACAAGGATTCATTCACGTTTTGTGCTTTAACTATTGAAAAATAGCAGATATACAAGCTCACAGCGAGCTTGTAGATCTGCTGTTTCTATGTCAGTGGTGCTAAAATATTTTCATGTGAAGGACCCCCAAGGCCAACATTACAAGTATTTGGCCACGGACCCCCATTTCAAAATATTTAGTTCCAGGGACCCCTCAGAATAAAAAATTGAGTTACAAAAAGTTTAAAAAGAACATAATATTCAAAGATTTGACACATTTTCATGACTTTTCAAAAATAGACAGGCCCCTCCACCTTGGGCCCTAGTAACTCAGTCCCACTTTCCCCCCCTTGTGACGCCCCTGCACTCACACTCCGACAATCATTTTCTTCTTTTTTTCCTTTTTTCCTTTTTTTTTTTCTTAGTGAGATGGACAGTGACGTTCCCTCAGTAGTAGCATGTATCCTCGCTGGACAGATCCCCCTTTTGAAGCTCTTGCTCGCTGGAGCTTGGGAACCCATTGCGGGTGAACCTCCAGGGAATGGGAGCGGGAGTGGTAAAAAAAAGAAATGACGACTCTGCATTCTCGAGGCTTTGAAAGCGGTCAGTGGATGTGCCGTGACTGGACTCTGATCACAGGGGCAGGGGTCTCCATAGTGGTGGTGATGCCACTGTTGATTTCCTTAAGCCTTTGATCTCAATTACTGTACACAGGACTGCAGAAGCTAGAAAAAATAGAAAAAATCTAAGAACCAACAGGGGCATCATTCGGGGTCCCTGTAGGGGAGAGTGTTTTCTGCTGGTGTTTCAGTCAGAGTGTATCAAAGGGTGCGTTCGGAAATGCGCACCAGGTGTGTGCTCAGTGTAGTGAGTGCCTAAACCCAACCTAATCCTAACCCTAATCTCATGCCTAACCCTAACCCTGACCCTAACCTTAACCTCAGTAAAACTATGCCTAAACCTAACCCTAACCCTAACCCTAACCAGAACCGGTACGCATTTCCGAACGCACCCTTTGATGCACTCGGACTGAAACACCAGCAGAAAACACTCTCCCGTCCCTGTAGGGATGGCGATTTGATGACGGCTGAATTTGTCGTCTCATATCTCATATCAAAATATTAGAAAACGCTCAATAGTGGGCTCGATAAATGCCCGGCTCAATAAGCAGGATCGATAAGGTGCTCATTATCAATAAAAATTAACAAGCTCTATCCTCATAGGTGACCATTATGTTTGTATAGATAGTTTGTAGCCTACAGCAAAAATAGCGGATCTACAAGATCACAGTGTGTCACATCACAAGTGGTTACCTTTTTGCCACCCTCTAGTTGTTGTTTTTTCTGACCCTGAAATAACACCTCTGTGCAACTTTCTGAAATAATCATATTTTAACTTGATGAGCTCTAAGAGTTGAGGCATTACATTTTGTATAACACGGTTCTATTGCGAAAATAGCAGATCTACATGCTCACATCAGCGTTGTAAGCATGTAGATCGGCTATTTTCAGAATTTTTGCCTCTAATATTTGACAATTTGGCCAATGTTTTAATTAAAACTCCTTAAATTGTCACTTTAGAAATGTGCATATACCCTCTATCTATACACTTAAACTTTATGTTGGTTTGTTTACTGTTTAGAGAGAATTCAATGTTGCACATTAAGTTAATCATCTAAAATAATTCTGGGACCCCCCTGGGGGTCCTGACCCACGGGTTGATAACCACTGTACTATTCAATGTATTGAAACATAGCCAGCACCCTTTATTCAGTCATGGTGGAGCAACATCAGCTTACTGGGTAGATACTAGTGTACACAGACACGACACGTCAGATCAACATGATGACCTTTTTTCTATCGATTAGTCATGCCATGGAAACATGAGTTCAATAATGTTTTTCTTTCTTTTTTTTTATTTGTTGCATTCCAAAGACAAATCCATAGAATCCAGAATCTATGGGGTAAATGTACTACAATCTTTTTTTCTTTTCTTTTTTTTTGTATTAGGAATGCGACGAATACAAAAAAATATTATTGAACTCAAGCCTCCATGGCATGACTAATCAATAGAAAAAAGG